>NW_022631019.1:12996590-13596590 GCF_010015895.1 Lontra canadensis
CCTTTCCAGCAGTGTCCCTTTCCAGCAGTGTCCCTTTCCAGCAGTGTCCCTTTCCAGCAGTGTCCCTTTCCAGCAGTGTCCCTTTCCAGCAGTGTCCCTTTCCAGCAGTGTCCCTTTCCAGCAGTGTCCCTTTCCAGCAGTGTCCAAGGCAGAAAGAATCCTAGAAATAGTGAACTCAACCCAGTGCCTCCTCTTGCTAAGACAGACACCACGGCGGCCCTGCACCCTTTTCACTGCCTAGAAGGACTCAGGGATTAACAAGGCTTTTTGGAGGGCACGAGTCACTGTGCCAATGGCTGGACGGACAGCCTTGTCTTCAGCTCTGCCTCTGCTCCCAGTGCCATGGGCGATCCCCCACTTTGACACAAAGCCCTGGGAAATCTGGAGCGTGGAGCACCAGAAGAGGAAAGCTGGGTGGGATGTGTGAGGAAGACCCACCTCTGCCCAGCTCCTGTCCCTCCATCCTGCTGGTCTCTTGGGGACCAGTGAGAGTATGAGGGCTCAGCATGCATCCCTCTCTCCAGACAGTGGGTCTGACCTTTGGGGTCGGAGGGTAGTGGTCTTGCAAGGGCCCCTGTCAAGTGCCTTATACAAAGGGGGCACATCCAGGCTGAAATTGAGACGTGATGCCCAAGGCAGAAGTTCCTGAGCCTCCCACAGGGCCTGCCTTCCCTTCCCCACCACAGATAATGCTCCCACCCCAGCTCTTGCTCCCCTAACTCCCCATGTCCTCCCCCAGGTCCCCTGGATGCTGACCTCAAACCCAGCTGATTCCATGCTCCCTCTCTAGGGAGGAAGCAGCTGTCCCAAATGGGGTCCCTCCCTGCTTTGGCTCCCGAAGGAGCAGGAACAGGGTGGCTCTCTCAGCTCTGATATTGTCCATAGTGACGGCAATGACATCATCGATTTGTTTAGAACCTGGATATCCATGAATACCTTTGCCCTGTTCCATGATTTGATCTTCACTGAATCCTGAGGGTCTGGAATCGTCAGGCCCATTTTGCAGACTCAGAGAGCCAAAGGTCAAGATCAGGAACAAGGGATAACGTTGGCATCCAAAACCCAGGTCTGCCAGATGGCAGAGAGGTAACTCCCCTCTGTGCTGGGCTGCCAGGACAGGCAGAGGCTGGACTAGACCCTGGCTGCCCTGGGTCTGGTCTGGATTTCAAGGTCCCAGGGGATTCAGGAAAGTTTGAGAAGCGCCAGCTGAAGTGGCCTGTGCAACTGCCCAGCCCTCAGAATCCCCGTGAGCTCCCTGCGGTGACTCAGTGGACTGCCCTGGACAGCAGAGGCAGGAGAAGGGAGGGGCCTTGCAGGGAAGGCCTAGAGGAGAAGCAGGGGAGACGGGGAGGTGGCCTGAGGGTTCCCCTGGCCCAGCAGTCCTATGCTATGGTGACAGCCAGCTCGGCCAGGGTGTGAGCCTGGCACCTGGGGTGGGGTGGGCTCGGGTCTGGCACAGGAGGCTCCGGGTGGATGTGGGAGGCGCCTCCTGCTGGAGGTATGCAGGAGTGAAAGGCAGAGAGAGACACCGGCAGACCCATAAGAGAGACAAGGTCTAAGCGGCTTCAGGGAAAGGGAGCAGCAGGGGCATGGGGAGAGAGGGAGAGAGGTAGGGGGAGATAAAGAGAGTCTGGGGAAGAAGCACATGGAGGGATAGAAACAGGAAGAGAGAGACACCCAGAGACTGTGAGAGACAGAAACAGGGAGGAGAGAGAAGGAAAGAAGGAGAGACAGAGCTATTCGGGGAGGGGTGCGCAGACAGGGACAGGAACAGGGGCAGGAAGACAAAGAGCAAACAGGGAGGCCGGCAAGCAAGGCGTGATGGGGACTCAGGGACCCAACTGGAGGGACATGAACTTACAGAAGTGGGGTGGGGACAGGGAGCTGAGACAGGAGGGGGCCCCCGAAGCTGGAGGGGGTACAGGGAGAGAGGGTTTGAGGGAGATACAGCGGGCTCTGCAGCAGGAGCCCCAGCCCCTCCACCTCCCAGCTGTGTGCCCTTGGCTCCCTTCTCCTGCAAGAAGGCAGCAGCAGCAGAAAGGTGTCTTCATCCCCCGATGGTAGCCTGCTGCTCTGTGCTCCCTCCTCCCCGCTGCAGGCCAGGTGTCCATGGCAGCACCTTTTCCCAAGCAAAGGGGGCTGCCCGGGCCTGACCCCCAGATGCCCTGCTCCTGGCCCTGGCCTCCTGGCGGGGCAGTGGTTGGTCTCAGAGCCCCCAGAGCCTTGGGTTAAGAAGTCCTGCCCTTCTGACAAGTGTTTCCCTTTAGTTCCAGATGCCCCCCACCACAGGTGCTCCCTGTGATTAATGTCCCCACACCCCCCAGGCCAGAGACCAGCCCCTCCTCCCCAAGCCAGCGGCTGTGTGGGCAGCACAGGGACTGAGCCTTCCAGAAGCCCCTCCTTGTTCCTTCCTCTTCCTGCACCTTCTCCAGCCACCAAGAGCAGAGAAAAGACCCCCTCCTCGAAGCCACGCTCAGACGGGCCGGTTGGCTCAGGCTGAGGTTTTATTCAGGTCTCGGTTTTCCCATCTGTGTGATGGCATTAACAACCCAGCTTCCGCGGTCGAGAGGAGGTAGTGTCTTCGAAGGGCCTGGAGCCCCTTGGGGCGACACGGGGAGACTTCTGGGCTCTGCTAGATGCCACAGTCGCTAATGGTGGACGTGGGGCGCAGAATAACGTTGACTCGGACAGAGGCACAGGGAGTTGAACTTGGCATTGTCAGATTTTGGAGGGGGCATACAGGCTTCAGCAACTTGAAGGCTCTTTGCCGTGGCAGGGAAGGGGCCATGAATCATGGGGCGGGTACAACCAGGTGGCCGGACTGCTGTCAGGGTTGGGGACCATAGTCAGAGATGGAGACTAAGTTTGAATTGGTCAGGGTTGAGTGGGAGAGTTTTCGATAATAACTCTCCAGCTGGAGGCAGTAGCTAGCAGCTGTGTGTTCTTGAGCAAGTGACTTGACCTCTCTTGCCTTGGTTTCCTGCTCTGTAAAACGTGGGTACCGATCTCCCAGGGGTGTAGTGAAGAGCAGAGGAGTTAGTTAACACATGCAAGGCTTGGAACGCTGTCCAGATAGAGTGAAAGCCATGAAGGGCTGTTAGCCAGGATGCTGAGTGGTGGTATTTGGAGGTGTGATAGGCACAGGGTCATGGAGTTGGGCTGTACTGGGAGCTGGGGCCCTGGCCTGGCACTGGGGCGCACGCAGTGTCGGAGGGAGCCGGGACCCCATTCCAGCGCCTTTCCCCACTTGCCCAGCCCTCTTCCCAAATAACCCATGGCATCGCCTTCCTAGCCTGCAGGGCCCTGTGAGAAAGCTGCTATCTCTTCCCGCATCTCTCCGGGGCCTGGGGACCAGAGAGAGACAACATCTCTCTGAAGCCGTCCCCAGCCTCTTGTTTGTTTGGTACGTCGGAGCCGTGGGCACGTTTTTGCTAATTTTGTGACTGCCTTTATCAAATGGGGATTCACAGGCGCTTTATCCTCGATAAGTGGATTAGTCGGTGAACTAAATAAGACGCAGGGCTGCTCTGGAGAAGATATTTGTTTTGTGAAGAATGGAGCCTGCGTTCCCTGCCCTGTGCAGGCGAGGCAGGCAGGGCAGGGACGGCGCTGGGGGGCCCTCCACGCTCCTCCTCCTGGGGCAGCGGAGCTCAGACAGGGGAACTCTCTACAAGGCAGACAGGAAGTGGGGGGGAGCCTGGGTCCCTGGAGGACAGGCCCGTGGGTCTCTCTGGGGAGGGGAGCGATGGAACCTCGATTCAGTCCAGCCACTGCGGTACACCCGGGCTCATCTGAAGAGTGTCAGGTGGCTGGGCAGCGCCTTCCTCCCTTCTCCCTTCTTCCCACCTTCCTAGCCTCTCCCTTCCTTCCTCTCCTGTCCTCCTAGCCCTTCCACTTCCTTTTGGTTTCTTTTCCTGGTCCCTCAAACACCTCCGGGGGCCTTTTGCTAAGGACTGTGGACCCAGACGTGGGTAAGACTGGTCCTTGCTTTTGCAGACAGAAGCACAGAAGCAAACCAGTGGGATAGCAAGAGGCAACTCCGGTCGCACACTGGGCTTCTCAGCTTCTCTCAAAGTACCCCTGCTACGGGTTGAGTGTGTACTCTCGGGGCCCTGGGGACACAGACCTGCGACACAGACACGCACGCGCCTTTTGGGTTCTTTGCCATTGCACCGCCATATTTGTTGGTCACAACAGGGCAGTAAAGTAGGGTCGTGTCAGGTCTCACCAGGAAGTTGCACCACGTTCGGCTGGTGACTTGGCGTGATGCGTGTTGCTCAGCACCATGGCTGTCGGGCTGGCCAGGGAGGCGAAGAGGATGAGGCCATGTGGGGTCTGGGTGACCGAGAGGGTGATAGGATCAGAGAAGCAGAGAGTGCAGAACGAGGACCTGGGTCGGGGCAGCTGTGCAGAGGTCAAGGCCAGGAGGCAGCCAGCACGGTGCCCGGGACAGGGGTCAGGGCAGAGATGTGGGTTTCTGAGGCGAGTCTCTCTAAGAGACCCGCAGGTGGAGGGACATGCTCGGAGAGAGAGGAGAGGAAGAGGCGGGGAGGATGCTTCTTCCAGCTGTCCCCCCACAGCTGGATGAGAACAGGGTGAGCCATGGGGTGGGGGGAATCCAAACGTGTTCTTTTTTCCCTCCCATTTTTAATACAAGCAGCCAGGAACTTGAGGTCTCCGTTGCGTGCTGCAGCAAGGGTCTGGTTGCGGGCGAGGGGGGAGCGGAGACTCAAAGGAGGAAAGAAAAGGCTGGAGCAACGCATTTGAGTCCCCAGCTGGTCCTTAGCAGCGTCTGTCCTCCCCAAGCTGCCTCCAGCTGACTGTGATTTTGCTATTTATTTACATGTAATTATTGCTATGAGGTGCAGATATTAACGCTGTCAAGAGCAATTTGCTCTGACATTTTTCACTCGCTCCGTGCCCCCGCCGCTGTCGATGGAGCCCAGGGCTCTCCCTGCTCGGGCCACTGCGCGCTCGGTGGCCCGGCCGGGAACCACCCAGCCGGCAAAGAGTAGCGTCAACGAGCTCACCCGGCTCCTCTGCAAACTCATTAAGCTTTGAAATTGAATTTGGTCCAGGAGAGGGCTGGCTGGGCCCTGTTCCACCCAGCCTAGACTGGCTAGGGGCCTCCCCGCACCCCCTGCCTCGGAGAAAACCGGGCAGGGGCTGGTGGCCAAACCTGGCAGAGGGCAGCGGGTGAAGACGGTGGAGGGGCCTTGTCGGAGAGGTGGGTGTGCACACAGCCCCGAGACGGTCACGACGCGAGGGTAAGGAGCAGACCAGCAGGAACCCTCTCAGGTCTGTTACCTGGTCATCCTCCGGGAAAACCAAGCTGCTCTGAGTCTGAAGGACGTCACCACGATTGATCCCTGGACGCACCTAACAAAGAGGCTTTCCTATGGAGTCAGCCAAGCATCTTTGCCAGCCTGCCGGGAACGGCATCACGGGGGAAGGAAGGATGCTGAGCCCGCCCTGCAGTGGGGTCCTTAGGTAGATGCTAGAGGGAGAATCGTCTTCAGAATTATACCTTCTGAGTTCAGATCCCAGCCCAGCACTCACTCATTGTGTAGACTGTAGCCAAGTAATTCGCTTCCCCGAGACTCAGTTTCCTGACCTAGAACCTGGAACAGCCGATATCCTTATTTCCTTGAACCTAAGACAATTCGATGTTGGCCCATCCTTGATCTTATCAGAAGGCATCAAGAAAAGCTTCGCACGCAGCTCCGTGGTCACTGCTGCCTGACACGGATGCTACCTGGCTGCTGGGACAGCCCCGGCAACACATGACAGGTGGTAAAATGCATTCCAATCTCAGGAAGATGAAAATACCCATCCTTCCAACTGTAGGTTTAAGGGGTGAATGGCAGGGCTGCCTGCCCATAGTAGGTGCTTCATAAAGGAAGCCAATGATTAGTTTTCCTTTTGAGCCTCTCAATACGGGGTTGGGTGGTGGGGGGGCGGCATTCGGTCATTCTGTTCCGGGGACTTGGCTCCTTGGAGAGGGGATGCCGGGCCTGAGCTATCACGGCTGGGAGTCCTTAACGCATTGTGATATGTGCCAGCTTGTCTGCCCAGGTACTAACGAGGCCTCCCTGCCAGCACTCACTCCCTGCCACGGCCAATCTGTGTCCTCGTCTCCGGCAATTACCAAGGGGGAGCACCCCCCACGCCAGGGGGGCCAAGAGCCTAGGCCTCCTCCTTCCACTCCTTTCCCAACCTGGGCCCAGAGTCCAGGAGGCCCCCTTCGCCCCCCCCAATCCTCCCACCCTCCCTCCCCTTAGCTCAGCCAATTAGGCCCCTGACACCTGGAGCCACGGAACCACTGATGGACGAACTGTTTCTGTCACTTGCTCTCTGTCTTTCATTAGGGCTGCAGAGGAGGGGGAGCAGGAGGGGAGGGGGAGGAGATGGGATCTTTCATGCTTAGTAAGGCCAGATACATTAATTACAAAACGGCCATTTGCCGCGTGAAAGTGTGCTAATTAAATTTATGCAATCATTATCTTTAAATAGTCATATCTTTCCCGGCGATCGGCCCCTTCCTATTCCAGCCCCGCCGCCGCTCAGAGCGGATGCTCTAATCCCCCTCCGCCATTATCGCCCCATCAGAGATGGTCCCCGAATCGCACTGCACCCCACCCCACTAGCTCCCGCCCCCGCCGGCAGCCAGGAGTCCCTGGCCATCCTGGCTTGGACACCTTACCCAGGAACCATCCAGGGAGGGGATGCCAAAGCCAGCCCCTCTCCAGGGCTTCCAGATATTTCTAGATGTTTCCAGATTTTGGAGATTGACATCTCGTAGAGCAAACATTGGAGATGTACATGCATGCACGTGTGTGTGTGTGTGTGTGTGTGTGTGTGTGTTACAGAGAGAGTATCTTTAACTTCTTAGACAATGCGTGGGAGTCATTCTGTCCATCCCCCCAACTTTTAGTCTTTAGTTGGGCCCCAAGGACCCCCAGGGTGGGGAGGGGGCTCTGAAATCCATGGAGGGGAGGAGCCGGGTATGAGTGTGCCACAAGACCCCTCCATTTTTTCTTTTCATTCATGGAACTCCATGCCAGGCCCTGTGCTGGGGAGGACAGATAAACTCATTCATTCATTCATTCACTCAATCAATATTAGTTGAACATCTACTACATGCCAGGCACTGGGACTAGGACAGCAAGTCTGCCCCCCTCAGCTCCTGGCTAAATCCAGGTCAGGGTCAGGATCAGGGTCAGTGCCACCGCAAGGCTGACAGCATCCTCCGGGTGAGGCCCAAGCCCAAGACTTCCCATTCCTTTCCAGTTTAGCCTTCCTGCATCTTTCCCTGTACTCTGGGAGTTCTTACCCAAGCCGAGGCTGAAGACTTTCTCTGCGGAGTTTACCCTCCCTGCCTCCCTCTGCAAACAGAGCCTCTCTCCTGGTCTTTTCAGGTCAGCTGTGTTGGACTTTTACGTGGAAGGGAGAGAGAACCCAGAGGAGTCTGGGGCTGGGGAGTCCCCCTCCGGTCAGAGACAGCAGTCAGTGACCCGCTGGACCCCCAGCCCTGGGGCATACCCTCCCTTGGGGAGATCAGATAGAGGGGCACCCAGGACACATATTTGAACACACACACACACACACACACGTGCAATACTGGCACACATGTAGACACACACACACAAAGTTCATATATTTATACACAGTCCTCTCATGCACACACACGTGTGCACACACATAATATTCTGACACACATGCAATATTCCCACATGTGATATCCCCATGTACACCCACACTGTACACACACACACACACACACACACGCACGCACACGCACACACGCACGGACCCAAGAATGACCTAGAGCTGTCTATGGTGAAAGAAGACCAGAGTCAGGTGCAGGACCAGAGTATTGGACTAGAAGTCAGGGGTTGAGGGTTCTTGCCCCACTGATGCCACTCCCCCAGGTGACTCTCAGTGAGCCCCTAAGCCTGTCCCTCATCTGGAAAGGTTGGAGGCTTGAAGGGAAATGCTTCGGAAACTGTAAGGTGCTGTGCTGGGCCAGAAAATGGCAGTAGCCAGGCTTAGAAAAGCATTCGCGGAAGGCTGGTGGTGGTGCAGGAGAGAGGCTGGGGTCAGGGGGTGTGTGGAGGGGGCAGGGGAGCTGGCCAGCCAGGCTGGGCACCAGCTCTCCTGGTTGAGATGTGCACAGTGGAGGGAGGGTGAGGGCCATAGGCAGAGAGATGGAAGGCGAAGGGGGGCGGGGATGGGGAGACCTGCAGGAAATCTTGTTTGGAAGCTCAAAGTCAGCACCCGAAGCCCATTACCGCTGTCCACAGGGGGCAGGGAGAGGGGAGGGGGCCCGATCCTCTTAGCAAGACGGGAGCAGGAGAGAGGGGGAGCGGGGGTGCTTGGCTGTCTGGGTGGGTGATTTCTCGCTTGCACTAATCCCAGTGAGGAGCTGGGGAGGAGCGGTGGGACAGGCTCGGGGTGTGTTTGTGTGATGTGTGCCTGGGTGTCCACTGGGGGCTGCGGTAAGGTGAACATAGGCTCGTAGGCTTGCATCAGTGAGCTGGCAATTGTGTTGTGAGATTGCAGTGTGTGTGAACGTGTGTGCATGTTTGCGTGTGGGTCTGTGACACATGTGATGGGCTGTGACCTAGCTGTGTGCGTAGGCACACTTCTTCATGTGTATCATTCTTTGTGTGTTGGTGTTGGTGTGTCTGCCTAAGGCCGTGTGCAGTCGGCACGGGTGTCAGTGTGTTTGGTGTGCGCGCCCATGTCTTCTCCACGTGGGTGAGGACTTGCCGTCATTACTATGTGTGTAGCGGTAGTAACAATGATTTGAAAGCAGTGGCTTGCAAACTTGGCTTCGCATTAGAATCACCAGGGCCAGCAGACTTTAAACGCTCCTGATGCCCAGACCCTCAGACCAACTAATCAGCATCTACAGGGTGAGAGATCCTGGCAGCGGCATTATGTGTGTGTGTGTGTGTGTATATATATATATATATATACATATATATATATATATAAATTTTTTTTAAGATTTTATTTATTTGAGAGAGAGGCAGCACAAGGTGGGGAAGGGGCAGAGGGAGAGAGAAAAGCAGGCTCCCCGCTGAGCAGGGGGCCCTGATGCAGGGCTCCATCCCAGGACCCCAAGATCATGACCTGAGCCAATGGTGGATTCCCAACCAACTGAGCCATCCAGGCGCCCCTGGCATTGGCATTTTATTTTATTTTTTTTTAAGATTTTATGTATTTATTTGTCAGAGAGAGAGAGAGAGAACAGGCAGGGAGAGCAGCAGGCAGAGGGACAGGCAAGTAGAGGGAGAAGCCGGCTCCCCGCTGAGCAGAGAGCCGGATGCGGGACTCCATCCCAGGACCCTGGGATCATGACCTGAGTTGAAGGCAGAGCCTTAACCTACTGACCCATCCAGGCGGCCCCACTGTGTAGGCATTTTGAAAGACTTCCCCGCTGGTTCCAGCAGGCAGCCAAGGTGGGGAGGCAGCAACTGAGCAGACAGAGCCCAATGGGGCAGCCATGTCCCGCCTCCCCTGCCCTCAGTCAGCCCCCGTGAGCTCCATCTGCACACAGGGAGGGACTCCAGGCCCCGGGCCCTTGGGGACCAGGGTGCGTTGTGAGCTAGTCTGCCCCTGGTAATCCCTCAGTTTACAGAGACATAGATCATGAAGTTCAAGCATTGCATTCCATTCCTGGCCATCTGTGCCCTTGCCTTCTCCCCTGACGGTGGGAGCAGGCTGCCTTCCAAACATGTCCCCCTCCCTCACCTCTTGTAGAATCAGAAGTGACCCAGAGCTGAGTTGGAGTGGAGATGAAAGTGCTCAGGGAGCCCCGCCCCAGGCTGAGGGCAGGAGGAGTGGCAGTAAGCCCAGGAATGGTGTGCCATTGGTTTGTGGTGACACTCTCCTGGAGTGGAATTCACCACCCCCTTCAGGCCTCAGTTTCTGCTGGAGACTTCACAGACTGGCCATCAGGGCCCATGCCCTTCTGCCCTTCTGGGGGCAGGGCTTCTCCACCCAGAAAGCTCCCACTGTGTGCCAGGCCCCTGGGGAAGAAGGGATGAAAAAGACAGTCAGGACAGGTAGGAGTTGCTGGAGTCTGCCCTCCAGCGTACATGTCAAGCTCAGGCCAGGTGCCTCCTCTAAGTGAAAGTGGAGGGGGAGTTCGAGCCTGTGCTGAGAACAGGCCCCATGCCCGGCACTGCCTTAAACGTTCCAGGTCCATTTCCTCAGTTACAATGCTCCTATAGGTAGCTACAATTCTTGCCATGCCCATCGTACAGATCAGAAAGCTGAGGCACAGAAGGTTAAAGAAATCACCAAGGGTCCCAGCTCACCCGCGGAGGAGCCCAGATGCTGGTGCTGGTATTCGGGCCAGCGGCGAATGGCTGAGTCCCTCTGGGGCCTCGGGGTCCCCTCTGGCCCTGCAGAGGTGGGGCTCCCAGACCTGCCCACAGGTCCTGGTGGTCCTTGGCCTCCTCCCAGCCCTGGTCCCATCTCCAGGTCCCACTTTCCTGACCTCTCCAGGCGTGATCCCTGCCCCTGCTTGTCTCCTATGTGTTCCTCCGCGGTCCCCAGGCACCCACCCCGCACCATGCCACGGAGCCCCCGTGATGGCGATCCCCTTCTAATTGCAGCCTCGCTCCCGAAGCGTGCTTGGTTATCACAGAGGGTGCAGATCCCACCGCTCAGCCTCCTCGGTCCCAGGCCCTGGGGCCAGCTCAGGAGCGGAGGGAATTAATTACATTTTTCCCATCCCCTTCTTTTAAAGGAGGGGAGAGCGCCACCGCGTCCCGGGGAGGGGGTGGCGAGCGGAGGATGTGGAAGGAGGGCTGGCACGGTGCTCCCGCAGCCCGCACCCCCCAAACCTGCAAGTCTGTCCCCAGCGGCGGAAGGGGGATGAGGCCGCCCCTTATTGATTTAGTCTGGTGGAGGCTGGGACTGATTTAGAGCAGAGGGAGAGGAAGGGGCTGGGGGCGGGCGGGGGCTGCGGCGGGTGGGGGCCTGAGGAAGGGACGGCTGTCACTCAGCCTGACAGACAGCCCGGAGATTTGCCTTCAGATAAAACCTTACAGATGTGGAGGTCGGTATTGATTTTGAGTTAGTAACGGTAACGTACCAAGAAGTAATACATTAGCGAAAGCAAGGTCACCGGGAAAAAAGTAAAACCCACCGGGGGAGAGGCCTTAGCATTCTTGAGGGGGGTGGATTACCGCATCAGACTGGGACTTCCTCAAGTTCAAAAGTTTGCAGGCCCCAGACTTTGGCTGGGCCGCTAACCCTGGCCCAAGCTTCCTGCTTCTGTGGGCGGAGAGGGGCTTCCAGGGGTCCAGGGGCCAGCCCGAGGCCACAGAGGGCCACTTGGGTCCTCAGCACCCCCCACCGCCAGGTTGTCAAGGGTCTCTCTCCCCACCATCTCTGGCACAGCCTAGTGGGAAGCAGCACAGCTCCGGGTCAAGGAGACATGGGTTCAAATCCTAACCCTGCTGATTCCTGGCTTTGTGATCTGGGGTGTGCCTTTCCTCTTCCTGTGCCTTAGTTTCCCTGTCTGCAAAATAGGGGGAATAATAGCTCGGTTGCTCGAGGAGTCAATGCTACCACCTCTCTTCAGCTGGGTCCTGTCCCACTTGCTTGGAAACTGCCATGCCTGGAGACCGGGCATGGGATGAAATGGCAGCCCTTTGATCCATTGGCCGCCAGGGACTGTGGGAGAGAGTATGCAGCCTCCTTGCATCCTCATTCACACCTATCCCAGATGTGGATTTGATTTGATGTTCCAGGGCAAATCCCATTGAACAAATCCCATTACAGGAAAAATCTCCCCCGGCCTGAGCTGATGCTGAGCGCCCCCCTCCCCCAGCCCCTGGGCACCACACAAGCCCCTTCTGACAAACTCCAGGAGGCCTAGGAGCTCTCAGGATTTTCATTCTCAGCATTGACCTTCTTCCTATTTCTTAAACCTGCTGGGTATGCTCCCACCCCAGGGCCTTTGCACTTGCCAGCTCCGCTGCCTACAAAGCTTTTCTGCTACATCCTCCTTTGGCTGACTCTTTCTGGTCTTGCTGGATAGCACTTCTTGGGGAGCTCTTGCCTGACTACTGTATTTATTCCCTTTGTCTATCCTCTATAAACACTTCTCAGCATCAGAAATTATATTATGTATTTACTGGTTTGTTGTCAGCCTCCTTCAGGAGAGGCTGGCTCCAGGAGGGCACGGAGTGGCTGGTGCTCACTGCTGCATCCTCCATGCCCAGCTCAACATCTGGCACGTATTAGGTGCTCACTACAGATTTGTTAAGTGATATCCATGAATTCAGCCGGTTTTTCTGGGTTCCTAGTATGGAGCAGGCACAATGTCTGTGCTGGAGGGGCAGAGGTGGGTCCAACCCTATCTGCAGCCTGGCACATGGTAGCCTTCTATGAAATGTTTGTTGAATGAATAAATGAATGAATGACAGATGTCTTCGGGAAACCCCATATCACTCGGTAGCCAGGACACAACGTGTAAGGCAGGAAGAGAGGGAGGAGTTAGACTAGGTAGCTAGCGGTCTGATCACAAAAAGACTTTGTCCTGTTTATCTGGGAGGGAATGAGGTGCCACTGATAATTTTTTTTAAGATTTTATTTATTTATTTGAGAGCAAGAGAGAGAGAGGAGAGAGCGGAAGCTGGGGGAGCTATAGGGAGAGGAGGAAGCAGACTCCCTGCTAGGCAGGGAGCCCAATGTGGGGCTCGATCCCAGGACTCTGGGATCACAACCTGATCCAAAGGCAGACACCTAACTGACTGAGCCACCCAGGTGCCCAGCCACTGATAATTCTTGAATGCTGTGGTCAGATCTGTGGCAGTTCTCTGTGGGTTTCTGTCCCCCAGGATGAGTACCGTCTGTGCATAGCTCCCAGCCCATCCCAAAACATGCTCCTCCCCTCCCATTCCATCGTCTCTAGTGGGCTTGGTGTGTTGGCGGTGTGCAGGAGGGAGGATTAAACTGGGGTCTCACCAGAGCTGGAACACCCTCCTGAGAGCCTCCCCGTGCCCACAGTTATCCTCCTGAAGGAAGGGAAATGGGGTCTGTGTGTTTTTCTGAGCCTCTGAGTCTATTTTTGGAGTCCAGGCCTCCTTCCAGGGGAGAGCAGGGTTAATGTTTATATTGGGGTGGGGGCGGAAATGGAG
Source organism: Lontra canadensis (assembly GCF_010015895.1). NCBI lineage: Eukaryota > Metazoa > Chordata > Mammalia > Carnivora > Mustelidae > Lontra > Lontra canadensis. The sequence continues at coordinate 13,009,754 of NW_022631019.1, forward strand.
TGGGCAGTGATTTTGTTAATTTAGATGGAAAGTGGAGTCTAGATTGGGCACCTGACGGGTAACATGGAAGGGAATCATGTCCCCTAGCCCCCTGGCAAATGCTAGATTCCTGAGTTCGCCCTCAGATCCCGCCCAGACACACAGCAAATCTCCTATGCCCCAGAGAACCCATCTGCACAGTCGGAAAGCAACAAACACAGCCCACACTGTCAGGCATCGTCACCCACCACCCCTTCATGGGGTCCTTCTTGCCACCTCCCCTCTGCCCCTCCCACCAAAGAGTGTGAGTTCAGGGAATCCCACGGGTCAGGCCATGGCCCAGAGTAGCTAGACACCTGCCCGGACCCTCCCGTCCTCACACCCCCATCCCCAAGTGTCTGCCTTGTTGATGGGGCTGATACACTGTCAAGTTCCCCCCCAGCTGTAGGGGAGGAAAAGACCAGCCCTCCCCAGGCCCAGTGCCCTTGACTCTGGCTCTGGGGGGAAGGGGAGCGAAAGGACCCAGGACGGTGAGCCCAGGGTGAGAGGATTGTGCCGGGAGCATCCAGAGAAGGGTCAGGGAGAGGCTGTGCTCCTGCTCTAGCCACGAGGGGCCCCAGCGTCACTCACCCCTGAGCAGCGGCTGCCCGGGGCACGAGCTGCTGCTGGCCCCTGGAGTGAGGACCTCTGAAGGGGTCAGACGCTCAGACCCACCCTGGAGAGTCAGTTGTGACTCTCAGGCGAATGGGCTCAGGCCTCTGTGGGGAGCTGCTCCCCACAGGCTTGCGGTGAGGTCTGGAGAGGCCTTAGCCTTTTGAAGGTCTCTGTTACTTTGTCTGAGGAAGAGGCCTCACGGCGCAGCCTCACACACCTGGGTAGGCCCCTGGACTGGGAGAGCCATGTGAGTTCATGCCAAGACAAAGGAAAGGAAGGAGAAAGGGAGGACAAGGCCTGGGGACTCTGGGGCCCTGTTTCCAGGAGCGCTGGCCTGGCGCGAAGCCCTCTGCACACAGACACCAACTCTTGCCCCCCAGCCACCCTCTGAATTAGGGACAGTCGTCATGTCTTTTCCTCAGGACTGCAGGCAGCCACATTGCTAAGGGACACCTCGGGCTGCCAGTGGAGGAGACCAGGGGCTGTCCCTGGCCTGAGGATTCCACACCCATGCCCTCGACCCCCGCCCTGCCTCAGTGTTTCTGGTAGGGACAAGTCACGGAGGAGAAGGTAGAAGTTTCCAGAAGGCATCCAGTCAGCAACAAGATCATTGCTCTGATGCCTCTAGGCTCTCTTCTCCCAAGAGGCAAGTGGGGAAACCAGAGAACACAGCCTGCCGCTTCAGCTCCCTGCTGGGCGGGTTAGCAGCTCGGCTTCCCACCTGACGCTGAAGCCTCCCTCCCACAAGGCATGTGGCTTCCCCAGGAGGCCAGCAAGGTCCTGGGCCCTGTGGGTCTGCAGCACAAGGGCCTGCCTCTCCATCATCTCCCGGGATGGGACGGGACACCCGCGCTTCCACACAGAGGGGCGCCTAGCTGCCTGCATCACCTTTCCCCACTCTTACCTGGAGAGCTGGACAGCAGCTGTCACCTCCTCCAGAAGCCTTCCTGGACCACCAGACTGGCCCTTCCCTGGGTTCCCACAGCCCCTGCTGAACGGACTCTGTCGTGCTCCTCACCACTTCATATCCTGAGGGTCTGCTCCCTGCTGCCTCCTCCACCAGACGTAGAACATCCCTGCCGAGGGCAGGGACCGTGGTTCTTCCTCCTCTGAAAACCCAGGGCCCTGCCCGAGGCCTGGGGCTGCAGTCACCATCAGTGCATGTTTGTTGAAGGAATAAGTGAACACATCAGTGAACTGACACCAGGTTCTTTAAGCTGAGTGTAGAGAGGTGACCTCCCCCTGCCAGGCTGGGATCACCAGTCCTATTTGCTGTTCTGGCCAAGCAGGGACATGGTGACGATCACAGACATCTGAGAGTTACCGGAGTCAGAGAAAGATACCCACGAGGCTCTTCAAAAGGATTGACCATGGATGTTGGCACTGTAGGGGCAGGATCTCCAAGTCAAGAGCAGAGCAGGCCTGCCTCAGGACAAGGAGTGAAGCTGGACTAGATCCAGAGTCCTGTTCTAACCTCTATGTTGGAAGATGGGGGCCTCCGAGTCTGACAGAGGAGGCATGGTTTCCTGTCTTGGAGGAGACCCTGTCTGATGGGAGAGACATCAGCTAGTTTGTGAGTTCATTCATTCATGCGACAGACACCAGATATCTCTTAGAGCCAGGCCTGGGATACCCAGGAGGGGAACGCGGCCCTCCCCTGCCCCCTGGAGCTCTGGATGAGGGGTCATTCCATGGGTCAGGATCCGACCAGGAGAAACCACCAAATGTCTTACCCACAGGGGCTAGCAAACCTGGTGAACTGAGGCTCTCGGTGCTGCACAGGGATGTCGAGGGAGCAACCCCAGCCAAGGGCCCGTCCTCCAAGCCCCCCACGCCTGCCACTCTGGCCGCGCTGATCGTCTCTCCCCCACAGGTAATGAGCATTCTGAGCAACCCCAGCGCCGTGCCGCCGCAGCCACAGGCCGACTTCTCCATCTCCCCGCTGCATGGTGGGCTGGACTCGGCCACGTCCATCTCGGCCAGCTGCAGCCAGCGGGCCGACTCCATCAAGCCGGGAGACAGCCTGCCCACCTCCCAGTCCTACTGCCCGCCTACCTACAGCACCACCGGCTACAGCGTGGACCCCGTGGCTGGCTACCAGTATGGCCAGTACGGCCAAAGTGAGTGCCTGGCGCCCCAGGCGTCCTCCTCCCCCTCCCCGTCCCACTCCAAGGACGGTCTGTTGATTTGCAGAGAGCTGCAAGATGGTGTTGGGGTGGGAGTGCCCATTTCACAGACGAGAAAATCGAGGCCCAGAAAGAATGGGCTGTTGTCTTAAGCTGATGCTGAGCCCGGGCCCTGCACTCCTGCTACTGTGGCTCTAGAGCAGTGCTGTCCCTTAAGACCATACTAGGAGCCACGAAGGGCATTTACAATTTCCTGGTAGCCACAGCTGAGAACGTTAAGGAGAAGCAAGTGGAATGATTTTTTGCTAACATTTTTTGTTTGACCTGGTATATCTGAAACGATCATTTTGACACATAATCCATATCGAGTTATGAGTGAGATGTTTTCACGTTTCTTTTCTCATGCGGCATCTTTGAAATCCGGCCCCTTTTAATTCAGACACTTAAGTTTTCATAGAACTACTCAATCCATATTTAAATTTCATAAAATTACAACAGAGTAGTGGGTTTACACACCCAAGTTGTTCCAGATATACTGTAAAGTTTCCCAATCATTAAGCTAAATCGAATTTCAGTCTTTCACATTTAAAGTAGATAAAATTAAATTAAAATGTAAAATCCGGTTCCTCAGTGGCACGGCCACGTTTCAGGGGCTCAAGGGTCACGTGTGGCTGGCGGCTGCCATGATGGATGGTGCGGTTTTAGGGACCCTGACCGTTTCTGCCCCTGGGTGTGGGGGGGACAGCTGGATTTTCCTTTCTGTCCCGTACCCAACCCCCCACTGTCCTCAGCCCTGTTTGCTCCAAACTTTAAGCTGGTGTCACGTGCCCTCCCCGGCCACCATCGCCTTGGCACCTTGCCTACATTCGGGCTGGGGAAGGGGGGGCGGGTGACCCTCGGACCAGAGGCTACAAAAGGCAGAGTGACCCAGCCACAGCCTCCAGCTGCCAGACGGGACAGTGTGAGGGCAGGCGGGAGGCACTGGGAGCTGGGGTCACTGGGAGGAGGCTCCCCTCCTCCCCCCACCCCGGCAAAGGCCTCACCTGCTGGTGTCAAACTAATCAGAAGGGCATTGGGTGAGAGGCTGAGGTCCCAGCCCGAGGGCGTCCTCTGCCCTCCTCCACCTCCCTGACCTCTGCTTCCTGCCCCCCACACCAGCCGCTCCTCCTCGCTCGGCCTTGGCCTCCACAGCTAAATGAGGGCCAGCTGTGCCGGCCTCCACCTCCAAGCTGTGCTCATGGCCCCCACCCCGTGTGTGTGTGTTTGTGTGTGTTCAGTGCGTGTGTGTGCACCTATGTGTATGAGAACACACACAGCATAGACAGGTATGATTCGTGTGTCTGTGTGTGTCCTGTCGTTCAGCATACACGTGTTTGCCCACACATCCTTGTGTGTGGGTGTGTGCTGTATGTGTGAGTGTGAGGGGCACACGTGAGTGTGTGTACACGTGGCTGTTCACCTATCTGAGTTTAAATGAGCCTGTTGTGTCCACGTGATAGGCGTGTGAGTCTGTGTGTGAACACGCAAGTGCTCACATATCTGGTCCTGTGAGTGAGTGTGTCTGTCCTGCATACACACGTGTGTTTCAGTGTACATTCAGGTGTGCACAGGTGGTGTGCCTGTATGTGTGATGTCTGTGATGGGCATATGTCACTCTGGGGACGTGTGTAACAAGCAGGTGTGCATGTGTACAGACGTGTGTAAGGGTGTGCAGATACGTACATGTGGCTCCATATCTGAGTGTATACTTGTGCGTTCTGGTATGCACAGATGCTTGCCTGTGTCCACGGATCTGTAAATGTCCTGGAGTACATGCACACTACACGGGCGGTGTGTAAATCTGGGTGCGTGTGTGCTACGTCGTGTACCTAGGCGAGGCCACGTGTACCTGTGTAGAGCTGTGCCTCGCGGCACGGACACGTGGTGTTGCCCATGTGTGTAGCCGTGCCTGCGTGGAGTGGCGCGTGTGAGGGACAAGTGTGTGCAGGGGATAGAGCACGTGTGTGCAGGTAGGGTGGAGGGCAGGGCTCGCACGTGTGCATGCGAGTGTTTCCAGAGGGGCCCAGGGCGATCCCCAGGCTCAGCCCCCGTGCCCAGGCAGGGCGAACGGGACACACATGCTCTTGATAAAGAGTTGAGAGCGGCTCCGTGGAGGCAGCGGCCGGCCTGGGGCGGGCGTTAGTCACACCCGGAGCCCCGCGCCCTGCTCCAGGGGTGCCTGCCCAAGTCGGAAATAAAATTAACCCCAAAGTCAGCATGGGGGCTGCAAGGAGGGGGGATCAAAAGGGAAAGGGCCCAGGAGGCGAGAAAGGAGTGTTTGTTCCCCCTCTGCTAGGGGAGAAGCTGGCCAGAGCCATTTCCCCTCCCCCTCCCCCCTCCTGCCTTTCCGTTCTCCTCACTCTCCCCTTCTAGCTCCAGCCCTGCCTCCCTGGCTCCTCCAGGGGGTGGCCCAGAGCTCCTCCTGAGCCATATTCTCCAGCCCTATCCAGAAGGCATCTCTGGGGCAGACCCCACCCCTCCCCACAAAGGTCCCAGGGTTGGGCTGGGAGGGGCTCAAGGGAGAGTTGGCCCCACTATCACTGATTCTGCCCCCAGATCCCCCTGCCCCTGAGCCTCAGTTTTGCCATCTGGGAAATGGGAATCCAGGGATGAGACCCCCCCAGAGATTTTCCATTGCGCCTTCTTCCTCACCTTTGACATTCTGGGACAGCCAGGGACAGGGACAGGGACGCATCATGTTGCCACTGACCACCTGCCCCATGTTCATGGGAGACCAAATACACCTATGATTGGATTCCCAGCCCATGTGCAAGAGTGCACATCCCAGACAGCCTCCGTGCCCTGGTCCGCCCATCCCCTGCTCCCATCTGTCCCAAGCATGAGTCCCGCCCACGCATGGGGCTGATTGCATGGTCCTCATTTCACGCCATTCTCAAAACCCCACCCCAAGTAGATTTTATTTGTCCTCAGCTTACAGATGCAAGAGCTAAGGCTCTGAGGCCCTAGGGACTTCCCCAAGGTCACACAGGAGATGAACGGTGGGCCCTAGGTCCCCTAACTTCCAACCCATTTCTCTTTTGGCCAAACCACCGACTTGTGTCAGATACTCAGTAATGATACACATCTCAGCCCACGTTTGTATAACAGATTCACGTCCACGACCCCACAGGCACCAGTGCGCAGAGAGCTGCACACACACACACTGATTCCTGAGTGTGCACTAACATGTGTCTAGACACATGGCTTTGAGGTTTATTGAGCACCTGCTGTGGGTCTCGCTCTCATGGCTGCCCTGTGTGGTGCACGTGGTTTATTCCTCCTGGACAGAGGAGGAAGGGGATCCCAGAGAGGCTACTTGCCTGAGATCCCGCCTCTGTGTGAATGCAGCCACGCCCACAGCCCCGCCCTCAGAGAGCCTTGCTGGTGGGCGGGGCACGTGCACATGGCCAGACTCCTCAGCTGGAGAGTCCACTTCTCTGCCTGGGCCCCTTGTCTTCCTAGCAACACCTCCACACCTTCTTTTCTTGTCCCCGGCCATCATCTGTCCATCTATCTGTCTCTCCTGTCCCTGGAGGGGGTGGGGGCAGGGGGCAGGGACGGGGCACACAGCAGATTAGTATGGCCCTGGTGTTCCCAGAGGCCAGGGCCGTACTAATGATGGGGCTGATAGAACGCAGAAGTGTGAAAAGAATTTTAATAGATCTGACAAGTCTAATAAGAATTTGTGTCTAGAAGGGTCCTCCTCTGGGGCTGTGGGCTGACGAGGCGGTGATGGCTGAGATTTGTTTACTGGTTGGCATCTCCTGCCAACTCCCGATTAATCTAATTTGAGACATTTAGAGCCCAGGCGCGGGCACAAGGCAGAGGAGAAGGGACACGGAGAGACAGAGGGACAGGGAGGGCCATTGACAGAGGCCGTAATGAGAAATGTCACAGCCCCGCCCTCACCGGCCTCTGGCTTGACCCCAGGGAGAGGCAGCCTCTGCGGCACGAGGGGTGCCCTTGAAGTTGGCTGCTCATCAGCAAAGTTGGTTTCTTGGTGTCTCTTTGCCCATCTTGACAGGATGTGAGTCCTACTGTGCGCTGAGCCCTGCTGGCAGCTGCGAGAGGCTAAAAAGGATGACCCAGAGTGACCACAGGCACAAGCAGGACAAATTTGGTCTCCTCCAGCTCACATGCTATGTCTGACTGTGGGTCAGCAACCTTTCTGTGCCTCAGTTTCCACCTCTGGAAAATGGGAACAGCTGTACCATTGTTGAGATTGTTGGGATCGGTGAGAGGTGAAATGAGATTGCGTCCACCCAGCCTATAGTGAGTGCGCAATGCAGGAGGGATCAGGCTTTGTCTTTCTGATTGTTCCTCCCAGCCAGACCTTTCCATTCCACCCCCCGGAAGAGCTGGAGAGCCCAGCATAGAGTCAGGTATGAGGCACAATCAGGAGGAGTAGGCAGAGCCTTCAGCTAGCCAGGAAAGGTCACCTGACTTGACCACGTGCCCTGGGACCCCTCACATTTCCTAGAGTAGAGAATGGGGCCAGTGCAGGATTTGGGGTGTAGAGTGCTTCGTAGCCCCTTAAGTGCTGTGCACACACCAGGGGTTCCTCTGTAGGACGCTGCCAGTGAAGGTGTGGGGGTGGTTAGGAGCTGGCACCAGAGCACCTGGCCTTGAATTCTGGCTCCACAGCCTAAGAGCCATAGGACCTTTCAAGTTACACAGTGTCTTAGGGCCGGGCCTCAGCCGCATCATCTGTAAAGTGGGATCATGGACGTGAGCACACAGGAAGCGCGTAGACCAGGATGGGCGGAGCACCAGCTCGGTGGGCAGCAGTTCCTTCCTCTCTTCCTGCTGCTGCTCTGCAGTTCGGCTTCCTCCAGGTCCCCCAGGACCCAGATAAGAGCTGCTCCAAGAGATGAGATGCTTGAGGCCAGAGATCAGAGCTTCTCATGCTTCCACCCAGAGTGAGGGGCAGACCCAAGGCAGGACAAGGCTGGCCACCACCACCTCTGCTACCAGCTGGGAGTCTGGAGGCTGGTGACCTCAGGGACACCACTCAGGGGCTCAGCTCCAGCTCAAGAACCTGGGAAGCTGAGGAACACAGGGCCCATCCAGGCACTCCAAAAACCCCAGGACATTTGCATATCCTTTGGGAAACTAGGTGCAATCCCTGAGCCTCTATGCCCAGCATCTTAAAGTGCATCATCTCATTTAATCCTCATAAAAGCCCTTGAGGAGGCTGGGATTTATTGTACCCATTTTATAGACAAAGAAACCAGCCTGGAGAAGCAAAGTGACTTGCCCAAAGCTGCACGAACCAGAGATAGTTGGGACTCTGAGTTGTTTCATTTGCACCTCATTTCCTTCCTACCTTCATCAGGTAGGAATCCCACTGAATCCCAATCCTACAAAAACCCAAGGCCATTGAGCTCACTGAGCACTGACGAATCTCTTCATATACATTTTCTCACCTCATTCCCCACAATTCTTTGACCTAGGTGCTATCATCATCCTCATTCTATAGACAGGGAAACTGAGGCTTGTATAGGTGAGCTGGTGTGCCCCAGATCACAGAGTAGAAGTTGGCGGGTGCAGGATTTGAACCTCTAGGGAATATGTCCTCAATTACTGATAACTGCCCTCTCACTTCCCTGGGCCTTGCCCACTGGCTGTGCCCACACCTCCTGGCCCTACCCTCACAGTCCCTCAGTGGGCAGGTGACAAGGAGAGTATCAGGCCAGGCCTGTGATTCCAAGGCAGCACTCATTTGATTACTTCTCACCTCTGGATGCAAGAGATCCCAGGATTTGGATTGGCCACAGCCACGGATTCTGGCTTGGGAGGAGGCATCTCTGTGCCTCAAGAGACCTTGGTCACATGCCAGCCAAGTTACCTGGTCAGGGCTGATTTCTACTGTAGCCTCATGCAGGCACAGTTCATACAATCAAGACAGAACACATGCACGCTTGACCCAGCAGTCACACCTGCACACACACACATACCCTGACACGTGTACCCGGCTTAGGTATTACCCACCTGTATGCACCTACCTGTGTGTGCACAGGCATCCCCACTGTTCTACTCACACAGGTACACACGGCTTACCCGCATGTACATGTGTGAGCCTTGTTCATATGTGAGCGCTCACGTTCGTGCCCGTGACTACACAAAGGTTTTCATTTCCACTGTTTATGCATACTCAGACTCTCATCTCCCCACTCTGGATGGCCAGAACTTCAAAGCTAAAGGTCTCAGCTCTCTTCATATCAGGGTCCTGGCTTCTCCTTCTGCATTTATCCCTCAGCTCAACTGCAAATTCTACTTTGCTTCTTTTTTTAAATTTTTTATTAACATATAATGTATTATTTGTTTCAGGGGCACAGGTCTATGAGTCATCAGTCTTACACAATTCACAGCACTCACCATAACACACGCCCTCCCCAGTGTCCATCACCCAGCCACCCCATCCCTCCCACCCCCCCAAACCATAAGAGGCTCTTAATCTCTGCTTTGCTTTTGAGTAAGGGATGTTGCTTTGCCTCATCCATGAGCTGGGCTCAGGGTCCAGAGAAGACAGAAGGACCTTGCCCTCATTACTACCTGGGCTCTGTGGGATTCACTGGACTTTCCCCATAGCAGACATACATACAGGTGTGTTGGAACTAATTCTTCACTCAGCAATGTAGATATCCTCTGTACCTTCTTACAAAACCCATGAGAGAGCTGAGCAAATAGTAAGTGTTAAGTAAATATTTGTTGCATGGTCAGAGAGGAGATAAGAGGAAGAGTTTCATGAAAAGATGGATGGATGGGTGGGTGGGTGGGTGGATGGATGGATGGATGGATGGATGGTTGGTTAGTTGGATGGATGGATTGAAGAACAAGTAGACAGAAGGGTGGATGGATGAATCAATGCATGAATAAATGTATGTATGTATGGATGGATGGATGGATGGATGTGGGGCAGATGGAAGAATCGGCAAAAAGAACCTCAATTTCTAGGAGTTTCTCTCTCTCTTTCTCTCTCTTTTTTTTCCTCCAGCTGCTGTTGATTACCTGGCCAAAAACGTGAGCCTCTCCACACAGCGTCGTATGAAGCTTGGGGAGCATTCTGCTGTGCTGGGACTCCTGCCTGTGGAAACTGGCCAGGCCTACTAGGGCCCCTGGGACAACTTGCCCCAGACCAAGTCCCAGTCCAGCCCTTACTGATCCCTGAGCCTCCCAGCCTCCATCCTTTCATTGCCCTGGGGTCCCAGGAGGCCAGGAAAGGAGCCCATTCCCTTCTCATAGCCAGTGCTCTGGAGATGTGCAGCCAGTCTACCATTCACCTATGTTCAGGAGCCCAGAGTGACCCCCTTGGAGTCTGCCCCTCCACTGTCTCCCCCAGAGGGTTTCTGGTTAAGCCTGCAGTCCTCCCCCTAGTCAAATCCTGTCCTGGTCTCTGTGCTATCTCAGGCACAGAAATGGAAGCTCACCCTGAAGAGAGTACCTTGGGCACCCAAAGGAGGATGGTGGCTGGATGAGGTACTAGAGCCCTTTGGACAAGACTCCAGTGAGTGCCCTGGCCAGAGGTGGGGGTGGAGTTCAAAGGGTCACTCTTAGCTGGAAGCGCTGGGAACCAGCCCTCGCAGGTGGATCTCTGGCTTGGGCCCAGAACCAGAGCCCATTCCTCCTTTGGATGCCGGGATGTCAGCAGAGAGGACCCTAGCCCTGTGGTTTTCCCAGGGGAATCACCCAGGATTTCTGAGGACTCCAGGACCCTCCCCACACACCACTGCTGGGTGTAGGAGAGGAATCTAGCCCAAGCAGGGGGACCAGAAAGGGCAGATAGAGGCCTCCCAGGAAGCAGGGTTCACCAGCAGTGGGCTGCCAGGTACAAGGACCCAACCTAGGCACCCAGAGGCGGCAGGCGTCTAGACTGAAGCCCAAATGCCAACCTTGCCCACCCCACGTGGGGTCTGGGGAGCCCACGGAGCCCTTCAGTTTTCTCATTCTCTGAATCAGATGGGAGGCGGAAGGAGCGAGTTTTGTGTGAAGAGGCAGAGGGCAGGCTCAGAAGGGGGCTTCATAGCTGGGGTCCCTCTGCTTGTGGGCATCAGACCTGTATCACCAAAGTCTCCAGGGTTATGCCTTTGAGTCCACAACCCATGGAGCTGCAATCTCTCCCAGAGCCTCCCTCGGAGACCTGAACCTCTGGGAAGCGGTCCTCCATCTGCCCTTTAAGCCGCTGGGGTGCACAGAGCTTCCCTTGGAGCTCTGGAGGAGGTTTCTTGGACCAGCAAGGACTGCTTACCCACAGACAAGACCACTGATTCCCCTTAACATTTGGGGTGAGAGGGGGCGTGTCGCTGTCCCACTGACAGTGGCACCTTTCAGTGTTGATCCACTCTAGGCTGAGAAGGCCTTGTCTGGTCATCCAGCACAGCTGGGGTGGGGGTGGTGACATATGTGGCCAGTCTTCAGGTCACCACTCCTGTACAGGTGGGGGATGCCAAATGTTCCAGAGAATAGGGGAAAGGCGCCTTCCTTGGCCACACCCATGGTTTCCTCATATCTCTTCTCTTTAAAAGTAGAGACATTTGGGGAATGGTTCAAGCTCCTGACTATGCCTCCCTTGGGACTTTCCACCACCTTCACCTACTTTCAAAACTATATTCATCTTCTCCATCATCATGATTATAATCTACACTTGGATCACCTTTATCAAGTGCTGCTAGGTTAAAGGCACTTGTGACGGGAGACACAGCACTGAATCTGCAGAGACTGGGCCAGATTGCTTGTCCCCACCTGGGCATGTGAGGCCACCTCTTTGCTCAACCCGTGCCCCTTGCTCTCAGCCAACAAGACATTCCTGGAGGGAAGGGCTGCTGCCTTGGGAGTCAACCTGAGTTCCTCCCTACTGGGGAACTGGACTGGCAAGATGCTAGGATGCTTTCCTGCATGGACGCCTCCTCTGTGACAGAGGTTCACCTGCTTCTCATCTTCAGACTTGGTAATATCAAGCCTGTCCTGGACCGTGGCCAGGGGGGCTTGTATTTCTGGTGTAGAGGAACCTATTCATACATGGGGACAGATAGACTTTCTGGTAGCAGCAGATACCTGGACATGTGTAGCCCATGGAGTTCAGCCAAGGTTTCGAATGAAACATCTACTGCAGGAGACTTTTGATCCTTCAAGCTCTGGACAGAAAGGAAGACTGTGTCATCCCCTGGTGACCTGGTCCCCGTGTTTGAAACCAACACAGCCAGGAAGCAGCTTTTAAGATCAACCACGGTCTTCACTGACATTCCTTGAATGGTCAGTCCTCCCCGCTGGAAGACTGACTTAGAAATCGTTTGAGTCCCCTTACATACCCAGGAGCAGGGCTCTCAGGCAGGTGACATTAAAACCGCCCAGCCTCACCCCCAGGAGGTGACATTCCTATGCTAGGACCAATCCCAAACATCTGCCCTCTGTGATGAAATGGGAATAAACCAAGTGACTTATTATGTCCAACTTCTCTGGAGTTCTCCCAAGCAGCCATCTTGGTAGTAAATGGGACTTATTCCATCTGGAGCCCCGCCCCCTCAGAGAGAGACCCTGACCCTGATGGGTTTTCCCTAGAACCTTGTGTATTAATGTGTCTGGCCAACTTAGTTCATAAAACTCTGTCTTGTGTTGGCAGCTCACCCTTTCACTGGAGAGATAACGTGGGACAAGAGGTACAAGGCTTCAAACTCGAGGGTTGACCACAGCCTAGAAAGAAGGCCTGAAACTCAGTGGCCATGCCAGCCCAGAAACAATCCCCATCTATTCCTGTAAATAGAATCCATAGCAAAATAAGAGATGTTTCCTCCAACTTATCACAAGTAGCTGTTGGTCCTACCTATGGGGGGGGTCCCTCTTCTGAACTCATTGTATATTAGTTGGAAATGTGGTGATGTGCTGTTCGTTTATAGGGAGTTGACTTTTATATAAATATATATATATATATATATACTAAAAAAGGAAAGAAAACCCCCACAGTGTGTGTCGTGCTAGTGCCAGGGACCATCTGTAGGGATATATCTACATATTGTGTGTTTCAGATTATACATTCCAGGCTCTGTTGGGTTCTTTCATTTTTATTGCTTTGTTTTCTCATTTGGTATTTCTCTCTTGCTATGAAAAAAAAGTGATGTGTAAGAACCAAGCTATGCTTTATACTCTTATTTTTTACTTGATTTACCTTTCCCATTCTTTTGCCAGAAGAATATGAAGAAGAGAGATAGAGAAATGAGAGAGGACAGAAGGATGAAGAGGGAGTTTTGCCCAGAAGAAAAATGAGAAGGTCAGATTTCCAATCTGACTATGGCTTGAGAGCAGAACAGGTCCCAGACTTTGCCCAGACTCCACCAAGATCCAACGTTGTTTTAGATGGAGCTGGCAAAGCACTCTGAGATTTGAATCCTGGAACTTGGTGAAATTCCATGATTGCCCAAAAAAGACATTCTCTGTGGCCTCTCTCAGGTTGATATTCTTGCCAAGCTCCCAATGTGCCCTTCACTGCTGGACGCTTTTTGAAGTTGACAGCTCTGTCCTGCAAAGACACCAAACCAAGACCAAATGGGGGGCGGGGGAGGGGTACTCCGGCCACCATCTTGACACGCTCAGCGACAACTTTGTATTAAATGCTTTTTCTGTCAACTCTAACATGGCCAATCCCCCACCTGGGAAATATCTACATAGCACTCTAGATCATTCCTTCTTCCTAATAATTGCAACTTGGTTGCTTCCGTGTTTGACTCACAGCCATATTCCTTCATGTGTAAGTGAGTGTGTGTACGTGAGAGTGTGAGTGGGGTGTGTGTGTGGGCCTGTGGGCACAAGGGTGTGTGTTTAAATATAATCGCACCATAATTTATTCAGCTATATGGAATAGTAGACTAGAAAGAGAAACTGGCATTTGCTTTAACTACCTGCTTGTAAGTGCTTCCTCTGTAACTCAGGCGTAACTGTTATACATTAAAAGAAATTAAAGCATTTCCGAGGTTCTGTGTACTCAATTGATTGTCATTAGGCAGCTGTCCTAAAAGAAACCAAGGGGTGGTTGAGAAGCTGTTTGACCTAATTTAGGGGGTCAGGGTAGGACCACTTGGTCCTCCAGTGCCAAGCAGGTATTAGGCATATAGTGGATGCCTAATCAATATTTGATCAATGAATGGTGTTGCTTAAGCATCTTGCTGATGAAATTTCAGTTCTGTTCACTAGGCTAGATTTCTTGCTGCTATGTTTAGAGCCCTCTGTGGCCTTCTCCCAATATGTCGAATTTGGAAGGTAGGCGAGTACTCAGAAACTTTCATGTTTCAAAAAAAATGAGGAGAAGAGGAGGAGGAGGTGAATGAAGAAGAAGAAAAAGAAGGAGGAGGAGGGGAAGAAGAAGGAGGAAGAGGAGGAGGAGGAGCGGGGGGAGGAGGGGAAGGAAGTTTCCATGTTTCCTTAAGAAGCAGAACCTGATGTGGGGATTCATGGACAGGTGATTTTATGGAGGGAGAGCTCTCAATGGAAATGCATAAGGGAGTGAAGGAAATAACATAGGACAGGGGAAGGAGCTAAACAAAGAGGGAGCTTTAACTCGAGTCTAGTTTCAACCTGATAGTGCAGGGAGCTCTGGAGGATGAGTAGCACAGAGTTAGTCTCACCTTGAGTGTGGACAACTGGCCTTTTGTTCCAAAGTGTCAGTCACCCATTGGCTGCTGGCTGTCCCTCGGAATGTGGGTAGGTGAGTAAAGGCTAATGTGCCCAAGCGACTCTGGTCAAAGTGGCTCCTGTGGGCGGAGGGCAGTTCTCCAGAGAAAGGTGCGGCAGTGCACCCTTAGCAGCAACATCACATCCACTGGGGACAGGTACGCTGGCCCTGTAAAGGGGATCTGGGCAAGGAACAGCAGCATCAATGCCACATATGTTCCCCTGGTTCTAAATCAGGATACCCGTGTCATTCCAGGATACGGGTATACTCAGATGATGTGAATAGGAAGGGGAAATGTGTGGGAATTGCTGGGAGAAATTGTACATGAAGGACTGGTAAGGTGTTTCTACGGACCTGAGTCCATCTAACCCAGCCAAGTGCTCCACAGCAGGACTGAGGGAGGCTGGGCCTTCCCTCCCTCACTTAGTACCCCCCTTCCTTCTAGGAACCCAGGAATCTTATGTCAGAACCAGGGCTGCCTCCCACGCTCCCCACCCTCCCACCCCCAACTGTGTAGCTATTCAGTCAGTCAGGAAGATATGGGGAAGAGTCAAGAACTGGTCAAGTAGTACCCTTAGTTCTGCATGTGACTTGAGGTGGGTCCTGAGAAAATTTTCTCCCTGTCTCAGACCCTATTTCTCTATATATTTTTTTAAAACAGGCTAGATAATCCCTAAAGGTCTTTCAGGTTACCCTGATAATAAACTGAGCTGAAAGCTGGTCTGGAATGTGGCCCAGAGAGTGCCCCAATGGCTCAGAGCTATCCACTGTCAGTGGTGGGAAAGCAATGCTCAGTGCTGGGTGCTGAGTGATGCCAAGTTGCTCCCAGACACAAACTTGCCCTTGGAGGCCCTCAGAGAGCTCTCTGACCCTCTTCTAGGGGATCTTTTCTAAGAATCCCATCCCACAGACCAAGCAAAGCTGATAAATGTAATCTTCTGCCCAGGCATACTACTGCCCATTATAAGACCAAGTTTCTGTGTCTAAAGGAAAAAGAAAGAACAACAATTGGATAGACAAGTGTATCAGTCAGTTATTGCCACAGTAATGCTGTGTAACATAGCAGCCTCTGTTCCTAGTCTCATTGCTCATGCACATCTTATAGGAATGAGTTTCACAATCTTTCCTGGAGTAAAATTTACTAGTTAAGGAAAGAAATTCCTGAGACAGGAGATACATGGGCCCTGACTGCGGAGGGACACACAGAGAGATGAGGTTTCCATCTGCTGTGGTGTTGAGTCTGGAACACCTGAAAGAAAGCACAGCTTCCAGAATCCCACCCCCTCCATTCCCCAGGCTGCCACTGACTTGCTCTGATTGCACAGAATCAATCTCCTAGCCCTGGTGATGTAAACACCTGTTGCAGGGAGTGGGGACTAACTTCCCAGAAGCACCCGGGAGAGTATGTTCAGGGTTCCAGTCACCTCTGCTCTCTCTTCCCCCCTGGAAAGAATCAAAATGCTCCCTCAGGTAAAGCCTTGTCCTTGGTCCCAGGTACCCTCTGTGTGACGGCAGACAAGCCACTTCCTCTGATCTTTGAAATAGGAATAACATTTGTCCCATTGTATCAGGCTAGAATGTGGTAACCAACAACCTCAAACCTCCGTGGCTTTTAACACCAAAAAGGCTTAATTTTGTTCTCATTCCTATTTGTGACCACCACTCATCATAGTCAGCCTGATTAAGAACAGGCATTGTCTTGAGCATTGCTGGCTGCTGGCACCAGAATGAAAGAGAAATGTGGTAAATTGTGTTCTGGCTCTTAAAGCGTCACCTGAAGTGGCTGGTGTACACATGTGCTCACCCTCCATTGGCCAAAGCAAGTCACGTGGCCACACTGACCTTGAAAGAAGGAAGGAAGTGTAATGCATCCTGTGCCTGGGAGATGGGAGGGAACTATCAGGAACAGCACTTGGGACCCATGCCCACCTATGCAGGGGGTTTTCTTGAGGATCAAGTGATTCTAATGATGTGAAAACAAACATTTCTATAAGGGCCCGCTTTGTGCCCCTTGCCAGGGTGGACCCTGGAGATAGGATGGGGCAAAGAGTGGCACTAAATGAACCACAAAGATGGTCTCTTCTCAGAGGGAAAGGGAACACTGAGTACAAATTTCCTGCAGTGTGCCATGCATGCCCTTTATGTCCTATCACTGGCGTGACAACATTGCTTGGGGGGCAGAATTCACCATTAATGTATGGGGAAGGAAGCCAAGGGTCAGAAAGTTGTACAAGCTCACACAGCTTGTTACTAGTAGGGACTGAACTCTCCAAAAGAAGGCTTCCATGTCACATCCTAATATTGAAGTGCTGGAGACATGGAACAGGGTTCTTGTCTGATGGTGGGTGCTGATGGTCTGTACAGCATGGAAACCAAGCAGGCCTGTCTTCCACAATCTGGCTCAGGGTTAAAGAGCCCTGTAGGTCACCCCTGTCATCTGATAAGGAGAGACCATCCAGATAACCCACAGGTAGAAGCACTGCAGTGACACTTCCCAAAATTTTTACCACACTCATTCTTGGAAGACAAGGGCATGTTGGCTAGAAATATGAGCTTTAGATAGAAAAGACACTAACATTAATGGTGCCTACTGTGTACCAGGTGATCCTCAGCCATTGTTTTAGGTGACAGTCCCACCATCTGCAATGTGGTAAGCATTGTGGACTCTACTGTACAGAAGAGAAAAGAGCCCCAGAGAAGTGAGGCAATTGGCTCCACATCCCCACCTAGGAGGTGGAGGAGTAGAGATTCAAACCCATGACTCACCCGTGTCCTGTTCATCATAGCAGGCTACCTCCCCAAAATGCAGATAAGACACTGTGTGAACCGGGAGGACAATACTTCTTGAAGTCTATCAATCAGCCATTGCCACCGTAGTGCTGCATAATATGCCACTCAGAACTCTGGCTTACAACGAACATTAATTCTCACTTCCACAGTTTTGTAGGTCAACCATGGTTTCGTTAATCTAGGCTTGGGTGGTATGGTAGGCAGATCACCTGTAAGATGTCCACCAAGATTCCTCTTCCCTGGTATATGTGCTCTTGAGAGTGGGTGGGATCTGTGAATATGATGGGATGGTCACTACCATGTCAAGGACACGGTTACACTGTCTGGCAAAGATGATTGTATAGTCACTCTTGTGATTACCTTACATTACTCAAGACTCCATCACAGCAGACTGAAGTGAGATTCTCCTGCGGCTTGAAGAAGTAAGCTTCTTTATCATGACAGCTATGACATGACATCAGGGTACCCCCCAGGAGCTGAGAGTGACCCGTGCAGTCATCAGAAAAAAAAGTGGGGAGTTCAGTCTTACACAAGGAACTGAATTCTACCAATACCCTGAATGGGTTTGGAAACAGATTCTTCCACCATTGAGCCTTCTGATGAGATCACAGCCCCTGGTGACACTTTGATTCCAGCCTGGTGAGATCCTGAGCAGAGGACCCAGTTATGCTGTGTCCAGAATTCTGACCTACAGAAACTACGAGATAATAAAGGTGTGTGTGTGGGGGGGTGTTGTGTTAAGCCATTAAGTTTGTGCTCATTGGTTATGCAGCAATAAAAAACTAATACAGATGGGCAGCAAGACTTGAGGCTCTAGGTCTGATGATATTTGTTCAGGTTGCTACTGGGCCATAAGTACAGATCACCAGAGTTCAAAGGTCGTCGTGGGGTTACCATTTCAAACTTTTCAAACCCCACTTCAAGTTTCTTCTCTTGTCAGATCTACTAACATCCCATTGGCCAAGGCCAAGCTCATGGTCAAGCTCAAGATCAAGGGACAAGGGAGTCCATTTCACCGACGCTGAGACATGGAAAGAGTTTGGATATCTATTACAGAGAAGTTAAGAATTAGGACCCATTACTTGGGAAATTTAGCACACACACCAAAAATCCCTCTGTCTGGTTTTACCTCCCTCCTGTCCATCAGTACACAGCTGACCATAAGCAGTTACCTCCATCATACATTTGAAGCCCATGGAGCCGCCTTTCCCAGCCCTGTCAAATTGGTCTGCAGAGAGCAGACTTCCAAGAAAGGAAAGTAGGGACTGGGAGAAGTCAGGGTGAGAAACAGATACCAGTATGAAGTTTGTGGGTTATCAGGAACAGTTTTGGGTAAAACTGACAGGAACTGGAGCATTCCCAGGCAGAAGGACTTGTGTAAGTGTTGGGGAATGAGTGGCTGGATTCCTAGATTCTTAGGGCTGGGCCACATCCACCTGACCCTATAGAACTCCTTCCTTTTGTGAAGTTAGCCCTTAAGGCCAGCTCTTTTGATACCTATGTCATATGGATAAACATTTCCTTTTGCCAGGTATTTTATATACATGATTTGCCTGTGGTTTTAAGAGAGCAGATTGAAATCAAATAGCATGTTCCAATCCTAATGCCACTACTAGCTAATCTTGGGCAAGTAGTCTCTCTGAGGACTCGGTTTTCTCATCATCTGCAAAAATGGCATAATAATGGTACCAACCTCCAAGGCACTTGTGAAGATTATATGAGATCACAGAATGAAGAAACCAATTTCACCTTCTTTAGCCCTTTTTCACAAACTTACGTGACCCTTAGATCTTTTATTGCAGGAATGCTTGTTAACATTTTAGAGAGATGCCAGGAGTTTCCTAGCAACCAATGGAAAATAGGAAAACCGATGAGTACGAGTACGATGAGGTACTGATGTCAATGAGAAAATAAGAAACTCGCTAAAGGGGCTTCTGGGTGGCTCAGTGGGTTAAGCCTCTGCCTTTGGCTCAGGCCATGATTCCAGGGTCCTGGGATCGAGCCCCACATCAGGCTCTCTGCTCAGCAGGGAGCCTGCTTCCTTTCTTCTCTCTCTGCCTGCCTCTCTGCCTACTTGTGATCTCTGTCTGTCAAATAAATTTTTTAAAAGTCTTAAAAAAAAAAAGGAAACTCGCTAAAGGACCTTCTCCCTAGTGTCTTTCTAAATAAGACAGTGTGATGTCAAAAATAAGAACTCAAGAATAAACTCCTGAAATATAAATGATGTGCTTTGAGGGACTGTTTCTTTTTTTTTTTTCTTTTCTTAAAATCTTATTTTCTTTTATTTAAATTAAATTAATTAACATATAGTGTGTTATTAATTTCAGAGGTAGAGTTCAGTGATTCATCAGTTATATATAACACTCAGTGTTCATTCTATCATGTGTTCTCTTTAATGCCCATCACCCAGCTACCCCGTCCCCCAACCCATCTCTCTTCCAGCAACCCTTGGTTTGTTTTCTACAGTTAAAAGTCTCTGATGTTTTGTCTCTCTTTCTGATTTCATCTTGTTTTATTTTTCCCTCCCTTCCCCTATGCTCCTCTGTTTTGTTTCTTAAATTCCACATATGAGTGAAATCATAATTGTTTTTCTTTGATTGACTTATTTCACTTAGCATAACAACCTCTAGGTCATCATCATTGCAAATGACAAACTCATTTTTGATGGCTAAGTAGTATTCCATTATATATAAAAAATCTTATATATATATGCATCTTATATGTTATATGTATAGGTCATATATATGTATATATACATATATATCGTGTGTGTGTGCGTGTGCATGTGTGTGTGTGTGTGTGTGTGTGTGTGTGTGTGTATGGAACCAGAAGACATTCTCTAAAGAGAGAGAGACATTCTCTAAAAGAAAGAGTAAAGGAAGTAAGGAAGTTCTGGCCATATTTTAATGTTCCATTTTAGTTTATCTGTTGGCTTTTTGGAAATATTTTAATATTTTTTAGTGATTGGTCTAACAATTATTATATACCTACCCTTTGCAGTCTAATTAGAGTTAATATTTTACAATTTCAAATAAAATGTAGAAGTTTGCAACTTTGATGTTATAGGTGACATATGTATACATGTACATACACCAAACACTCCCAAACAATATTATACTTTTCCCTTTAACAATCATATATTTTAAAGAACTTAAGAGGAGAAAAGTAGTCTATTTTATTTTCCCAGATATCTCTCATTTCTGTTGACTTTTCTCTATTCCTGACCTTCCAAGTTACCCTCTGGTACCAGTTCTCTTCAGCCAGAACTTCCTTTACTCTTTCTTTTAGAGAATGTCTGCTGGTTAAGAATTCTCTTAGTTTTCCCTCATTCAAAAGTATAGACATTTCCATCCATGTTGTCGCAAATGGCAAGATTTCATTTCTTTTGATGGCTACATAGTATTCCATGGTATATATATATACCACAGCTTCTTTATCCATTCTTCTGTTGATGGACATCTAGGTTCTTTGCATAGTTTGGCTATTGTGGACATTGCTGCTATAAACATTTGGGTGCACGTGCCCCTTCAGACCACTACATTTGTATCTTTAGGGTAAATAACCAGTAGTGCAATTGCTGGGTTGGAGAGTAGCTCTATTTTCAACTCTCTGAGGAACCTCCATGCTATTTTCCAGAGTGGTTGTACCAGCTTGCATTCCCACCAACAGTGTAGGAGGGTTCCCTTTCTCCACATCCTCACCAGCATCTGTCATTTCCTGACTTGTTAATTTTAGCCATTCTGACTGGTGTGAGGTGGTATCTCATTGTGGTTTTGATTTGTATTTCTCTGATGCCCAGTGATGTGGAGCATTTTTTCATATGTCTCTTGGCTGTCTGGATGTCTTCATTGCAGAAATGTCTGTTCATGTCCTCTGCCCATTTCTTGATTGGATTATTTGTTCTTTGGGTGTTGAGTTTGATAAGCTCTTTATAGATTTTGGATACTAGCCCTTTACCTGATATGTCATTTGCAAATATCTTCTCCCATTCTGTCAGTTGTCTTTTGGTTTTGTTGACTGTTTCTGAAGGCCCTATTATATTAGTCAGGTGAGGATTGGCTCTGCTGCTGAGACAGATAAACCCCAAGTCTCAGAGGGTCTACAAAGGAAAATTTTGTTTTCTCCTCCAAGTGTCTGTGCCATTTGGAATGTCTGGCCTCCCAGGTATCCATAGTCAGGGAGAAGGGTGGCTAGGGCACGCTGGCTCTTAGCTGCCTTGGCTCAGAAGTCACACCACTATTTTCTTACATGGAACTGGCCATGTGGCTCCAACTTGTAAGGTTTTCTGGGAAATGTAAGACAATTCATGGAATACTTGCTGGCTGGAGGCCCATTCCCCAAGCAGCAACCCTGAGAACATGAGTCGGTCCCCAGGGGAGGCAGACGGACTTGGAGGGGAGCAGTTCACATGGCACGCCCACCCGTGCCCCAGCCCCAGCCAGAATTCCTGGAGGAATCCAAGTGCTTCACGCCAGCTCTGGAGAGTCTGGGAACATGGGAATAATTCAAGCGACCCAGAGAGCTGATGAGGGAAAGAGGCCAACCCGGAGGGAGCACAGAGAAAGCAAGGACAGAGAGCTGGATGGATGGAAAGGTGGCACTTCAGTCACCAGGAATTCCAGACGAGGCCTCATCATGCTGGGGCCAAAGGGGATGGACTTGCATAGAGTCATCTTTCTTCATGGGGATTAGGAGCTCTGTGTCCTCCTCGCTCTGTGGGTAATTTGGGATTATAGTCTCTCCAGGGCCATCATTGGGCTCAGATCCTCCCTGGTGACCCTGACTGGAGGAGGACATGGACACCACTAGGATCAGCCCTGTGATGAGACTGGTTCCCCCACGTCCCCACATAGTGAATAAGGACCTGCTGTGACCCCCCGGAACTCCCGCTGTTGAACAGGTCCCTGCCCTGTGCGGAAACGAGCCTGCGCACTCTGTGTTTCCTCATTTAATCCCCACAAAGATCCTACGAGCTACCGATCACTGTCCTCCAGCTTCACAAATAAGAAAACTGAGGTCTAGAGGGTCAAAGAAAATGACTCAAGGTTACAAGTGGCAAAGTTGGGATTTGAACCCAAACCGGGAATCAGCATCCACACTGCTAAATGTGTTGTACGATGGAAGCGTTCATAAGAGTGGATCATAAGATGTAGCCATCTGCTGCCCTCGGTAATTGTCAACTCCCTGCCAAGTTCATCTCATTTGCACCCCCGCCCATCTCCCCTCCACATCGCAGGCTACTTTGGAGCAAATTCCATGTCCCCATCATTTCATCCTTAGATACATCAGCCCTTGTCTCTAAAAGATAAGGAAGAGCCCACATTCTTTTTTTTTAAATATTTTATTTATTTATTTGTCAGAGAGAGAGCACAAGCAGGAGGAGCAGCAGGCAGAGGGAGAGGGAGAAGCAAGCTCTCCGCTGAACAAGGAGCCTGATGTGGGGTTAGATCCCAGGACCCCGGGATCATGACCTGAGCTGAAGGCAGATGATTAACTGACGGAGCCACCCAGGCCTCCCGGAAGAGCCCACCTTCTTAACCACAGGTTCTGTTGTAGAGTAGACATCAATAAATGGCTACTGAATCAGTTAACCATCTCCAAGTGTCTGTCAAGTTGGAAGCGCATTGATGAGTCTAAAAGGCAGCGGGAGTGGTGGGAAGATAATGAGCTTTACTGTAAGGTTGGGGTCCAAACTCTGACTCTGCCAATTGCCACGACTGGGGGCACCAGGGGAGCTTGTGGAAGCCACACAAATGGCAGGTTCCTCCTCTGGAAGTTGAGCACCATGATGCCATGACACGCCACGGCACCAGGACTGAGTGAGAACGTGGCTGTGGGCACCTGCCATCTACAGGGAGAGAGCCCTGCTGGTGACTCACCCGATATCCTTGGGCCTGTGTCTCTTTGTCTGTAAAATGGTATAATAATCATACTTACCCCAGAGGACTGCTGTAAGGAGCAAATGAGGTCATCGTGTTAGATGTTTAACACCTGGCACTTAGCAAGTCACTAACCTTAGATGCCTGAAGCGTGGCAGGGTACGATCTGGGAGAACGGTTACTATTCTGTAAGCTAGGGCAGGTAAGGCCCAAGCTACGCCCATGATGAGAGCTGTGCTTCTCCTTGGTGTCCCAGAACATTCACATTTGGCAGTCCAGAGGTCATTTCGGTGGTCACGCCTGGGTGAGTGGAATGCTCCTGGCATCTAGTGAGCTGCTAGACCCCTTACAGTACACAGCACAGCCCCCCACAAAGAGTTATCTGACCCTAAATGTCAACAGTGCCGAGGCTGAGAAACTCGGGATTGGAGGGGGATCAGGAGGGGTTAGCTCCATCGCGCCGAGGCTGAGAGATAGAGGCCTCGGCCGTCCTGCACTGTGCCCACACCCACTAAGTAAATGGAATTTTTCCATCCCTACAAGAGCAACTGTTGAGCTGGTCTTTCTGGAAGACAGCTGGATGTGGCCGTCTGGTACTTTGTGGTTTAGGAAGTGTCCTCTCCAAGCCCACGCAGCAGGTCTGGAAGTGGCCAGGTCCTGGCAGATGGAGGATTCTGCAGAGTAAGGGATCCCCCTTCCCACTCAGAGTCAGAGAGGAGGGGGGCGGTTCCAGCAGCTGGATGTGCCTCTGGCCCAACCTGGAGACAGGGTTGGGGAGGGTCTCGGGTGGGAGGCGGAGTCAGAGCAGCAGCACAGTGGAATGTGTGTGGCCTTTGGAACCACATAGGCCTGTGTTCAAATCCTAACCCTCTTAGTTACTGGGGTGAGGTGCCCTTGGCTTGGGACAGAGTTCCTTCAAGACTCCACTTTTCCATCTGTAGAATGGATGTAACAGACCCTAATTCACAGGAGATTTCATTGCAACAAATATGGAGAGCAAGGGGAATTGTCCAAAGTTCCAGAATAAGCGGGGCTTGCATCCCTGCCTCTCAGTGCCCAGCCCCGGC
This sequence comes from Lontra canadensis, assembly GCF_010015895.1. Classification (NCBI taxonomy): domain Eukaryota; kingdom Metazoa; phylum Chordata; class Mammalia; order Carnivora; family Mustelidae; genus Lontra; species Lontra canadensis. The sequence goes on from NW_022631019.1 coordinate 13,033,950, forward strand.
CCTTCCCAAGATACTCATTCATTCGTCTGCTCATTTAGGCAGTCAATGGATTATTCATCTGGTGTAGGAGATGGGAAGGCTGAAACAGGCAGGGGCCTTGTAGACCCTGCCAGAGGCTGGATTTTATTTCCTGAGTGAATGACAGCCATGGGGGCATCTCGGATGACATGATCTGATTTATGTCAAGAAAAGATTGTCTGGGCACCTGGGTGGCTCAGTTGTTGAAGCATCTGCCTTTGGCTTGGGTCATGATCCCAGAATCCTGGGATCAAGTCCCATGGCAGGCTCCCCACTCAGCAGGGTGTCTGCTTCTCCCTGTCTCTCTGCTGCTCATTACCTCTCTCTCTCTGCTAAATAGATGAATAAAGATGCGGTGGTAGAGAGGAGAGGACAAATGCAGGACCCATTTTGGAAGAAGAGCTGGCTGGTCCTGCTCATGACCTGGGGTGTGGAAGGGGACAAGAAAGGAAGCAACTGTCCAGGACTTTGGCTTAAAAAGTAGGTGGCAGAGAGGTCATTTACAGAGCTGGGAAGACTGAGGAGGAGCCAGTGGAGGGTGGGGCAGAGGTTCTGCAGGTAGGAGCAGAGAACGGCCTGGGGGCTCCACATGAAGACAGCAGCACCTGCCCCTTGTGGCGCCTGCAGGAGAGGAGGGGACGCAGCGGCTGATGGGGGTCAATCTGGTCGGTATTTAAGTTTGGCTGAGGTCACTTAGGAAATGAGTGAGGTAGAGACAGAAGAAGAACAGCGAACCAAGGACCGGGCTCTAGGCACTCCAGCCATCCGAGGTCGAAGGGAGAGGAGTCCAGTGAACGAAGGTGCAAAGGGACAGAGTGGGCAAGAGAGCAGGGAGAACAGCACCAGAAGCCAGGACGGGAGAGCAACTGGTGAGGTCCTCTTCAAGGCAGGTGGTCAGCGGGGCACCTAGAACTTGGTAGGCCCCTAGGAAATGGTAAATGTCCCTGTGAACACGGAACCGTGCTTGGAAAATGGCCAGGATAGCGCCTCCCACGTAGACTGCTTTCAAACAGAGCAGGAGCTCCTGGGGAAGAGGCATGATCTCGGGGCTCTGGGTTCCAGCTCCCCAGCCCCAGGATCCATCCCAGTTGAATTATTCCCGTGTTCCCAGACTCCCCAGAGTTGGCAGGGAGCACTGGGAACCCTCCAGGAATTCTGTCCGGGGCTAGGACACGGGAGGACATGCCTTGTGCACTGCTGCCCTCAGATCCCCTCCGCTACCCCTGGGCTCACGGGAAGGGTTGAAATGGTCCCAGACTCAAGGGACTGCTGCTCGAGGTGGGCCTCCACCCAACAAATACTCTGTGTGGAATCAAAGAGAGGTGGGTGAGGGGCACTAAACATGCTGGGTCCAGGCTCCTCCCAGAACCTCTGGGACTGGCGCTCGGGCATGTTTATTGTTATTGTTATTGTTATTGTTATTGTTGTTGTTGTTGTTGTTGTTGTTGTTATTGTTATTTTAGCTTCCCTGTTGATTCTGTCATACAGCTGGTATGGACAAACAATGGGAAAACTGAGGCCCCAGAGCCCCGCCCCTGACCCTCGAACCCCGGATTCCACCAGGCTACACAACAAGGCTAGCATTCTCTTCCCTTCATAAAATACATGCAGGGAGGAAGTGGGGTGGGGGGAGTGCTAAGAACCTGGGTGTCTCTGTCTGCTTGGACTCCATAAAAAGTTACCTTAACAATAAGTGATTATTTTCTCACAGTCCCAGAGGCCGGAGGTCTGAGATCAGGGTATCAGTGTGGTTGGGTTCCAGTGCAAACTCTCTGCCTGGTTTGCAGACCGTTTCCAGCTGTGTGCCCACGCAGTCTTTCCTCAGTGCAAGCACATGGAGAGAGAGGACTCCAGCGTCTTTCCACTTCTTACAAAGGGACTAATTCCATCGTGGGGGACCTACCCTCTGACGTCATCTAACCCCAATTACCTCCCAAAGGCTGCATTTCCAAATACCATCACAGTAGGGTTAGCGCTTCAACATAGGAATTGGGGGTTGGGGGGAGACATAAACATGCAGTCCATAACACCAAGCATTGACCTTAAACTCAATTGCATTCCTTTCTCCCCAGTGTGGTCTTGGGCAAGTCATTCCCGACCTGCCTCCTGGGGAAGGTAAACCCTTAACTAACAATTGCGTGGCTCTCTAGAGTTTCTGAGGCATTTTGACACCCACCATCTCTAGCACTCCCCCGTAACCCTGGGAGGGAGAGGGCAACGATTTTTGGATTGGGGAAATGACGCTCAGAGATGAAGTCACTCACCAAAGGACACCCAGCTTGCGTCGGAGTGCAGATTTCTATCTCCTTTGCCCAAGGTTGCCTGGAATTGAGAGACACCACAAAGGACCCTCCTCCAAGACAGTGCCTGGGACAGAGATGCTTGGAAGTTGTCCGATGGAGGGTGGGAGGGAGGAAAGGAGGGATGGATGGAGGGATGGATGGATGGACGGACTAAAAGATGGGTGGTCAGTGCTCCTGAACAGGGTCCTACAGGGACCACCAAACCTATGCTTATGAAAGGAGAGGAAGAAATGAACCATCTGGACAGCTGCCATATGCCAGGAACATGTGACCCTTCACACGTGTCATAAGGCACTTGCAGCTGGACCTTTTGCTGGAAGGGACTCTTTTTTTTTAAGATTTTATTTATGTATTTTGAGAGAGGGAGAGCGCACGCGCATGCGAGCAGGGGGATGGGACAGAGGTGGAAGGAGAGAGCATCTCAAGCAGACTCCATGCGGCAGAGTCTTGATCCCATGACCGTGCAATCACGCCCTGAACCAAAATCAAGAGTCAGATGCTTAACTGACTGAGCTACCCAAGTGCCCCTGGAAGGGACCCATTTTACAGGTGAGAAACTAAACCCCAGAGTGATGGATGGATAGAGTATCTAACTCTCAGTCCAGAACCCCTTCTGACATCCCAGGGATTAAAAAAAAGTCATAGAATTGTCAAGAAAACCCTGGATGAAATTCCTCTGGGAAAACAAGGTCCCCGTTTCCAATTTTTGCCCCAGAGAGAAACTCTGTCTCTTTGACCAGTACATACCGCATATGTAAGCTGGGCAGATGGTAACTGTTGCCACAGAAATACTACTGGGCACTCAAACTTCCTTAAGTCCCCAACCTGTCCTAACTGCTAATGGGGATGGTTGCCTACACACGCCAGACGCTGAGCTAAGCCCTTCACTTATGTTATTTCAGGACTGGGCACGCTGTCCATAAAGACGTAGTTTTTGCTTTGTGGGCTACAGTCTCTGTTACAACTACTCAGCTCTGATGTGGTGGGCCAGCAGCCATTTTTAAAGGAGTATGTCTGTGTTCCAATAAAACTTTATTTATAAATCCTTGAATTTGAATTTCAGGTAATTTCCTATCATTTTTTTTTAATTTCTTTCTCCTCCCACAAAAAGAAATGTAAAAGCCGCTCTCAGCAGGCAGACCGTTTAGACAGGTGGCAGGTGGATTTGCCCCCCTCCCCCCTGGGTCCTGGCTTGCTGGCAGCAACCAGACAAAGTAGATTTTGTTGTTAACCCATTTTAAAGGCGAAGAAACTAAGTCCCAGAGCACACGTCGCCAGGGTCAGAACCAGGACTCAGAGTCGGGCAGTAAGGCACAGAGTGGGGCTCGAGGCAGCAAGCTGCCCGGGGAGGGCGCACAACAAGGGGGACACCCAGCCCTGCCTCGGCCCCCAGACTAGGACCCGACCTTGCCCTTCCGCACTGTGCATTTATTCCTCATTTATTCCAACTAATGCTCGTCTGTTAAGTAGATCTGGAAACGCTGACATGAGAGTCAGAGGTGGGGGTTGGACAGGGGACGAGAAGGCGGGAGTGAGACCCGGGCAAGAGGGCCCACGGCGTCCACACGCAGCCACACGCAGCCACATGCACGCACACACAACAGCTTCCATTTCCTGAGATGTCCACCTGCTTTTATGAATATAAGTGGATTTGTAACAAGCATTGCAGCTGCATATAAGGCATTCAGACATGGAGACAATTTTACTAGATAATAGACTATCATGCAGGATACAATTTAAATTAAAAAATGCAATTTTCACCTTGAAATGAACAAATGATTACAATTTCTATACAAATTAAGGCATTCAGCCTCTCTTTCAGTAGTGGCACCAGCCCATGAAATATGACATAATTACCATGAAATACATTTTCAAATATTTTGATTTTTGTCCGCCGCTTTTTAAAAAACATAGGCCGCCTTCTAGGTCTCCGAGTGTGTGTTGGCATTTCCCACCTTCTGGGAAAAACACATTAAAAAGAAAAGCCAAAGTCCCCGAAGATGAAGTTGGCCCCCCTCCCTGCCCTCCCCTCCTCCCATCTCCTCACCCCTCAGAGTTCCCTGCCCTCCCCCTCCCCCTCCCTTGGCTCAGAGATAAAATTGAAAAAAAGGCAGACGGAGGAGAGGGACGCAGGCGACCAGCTCCAAAGCCTGAGATTTATCTAAATTGCTACGCTTATCTGAAGAATCGCATCTGTTTGTTATCTCCACGCCAGCCACTCCAACCCTCTACCCATCTCTCCTCTGGAAATCGCTTCCCCAGCCCCCAGCTCTCCCCCCTACCAACGTGCCCCCCCAACCTCCACTCTTATTTTTTAATTATTTTTCCATTCTGTTGTCTCTTTATGGCTGGAGACAGAAGGACGAGCAGGCGCTGCCTAGGGCTCGCTCCAGCCCCATGGGCTAGACAAGGAAATTTGGGGTTCAGCAAGAGTGGACAGTGCCCAGTGAGTTTCAGCTCCTGGGGCAGGGGGTCTCTGTCCCCGGTCCAAGTTGGGTGACTTTGATGAAGGTTATTGCTAGACTCATCTGTCTCTTCCCGGCTTCTGTAAGCTTATCACCATGATCGACCCACCCCTGTGGTCAGAGCTTTGGGTGGACCTCTTGAGCCACTGGATCTGCCTCCAGATGACCTAGAAACAGACCTCAACCTCCCTCCCATCCCGGTTCTTGGTCTTGGTTCTGAGCCTCCTGCCCCGACCCATGGCCTCCTGGGTGGGCTTCCCCACTCCTCTCCCCCACCGCCCTTGGGACTTGGTTCCACTCTGTTGTGTGGTCCCACTTCTGTCTCTCAGGCCAGCTGTCTGGGGCCTTTCCCTCCTCCAGGGGAAAGCCATCTCTTCCTCAGTCCAGCCTGGGTTAGTTGAGAGTCTGGCCCCTCTTCCAGCTCCGCAGTGTTGCCCTCCCACTTGCTCTCTGAGATGTAAACGGAGCCTAAGGGAAACATCTAGGATAAGAGGCAGAGCGTAGAGCCCTTTGCTTTACGCTTCGCACATTTGCTTTTGTTCTGCAGCACTTGTACCTGCTTTGATAAGGTCCCGTCTTGCAACTGCCCTGAGTGCAGGACCTCGCTGATAAGGGACAAACTCAACGTTCTCCAGAGAAACTGACCAGGCATCCCAGGCCAACGCAGTGAATTATCAAAGCAATTCCAGACCCAGGGCCCTGTCTCCCAGCTGTTTGTTTGGAAGCTGCTTCATGGGACTTTTGAACTTGGACCACATCCTACCCTACCCTCCACCGTCCCACCCCCGCCCTGACCCCAGGGCCAGATAAAGGCTGGGTCGCTCCCCTGCTCAAAAAGCAAAACGCGATATCTGGGTGGAAAGAGAAGGGGTTGTAGGATCAAGAATTCCGGGTTATAGAGACTTGTCTCTACCTCTTTTTTGCCCTCTGACTTTGGCCAATTTGGTCTCTGCTCAGTTTTCTCATCCATAAGTTGGAGATAATGATACTTATGTGTGGGAGCTGTGAGAATTACCTCTCACAGCACATGACAGGCCTTTGGCAGCCATGAACTCCCCCTCTCAGGCTGTGGCTCCGCATGCTAAGGGATTTTGAGATATTTAAAAAAAAAAAAAAAAAAAGTCTTCCTAGTCCATCAAGCAAACCCGAGCTCCAAAATGTTGTTGGTATTTGGGGGTGAGCCATGTTTTCTAGGCCCGGAAGAGACCCCAGGGCATCAAAACATATGTGTGTGAGTATACAGGGACAGTGTTGGGAGTGGAGTAGAAGCAGGAAGCAGAGATTGTTAGGACAGAGTATTACTGTGAACATAATGTTTATTAAGCACGTACACTATCACAGGCATCCTGCTGAGGCTCTTTATCTCATTTAATGTTCATGACACTACTGTGAGGTCACTATTAACCCCATTTAACAGATGGAAAAACTGAGTCAATGAGAGGTTATGTCATTTGCCCAAGATCCCCCAGCTAGGAAATGGCAGAGCTGGGATTTGAACCCAAGCTTCTTGGTTCTCCAAAACTGCAAAGCTCAAGTGCTCAAGGCAGACCAGATGACCCCCTTTTCCCAATTTTTTATTTTCTCAGTGCAAAGACATACATAAGATATGACCTTGAAACCAAAGGCAAGTCAACAGCTAATGGGTTGAGTATGACGTGTACACCATTAGCTTTACTCCAAACCAGAATTCACGGATGCCAAGTTCAGGGAGGAGGGTTACCAAGCTCCTCCCTGCCGCTCCGGTGAGACCAAGACTGGGGGGGCAACTGAGGCAGGAGGGGTGGGGGGGACAGGTAATGCAGTCAGGACGTCAGATTCCTCTCAGGATTCTGCAAAGCCCCCACATACCTGGCCAGCTCATTTGCTGTCCCTGGACCTCTGCATCTCCACCTGTAGAATGAAGGGGCTGATCTAAAATTAGCCATCTGCACACATTTCCACGAGCCTCCCAAGGAAGGGGAAAGGGACTGTGAGTGCCCATGCCCAGGGAACCCAGGGGGGCGCAAATAACCCCAAAGAGCCCACCCCCAAACCAACATTCATTTAAATGGTCAAACTTTTTCATCTTATCTCCAAAACGCATTCTAAATTCGCCTTCTCTTCCCAAGTGCATGCTATAATATAAAAACCGTAATTCACATATCAATAGATACAGTGATATATAATGATATCTCTTTATATATTTATAATATGTGTTATATATTTGTAATTCTAAAACACAGAATATAAAAATGGTACCAGCTCAGTTCTGAATCTTCCCTCTCACAATTCTATCAAAAGCCCCCACCAGCCCCTAGGGGAAAAAAAATAGCCCCCACCGGCCCCTAGGAAGGTCATATTATGTTTTTTTCCTGTGGCTTTACATGCCTGCACTTCCAGCAAAAGACCACATCCTCTTTAATTGCCCTCCCAAAGCCAAAGTTCTTCTAGTATAACATTCTATTATTGTAATAGCCACACAGTCTAACATTGAATCATTTTAACATCCTACATTATAACATCGTCACCCTTGATTATGACATTATTCTAACACTCGGGCACTGCCTCGCTCCATTGTTCAGTCCGTCTGGTCTCCAATGAGGTCCTTGAATCTTTGGTTCACCTGTTCCCAGTGTCTCGTTCTGAGTCACGGGCAGGAAGCGCTCAGCCTCCAGTGGCCTCCTTGCCCCTGGGAGCACAAACCAGCCCCCTTGAATGAGACCTGGGGAACCTTCTTAGGAGCATGTAGACCAGCCTGTCCCCCCACCTCCACACACCACGCAAACATAGAGAAGGCATTTGATCATCCTGGTCCTGGGGCAAAATGACCCCCTTAGAAGTTGTCTGAGACCTTACGTAACATAATAGCATCTAATTATTATCATAGCTAAACTCTGCTGGGTGCTTACTGAGTATTCTATATACATTGTATGTTTAATCCGCACGATCAACTCACCGGCTACATTACTGTTCCTAATCTCCAGAAGAGAACACAGAGACTCAGAGGGAGTCACTGACACACCCAAGTCCCACTGCTAACTACCGAGAGAGGCAGGACTCTAGCCCGTGACTGTCTGAGCCCAGCTCACTGCTCTGTTGAACTGGCGAGGAGAGATGGACCCGTGGAGAATGATGAATCAAACTCAGAGCCAGACACTGCATTAATTAAATGCTTATTGTAAGTGAATGAGTGAATGCTTAGAATTGCATGGGCCTTCAGAAACCACCAGCCAACATTCAGATGAGTGGAAGTTTAGTCCTATTTTTAAAGATCACGGATGCTCAGAGTGGCTAAGATATTCTAAGAGATCACACAGCTACAAAGTGGTGGGGACGGGGCGGTGGATGGGATGGCTGGGGCACAGGCAGCTACACGTGGCAGGGTGGGCTGTCCTCCACGTGCTGCTTCAACAGCAGGTGGTACCCAGCCTCCCAGGACCATCCTGGGCACGTTGGAAAGTGACTTGTGCCAGGTTCTGATGGCCTTGGATTCAGGAACCACAGAGATGCTTCAGGGAAAACCAATGTGAAATTGGTGTCAGAATCTTGTTAGAAACACAGGATTTGCAAATCCATGCATTAAGACAAAGCTGAGGGGCATCTGGGTGGCTCAGCTGCTTAAGCATCTGACTCTTGGTTTCTTCTCAGAATGTGATTTCAGGGTCCTGAGATCGAGCCCCATGTCAGACTCCACACTCAGTGAGGAGTCAGGTTAAGATTCTCTCTCTCTCTCTCCCTCTGCCCCTCTCCCCAAATGTCACTCTAAAGTAAATAAACAAACCTTTAAAAAATAACAAAGCCAAGTGGAGGTGATGGGTTGCAGGTAGGGGATAAAGATCTTTAAACATCAGAATTGTCACCCAAGGTGCTCCACTCCTAAGAATCCCAGCCTCAGGGGGAAAAGCCTCTGATGGGGGCAAAGCTGTCTCCATGGAGAGGCCAGGAGAGTGAAATAAAATGAGAAGAACCCAAAGGTCCAACAACAGAGGGATGATGAAGGATAACATGGTATTTCCACTCAAAGAGCTGTTTTGCAGACATTTTAATGGACCTTTACAACATCTTCAACAACACAAAGAAAGGTTGATAATCCAATGACGACCCCAATGACTTAGGACAGAAAACTGACTTTGTGGTATGATATCCAACACGTCAGCATTCCTAGAAGGTAGATTGGAAGGGGTGGGGTGAAAGCTCACCGCTGCCATCGAGAATGGCATTGTGCAGACTGGTTCATGGCCTTAGGCCAGAGAGAGGTAAATGGAGGCAAGTAACTTTAATAAACTCCCCAAATCGTCAAGCCTGAGTGTGTCCAGTTACTAAGAATGAACGAAACACAGCAGAGGAAAGCTCTCGCCACGTCTGTCCCCAAGGTGCACGGGGAGGGTTTGGGGGCTCATCTGGTGACCCTCGCTTCCCCCATCCCCACACCTTTATGGGATGGGATGTCCCCTTCCCAGGGCCCTTCCTGTGCAAAGGCCACTATTTATGAGCCATTGGTAAGGCTCCGTCTAAGCAGAGGACCTTTTCAACAAGACACTAGCCTCACAGCCTCCAGCAGTCCTCTGCCAGCTCTGTAACAGAGCCTGGGCAGAAATGCCTCTTTTTATCATTACTAACACCTGTCATGGCAGCCACCATTTATTAGATACCGTATATGGTAGAACTAAGACCCCAACACACATCACACAGTTTCATTCTGGTGACAGCTCACAAGGCAGGGAAGGGGGTAGGACGGTCCCCCTTTGGAGACATGCGCTCTGAGTTTCTTCTACTTAAGGGACTCCCTCAGGGGCTGGTGCAGAACTGGGATCCAAGCCCCAGTCTCTCTGACCTTCACCACTGCCAAGCAGAGCTCACCAGGCAGGAGACCATAAACAGCACCTGGACCACAGCTCCCAAGTATGCACTCGTCCTTTCCCTGCTGTGGGAAAGAAGTATGTGGATGTTCTGTAGTTACTAACCATGGAAAGGGCTCCAAGAGATCCAGGTAGGTGAAAAATAATCATAATAAAAGTGCAGAACGGTGAGGGGAGGGGATACTAGCATCTGTGTACTAAAGAGGGAAAAATAGATGTAGTGTGTTTGCTTGTACGGGCGTGAGAAGTCTCAGGAAGCTGCATGAGAAGCCAGCTACAGGGGTTACCTCTGGGGAGGGGGACAGGGAGAGATGCCTTTGTCCTTAGAATTCTGAATCACATGAATGCATGATACTAAATAAATAAAACTGGAAATTTTTTGAAATGTAAGGAAAACAAAGAGCACGCTGGTCTATAAAGCAGGCACAGGGATGCCTGGGTGGCTCAGTGGGTTAAGCCTCTGCCTTTGGCTCAGGTCAGGATCTCAGGGTCCTGGGATCGAGAGCCTAGGCATCGGGCTCTCTGCTCAGCAGGGAGCCTGCTTCCCCCTCTCTCTCTTTCTGCATCTCTGCCTATTAGTGATCTCTCTGTCAAATAAATAAATAAAATCTTTAAAAAAAAAAAAAGCCAGTTCAGGGATTCCCAGCAGCCCAGACTGGCTGGTGCACAGGGTACATGGAGGACAGGAAGAGCAGGGAAGGCTGAGGGTATGGGTGGACCAGACCCAGAGAACCATCATTTCTAACGTGTATATGGGGCGTGTAACATGACAGGTATTCTCAGCCGTAACCCACATTATCATCTTTAATTCCCGCAACCCTCCTAGAAATGAGTATTAGTATCTCTGCGTTAAAGATGAAAAGAAACAGACACAGAGAAGTTAAGATACGTATCTGAGGACACACAGCTGGTAAGTGGAAGACTGAAGACTCAAACCCAGGCTATCGGTGCTTTAAATCACTTCATTTTGCCGCCTCACAAAGCAGAGGGTGGCGTGGCAAGTGTCCTGTTGATGGCTGCGGGGCACGCTTCCACTTACAGAGGAGGTGGGCTAGTACTTGGCCTGTCACAGAGACCGGGGTACCTGTGGGCTGGTGACGCCCTAGGGGGCGGGCAGGCACCTCACAGGTGTTTGGCAAAAAGCTGTGCTTCCAGACCAGGGGAGGGCATAGCCCTTAGCACTGTAGACACTGGGAAGTGCTGGGGAGCCCCTTGTGGCCTGTGGGGGATGGGAAGGACTCTCTCTGGGCCGGTCTCAGAGGTCCTGGGGTGCAGACCGCAAGGGTGAGGATGACAGAGGTCTGTGGCTCTCGTGCTTGAGTTCCCAGCAAGCATCACGGTGAGGGCTTGTCACACAGACCGGGGACACCAGCTCCAGGGTTTCAGACTCAGCAGGTGGAGATAGAGCAGGATAATTTGCATCTCTAACCAGCTGCCCCCTGGGGACCACTCTGCAACTCCCTGCGCTGTGGGAGGAAGAGAGCTGGTTCAGGAGGAGTCGAACACAGGACCTGCCCTCTGGGAAGCTTCAGCACTTAGTAGCTACTCTTATCCTACTTCCAGGGAGGAACTGAAGATGTGGAGAGAGGCTGAGTGGCTTTTTGGGTCCCCACAACACACCAAAGCTCATAAGCTCCCACTCTGTCCCCCAGCTTCTTCTGCAGGGCGCTCGAGTGGCCATGTGGCTCTCCGGGGCCAGCCTTCCTGCCCATCACCTGGTCCTCAGTCCCGCCTTTGCTGAGCGTCAACACTGAAAGGGGTCCCTGTGAGAGCAGAGGGTTGGGAGGGAAAGGAGTCAGGCCAAGGGGCCCTCAGCCCTCTGGAGGGCAGCAGGGGAGGGGCAAGGGGAAGAAGGAGGAAGGAAGAAGAGAGTGGGGGGCATCCTGGTTATCTTCCAGCAGGCATGTACTAAGCACCACTGTGTCCTGGGGTTGGGAGAGATCTTCAGTTTCAAATGGGACAGGGGGTGCCAGGCGGAGGAAGAGACTGGCCTAGAGGTACACCTGGTCTCTGTTCCGAGCCCCCCCAGTCCGGACCTTCAGAGACAGTCTCCAGGAAGTGTGCCGCCCCTCCCTCGGCCACATAGTGCTGGCCAGCGACACCGGAAGGCAAGAGAGAAGCAGCTGCCAGTAGCTGAACACCGACTGTGTGCCCATTCTCCCTGAAACCCTAAAAGGTAGGCACTACTATCCCCATTTTATAGATGAGGAAACAGACCCAAGGGAAGGGGCGACTCATCCAAGACTGCTTGGTGAAATCCTACTGTGTGCCAGGCTCCCGTGCCAAATCAGCCCCTCACCTACGAGGTCTTGGAGCGATGCTGAGAGGTCAGAGCTCATCCAGTGAGGGAGGAAGATGAGCTCAGGGGGCCCACAACCCACCCAGGTTCACGCAGCCAGCAAGCACGGGAGCTCCCACCCTCACCTGGGGAGACGAGGATGCTTTCTGGGGGAGGGCGGAGGCACCGGGACAGAGATGCTCACCCCGGGGCATGTTTGATCATCCTTCCCCTGGCCCTGGACACCGGGCCTCCCGCCCCATTTCCATTCTCTACCCCAGCAGTGCCTGCAGCTCTGCCTGCTCCCTCTGGCTCCCCAACTGTCACGGATTATTCTAGGGACCCTGGGGACAGGAGAGGGAACATCTGGATCCTGTTATGGGGCCTGGCTGGGGGTCCGGGGGGCGGGGATGCCAAGGCAGCAGAGCCCGGGACCTAAATGAGTTTCAGAACCTCAGAAGCCCTGGTGTGGGCGGGTGAGGGGACGAGGGGCTGCAGGTCCGGGCTGAGCAGGAAGGTGGGATCAGAGCAGGCCAGAGAGCCCTTCCTGAGCCGCTGGGGCCAGGCGGGGGCAGGATTATGGAATTAGTTCAGGAGGCAGTGCTGGGCAGGAGTTGGCGAATGTGGCCCCAGGCGGTGGCCCAGCCAGGCTCCGTCCCCTCCTCTCAGGAGGACACTGGGCACTGAAGCCTCGGCGGGAATATGGTTTGGTTTAGGGACCAGCCCCGTGGAACAGGTCAAATCAAATTCAGCTTGAAATTCCAGGCCAGTCACGGCAGGCCAGGTGAGGGCAGAGTGCCAAAGTCAACAGTGGGGCTGGTGGGGTTGTGCAGGGCATGGGTGGGGGGTCCTCACTGGTGGGGGGGGTGTCCCTGCACTGAGGGAGGGCTGGACCAAGAGAAGAACTCCCAGAGTGACCACCATTCTTAAAGCACGGGAAGGAGCAGTATGATGCTCTTTTTTTTTAATGGGGAAACTGAGTCACAGAGGAACTCTTTGCCCGAAGGTCACAGATCTAATAAGTGGGCAAGCTAGGGTTGGGATTGAGGCCTTTTTGCTCCCCTAAGGGTGACCAGTGCAAATGGCAAAGCCAGGCATGGTGAAGGTCGAGGCCAAGGGTGCTGGTACCCCAAGGGGCAAGGATAGGCACGGAAGCATTGACACTCTGCTCCCACCTGCCCTCCAGACACTCAGCTCTGAGGTAAGCCCCTGAGAGGGGTTGGCCCTGGTGCAAGATTTGCACAAAATCTATGTAAGACATGCCTCACACCATGAACGACTGGGTACAGATGATGGCAAGGGAATAAAGGACATTTATTCCTCCTCTGTCCTTTAATCTAGGAAGGCTTCTTAGCTGGGGTGGAATTTCAGAGACACGAGGCAGAGATGGGTGGGTGGAGGAAAGGCAGTGGCTAAGATGGTGGGCTTTGGGATCAGACAGACCCAGGTTTGAGTCCAGGCTCTTCCTTACACGTGCTGTGTGACCTTGGGCAAATTACTTGACTTCTCTGAGCCCCAGTTTCCTCATCTATACAATAAGACTAACGATGCCTTCCCCTCAGGAAATTTGCAAGCATTATGTGAGGCAGTAAATGCAAAGCACTGAGGACCAGGACTTGGCACATAGCAGGCTCCAGCCTGGGTACTGCGCATATGACACCGTGGGTGCTCCCGGTCAGACCCGAGCCCTGAGCAGGTTCTGCATTCCTGGTGGCATGGCGCGGCATCCATGCATCCAAGGCAGGTGTGGGTATTGCCCTCGGCCAGATGGGGCCACGGGCATTCCAGGCACCTGCCTCTGATCCCAGATCAGTGTGTGTCGGGGACCACGGTGGGAATACAATGACAGGGGGTGCGGGAGTGAGCATGAGGATGGCGGAGGTGAGGACAGTAGAGGGGGTGAGAGGTGATGACAGGGGACACCTGGGGTCTCAGTCAGGTCATCGTCTGACTCTTGGTTTCAGCTCAGGTCGTGATCTCAGGGTCGTGGGATGGAGCCCCGTATCAGACTCCCTGCTCAGCATAGAGTCTGCTTGACATTATCTCCCCTTCTGCCCCTCCCCACTGAAATCAATAAATAAATCTTAAAAAAAAAAAAAAAAAAAAGAAAGAGGTGATGACAGGTGAGCACCGTGATGAGGTCATGCTGGAGCCCTAACCTGGGTCTCACCCTTCCCTCCTCACGCTTTTTCGTTTAACCTAACACTCACCGAGCATCGTGGGCACTGCCTCACCAGCGTCCCACTGCTCTCTCCAGCCTCCCTCTGATGTGGGACTGTATCACCCCCATTTTATAGACAAGGAAACTGAGGCAGAGGGGCTTAAAATCACATAGCCGTGAGTAGCAGATCCAAGCGGATCTAGAACCCACATCTGTCTGTCAGGGCCCCCATGGCTAATGTCCAGATGCTGCTGCCCAGCACCCTGGTCCATTTAAGACCTCACACCAACCCCGCTCGGACTTGGGAGTGAAACCGTAGAGAGCTTCTCCGTGTACAGTGGATCCAGAAAGACAGGCTGGACGGCTGTGGGGAGACGGTGCTCGTAACACCGCTTCTTAGGGAGCCACATCAGAAAAGCAGGACAGTCTCTGGTCATCGCAAACCTGCACGCTGAAGCCAGGCGGTCTGGGTTCAAATCTTACCTCTACCATTCGATGCTGTGCATCCCTGGGCAAGTTGCCTGAGTTCTCTGTCTCTGTGCTGAAATGGGGCTCATGATGATACCTGCCACTCAGAGGTACTGAGTTCTTCAGCATTTTAACGTGCTCGCAGTGTCGCCAGCCAGATGGCAGGCCCTCAGCAGGGATGTCCCGGGCTTGGTCCCAGCATCAGAGTGGCCTTCAAACACCAGGGCGCTGGGGCTCTGGCGGGCAGGTGCCCCCTGTCCAAAGCAGAACCGTGGAAGAGCCAAGACCCAGGCCGTCAACAGACGGGCAGTCATCTCAGTGTCTAAACTCATCCCAGCCCGGAAGCCACGCTGGCCTGCTCCTCTCTCGTCGCCCACCCCACCACATCCAGGAGGCCGCCCAGGCCCAGACATGGCCCCAGAGGCCTCGAGAGCGAGCCCCAGACTCGTCGCCCTGTAGATTTGGAGGCTGGGGTTTTTTTGTTTTGTTTTGTTTTAAGATTTTATTTATTTATTTGACAGACAGAGATCACAAGTAGGCAGAGAGGCAGGCAGAGAGAGGGAGGGAAGCAGTCTCCCTGCCGAGCAGAGAGCCCGATGTGGGGCTCGATCTGAGGACCCCCTGAGATCATGACCTTAGCCGAAGGCAGAGGCTTAACCCACTGAGCCTCCCAGGTGCCCCAAGGCTGGGGGTTTTTCCCAGGCCTGTCACCGGTCTGTCCTCTGAGGGCCGGCGGAGTCCAGCATTCCAGGCTCTTGGTGACCGTGGCGGAAGCTGCTTCGTCTTTTCTCACGTGTTTGCTGACCACCCGCCTCATCCTTGGCATTGACGACCCGGCAGAGAACAACGGCTTTGTGCTCACAGAGCTCCCATCCCAGTGGGACAGCAAGCAATGGAAACGTGACGGGAGATCCGAGTCTGTGAGGACCCGACAGGACCATGAAGAGAAATAGAGGGGGCCAAAAAGGGGGGGAGATAGGAGGGACTTATTTTCTTTTTAAAGATTTTATTTATTTACTTGACAGAGAGAGAGAGAGATCACAAGTAGGCAGAGAGGCAGGCAGAGAAAGAGGGGGAAACAGGCTCCCCGCTGAGCAGAGAGCCCGATGCAGGTCTTGATCCCAGGACCCTGAGATCAGGACCTGAGCTGAAGGCAGAGGCTTAACCCACTGAGCCACCCAGGCGCCCCAGGAGGGATGTTTTTGAAAACAAAGCTTGCAGACATCTGGGAAAGCGATTGTAAAAAACTCAGCTTCCTTTCCCCCAAGAAGCATTTGCTCAGTAAAGTAATAGAGCCAAGCAGATTCACGAGGAAAGTAGAAATACAATTCTTGGTAGCAAACATATTGTAAAGCTGGGAACCCCTTGAGGACATCCCTTCCCTGGAGCCCTCCCTAGGTGATGGCCCGCTGGGGAGAAGCTGGGCCCTGCCTCAGCCCCAGATGAAGCCCCCACGCTTCTAGGCTTCCTTGTAAAAGAGGGTCACAAACTCCCAATCCTACCTGGTAGAGGGTCTGGCCGGCCTCAACCAGGCAGCCCTAGAAAGCCTTCACACCGTCCTGCCCCAGCCAAGCAGCATTGCTGAGTGCCTACTGGATGCATTCCCGCGGTGCTCGCGACGGAGTCAGAACCTGGGGACCTTTTCACGTCCCGGGTCTCCGTGGTGCCCAGCCCTCGGCCAGCAGCCGTGGCCAGCCCAGGCTCGGCCCCTGGGCCGGCCCGCGTCCCCAGGCAGGAAAGGGTATGCGTCCCCTTTAAGGCCCCAGCTGGGTCGCCTGGATATTGGAGCACGAGGAGATTAGGTGGTGGGAGGCTGGGGGCCCAGGCCAGATGCGCCTGAGCGGGGCCTTGTTATGTATTCATGAGCTGTGAGGAAAAGAAATAAAAGGATTCATTATCGCCCAAACTGTTACTAATGACATGTACCTGGAGCCCGAGCACCTCTGGAAATCTAATGCGACACACTCCGAGAGAAAATGCATTCCCGGGCTCTGCTGCGCGGCCGATGGAAAATGTCCCCTCCCTGCCCTTCCTCATTGCCATTCACTCAGGGCGAAATTTACAATTCTTCTGCCATTATGTCCGACCAGGGCCTCTGAGCCTCTGTCACGACCTGCACATTAGCTGAAAATTGGAAATTCCACAGCGTGGCTGTGGCCATGGCCGTGGCCCTGGTGGGCTGGGACACAGCAGGGTGCGGGAAGCAGAGGCACACGGGACTGGGTGAGAGGGGTGCCCAGGGGCACGGGTGTAGGGACAGGAGAAGGGACAGTGCTGCTGGCCTTCAGGGACTTGCTCTTCCTGATCTGTCCCCAACCTGGTCACCCAGTCACCCACCACACCAAGTGCAACCCTGGGGTGCCAGCCCCCTTGGCTGGCCAGGCCGATGACCAGCCCCTCTCACACCTTCACCTTGGCTCTCCCATCCTTTGTTCCCTTCAAAGTCTCCATTAAAACAGTGAGAACAACTCTGCAAGAGACATGAGTCCAAAGCTGATTTGCAAGATAAACACGTGCCAGGAGCACCACGGGAGCACATATCCACCGGCCCGTCTTCACCACCACTCTGTGAAGTGGATTCTATCTGGATCATCATTTCACAGATAAGAAAACCCAGGTTTGGAGAGGTGAAGGGATTTGCCCCGGGTCCCCCAGCTAGGAAGGAGCAGACTTGGGGTTTGAACGAGGGCTAGGGTGATTCCCAGACTTGGGCTCTGCTCTGGTGCAGGAGGGAAACTCCAAGTTCAAGGCTCAGCTCCTCTAAGAAGCCTTCTGAGGCAGGTGTTGGCCCACTGTGACCGGACCCCAGGAATGGGCACCTCTAGGCTGCCCTAGGGCCAGCTGTTCCACGAGGCCAACCATGAGCAACTGTTTAATACACCTTCAGGGACAAGAGGCAGCTGCCTGTCCCAATGGCTGTGCCCCAGGGAAGCAAGCACTCTGTCCCCTGCCTCCTTCTGCAACGATGAGTGCCACCCCTCCCCCCACTAGCGCACAGTGAAGTCTGGTGGCCCACTGTCCCGCGTGGCTTTGGAGTAGCAGGAGGAAGCAGTAGGAAGACTAACTTAAGCCCCACCCAAGGAAGTTTGGAATGGGAATGATGGATAAAATACAGTATTTCAAATAAACCATAAATAACGTTTTAGTATAAACGTGACCTAAATATTGTTTACCCGGAATTCTTTTTTTTTTAAGGTTTTATTTATTTATTTGACAGAGAGAGAGATCACAAGTAGGCAGAGAGAGGCAGAGAGAGAGGAAGGGAAGCAGACTCCCTGCCTAGCAGAAAGCCCAATGTGGGGCTCAATCCCAGGACCCTGGGATCATGACCTGAGCCGAAGGCAGAGGCTTTAACCCACTGAGCCACCCAGGTGCCCCCACCTGAAATTCTAATTGACAGGAGGTCCTGTATTTCCATTTGTTGAGTCTGGCAGTCCTAGCTCTGAGGTACCCCAAGCTACCCCACGAGGGGCTTGGCTCACCTGGGGGCTATCAAGTCATTGCCCCAAACCACTAGTTCCCAAGCTCTTAAAAAACTTCTGCTACAGGGGAGCCGGGGTGGCTCAGTCAGTTAAGCATCTGACTCTTGCTTTTGGCTCAGGTCATGATCTCAGGGTTGTGAGATCGAGCCCTGCCTTGGGCTCCAAGCTCACAGAGTCTGCTTAAGATTCTCTCTCACTCTCCCTTTGCCCCTCCTCGCTGCTCTTGCTCTCTCTCTCTCTCAAAACAAAACAAAAACAAAAAGCAAACTTCAGTTAGAGATTCTTTTTCCCAGAACTTCTTGTGGCTAGGTGTGGTCACGTAAGTTCTGGTCAGTGAGATCTAAGTAAAAGTGATATTGGGCCCTTTGGGGTCATGCCTTAAAAGAAAAGGACAGGGCGCCTAGTGGCTCTGTCGGTTAAGTGTCTGCCTTTGGTTCAAGTCATGATCCCAGGGTCCTGGGATCGAGTCCTACAGGGAGCCTGCTTCTCCCTCTGCCTCTGCTTCTCTCTCTCTGTGTCTCTCATGAATAAATAAATAAAATCTTTAAAAAAGGAAAAGGACAGAAAATTCTCTTACCCTTTCCCACTCCCTGCTTGCTGGGTTACAGATGAGATGGCAGGAGGTGCTGCTGTCATTTTGAACTCAGAAGTAGAAGCCACACATTGAAGATGGCAGAGTTGCCCTAGGAGGGCTGACCCACTTTCTTCTGGAATGTTACAAGGTAAACAAACAAACAAACTGTTTAATTTGTTTAAGACACTGTATTGTTGGGTTTACTTATTCTTTATTTATTTATTCATTTATTTTTGAGAGAGAGCAGGGGGAGGGGCAGAGAGAGAAAGAGAATCTCAAGAAGACTCCAGGGACACCTCGTGGTGGCACCTGGGTGGCTCAGTCATTAAGCGTCTGCTTTCACCTCAGGTCATGATCTCGGGGTCCTGGGATTGAGCCCCACATCAGGCTCTCTGCTCAGCGGGAAGCCTGCTTCTCCCTCTCCAGCTCCCCCTGCTTGTGTTCCCTCTCTTGCTGTCTCTCTCTGTCAAATAAATAAGTAAAAATCTTTAAAAAAAAAAAAAAGGAAGAAGGAAGAAGACTTTCATGGTATGTGTGAAGCCTGATGTGGGGCTCAATCTTACAAGCCTGAATTCATGAACTGAGCCAAAAGCGAGAGTCATAAGCTTAACCAACCGAGCAACCCAGGTGCCCCTTGTGTTTACTTACGCTAGTAGCTTAGCCTGGGCCCCAACCAATACACTCTTGCATCAAAATGCCAGCCCCCAGCAAGAAGGGATGTGGTCTCATTCGCTATTATAGCCCCAGTGCGTGTCACCACATAGATTCTGAATAAATATTTGTAGAATAAATGAATGACTGATTTAGATGAATTCTAAGGACATATTAGCAGTTGATTATCACTTAATTATAATCATTAGCGTTTCATTAAAGCTTACTAAAGTGCTTTATGTATGTTAACTCCTTTGATCCCACCCTCTGAGGTGGGAACCACTCACACCCCCATTGCACAAAAGAAAAAACGAAGGCTGCTCGTCCTGGTTCAGAGCACAGCTAGGTGGGGGAACCAGGATGCAGGGTGGCTTTGGAACTGTCCCTCTGCTTCCATCCTGACCCTTATTACAGAGACATGAAGGGAAGGGAAATGCCATAGCTTTATGCACACATTTATTCATCAAATCTGTTGCAACTACGTGCCAGGCACTGTTCTAGAAGCTAGGAATTCAACAGCGAGCAAGACAAACAGAAACCCATGCCTACAGTGCTTATATTCTAGTTGAGGAGACAGATTATAAAGATAAAGGAGTGAAATATACAGTGTTACTGTAGGATTCCATTCATATGAAGCCCAAGAACTCGCCTAGCCTATGAAGATAGAACTCAGAACAGTGGCTGCCTTTGGAGGGGGTTTGCTGGAAGAGGCATGAGGGAGGCTTTCTTGGGGTAATGGAAATGCATTTTTTAAAGATTTTACTTATTTATTTGACACACAGAGAGAGGGCACAAGCAGGGGGAGCAGTAAAAGGAGAGGGAGAAGCAGACTCCCCACCGAGTATGTACCCCAACACGGGGTGCAATCCCAGGACCCCAGGATCATGACCTGAGCCAAAGGCAGACGCTTAACATACTGAGCCACCCAGGTGTCCCCCAAAATGCATATCTTAACTGGGGAGGTGGTAACATGGGTATATACACCTGTCAAAACTCATCAAACTCTACATGTAAGGTCTGTACATTGTATTATATATGAACTAAGACCTGGAAAAGATAAATAAAATGTATATGTATGAAAGGGATGTATAGTATCAGATGGTTCTCAATGCTAAGGATAAAGTGAAGAAGGAAATCAGGGGTGGGAGACTGGGATTTTAATAGTATGTCCACGGACGTTTGGAAGGGAGGAAGAAAGGAAAGAAGGAAGGAAGGAAGGAAAAGAGGGAGAGAGGGAAGGAGGGAGGGAGGGCGGAAGGAAGGAAGGAAGGAAGGAAGGAAGGAAGGAAAAGTAAGTGAACAAGTAGTAAAATCCATATTTTGTCCAGAAAGGGGCATTCACAGTACAAATTTATTCACCCAGAGCTTCAGAGTCTCAGGCAATCAGGCTTCCCCAGCGTGGGAGGGGCAGTGGCAGTTTCTACTTGAGAATAGCCACTTGCACGGAGTTCTGACAAGGACTACTTTAAAGACAAACCCTACATCCCAGGGTTTAGAGACAAATCATGCCACAGAAAGACCAAGGTGATGGCTCTGCTCACTGGGGAGGAGAAGCTCCCCCCACCCCCTTCTTCTGCTCCCCCAACCCTTATGTCTCTGCAAACACACCCCCCCCAATACACACACCCCATCCTCCCCAGCTAGAATGAACGGTACTAGGACAACTGGAAATCCATATGGGCAAAAATGGATCTTAAGCCCTTCCTCACACCATACCCAGTCAATTCCAGATGAACTGCAGGTCTAAACGTGGAAGGTAAAATAATAAAATTTTCACAAGAAAAGGAGAGTATCTTTGGGACCCTGAGGTAGGCTAAAATCTCGTCAAGTCACAAACCACTGAGAAGATGACAACGCAGCCCTCAGAGAGAGAGAGGAGACATTTGCATAGAACTGACAAAGGACTCATATCCAGAACATCACAGTCTTTTTTCTTTTCTTTTTTTTTTTTTTAGATTTTATTTATTTATTTGACAGAGATCACAAGTAGGTGGGGAGGTAGGCAGAGAGAGAGAAGAGGAAGCAGGCTCCCTGCTGAGCAGAGAGCCCAATGTGGGGCTTGATCCCAGGGCCCTGGAATCATAACCTGAGCCAAAGGCAGAGGCTTTAACCCACTGAGCCACACAGGCACCCCACAAAGTCTTTTTTCTTACAAATAAATGAGAAATAGAGAAAGTCATGGCAAAATGATCAAGGGACTTGAACAGACATGTCACAAAAGAAAATAACCAAATGGGCAATAAACATGAAAAGGGGCTTGAGTTCATTCCTCATTGGGGAAACCTAAATCAGAACTACATCAGAACTACATTTGGGAATGAGCATGGGGGGAGACATTATGGTTCTTTAGGATGTAGCCCCACTGAGACCCTCACACTCTGCTGTTAGGGGTGTAAACTGGTGTAACCCCTTTGGGAAAGAGGCCACATCTAGAAAGCTGAGCATGCATCTGTCCCAGGATCCCACAATTCCACTCCTACTCATGTGTCCAAGAGCGCTGACACCCACCGAAAGCCATTTACTGGCACGCCCGTGACCGTGCTCTTCACAGTAGCCTGAAACTGGAAACTATCCAGATGTCCATGGACAATAGAACAAGTAAATAAATTGAGATACATTCTTGCAACAATAGAATGCCACATGGCCATGAGATCGGAAGAATGAGGTTCAACTACACACAATCCAGTCCACGCACCAAGTGCTGGAAGGCTTTGCTAATAGGAAGGTGGTTATCTTTGGAGGAGGGGAGTGTAAGGGGGCTCCCCAGGAACTGGCTGGCCATTCTCTGTTTCTTCTTCTTCTTCTCCTTCTCCTTCTTCTTCTTCTCCTTCTTCTTTTTCTTCTTTTTTAAAGATTTTATTTATTTGAGAGAGAGATAAAGCACGAGCAGTGGGGAGAGAGAGGGAGAAACAGACTCCCCTCTGAGCAAGAACCCCACGTGAGGCACAATCTCAGGACCCCAAGATCATGACCTGAGCTGAAAGCGGAGGCTTAACCAACTGAGCCACCCAGGGACCCCCCATGTCTTTTTCTTGACTGGGGTACCAGCTACACAGGTGTGTTTACCCAGTGGAAAGTTTTCCAGCTCTATGCTTGTAATTTGTGCTCTCTTTTGTATTTATGTCACACTTCGATTAAAAAAAACTGGGGGCACCTGGGTGGCTCAGTGGGTCAAGCTTCTGCCTTCAGCTCAGGTCATGATCTCTGGGTCCTGGGATTGAGCCCCGCATCAGGCTCTCTGCTCAGGGGGGAACCTGCTTCTCTCTCTCTCTGCTTGCCTTTCTGCCTACTTGTGATCTCTGCCTGTCAAATAAATAAATAAAATCTTAAAAAAAATTTTTTTAACTTTAAAGTCAGAATCTGCCCACCTACAGCTGGGGCTCAGCTCGTGAGCTTGTTGGCATCTTGAAGTAACATCTACTTATTCAAACACGTGGTAGCTAAGCTTCTAGCGAGAAGTGGCTTTCTTTGCAGTTAAGGTTTTTGCAAGAGCACCTCTCTTTTCTTCTGGCATTTGTGAGAGGGATGGGTTGAGAGGGAGAGATGGAGGGCTCCGTCAGAAATAACTTGTGAAACAAAGCAATAACTTTTGTAATAGCCCCAAAACCCAGGAAGCTATGGATGCTTCTGGCCAATGAGGGATAAGAGGGGTTCTAGGTACCCTGCTCTTTGGGAAGCACTGATCTGATGAAGTTTTCCACCCAGTGTGGCTCACCCTCCATCCTTAAAGCCCATCTCAGTACCCAGCATGTAGAGGTGTTCAGTAGATGAATGAGTGCATATTTTTTTTTTAAAAGGTGAATGAATAAAACAAAAGCACCACACACAGCAGCTCTAATGCTGGTTACACACCCTCAGTGACCAGGAACTCATCCCTTCTGGAGGGAGCCCCACCCTGGAGAGCTCCAGTTGTCAGAAGTTTGCCCTTGGATGCAGCGCCCCAACCTCATCCTCCTCCTATATCCTCAACCCCTTTCCAGAATAAACCAGCCATGGGCTGGGGTCCCAGCCACCCCCCACACACACACAAACACACCAGCTGTCAGAACCAGGAAAGAGGAGGCTTGCTCAGGCCTGTGGGTAGGAGAAGGAGAGCAGAAGGTGTTCTAGCACGGCACCAGCCACTCATTCACTCACTCGTGCACTCCTTCATTCAGCAAACTTCCTCGGGGCTCCCACTCTTGTGCAGACTCTGAGCGATTCATTAAGAACGGAGATGAATACGCAACTGCTTTTGCCCCTGTTCAGTAGGGATGAGGCTGGCGGGTCAGGATTGCCTGTTGTACTGACTGGGCTGCCCTGGGAGCCAACGGCGGCTGAAGGGGAGGGGAGGGACCTGCAAGTGACCCTCTAAAGGGGAAAGAGATTCGTAAACAAATAATCCCCATCTGCTCTGATGCTCACTGGGGTGCTGGTAATAATAATGCTAATACGGCTAAGAGCAGCGTTCAAAGCCCTCTGGGTCAGCTCCTCTTCGCAATAGTACTATTATTACTTTCAGTTTTATACATGAGGACGCTGAGAGACGAAATCGTTTTGCTCAGAGGATACGCTGCTAAGGAGTGGGGAAAACGAGATTCAAACCCCGAAAGGTCTGAACTAAAAGCCACAAGACCTCCATGAGAGTGGGGGAATAGGGGAGCATGGAAGAAGGATGCTGTGCTGAGCTTGGTGGAATCTAGGAAGGCTTCCTGGAGGAGGTGGCCCTGGCTCTTGTTCTTTAAAGGATGTTGAGAGGCTGACCACACCCATGGACCTTATGTACAAGTTAGAATGTTGACCCAGAGCTGGCAGCCACCTGCCCAGAAAATCAATCCTGTATCTGCAAACCAGCCAGCTAGTCTGCCTGCTACCAGTCAGACGTGCTGGAAGCCAGGGTGCCGTCCCTAGTGATGCACCAGGAAGCTAAACAATGACTTTGTAAGAGCCAGCCTCAGATGGCTGGGACCTGATTCACAACTGACAGCTTTCCTTACTTGTTGTCCCCACTTCCAACTTAGGACCCACCAGAGAGAGCTAGCTCTGTACCCTAACCAGTCACACAGGATGCTCTGCCTCCGGTTAGCCCTGCACGTCTGCATGCCAGCAGCCTCCCATTAGGGCACCCCCGAAGCATTCCCCTTCTCCCCACTCAAGAGCTTTCCCACTCCTCTGTCTGCCTTTGAGTCTCTGCCCGAACACAGGGGATGGCAGCTGATTCCTGTGCTACGGGTAAGCGCAGAATGAAAAGCCTTTGCTTCTCTCATTTGACGGCTCTTGTGTATTTCCACAGTGGGTCGGAGTTTACCAGGTGCCACAGCAGGGGAAGAGGAAGGTGGAGAGAACAGTATGTAAGAAGGCATGGAAGGCGCCTGGGTGGCTCAGTCCGTTAAGCATCTGTCTTCAGCTTGGGTCATGATCCCAGGGTCCTGGGATGGAGCCCCTCACCCCTCCCACATCAGGCTCCCTGCTGGGCAGGGAGTCTGCTTCTCTTTCTCCCTCTGCCTACCACTCCCCCTGCTTGTGTGCTCTCTCTGTCTCCTTCTTCCAAATAAATAAATAAAATCTTAAAAAGGGGGAGGGGGGAAGGAGGTCTAAGTTAGCCACCATGGGGAGAGGGGAGATAAGGAGAGGTGAGGGCAATGGGCAGGGGGGAGCCTAGATAACTCCTCTTCTGCTTACGATACCCAGTTCAGGAGGTGTCCTCGGCACCCACGCAGTACTGACTACTTCTGGGGTCCGCAGAGACCAAGCGAACCTGCTCAGCCAGTGCCCAGCTGGGAGCCCCGGGAGCAGCTTGCATCACCAGGGGAGGGGGGCTGGGGTGAGCAGCACCACTGTCCAGATGGGAAACCCAAGACCAAAGAGACCCCTCCGCTCCTGCCCTCTCTGGGCCGCTCAGACCCCTCTGCCTGGACCCTGGCTTCCCTTTCCCCCAGCGTGTCAGCCGCATCTCCGCCACTTGAGCTGCCCTCCTTGGCTGTCCTGACAGGCACGGACCAGCAGAACGCTTTGATTTAATCAGGGCTGCAGACGGGGTCCCCCCGCTGCCACGGCGTGTACTGCCCGAGGGCCAGGACGCTCAGATTAATTCGCAGGATGTCACAGACGCTGTTCTGCCGTGTTTGTCATCTTCCCCAGCCAGGTGTGAGGTTTCCCATGGCCCTAGACACAAGGCCTCACGCGCCCAGAGTGTCCACCTCCACCTCCCCACGGCCTGCACACAAATTGCCCCCAGCTCAGAAGAGGGGCCTGGGGTCAGACCCTACTTCAAATATCTGGATTTGGAATGGGAAAGAGAGAAGAGAGAGAGCGAGAGAGAGAGAGGCTGGCCTGGGGGGCAGAAGACTGAGATCAGAGGTAGAGTCTCCAGAGTCTGGGATCCAGCCCAGGGGAACATTAAATTGCCCTAAGTCTCAGCCACATCCCCTGTCTTTTCCCTCCTCTTTCTACCTTCAGTTCGCAAAGTGGTCTCTGATCGCGTACTGTATGCCAAGGTCTAGGGACACGCAGGGAGTGAGGCATGGTCCTCCATTCAGGCAAGGTTCTCTGGGACTCAGTCTCCTCATCTGCAGAATGGGGCACCCTTGTCCCCCTGGATGGCTTCATGGGACAGTTCTGAGGGTGCTGGGATGTTGTTAATGTGGCCAGAATGGGGAATCAGTGGAAAGAAGACCCAAAACAGAGTCAGGGGGTCTGGATTCAAGTCCCAGGCAGGCACCACCCCTCCCAGAGCCTGTCTGCCCAGCTGAAAGATGGGGAGAGTATAGAGACTCCAATGATGAGCTCTTGTCAAGCTCGGCTACAAGCCAGGCAGGTACTCTGCTAAGCACTCTGCTTTACAGATATGGATTAAGTTGTGTCCCATCACCTCCCATTTCCCAGACGAAAGAAGCGAAAACACAAAAGGTCAAATATCATGTTCAGGGTCACACAGTGAGGGTCCTGGAGCCAGGTACGAAGCCAGGTCGTCTAACTCTCTTAAGCCTCCGTGTCCCACTGCCTCTCACCATGGCTCAAAACCAACCCAAAGGAGCACCTGCCGCGTTTGTGGAAAACAAACATCTCCAGTGCTCCCTTGGAGTCCTCCGCAACCAGGTCTGATTTCTTCCATAAATTTCTTGGTATGTGTTTTTATGTTTGTTGGTTTAAAATCAGACCAAGAACTGTCCTAGGGTAAATGCCTTACCTGCCTGGTCACGGTCCTCTATGTCTCTCTTGTCAGACAAGGAAGTTCCCCAAAGACAGGGTGTGTCTCTCCCCATCATTCTTGGAGTTCCTGGGGTGAGGACAGGAGGGGAGCACCGATTTTCCCCCTCAGGTTTGCACCTGCTTGTCCTTTGAGGACCAACCGTTCCTGGAGACATCTGGTCTACCTCCCGAGGGGCCCCACCCACTCACTGACCTTCTCCATCGCCCTGGGAGAAATGAAATGCCCTTTCCTAAATTACTGCCAGGGTTGGCTGAATGTGAGAAACCTAGAGCTGGGGGCCTGGGCTGCTAAAGTGCTAAGAGTTAATTCAATTAGTCAGGACGTGTGAAACCCAGACGTCAGGCTTACCTGCAGCCAGAGCCCAGCAGGCTTCCAGATGGACTTCCCACACCTTGGCCCGGGCTGCCCAGCACCTAGCTACCCCTCCTTCCACCCCACTTTATGGCCTTCATAGTTTTCACTTACACAAAGGTAAGGCTCAGAAGATAAGTCCAACCCCATCAAGATGGCGACAGCCTTACCCAAAGCCACTCAGCAAATCGCGCAGAGTCTGGCTTCAAACCCAGGATTTCCGACTCCAGCTCCAAGTTTTGCTTTTGCACAGGCCCTTGCCTCTTGCCTGGAATGCTCTTCCCTTAGGTCTTTGCTTGGTTCCCTCTTTTCCATCCTTAAAGTCTCAGCTCAGGTCCTCAAGTCATCTTTCTTCAAGCCTAGTCCCAGCCCCTCCCCAGAAATTCCCA
Source organism: Lontra canadensis (assembly GCF_010015895.1). Lineage (NCBI taxonomy): Eukaryota > Metazoa > Chordata > Mammalia > Carnivora > Mustelidae > Lontra > Lontra canadensis. The sequence continues at coordinate 13,061,120 of NW_022631019.1, forward strand.
CCTGCTTCCCTGCTTGACTGGCCAGGGGCACTTCTCACCAGCGGACATTGTCTTGGCTACCAGTTACCATCCGACTCTGCTTCTGGACTCTCAGCCCCGTGAAGGCAGGACATGGCTGTCGGCTGCCCCATGTCCTCACCCGGCGTGCGGCTGCCCCTCTGTATCTTTGTGGAATGAATAAATGAAGGTCTGTGAAGAACCTAGTACCCTGCTACCTGGGACTCAGACCCTCCTCTGTGGCGGTGGCAGGAGAGATACCGGGGGGTACCGGCTGCAGACTGCTGCCTTCCCACAGCCCAGCTGTGGTTTCAGCCACCTCTGATTAGGCCCCAATTAATAGGGAGGCCTTTCAGCCATCAGCTTCCATTAGTCACTCAGCATTCAGCTGTGAAGTCTGGCTAATGGCCAGTGGAGAAGGAAATCTGGGAGGTCTCAGCGGTGTGACTGTCTGAGCTCTGGCAGAAAGGCTGGGGGTGACGTGGGGAAGGGGTACAGGAACCAAAGTCTAGGAGTCAACAACCTGGAATGTGGCTTCAGTCTTCTGTCCCAGGCCTGGAAGCTCACTCAGGAAGGTTCTTTAATTAGGAGTACATAGGAGGCAAGTGGGGCTCAGAGAGGTTAAGGAACTTACCCAAGGTCACACAGCAAGTGGGCGGCAGAGGCAGGATTTAACCTCCAAAAGCCTGACCCCAGGGTATGATCTTTTGAGAATGTTCTGTGCTCCCCTGTGCTCTAAAGTAGTTGTCGCAAGAGGTTATGGGTAAATTGTCCTCCCACAGGAGCATTAGGTGGTGTGTTGCAAAGCCTAGAAAATGGTCTGTATTCTTTGATCCAATCTTTGGATCTTTGATCCATTCTTTGATTCTCCTTCGGGAAATCTGTTCTAGGGGAGTGACGTGGTATGTGGACCATGATTTATGCGCAGTGATGCTCATCACAGAATTATTTACAACAGGGAGAATAAGAGAATGGTGGAATTAAATCTGAAGAATGGTTACGCGGTCACCACGAACGATGTTTTGGAGAGTTTGCAAGAACACGGGCAGCAAAGGCTAACGTTGGGTAAAATACCAGGATTTGGGATGGCAAGTATGCCCAGGAAGGGTTGTTCAATATCCCCAGTCCCTGGGGAAATGCAAGCAAAGACCATGATGAGTTATCACTCCGTGCCCATTAAAACTGCTAAAATAAACAACAGGGACAATACCAAATGCTGGTGAAGATGATGAGAAACTGGATCTCTTGTATACAGCTGCTGGGAATGTAAAGTGGTATAGCCACTCCAGAAAATAGTTTGGCCGTCTCTTTAAAAACTAAATATACGCTTACCATTCAACCCAGCAATTACCGTCCTGGGCATGTATCCCAGAGACATGAAAATTGATGCCCACACAAAAACCTGCACACAAACGTTCATAGCAGCTTTATTTGCAAATAGCCAAAGGTTTAAAACAGCCAAAACGTCTTTCTGTAGGTGAATGGTTAAACAAAGTAGAGTACATCATGCCCCCCGGGGATAGAAAGGAATGAAGTATTGATAGAGACAGCAACACGGGTGAATCTCTAGAGAATTATACTGAGTTTAAAAAAAAAAAAAAAGCCAAGCTCAAAAGGCCACATACTGCATGATTCCATTTATATAACATTTTCAAAATAACCCCGAATTATAGAGATGGAGAACAGAGGAGTGTTCACGAGGGGGTTAGGGCTAGTGGGCGAGAGAGACGTGGGTGTAGCACAAGGGAAATCTTTGTGTTCTGTACCTTGATTGCTGTGGTGGTTACGAGAACCATACAGTGGCTGAGAATCATACAGCACAGTGCGCCCATGTCAGCTTCCTGGCTTTGCTCTTCCACCAGAGTTCACAGGTATAAGATATAACCGGTACGGGGTATGGGGCAAATGGTACACAGAACCTCTCTGTCCTATCTTTGCAATTTCCTATGGATCTGTAATTATTTCCAGATAAATTTATTTTTTAATTTTTCAAAATAATCTCTACACCCAGGTTGGGGCTCAGACTCACAACCCCTCAGTCTAGAGTCGCACGCTCTACCAACTGAGCCAGCCAGGTGCTCCAAGAAGTTTTTTTCAAAGCAAGATTCAAGAGCATATACTGCATGATCTTCGTGTTGGAATGGTGGTTGTGGGGAACAGGGAGCCCCCCTTCTATAGTGACACCCCAGGAAACTTGGAGCTTGGACCACGCGTCCTGTGGAAAGTGCTTTTCTTTCTTTTTTTAAATTTTTTAAATTTTTTTAAAAGATTTTATTTATTTATTTGACAGACAGAGATCACAAGCAGGCAGAGAGAGAGGAAGGGAAGCAGGCTCCCCGCCAAGCAGAGAGCCCGATGCGGGGCTCCATCCCAGGACCCTGAGATCATGACCTGAGCTGAAGGCAGAGGCTTAACCCACTGAGCCACCCAGGCGCCCCATGGAAAGTGCTTTTCAATCATCACCTCATCTCCACAATCTTCCCATGATATTGAAAGGAATTATTATGGCCATCTAACAGAAGAGGAAAGTGAGTCACGGAGAATTTGCTTGCCTGTCCCAGGGGCAGAACAAAGACGTGGACTCAGAATATCTGTCTCAACGGCTTCCCACTGCCTTCCCTTTGGCCCATGTGTGCCATTGGGTGGTGGTGTCTGTTTTCCTCTTTGTATGTCTCTATATTTTCTCTAATAAGCATGTCTTACTGTAATAATCAGAAGAAAAAATAAGCAAACACTAGAAAGTGTTCCTTGGTGGGTTGCCTGTTTGTTCTGGAGCCCGTGGCCCACGTCTACAATTTCTGTCTCAAAGACACTCTATCCTGGCTGCTGGCACGATGAGACCCCCACGTCCCCCTTGCAGACAGTGGGCTCTGCAGTGAGAGACCCAGGTCTGCTCCACACCATCTCAGAACCCTCGGGCAAGAGCTCAGTTTCCTCACCTACAAAATGGGAATCAGTAACACTTGGCCACTTTCAGGGCTGTTATAAAGACGGAGTATGACGCTGTATCCTACCAAAGCTTATCGCAGACCTACTATGTGAGGACACTCCATCATTCGCAAACTGAACCCAAATTTCAGGAGCCGGCTCACGTCCCTCCTGGAACATAGCGGGGTAGAAGTAGCTAAGCAAACAACATCGCGATTGCTACTGTGTTGTTGTCTCTGGCTGGCTGGCTGCAGCCAAGTCCATGCAGACGGGCGCGGTGCCTTGGGAACTGGGCGGCCCCGGGGGTGGGGGGTGGAAATGGAGCCTCCCTGGGAATGGCAACCCCAAAGGACGGAGGGGAACGCACTGCAGCCGCAAGCCCCAAGGAGCCCAAAAGACCCCACTTCACCCGTCGGTTTGCCACACTAAGAATCGATTTTGAAGGGTGTTTCCCAGCAGCGGTCTGGCCTCCTGGTGTCCTTATTCATCTTACCCTGGCCGCTAGCCGCCTCCCGGCCAAACCCTCTCACCCTCACCGCCTCCTGCATCTGGGAGCTCCATCAGGACTGAGATGGGAGGGCAGCTGGGGCAGGAAGCCGGTTCCCGTAAGCACCCCTCCACATCCCACCATGGGTCTGGATGCCAGCACCCCACCCACCCACCCCCTAACCCAGCCTCCACCAGCTGAGCCCCTTGGCAAGGCTGGGTCAGGAATGTCTCACCGAGGCCAGGGGACTCTTTCCCAGGCTGGGGCTTAGATGAGAGGGGTCCAGGCCAAGTGTCCAGAACTGGGGCTTCAGGGGGAGGAGAACTTCCTGCCCCCAAGGGGGAGACGAAACCACTGCCAGCTTCCCATGGCTGTCTCAGCTTTCGCATTTCTGAGGGAGTGTTTGGGAAGTGTAGGGATTAAGGCAGGGAATAGGGAGCTGTGCCCAGGGAAGATGGGAGAGGTCCCAGGGGGCAAGGGGAAGGGTATGGGACTGAGGACACAGGCCACCTCTATCACTGACATGCTGTGCAACAGGCATGTCCCTCTCAGGGCCTCACTCCTCCGTCCACATCCCAAGAGGGCTGGCCGAGCTGGTGTTACTGCACAGTGTTCACCAAGACCCCCCCCACCCGCCGCCCGGGAGCTAAGGGTCTGTGGGGAGGGCAGGCATCAAAGAATTTCGGTAAGAGCAGTGGGACTAGGAAGGAACAGACCTGAGGGGAAGGTCCAGGTGCCGTGGCTGGGAATGGCAGGAGGCAGGGCCTCCCTGGGGAACTGGGATGGGCTTCCCTGAATGAGCTGGGACTGGCCTGGTGGCCCAAAGGAGGGAGCGGTGTGGGTGGGTGGGACAGAGCATGACTCCGAGGATGAGGACGCTGTGAGGGAGGGACAGCTGCTCTGTGGTGAGGATCAAAGGCTCCTGGGGCTGGCATGGGGCTGGTCCATCCCTGCAGGCGGTAACAGGGATTTTGATCATTATCTTTAAAACAACCAGCAGCCACTGATGGTAAAGACAGGATAAGGTCTGCATTTTTGAAAAGTTCCCACCCAGAACCCACATGGATAAAGCAGACAAAAGAGGTGATGCTGTGCCTGAGCCTGGTACCCCTCTCCTTCCCAGAAATTCCACTGGAGAGCCACAAGGCTCTGAGGAACTCAGTTTGGGAACCACCAGGCTGGACAACCTTTCAGCACTACCATTCTAGGTTCTGTGAGGATTTTAAAACACCCCTAAGCAGCAACCTGCCCACAGGCAAGGCTTTGGCCAAACCCCCACCCCACCCCACCCTCCCAGGAAGGAAAGTCCCTGAGATACATAGAAACTCACCTAAGTCCTTGCAGCCAGTAAGTGCCAGGGAGGAGAGATTTCCAGCCAACTTCACAGAACGCCAAGAGCAGGCTCAGGGGCCCTTTCTGGGTCAAGGAGATGGACAAGGATATAGTGGGGAGAGCACTGGACTGGGAGTCGGGAGCCGGGAGTCTGCTCACCAGCCCTCCAGACCAAGACCTCCAGCAACAGTCTCAGGAAGAGGTCGGAGGAGAAGTGAGGGTAGGCGGTACCAAGTCAGGGTTGCTCCTTCAACTAATGGGGTGGTCCTTTACCAGTACTCACGTTAGCGATGTTTCCACCAACACCAACACCAACACCAGGGACGATGTTAGGACCAACACCAGTACTCACATTAGCGATGTCTTCACCAACACCGCCACCAGCAGTCGTTGTTTCAGCCATTCCATTGTCCAGACCAACAGCACCAAAACCAGTAACAATGTTAACATCACCATCGTCAACATCCACACCAACACCACAAGTACCAATGTTAATACCAACACTGATACCAGTAATCATGTTAACACTATCAACATCAACACCATCAGTAACAATGTTAATACGAACACCAACACAGATACAAAGTCCAACACTATCACTAGTAATCACGTTAGCACCGCCATCATCAACCTCAATACCACCACCACCAGTAACCATGTTAACACTAACACCAACATAATGGCAACACCACTACCATCACCAGTAATCACGTTAGCACCGCCATCATCAACCTCAATACCAACACGATCAGTAACAATGTTAACACCAACACTGACAACAATACTGGTAATCGTGTTAGCACCAGTGTCAACACCAGCCTCACCAGCAACAATGTTCACACCACCAATAACACCAATACCACTAACAATATTGTCAGCATCGATACCCCTAACTCCACCAGCAATAATGTTAGCATCGCCACTCACAACACCAACACCACCAGAAGTAATATTAGCACCAACGACACCAACATTAACATCACGACCCCTGGCAATGACACAAAGCACAATCTCATCACCAGCACCAGTGACTTTCACACCAATACTAGCAATACAATCCCTAACAACAACAACACTAATCACAGTGTTAACAGCAACACCATCCCCTCTACACCATCAGTATCAACACCACCCATTCCGACACCAATAACAAGAGCCTTGTCACTACCGACACTGCCCCCGTCACACCAGTAACACCATCTCCAACGCCCTATCACCATCACCAACAACAGCAAAAACTATCCCAACTACAGCCACGCTGACTACATCTGCCCACCACCACCATCTTCTACGCTAATAGAAAACCCAACAATACCATTAACATCGACAGCACAAACCCCCACCAACACTCGCCAACCAGCGACACTCCAGCTTTGTGCCAGACACGGTGCCAAGCGCTCTGCTCCCGTGATTTCAGTGAAGGCTCATCCCAGCTCCTCATAGAACCCATAGTAACACCTCTGCTTTAACAAAGAAGACGGAGGCTCCAAAAGCTTATTCTCAGTGTGTTAGAACAAGAATGCCGGCTCCCGACTCCCAGTCCAGTGCTCTCCCCACTATATCCTTGTCCATCTCCTTGACCCAGAAAGGGCCCCTGAGCCTGCTCTTGGCGTTCTGTGAAGTTGGCTGGAAATCTCTCCTCCCTGGCACTTACTGGCTGCAAGGACTTAGGTGAGTTTCTATGTATCTCAGGGACTTTCCTTCAAAAGGGGACAGGAAATCATTATGTTCCAGATTGGTAGATAGACTCCCAAGATAGAGCAAGCCATCAGGCAGGGCACCCAGCACTCAGAAGTCACGGCATGGGTAGCAGCTGTGACTGTTATTAGTTAGGGTTGGCAAGGAAAAAACGGATGTTCTCATTCTGCAGATCAGGGCCCAAAGTTGTCCTATGCTGTTGGTAGCAACAATCATAATAATAACCCCTGGTGCTCAGCGCATTGCCAGGCCATGTCCTAAGTGTGGCGCATCAGGAAATCAGGGTTCAGGAATGGTCGTTAATTAACGAGGAGGAAGTGGCAGAGGTGGGATTTGAACCTAGGCCGTCAGTCTGGATCTGTGCTCCTAATCACTATCTATATCCCCTCCAGAAATGTAAGTACCAGCTAAAGTACCTATTGTGTGCTGGTGCTTCCCACAGCATCCCTGATCTTCACAACCCTGCAGAGCAGATAATACTGACCCTGAGATGAACTTGAACTTGGGCTCCCCACTTTGGCCGAAACCAAAGTGAGGCTCTCGTGGAGCCTCAGGCTCCCTGCCTCCCTGTCTCCCAGGCTGTGACACCCCAGCTAACCAGGAAGAGGTGGCAGATTCCAAGCCTGCCCTCCTGGCTTCCGGGGCTCTAAGAGGCGCCCCCTAAGACTGATGGCCCCCCGGGAGCCCGGGAGGGGGCCAGGCCTGTTGGGTTCTTGGCATCCCCATGAGCAGCTGCCCAGGCAGAAAGGTTTCATCTTTCCAGACTGAATGGAGGACTCCTGCCCCCCTCCCAAGTTCTCGTTCCCAGTGAAAGACCTTGGCAAGACCCCTGATCCTCTCTCCTTCCCTGGGACGGATGGCTTCCAGCTGCCTGCCGCCCTGGCCTGGGAAAATTCCTAGGAGCTCTGCAGGTCCCAGGACCTCTGAAACCTGAGTGGTCCCTGCAGAACCCCAGCCCTCCCACCCCGCCCCACCCAGGGCTCCCTCAGACACCACCGTCCTTCACTGCCTAGCCCCCGGTTTTCCCACCAAGTCCCCAGGTAGAGCAATCACAAAAAGGGGACCTTACAACCTGGGAGGGGCGTAAGCAGAGGAAAATTTCCATCATTGATCACCCAGTGAATGCCAGCTAGTGTGGGTCCTCTTACACGTGGTGAGTCACGGCCCCCCACACCCTTGGAAGCTGGCATCTTACAAACAGGGAAACAGGCCCGGGGGCATCAGATGCTCGTTCCCAACGCTGATGAACAGCACGGCTGTGCAGTAGCCTGGGTTGCTCTGAGGTCCTCCCTGCCTTGCCTGTCCATTGCCCTCACTGCAACGGTGGGGAAACTGAGGCCAGAGCAGAGGCGGCTTGCTAGAGGGACACTGCCAGGAACAGCAAGGTTGGGCGTGCGCCCAGGTGTGTCTGTCCCTGGAGATGGCTTTTAGTCCACTACCCCTCCTGCCTTCTAGTCAGGATGCATTTCTGGCTTCACCTACGCTGCCAAAGGCTCTGGCCCACTGGTCAACCTCAACCCCTCCCCCGTGCGGATGGCAGAGAGGTCCCTCGTGGAATGCAGGTCTGGTTCAGGACCCTCGGTGACTCCCATCGCCTTCAAGACTAGTCTGAGTGCACGGCCCTACCTCTGTGATTGCAGCCCCGTCCCCGTCCCCTGCGAGATGCTCCCCTCCCAGCCTCACACCCTGCGCGACGTTCCCCTGACATGACCCCCGCCCCTCTGCTGTGCTTTGGGACACCACTCCTTCAGCCTGGCTCGCTCTTGCCCTCACTGCCTGGGCTCGACACAGCACTGTGACCGCCCTCCGCCTTGCCTGCCTCCCCTACCAGGCCCGGGCTGGCTCCATCCCTCTCTGGGGACACTCTGTGGGACCTGCCACCTCTCCTGGGAGCAAGGCACAGCAGCCAGAAAGCCCGGGCCTCTGATAGACCCTCACTCTTATCGTAGCCTCGTCACCCCGGGCGGCATCGGTGGTTCTCCAAGTCTGCAGTGATGCCAGGGGTCCCCCCAGCTCCTTCCCCCCATCACCACCTCCATGAGGGACTAGAACGACCAGCTTAGGAAGAGTGAGAGCAACAGGTGCTGGGCCCCCCCTCAGCAGGGGCCTTTCCCACACTCGGCCGCCAGCTGGGGAAGATGGATGGGCCCTCCCCGGCCAGGGCCTAGGAACAGAGGGCTCATGTCACGGGAGGCTTCACGTCCTCGGCTGGAAAGGGCCATAAAACGTTCCAGAGCCAGACACGGGATTCAAGCCATTTTTCCAAGTCATGGGAGATGGGTTGTTTGTTGGAGATTTTTTTTTTTTTTCTTTTGAAGGAGAAGAAGATAAAGAGAATAGGAGGAAAGAGTTTCCGTAGCACTGTCCTCAACTCCAGCTGCCGGTCGCAGGCATGGCCAGGAGACACGAGCCAGCTCCGAGGTGGCTTCCTGCTCTGGCTTCATCAGCAACCTGCCCTCCATGTCCACCGGCCTGTCGAGCTCGGGCCGGGCTGCAGCTCTCCCCGTCCTCGCTCTGCCAGATGGATGGATGGGCTGCAGACCTTTCAGATAGGCCCTTCCAGCTCTCCTTCCTACCAGCCCGGGATTATAACAAGCAGAGGCGGGGGTCTCCTGGGGTTTCTGAACAGCCTGGTCGAGAGCAGAGAAATGGGACAGGGTCGGCTTCTGCCCTGACACCCCCCCACCCCTGTATGTGACTTAGTGGGACACTCAATTCAATATTAAGTAAAGGCAGGACCTCTCTCTGGGACTCTGGGACTCTGGGACTCTGGGACTCACTGTCCCCTGCTGAGACATGGGCATGAATGTTCTTTCCACAGCGGAGACAGGACTGTGGTGTGCTGACTACATAGCAGACACAAGCTCCCCCCGGAGCTGACCTTCCAGTGGGAGGGACCAGCACAGATAGAGTCACCGGAGATCATGGCACTGAGGGCCAGGAAGGCTGGCAGCTGGCCGTGACGAGGGAGTCAGGGAACCTCAGGGGCTGTGGTGGTAGGAGGGGAGGGGAGTCTCTCTCGTGTTTAAACTGAGACCCAAAGCATTAGGAGGACCCAGCCCAGGAAATGAGGGAGATGTAGCCCAATTTCCTCTATTTACAGGTCGGGAAACTGAGGTCCAGAGAGCTCACCCAGCCAGTTAGCAGCCGAGTTGGGACGAGGCGCCAGATGGCTTGACACCTGTCGAGGGCTTGGGCGCTCATCCTGCCCAGGAGCCCAGGACAGAGACAGAGGCGGTGTCTCCAAGCTGGAGGCACAGCCTGGGGAAGGGGCAGGGGAGGTGACAGGGATCTGGAACTGCAGAGGGGTGGGGGCTGGGCTCCACCTGCTGGGCACAGAGCCCCTCCCCAAGCCAGCCCGAGCCTCCCCAAGGCCCGCCTGCCCGCCCCACTGACTGGGCTTCAGAAAATTGATTTTCTAACAGCCATCCATCAACCCAGCACATCCAGCTGTTGCTGTGACACCCGTGTCCCCAGAGCCTTGGCCACCTGAGGAAACCGTTCCTGGAGCTGCCGCCTCCTCAGAATGACCTCCTTGATTCCAAGAGCTGGTAACTGGACACCAGAAAACGCCTCCCTTGCCACCCTTCCCCCAGCCCCCCCAGCACCCCTGAGAGGGACCTTTAGGGTCATCTAGCTTACCCCTCTCCCAAGAAGCTTCTCTGATCTGACAACCATGGGTCTGCTTGAATGCCCCTGAGTGACGGGGCACTCAGCCCCTCCTGGGGTGGCCCTGGTGATGACCCAGGCTCCATGAGACAATGAGGCAAGTTGATATCATCCTTCTTGTTCCAGAAATGACAATATTGGGCTCCAAGGCGACCTGGCCAAGTTTCCGCTCAAGGACCAGCTTGCCCCAAAGCTGGGGGTGTCAGTCCTGCTGCACCAAATGCCCCGTGTGGTGTCAACAAGCTTCTTCACCCACCAAAGTTTCTCCCACCAGCCGTGGCCATCCCGACCACACCTGGCAGCTTCCCCCTGAACTCGAGTCTGTTCTTTTTGGTACTGACAGCAATCCAGCCCCCAGGACAGCCCATTTCCAACAAGAGGAAAAAGGGAGAGGGGAAGAGAGGTCAGTCCTAGGGTCCACAGCAGAGAACTAGAGCTCCAACCTGATTCTACAGCCATTTGCTGAGTGACTGGGGTCATGGAAACATCTGTCTGGGCCTCAGTTTCCCTGTCTGTAAAATGCAAACACCAATTCCTAGGAGAGGTAAGTCTCTTATTGTGGATCAACTATTTCCAGGGGAGAGGACCCAGTGACAAAGACAGAGGGACCCAAGGCCAGGAATCACATTTCACCCATGTTGAAGGCTATAGGATGACCCCTAGGAAGATAAGCAGGGTGCTGTTAGGATTCCAGGGTTGGAGCCAAGGAGTCAAGCCCAGAGAGGGGAGGCAACCTACCTGAGGTCACACAGCCACAATGGGTAGACCTTGAGCCAGAGCCTACGTTTCCCAAGTGTTAGTTCAGAAGCATACTCTGAACCCTCCTGCAGGTCCCTGCGAGCAGAGAAGATCCCAGAATACCTATCCTCCTCCCCTCTGTCACCCCCTGAGGGGCTCAATTTGGCGGGGCCTTGTGGGACAGATGAGCTGGGCCCACAGCTGGTAGGAACGGGGTCACAAGGAGTTAAGGCCCTGCCGGGTCTGCCTTGATCCTCCTAAGCAGGCAGGAGGAATGGGGGCTTGGGTTTCATGCCACCCCCCACCCCTGCCTGGCTATAAAATACAATCGTGTCTCACTGCTGATTGATGGTCTGGGGAGAACCTTGGGGAGGTGCGCTGGGGTGAGATCAGATTTTCAAGGGCTCAGCCACTGATATTCTATCCGAGGCCTCTGGATCCCGCCACGGGCCCATCTCCATGGACCCTGTGAGCCCCGGAGGAGGCTGCGTGGTGGAAAGACCAGACAGATTGCCGCAAAGCAGAGGGTTCCTGGGCCTGGCACCTGTCCTGAGAACAGCTCTCAGGGTCCCCTCCAGTATTCCCGGGAGCCTTGGCCTGGGCGGCCGTTTGCCCATTCATTCATTCATCTCCCGACTATCTACTAGATGCAGAAGTGAGCAGAATGAGACACAGTCCCCGGCCCCATGGATCTTTCAATCCAGCAGGCCCATGAAAGAACAAGTCTAGAATTTCGTTCCCACCCGTGGTGTCCAGGACTCACGACCAGGTCAAGGGTTAAGTACTGCCTGGGGCTTGAGCTGTCCCTCCAGGCTGACCTGGGCTCGAACCCCAGCTCTGCCCCATACGACCCACCCTTCCGTGCCTCATCTGTCCAGCAGCCTGAGAACAGTGTTTCCCATGTGGAGGTCCAGTGTGGAGCAATAGAGGTCATGAACATAGAGCTCTCAGCATGGGGCATGGCATTGAGGAAGCCCGTTATGATCTCAGATCCTGGAAGAGGGCCTGGCATTCTGTGTGACTGAGGGAAGCAGGTGTGCCGCCCTCCCTTTTCCACAGGATAGTTCATCCGACTCCCACCGTGGCGCTGTGATGTGGGGAAACTGAGGCTAAGGCAGCAGCATTCCTGCCCTCCAGAGAGCCTCTCCTGGAGACTTAGCACTTCTATCATCACTGACCTCCCAGCCTGACAAAGAGGGTCGGCAAGGGTCAGCAGCCCGAGGGCCTTTGCTGGAGGTGCAGCTCAGGGAGAAACAGTCTTCACAGACCAGTGCGGTCCTTTTTTCACCCCCAGTCAGCCACGGACATGCAGAATCCCTCCTGGGGACACCTGGGAGCTGGCCCCGCTCAGCAGAGAGGCCGGGTCAGGTCAGCCTCCAAGGAACCGAGCTGGGAGAGAGCTCTCCCACCGAAGACCCTTCATGGCCCACCACTGCTCTCCAAAGCTCCCCAGGGCCCTGATGGGTGCCGGCTCCCATGGGGAGACCTCTCCCCGCCAGGCCCTCTGACCAGAGCCCAGGCCACACCTCCTTTGGTGTCCATCACTCTCGGGTTCTGCCCCCAATAATGGTCATGTGACTGCACGGGTGTTAAAAATGCAGGTTTGACTGCCAGGCTACCCAGATTCAAATCCCGCCATCCTCTAACAGCCACATGTCCCTTCTCTAAGGCTCAGTTTCCCCCTCTGTTAACTGGGGATGACAGTGGTGAGAGAGTGCAGACTATTGATTTCCTGTCTATCTTGGCACATAGTAGGTGCTCAGTTAACATCTGAGCAGTGCTGACGTCCAAGGCCGCATCTGATCCCACAAACAGACTCTGAAGGGACAAGAGCCCCCAGCTGACAGCTGGCCCTCAACCCTGCCCCAATCTCCCCGCTTCTCATCACCCCCAACTCCCTGGCCCAGGGAACCCTAATCCACCCCAGAGTGACATGCGGCAAGTGCCCCAACACAGCGCCCGCCTGGCATAAGGGGCTGGGGATCCTGTGGGCCAGGAGAAACCCAAGCCCCGAGGCGCAGAGGAATGTCAACAGCAGATTAGACCTCATGCTATTCCCAGGACCAGAGCTCTCCCTCACCTTCTGCTCCAGGCCCCACTCCCAAAGCCAGGAAAGCCAGGACTGTTGATAGAGCCCATTCCCTCCTGTTCCAGAGGCTCAGAGAGGGCAAGGGGCTGGCCCAGGGTCGCACAGCAGACTTGTCCTGAGCCCAAGCCAGATCCGTGGCTGTCGTCTCCCAGGCCTCGCTGCTTCCGGAAACTTGTGCTGCCTGTGAGCTTGTCCAGGTCAACAAAGCTTTTGTCCCTCCTTCACTTGTCGGTTAACACTCACCGCCTCTGACACCCAGGACAGACCCATCCCCCCCACCCCCTCCTCACTCCACTCCCTGATGCTCCCACCCCAACTCCCAGCAGGTCCTCCCAAATCGCTTCAGCCTGAGGCTCTACAGACGGTTTGCAAACTGGTGGGCTTGGGCCTACAGCGATTTTATTCGGAGAGGAGGGAGCTGTTCACCCCATCGCTGTGGAAGATTTCACATTAAAACCCATATTTCTAGGGACGCCTGGGTGGCTCAGTGGGTTAAGCCTCTGCCTTCGGCTCAGGTCGTGATCTCAGGGTCCTGGATCGAGTCCCACATCAAGCTCTCTGCTCAGCAGGGAGCGTGCTCCCCGCCCCCTGCCTGCCTCTGTCTACTTGTGATCCCTTTCTGTCAAATAAATAAATAAAATCTTTAAAAACAAAAACAAAAACGTATTTCTAGGCTCTGTTGAAAACAGTGTTGAGGCAGCCTCCTTCCCCACAGTCCCCTAACAGGCTCAGTCCAGCCTCCCTGGGTGATTCAGTTTGCAAACCCTGAAGGTGGGGTTTCCCCTAGGGTGGGGAAGGGTTTGGGGGAACACGGGGACGAGTGTTTACTGAGTGCTCCCGCTGTGCTGACCGGGCCCCGTTCTGGGTGCATCACAGACATGAACACTCCAGTCTGCTCCACGATGGGAGCTCCCGCGAGCCTGCCCATGAAGAATCCACACTCAGCCGGATGTCAGGCTTACGGAAGGTCGCAGTCCGGATCACGGACTTGGACCTCAAGCCCAGGTACGGCAACCCCCAAAACCCAGAGCTCCTGCCACTTTGCATTCAAAGCAGACGGCCCCTGCTTCCTGCACCTGCGAACTTGAGTCTCAAAATGCAAAACCCTCCAACTCACACCATTTTCATATTGGATTCTCCTCTCCTCCCTACTCCCCCCAAGCCGCTCAGAGAGACTCCCTCCCCACCCCGGGCATCCGGTCCTCTGGACCCATGGGCTGGAAAGTTTCTGAGGTTCAACTTCAACCCTCCACTTCCCTTTGTCGCCCCACACTGCCATCATGATGCTAAAATAAATAAGGAGGGGCTGGCCCAAGCCACCCTCCTTCCTCATCTCCCTCCCTCCTTCTTCCTACTGCCCTGTGTGTCCCAGGAAAACCAAGCCACTTTTATTTTTTTTTTAAGAATTTTTATTTATTCATTTGACATAGAGAGAGAGAGCACAAGTGGGGTGGGGGGTAGCAGGTAGAGGGAGAGGGACAAGCAGGCTCCCTGCTGAGCAAGGATCCCGACGTGGGGCTCAATCCCAGGACCCTGGGATCATGACCTGAGCCGAAGGCAGACGCTTAGCCAACAGTGCCACCCAGGCACCCCCAACCCACTGTCTGATCCCATGACCAGCCCTCCTCCCTGCCTCCCTGCCTGAGCTCCCTGGACCCCCGCCAAGAAGTCCCCATCCCCAGGGCCACATCTGAACTGACTTTTAGACTCAGGTCCATTGTGTCCCCCCAAGACCAGGCACACTTGACCTCTGTGCACTTGGAGGCATAGCATTCAGTCAGGCAGACCTGGGTTTGAACCCAGCTCTGCCACTCACCTGCGGGCACAGTTGGGCAAGTCATCCTCCTCTGCACACTTTACCTTCCCCATCTGTAGCACAGAAGCCAAGAGCCCCAACTTGCTGGGACTGGGTGAGGATTTATCCCACCCTCCACCAAACAGCTACTGATTCCCTGAGGATTCCAGATACAAACATTTGCAGAGCACCCACCACACAGTAGGAGGTCAACTACGCTGCCTGGCCTGCATTTTTCTACCTCTCTTATCAGGCTCTACATTTCCAGCACCTGGATCTTACTTTTGCTCAATTTTTTTTTCCACTTCTGGGCCCAGAGGGTCACCTGCAGCATCACAGGGAGTCCACAGTTTGAATATTAAGTGAAGAAGCTTGAGTCCCAGTGTGCTAGGGTTTGGGCCCTAGTGTCCTTTGCCCTCTGGCTGCAGCAGTGACACAGGGAGAGGGGTCCCAGTTTGGGAGTCAGTGTCAGACAGCAGGTGCACTGATTGGGAGGAAACATACTCCGTCTGAACTCACAACAGCCTGAGTCATGGCGCGTAGTTGGTTGGCGCTTACATAGTGAGCACCTACTACGTGCTGGGTTTGTCCTAGGAAGTGTCGTCACAGCAGTAAACAAAATAGATGAAGTCCCCGCTCTCAGAATATCTCCATTTTAGCACGGAGAGACAGATCCCAAACTCAGGAACAAAAGAAATAAGCGAGATGATTTCAGATGCTGGAAAGTGCTAGGGAGAAGGTCAAGCCCAGTGATGCCACCGCCGACCAGCTTTAGCCAGAGCAGTGAGCAAAAGTCAGTGAAACTGGCAAGAAGACAGCCATGCGTAGATGTGGGGGGAAGTGCACCAAGCAGAAGAGGGAAGAGCATGTGCAAAGGCCCTGCGGTGGGAACAAGGCTAGTGGGTTCAAGCAAGAGGAAGGATGATTGCAGGGTCTCAAGCAACAAGGCAGTGAGCAAAGTGGAGGGAGAGCCCTGGGAGATGAGATCAGGGCAGGACCACGGTGGGGCCTTTGACCTTTCTGGGAAACCGGGAGCTTCTTCTAGGAAGGAGAGCTTCAGCTCCTTCACTGCTCTGGGCATGACTAAGTAAGTCTCTTCAGCTCTCTGAGCCTCAGTGTCCACATCTGTGGAATGGGAGCCCACACATCTTACACGCAGTACGGTGAGGACCTGATGACATAAAGGATACAGATGGCTCGGGAGGTGGAATAAATGATAAAATCACAAGCTACAATGTACTGCCAGTGCCATCACCCCTGTACTTAGGGGGGTGGGCACGAGGCCCCATGCAGGGACACCCACTGCCCAGTAGAACTTCTGCCATGAGTCAGGACGGAGGTATGGATGGGGCACAACCCAGGCTGCCCACTCCTGGCTCAGCCACTGACTTCTGTGTGAGCACAAGCTGATGGCCACCCCCTCCAGGCCTCAGTTTTCCCTTCTGTAAAGCAAGGGGACTGGGCTAGCTGACCTTTGAGGGCCTTCCAGCTGTGACCCTGTTAAAGACCTGCTCTTCCTCCTTTGTGAGGCTCGGGAATGGAGTCTTCTGAGCCTCCCTGAGCAGGCCAGCTGGCCACACCTGGGGAAGGGCTCCCTGGGGCAGGCTCCCCCGCAGACCTGTTTCACCCCCAGCCTTCCTCTCCCACATCCTGGCTCTGGCCCTGCCAGGGTTAATCAGCCAGCAGCCTCTCCCCCCAACCCCCTTGCAGGAGAAACAGAGAAGGGGGGTCCAGGTTCCCGGGGCCTCCTTCTACCCTGCCCCCAGCACACCCTGCACAGCTGTCTCCTGCATCCCCGCCCCAGGATTCCCAGGCCCCCCAGGGGCCCAGGAGGAAGTGGATTGCATTCTTGAGGGCCTGTGTCAGGCTCTCGGCTTCTCACTCCCGCCCAGAGCTCCCACCCCGGCCAGTTCGCCAGACCCCTTCCTGTGTGTCCCCCTGCCAAGGCGACTTGGTGGGCATGGGGCCAGCCAGGGCTGGGCACAACCTCTGAGCCTCAGTTTCCTCCCCTGCAATGAGGACAATCCCTCCCTCAAGAAGGACATTCAAGAGGCAAGTCCGTAGATAGGAAGTGCGGGGTACCTGGTATTAGCCACCGATACCACTGGCAGCCCTGTCCCCAGGGTGAGATACAAACTGACTTAATCCTCACAAGAACCCTGAGGGAGGGTTTTCTCCATTATAGAGACAAGAAAACCAAAGCACAGAGAGCGTGAGTGGATTGCCTGAGGTCACACAGCTAGCACATGGGATTCAAAGCTGGGATTCAAACCCAGGCCTTTCTGGCCCCAAAGTGCATAGGCTTAATTACCCCTAAAGCGTCTGCTAGGTAAGGGTCAGCTCTGTTTGTCCCTAATTCTCTAGCCTTCACCTGCTGTCCACCTTTGCAATCTCTTCAGTGTGAGGAGCCCTGAGTAAGGTGGGAGTCACAGCCTGGCTCACCCCTGCACTCCTGGGGCTGCCACTCTGCTTCGCCTCGCTGTGTGTTGTTGGGCAAGGCACTGCCCTCTCTGGTCATGATTCACATCTTGGACCCTAACACCAAAAGGGGGGTGCTAGGATGGAGGGGCAGGCAGATGGGCTTTTCTGAGCTCCTGTGCATGCAGAGGTCCCAGAGACATGGACAGAGCAGGGAAGGAGGCCGCTCCCCCAAGACACACCCGCAGACACGTTTTAGACCCACAGGTAGAACAAAGCAGGAGGATGGAGTCCAGAGGAATTCTTCCTCACAAACTGACCCAACCCTGCCAGGACTGCATGCCAGCCCGATGCCCCCTAGGCTGCCTTCTCCAAGGTCGCCCCTGCTCTGTCAAGTGAGAGTCCAAACCTACTCCGTGTACCCATTGTACAGCTGGAGCTAAGTCAAGACCCTCGGAGTCATGGGGAACCCAGGGCCTATTTCGAGGGAAAGCGCGACCCTCAAGGTCATCCAGGGGGCCGGGCCGTGGGGCAGAACTGGGACCAGAGCCAGGACCCTGGACTGGAGGTCGGAGTTCCTCATGGGGCACCGGGGACCTCATAGGGACACAGGTCACTATCACCCTTCACACCTGCCATGTCTCCTGTCTCTCTGATGCTGTGTCTCTTCCTCCCTCTCCAGCGCCTCTGCTCCCTGCCTCTCAGCTCCCCAGGCCCTTGGAGCATATCTGTGCTCACACCTTTCCTGGAATGCCCAGCCCCAAACCACCTCCCCTGACGTCCAGTCACCTACCATCTTGTTTTCTACCGTGTGTGTGTGTGTGTGTGTGTGTGTGTGTGTGTGAAATTGCTCTTTTACCGGTGATTCCCGAAGACGAAAAACTGTATTTATTTTTGCACAAAAATTTGCTGACACAAAACCCACACTGGTTGTTTAACGGACAGATTAGATCTCCCCTGCCATCCCTGCCCCCGCCACCCCTGCCCCTTCTTCACCACCGCCAGTCAGCCACCTGCGGCAGGAAAGGCACCAGCCCTGCCCCTCCATCACCTTCATCACAGATGCTTATCCACTATCATCCCAAGCATTGGCAACAGCCCTGAGGCCTTCATCTCGTCTTCCTTCCAGACCTGTCTACTCAACACCTCACCCTGACTGGGCACTGTGCCGGGAGCTTTCCACACACCCTCTCATTTAATCCTCCCAGCAAGACGGCCCTGCCCTGTGGAGGGAGTGTGCTTATCTGCCATACCCATTCTACAGATAAGGAAACTGAGACACTGAAGGGTTTCTTTCTTTACTTTTTTTTTTTTTTTTTTGCTTTTTGTTTGTTTATTCATTTGCTTTTTTAGAGTTCACATAGGAGTGAAACCAGACTTGTCTTTCTCAGGCTGACTGACCTCACTTGGCACCCTGCCCACTCGGTCCCTCCATGTTGTCCCTAACGGCAGGCTCTCCTCCTTTCCACGGCTGCATCGTATTCCACCGTACATGTATATGTACGTATATGTATACATATACGTATACACAACCCATCTTCTTACCCAGCCGTCTGCTGATGGACACCCAGCTTGCTTCCCTGATGGGTTTCTTGAATTCCTAAAGCGATGGAGTCAGGAGAGGAGCCCAGGCTTGTCTGACTCATTTTCTGAAATGCTTTACATCATCTCCCCAAAACCCAGCAAAACGGTCATCACTTTGCATCATTATTCTTCAAAGCCCTCCCAGAGATGTTAGCCCCAGACACAGGAGTGAGCCTGGGTGCTGGCCTTGGGCTCCCAGCCCTGCCTGCCACCACAGCCCCTCCTTCCTCTCCCCAGGTTACCCCCTTGTACAAAGGCTGCCCAGGAAGGAAATCTTCACCCCAAAGGTCAGGCCTCCGTGTGAGTGATGCATTCAATAAGCATTCATTCAATGCAATCTGTATTTATTGAGCACCACTGGCTGAGCCAAAGGGACACAGAAAGAAACAAAAGGGGAACAGAGCCTACTCAAATAGAATGTGGGAGACAGACTTCAAATCAGTCATTCCAGGAGGGACAGAGCAACAAAGAGAGGGGCTGTTTGTAAAAGGAGAGTGGAATGGAACAACCTAACCTAGCCTGGGAAATCCAAGGGAACTTCCTGGAGGAAGACCCAAATGGCAAGTGGGAGTGAGCTTAGGCAAAAAGGAGAGTATGTTGGGGCTACCAGGCAGGAGTTCTGTTGGAGGACACAGCATGTGCAAAGGCCCTGAGGTGGGAAAGACACCTCCTCTTCGAGGAACCAAAGGGAACATCAGGTGATGGTGCAAGTGGACATGGGAAGGTGGGAGGGACCGGAAATTGAGGAAGTCCTACGAACCTCATGGAGAGTGGAGGACAGGTAGTGGTGGGGACAGGGGGCAGTTCTCTCTGGAGCTGGGAAAGGGAGTGCCCAGTCCAAGAAGATAGGGTCCAGGCAAGACAGCGTGAGGCCCAGAGCAAGCAGCCGGAAGGGCCGATGGGGCGGAGGAAACGTTATGGATGGTGCTTGGCGATTATGCAGGGAGAATCAATTGCACAGGCTGTTGCCTGCCTGGCACAGGGACACGAACACCGAATGTCAGGCCTGTGATCTGAGAGCATCGCCCAGCAGCCGGCGAGGGAGTGCACGGCCCCACGGGTACAGGCAAAGATGGGGAAATGAAAAGAAACCCCAACACCCCTTCATAGAAACGGGGCATCCCAGATGGTGCTGGCGTGGAAGGGCCAGGAGCGTGTGCTTTCCCGAGCTCTTGTGCACGCACTTAGCTCTGTTCCCAGAGACGCGGGCAGGGAGAGAGGGAGGCTGGGCCGGGGACGCAGCGTGAGTCTGAAGATACATTTTAAACACGCAAATCAGGAGCAGGGAAGAGAGCGGAGAAACTGCCAGTCGTCTACTCCCTGGGGCACACTGGAGGGAGAGGGAGGCCGCTGGAGGGAGAGCCCGAGGGGTCTGCCGCACCCCTGTCTCTGCTGCGCTGACCCGGTGCCTGCCTCCTCTCCCTTCCCGAAACAGGTGTGATGTGCAGGGGGAGATGCTGCAGTTGGGAGAGAGAAGCAGCCCACGTGGGCCATCCGGGTGTCGCAGGAATCACCACCATAGCCCATGGCGAGGGCTTCAGAGCCCCGACGCCGGGCCTGGCACCATCAGGAGCCCTCTCCGGGAGTCAGCACATATCATCCTCACACCGTCTGGGGCTCCGAGAGGCATCATCATCCCCACTGCACAGACAGGGAAACTGAGGCTCGCAGGGAAGCAACGTGGCCACAGTCGCCCTGCCAACAAGAGCCGAGCCGAGGGTGGAGGGTCTGCATAGCCCCCGAATCCACAGTGGCCAAGGAAACACACCAGGCCTAGGAGAACCAGCTCCAGGAAAGAGCTGGAAGCCCCGGACACACAGTCCCGAGCGGAAGGAAGAGGCCAAGGGGAAGGCTTGTCTGGGATCCAGATTTCCAAGCCCAGCGGCCCCCGTCTCCTACATCCAAGGCCCAGCGGGTTTTCAGGGAGCTCCTGCCTTTGGGGGGACTCCTCTCTTAGGTTTGCTGTCAGGGCTCTGCCTGCTTAGACCTTCCTGTGGCTTCCCCTGTGACCTGGGGATAAAATCCCCAGAGCTCGGTGTGGCCTGGGAGGCCCCGCCCCTTGGCCCTCCTGGGGCACTGGCTGCTCCCACTGCCCCGTTCCCAGCCCCTGGCCGCCCCCTGAGACCCCGCCCTGACCCCGCCGCTGTCATAATCCCAGTGCTCACCTCTGCCTGACGTGTCTCGTTCATGCTTTCTCTTTTCTCTTTGCCGTCCCTCCTGCGTACCGGAATGTCGGCTCCCGCATGCAGGGAACAAGTGTGTTGTGCTCCCTTCTATGTCTCCAGCATCCAGAATCGTGCCTGGAGCATAGTAGGTGCTCAATAAACACCTGTTGAAGAACAGAGGTGGGCCGTGCCCAACCAAGTTTCCCACGTGAGGTCAGGGCTCAGCACACAGGGAAACTGAGGCTCCCGGAGGCTGCCCCACGGTGGAGGACAGAGGCTTGGGGGCGGGCTTGCCACAGAGCTGGGATCCTTCCGCTGCCCTACACGCCTCCTTTCCACACCACGTGTCACCGTCTCCTCTCCCTCATCCCCTCATCCCCTTTTGCCCTGACACCTGCTCTCCTCGCCTACCCCTGCCTCGGGCCGGACACTCCAGGGCATCACTGCCTGCCGGCCACGCTTGTTTGGGGCAGAGGTGATTTCATGACGAGGTTCAGTGCCGGACCTTTGTTCCAGACCCAGCTGCACCCCTTCCTCACCGTCTGCTTCCAGGAAGTGCCTCGGCCGCCCTGAGCCTCCATGTCCTTACCTGGAAGAGGCGGGCTCTGGGAGGTGGGCAGGTGAGAGCAGGAGTCCAGGGCCCGGCTCGGACAGAGCGCACCTCCCCTCAACTCAGAAGGACAATATGCCAGCTCTGCCCCCGCATCCCGGCTCTACATGACTGTTCTGTCCCTCCGGGTCTGGGCCAGGGTCTCAGGGTGCTGGGTCCGCCTGCCTCAGCCCCTCTCTCCCAACAAGAGGCTCATTTGTCCTTCCAGCCTGTCCATCCACACCCTCTGCGTGGCTCAGACCCCAGGTCATTCCTTCCGGGCTGCTCGTCCCTCAGCCCAGCCTGGGGCTTGTGGCCCCCACACTCGCACACGTGCACACAGGTGCGTGCATGGGCAGCTGCGGACACACACGTGCACACACACAGCTGCAGAGCTGTGCCCGGGGAGATGCAACGCTAGAGTGCTCATGCACACTCAACACCCACTCACATGTATGCACACGCAGACACACCTGTGTGCCCACGCCCGCACACCACACCTCTCACAGGTGCACACACACATGGACCACATACGTGAGCGTCCACACACGCATGCTCATCCACAGGAATGCACAACACCGGGGCCTTCCTTCGAGGCCTCCTCTCCCTCACACACCGCCAGCCCGGCAGACCCTCATGCACGTCGGTTACGGGGAAGCATACGCGTGATTCGTGAACGCATTTGGCATCACGCAGGTAGAGGTGAGCAGATGTGAGCCCTCCATGTACCCCTGCGGACGCGTGCCCACGTGCGCATCTGCACAACAATGTTCCCCACTCAGCTGCGTGTCCCACAAGGGCCTTCCCCAGCGTGGTGATGGGCCACAGAGGGTGTGCCCAGAGTCTGGGCTGGACTCTGACGAGAGGAGACCCCAAACCCTGCTAGGCCAGACAGCCAGGCTGCCTGGAGACAGGAGCCCCAGAGACCAGCAGCTGCTGCGAGGCCTCCCTTTGCCCACGACTGGGGTCAACAGCACCATCTGCTGTCGGCTTCCAGAACTGTCCTTCAGAGGGCCTCAGGCTGGCCGGCCCTCAGCTGGCTTTCCGGAAGGACCTGGGTCAGGGTCACGATCCTGAGAACAAGCTGGGGTTGAGGGGACATCCTGATACCAAGGTCTAGAATAAGGCTCATCATCAGAACCTCCCGGGAACGTTCTTACCCAAGCTGGGCACCCCTCCACTTTTATGAATGGGGAAACTGGGGCCCCAAGTCAGGGAGTCACGAGATCACTGGTTATCCTGGGAAGGAAGGCACGGCACTTTCTTTCTTTTCTTTTTTTTTTAATTTTACAGAGAGTGAGAGAGAGGGAACACAAGCAGGGGAAGAGGGAGAGGGAGAAGCAGGCTTCCTGACGAGTAGGGACCCAATGTGGGGCTCGATCCCATGACCCTGGGATCATGACCTGAGCTGAAGGCAGACATTTAACACCTGAGCCACCCAGGCGCCCCTAGACAATTTCACCAATGGAGTGCTTTCTCAAATTCCTCATTTTGTCTCCCATCTTAAGACTGGGCTCAACAGATTCCTTTGAGGGAGCCGTGTGATGAAGCCAGCAGGCTGGGGTGAGGCAGCGGGGGACACACTGGGCCCTGCCCTCGCCAGGAAGGCCGACAGTGGTCTCACCCAAATGGTGCACACACACTTGACCCCTGTGAAAGGAGCCGCTGAGGTGGGGGGCCCAGGCAGGAAACCGCGGAGGGACGAGAGATGTGAAAAAGACCAGGCCACATCCCATGGCCCAGGACCCTGGCCCAGTGCAGGAGGCAATGTGGTCCCCCACTCAGCGGGAGACCATACGGTGGAGTGGTTCCCAAGGTCACGGGAACCAATGGCCAGCTGGGAATTGGTCCAGTTCCTCTGACTCCCAGCCCAGAGCTCTTGCTTTCCACATGACTGGCCCCCTCCTTCCTTTGGGCTCAGAATCATCCATTCCGGGGACGGGCAGCTCTGTCCGCATCCCTGGCAGCCATGGCTGCATGAGGCGCTGGAAGGGTCTGGCCAGCCTCCCTCCTAGACCAGAGGGCTTTAATGAGCCTCACGTTGCAGAGGGCCTAGAGACACGGTGGCCTTGAGTAGGTTTCTAAGCCAAGCCCTAGGCCAACCCATATCCCTATCCCCGGCAGCCTCCTATGAAGTGGTCAATGTCAGGGACTCTCAGGGGCTCAGGGATTCTGAACATCGGTGGTCAGATCACGGTAACTACTGGTTGTCAGGGAGTGTGGGGTTGTCTCCCCGCATGTGTACCCTTCTATCCCACTTACAGACCAGGAAAGCAAGCCACGGAAGCTGCAGGAGCTGCCCACCTGCACAGTACCCCAAGTGGCTGCACCAGAACTCAGGGCTGGGACCCTCGCCCCAAGTCCAAGCCCCCCTCCCTGGCCCCCTGTGCCAGACCCAGGCCAGGGCCGTGCTTGCTTCTTTGAATCCATTCAGTGGTATTGATGCCCCACTGCCACACAGGTATGCACACACAGAGATGTTCGTTAGCAAGTAGTTATTAAGCACCTGCTGTATACCCAGAACAGTCCCACATGCTGCGGATACAGCAGAGAAGTAAACCAATGAAACTCTCTTCTACTGGGAGAAAAACATGCAAGATGAATCAGTGAGAGAAATGCCCCGTGGTGATACAGACCGTAGAGCAAAGCAGAGCATGGAGGCAGGACAGGGAGCACGTATATGGGGTATGGCTGTGACCCTACACAGGAGGAGGCTCAGGGCGGTGCAACTGAGAAGGGACTGTTGGAGCAGCGGCCCGAGGGAGGTGAAGGAACCAGCCAGGCAGACGTGCCTTCCAGACTGAGGACCTAGCATGTGCAAAGGCCCTGAGGTGGGAGAGCATGTGTGGTTAATGTGCTCAAGAAACAACAAGGGGGCCAGTGTGGCCAGAGCAGAGTGAGCAGAGGGGAGAACAGGATGGAGTGAGAGCAGGGGGAGCAGGTAGAGTCTTGTGGGCCCTCATCAGGACTCTGGCTTCCACCCTGATGGGATGGGGAGCCATTCTGAGCAGGGCAAGGGCAAGATCTAACTTAGGTTTCAAAGGGCACTTTGATACTGTGTGCTTAACAGACTGCAGAGGGAACACAGGTAGAAACACAGGTAAAAGGAGACCAGTGAGGGCCCGCCCAGAAATCCAGGGGAGAGACAAGATCATATTCTGAAGTTAGACACACACACACACACACACACACACACACACACCACACACACTCATAGGGGAAGGCATGAATGAAATCACCCTCAGCCCTAAAGGAACCAGCTATACCAAACCACTCGCTCTCTCTCACGTGGTCCTCATGTGATCAAACTGCACCAGGACAGAGACCCAGCCAGGCAAGCTGATGGCAAGGCCAGGCGGTGTTACCAAGAGACCCCAATGTGGACTTCCTGGGTCACTGTTGCCCCAGAGGCAGTCCTGTGCCACTGTAAGAAACAACTTAAACCTTCAGCTCTTGTCCCATCCCCTCATTACCTAAGTGGGGAAACAGGCACAGAATGGCAAAGGGATCTGCCAGTCATTCAGGGAATCAGAACCAGGACACAGTCTCCTGGCTCCTAGTCCAGTGCTCTCTCTCTCTGTGCTGTGAGCCCAAGGTCTGCCCCAAGGACTATGGTGACAGAGGTCGGGGGCTTAGTCAGGCCTGCCCACCCTTTTCCACAGAAGAAGATTGAGGTGAGGACTGAAAAGGAACATAGCTTTGTCCACCAGAGTTCACCCCAATTCTACAACATCCATGGTCTTCACCCCAGCCAGAATCTGGATGGATCTTCTAATGACCCAGATCTGACAAAGAACGAAGTCTACACCCTGCTGGTGTAAGCAAAAACAAAGAAGTGACCTTGGACTTTGGCCCCTAAATCAGAGGCTTAATGAAGGCATTCAGCCAGAAAGAAAAGGATCAGAATTAACATGGTCTTCACTGTCACCACCACCACCACCACCACTGCCACCATCACCAACATCACCAGGATAATCACTGACATCACCAATTCAGCTAACCCATCACCACCACCATCACCAACATCACCAACACACCCAGCCCATCACCGTCACCAA
This sequence comes from Lontra canadensis, assembly GCF_010015895.1. Classification (NCBI taxonomy): domain Eukaryota; kingdom Metazoa; phylum Chordata; class Mammalia; order Carnivora; family Mustelidae; genus Lontra; species Lontra canadensis. Next base: position 13,086,667 of record NW_022631019.1, read on the forward strand.
GACCAAAACAATCACCACCACCACCCACCATCACCAATACAAGCAGCCCATCACCATCACCAATACCAATAAAACCACCACCGCTACTATCACCAATATCAACATCACCAATACAACCAACCCATCACCATCACCACCAACACCAATACAATCACCACCACCATCACCAACATCACCAAAACAACCAACCCATCACCATGACCATCACCACCACCAACATCAATACAACCAACACCAACACCACCAATACAGCCAACCCATCACCATCCCCCAACACCAACACCAATTACGACCACCACCACAACCATCATCAATATCACTAAGACAATCACTGATGTCAGCAATACAGCTAACCCATCACCATCACTACCATCATCATCACCATCACCAATACAACCACGACCACCATCACCAACACCAATATAACCATCACCACCACCATCACCAACATCACCAACACAACCAGCCCATCACCATCACTACCAATAGCACGACCACCAACATAAACACTGTCAACGCAGCCATCACTGCCACCACCACCTTCACCCCCAGCATAAACACCATCATGATAGTCCTCTTCATCCTCATCACCATCCACACCTTCCCACCATCATTGCTGAGTAGACCTGAGTTGGGTTGCACCATGGAGCTGAGGGAGCCCCCTGCAGGTGACATTGAACCCAGAAATCTAGCTGGAGAGTGAGAGGGCTGAGACTCTGCCCCCCAACCCCAACCAGGGAGAACCAGATGGCCTGATTTGTGGGAAAGAAAATGGAGCTAGGAGAACTGGAAAAGCTTAGTGCTGGAACTGAAGAGTAGAAGAAGACAGAACCTCTCCAGTGCAGGTGTCAGGCTGACCACAAGGAGGAAGAACTAGAAGTTTGAGTAACTAAAAAGCAGGTGACAGTGATTCAGATGGAGAGAGGAGACCAGACCCCCGGAGCCTGCTCATGAGGCAAGGGCTCAGAGTGAACAGCTACTCGGTTCGGGTTCAGTGGGCAAGTAAGCCTATGCCAGGGGAGCGAATACCAACCTTGAATGATCATGGCTTTCTACTCCTATCATGGCCATAGCCAGCACCATCACAATAAGTGGGCTTGTGACAGCGCGGCACATCTCATTATCCCGCTATGAAGCCCTAAGATGGTTGCTACTGCCTATCTGTGGCCATTCTCCCTTCTTCCCTTAATGTACTTGATGGATGCCCTTCCAGATTCTTCTCCCCAGAAGCAGAGCCTGAGATGCACATAAGAGGGCAGGTTTATTGGGCAAAGGAGTGGGGTTGCGCCCAAGGAAAGACCAGGCTGCAATGCTGGCTCAACAAAGGTCTCGGCAGACCCCCACGAGGACCTCTTCACAGCAGTCCTACATTGTACCTAGGAGACTTAGCCTTGATGTTCCTTGGTATTCCCACAGCATCTAGTCCCGGCATGCAAGCTGTTCCGTGGGGAGGCAGCTCTCCAGCCCGGAACCATTAACGGCCGGCAGCCCTCCCAGCAGCTGCAGAAAGATTCCCCTTAAGGGGAATCTGGGTGACACATTATAATGTCCACCACAGATGCCTACTAAATATTACATTCCCACCTTCCCTCGCAGCTGGGTGTACTTAGGTGAATAAACTCTAGTTAATGGCATGTGAGAGAAAATTCTGTGTGTCCCTTCCAGGTTGTGCTTGAAAGGGAATTGTCATGTACTGCCCTTCCTCCTCTCCTGCTCTCTGGCTGGGATGCAGCTGTGAGGGTGGGAGCTAGAACAGCCACTCTGGATCCAGACAGATGCTACATGTAGATGGTGGCAGAGTCGCCCATCGGTTCTCCACTGCACACCTCCACATTGTTACCTATAAGAGAAATAGCTTCTGTTGTGTTTAAGCATTTTGGGGGGTCTCTTTGTTGTAGCCTGTTGTTGTAGCCTCCCTTACCCTGTTTAAACAGCCACCACCTACATCATGACAGTATGACGTGTGTTACAATGTGGCCATAAGGATGAAACAAATCGTGAACAGCTGACAGGATCAGAAAGTGTTGCCCTCCCTCACTCCTCCCCACCCTGTGGTCTGCTGTCTCCTCGGTGGTGGCTGTTGCTGTGGGGACTTGACCACGTTGCGTGTTGCCCCTGCATCGCTAGAAGGGCCACTCCGTGGGTATCCCCACCCTGGTGACTAGAAGGATCGCTGCTCCTTTCATTTAGTCAGACCTAGATCCATCACCCCACAGGGACCCAGGACATCCCTGAGCCTCAGTCCTCTCATCTGCAAAGTGGGGATAAGAACCCCCTAGTGGGAGGCTATGAGATTAAAGGGGATGATGTGGGCAAGATGCTAGACGCAGCCCCTGCTCTTGGGACACACTCATTAATGGCACCCACCGCCATTGTCGTTGTGGCTCATTCCTGTCCCAGAACACTTGCGTCGATCAACATGGGAAAGCCATCCCTCAGCACCTCGCTGAGCCTTGGAAATGTGCCTGGGGAGGCGGAGCAGGGGCCCAAAGTCCCACAGCTGGAGCCCACGCCTTTGTGTCATGCGACACCCCCCGCCCGTGGGTCCCCCAGGGAGCGAGGACGGAGGTACCCCCTCCACCACGCGGAGAATCTCTCTGACTCTTGGATGTCCCAGCCACGGCCACCGCCACCAGGAAGCTGCCCACCCGAGCATTCCCTCCTCCTCTTCAAGTCGGAGCTCGTGTGGGGAGCGCCGGGCCCCCCTCGTCGGTGCAGGGGCCAGAGGCAGAGCCGCATCTGCCGGAGCTTCAAAGGTCTTTGACACTTGTTAATGTCTTCCCGCTTCCATGCAAGAGGGTCTGGTTCGCATTAGCACCCCGGGCCCCGCGGTGGTCGGACGCAGGGCTTGGGCTCCGTCCAGAGAGTGTCAGACTCTGCGGGGGCTCCTCTGACTACTTATCTAACATGGAACATCGAATGGTTTGATCTGCCAATTAGACTCACCCGGAGCTGCTAACTGGAAGCAGATGGGTCTATATGATACTGTATGGAAGCCCCGCATCTCCCTCTCCCCTCCAGAAGCCCTTCTCCGCCCGCCCACCCTGCACACACTCCCGGACAGCAGCAGGTCTGAGGGCCTCCTGTGCGGGGGGTGGGTTCTGGGGTGGGACACCTGACCGGGGAGGGTCAGCCTCGTCGGCTGGTCCCAGAGCTGGAGGATGCTGCCGTTGCTGGACGGGGAGTGAGCCGGGATGAGAACCCACCCGCGCAGTCCCCAATTCCCAGAAAGTCTACAAGCGGCTGCTGGTTCCCTCCGCCCAGGGCTTTAGGGAACAGGTCAGCCCCGGCCACGGAGCTGGGCACCGGCTGCAAAGAGTCAGCGGTGGTATGAACGAAGGGGACCCCCGGTGGTCCAAACCCACCCACAGACTACTTCTCTGGCCGCTCCTACCCACCCCAGGATCCCTCGAGGTCCTGCCTGTCACCAAGGAGCACTGACACCCCAAGTCCATGGCACCACGGGTTCAGGCCACCGTCCTCGCTCAGCTGGACCTGGTGGCTGAGCTCCAAGGGGCCTCCCGCCTCTTGTCTCAGACCCATGCTCTTCAGTCGTCTCTCTTAGGATAAAGTCCAAGTTCCTGACAATGACTGGAACTAACACGTGACACTCGCTCTGTGCCAGGCATCCTGTGTTTCCGTGGGTCGCTTGTGTGCGACTTGGGGGGCGGGCAGCGTGAGCATCACCCCATGCCACAGAGGAGAAAACTACAACCCAGGGCGGGGAGGGGTGTCCAGTGAACTCCAGAGTCACGCAGCCGGACGCCCCTCCCTTCCCCTTCTGTCTCTGTCTCTCTCTGCCCCCTCTGTCTCCTTCCCTCCCTCCCTCTCTCTTTCTCTCTTTCCCCCTTATATCCCTCCACCTCTTCCGTTCTCTCCCCTCATCTCCCTCCTTTTGGTGTCCCGAGTCCTCCACTGGGCACAGGGACCGTCCTCTTGGGCGACACTGTATGCTCCACGCTGCAGGGCCTGACCCTAGTAGGGCCCACGAACCACTAGTTGAGTGAATGAACTAATGAGTGAGGGAATGAATGCACAAGGGAATGCCCCTTCCAGCACCCTTCCCTTGCTTGCGGACCTGGGCCACTCACCTTGGCCATGACCTCCCTCCCCTCCCGACCTATGCCTGGTTCTCCTGGCTTCTGTCCACACAATCTGTTAACAGTTCTGGCCCATTCATTGATTCCTCCACTCAACCAGCATTTGCAGAGAGCCTTCTCGGTGCCGGGCACTTTTCTAGGTGCTTGGACTGCATCGGTGAACAAAACAGACAAAATTCCCTGCCCTCAAGGAGCTTATGGTCTACTAGGGGAGAAAAACAACACACAAGCCAAAGAAGTAAAATGTATAGTGTATTAGTGGTGAGAGTTAAGGGAAAAGGCTAAGCAGGAGGACCCAGCCATGTGACAATCTGAAGAAGAGCATTTCAAGAAGAGGTAATAGCCAGTGCCAAGGTCCTGGGGCATATAAGTGGCACATTTGGGGATGGTGAGGAAGCCACCATGGCTGCAGAGGTGTGTGTGTGGAGGGGGTTTGTCCACAGCAAAGTGGGAGAGGTGGCAGGGAGCTCCGTGGGTCTGATGCCAGCACAAGGACCACAGATCTTCATCTGACACAGATGGGGAGCCTGGGCACTGGGCAGAAGAGGGATAAGAAGTGACTTAGGTTGTCAAAGGAACAGCCTACATATTGTGGGGGCCAGGGCAGAAGCAGGGAGAGCAGCCAGGAGGCTGTTGCTGGAAGCCAGGCTTACCCCGGGATTGGGGTCTCTTCTGAAGATAGTGCCAACCATGTTGCTGACAGGCAGGACACAGGATGAGCGAGAGGAGTCAGACGTGACTGAAGTTTCTGGTAGGAGCAGTGGAGAGGCTATCAAGTCTGCTACAGACCTGTCTTTGCCTGGGAGGCCCACCTCCAGCTTTCTGCCTTCCCTTGGTCACCCTCTCCATTCTCCCTACAGTCCAGCCACCAGGGGAAAGCACAGGTAGCCTGGCCCGGGCACTGGGCCCCAGACCGTAGCCAGCTGCCATCAGCTCCTACCAGCTCCTACCAGCTCCCACCAGCTCGGTGCCAGCCCTGCAAACACCCAGGCCACCAAGTGCCCGGTGCCTCGAGCAGCAAATGCATTGGAGGGGACATGACATGTGAGACAAAGGCCACACAGAGCACAGCCTGCCCCTGACTCAGGTGGCCCCAGACCAGAAAGGCACATCAGCAGGACAAACAGGAGTTAAACTCAAGCAGTTCCAGGAGCACCGAGGATTTCCTCTGCCCCAAGACAGGCAACACTTCCTTGGGGAGGAAACACTGAAACTGGGCATTGAGGGACCCGCGTGAGAAGCCGACAGAGAGAAACGAGAAGGGACAGCTTGAGCACAGGGGTGAAGCCAGGCAGGAGCCACTGGGAGGAAGAGTCAGGTGCCCACCTGAGCCCCTGGGCGGTGAGGCTGGAGAGGCCAGCAGGAGCCCGGTTTTGTACCACCTGAGCAGCACTCGAAGGAAGCCCAGGGGAGTGTAGGCACTAGGGAGCCACGGAAGGGGTCAGAGCTGGGAGAGCCTGTGGCCGGGCGGGGTTAAGGGGACATTGCTCTGCTGGCCTGGTGTGGGGAGAGGGTCAGGGGCCCAGGAGCGGGAAGCTCGAGGGAGGTTTATAGGTCAGAGTGTGCCCCAAGGAGAGGACTTGGACGGCGCCCAAAATCGGGTCCTAAGAGCAACTGATGACCTTTAGGCCTAAAAGAGATGATCTGAGAACACAAAACCATACCCCCCAACTCTCCAATTCCCAGCTCCCCGACTTACAAGCTGGGTGACCCTGAGCAAGGGCAACAGCCTCTCTGAGCTTGTTTCCTCCTCAGCAGGGTAAAGATGTGTTGGGCTGCCAGGGACAGAAGACCCAACTCCAACTACCAGAGGCAGTCATGCACGGGAAGGGACCCAGGAAGACTTCAGCGGGATTGCTGGCTTCAGGCAGGATCCGTCAGCTCCAAAGCTTCCAAGGACCCAGCTTTTCCACCCTCCCACTTTACCTTCTGCCGAGTCCAGCTCCCCTCCACGGCTGACTTGCCCTGTGGTCCCACAGGAGCTGCTGTGTCTCAGCCTCACTAGTTCCTACAGAAAGATTCCCCGTCCCAGAAGTCCCGAGACTCCCTCTGATTAGAGCCACCCCCTGCCTGGGTCGTCCGCTCTACTCCCAGGAGCCAGGACAGAGTCAGCTTCCCCAGAATAATGTGGATCTCTTTTGGGAGGACAGGGGAGGTCATGTAGGATGGGAGAGAGGAGGACGCATCAGCATGTGGCCACGGATGGTCCCAGGTACCCATCGGGCAGGGGCATCTCGGGGAATAGAGCTCGCGGTGTGAGGCACCTGTCACAGGGTCTGCAACCCTCGAGAGGCAATCATTCTTGTTGCCACTACGTACAAAAGACCATCATGGGAAAGAGGAATGAGATTGAATTTGTGGTCCCCAAAGATGAATCTAAGGTCCATAAATAGAAATCCCAAAGAGATGGGTTTGATTCAATCTAACAAAAATTTCAAGCAGCTGTCGTTGTCCTCTGTGAGCCTCCCATCACTGGAGGGGAACAAGGAGGATGAGGAGCTCAGCTCAGGGCAGCTGTAGAACGAGGCGTGGAGCAGTTCTCTGAGGTCGGCGGGATTCCAGGATTCTCTCTCTAAGGGCGGTCCGCAAGGCAGAACCAGGAAAAGGAGGTCATTATCTCTTAAAAAAAAAAAATTTAAGCCAAGGCATCAGAAGCACGTAAGAAAAGAGAATTAAGAGCTTAAAAGTCCCTGAGCCTGACAATCTGGTCCCGAGGGCGAGGGGGACGGGACACAGACACATCCAGGAGCAGACGGCAGAGCGGCTCGCTGCAAGCTTGGGGCTGGGTGAGGTCTCCTCTTGGGACCCAGGAGCAGGGGACGGAGGAGGGATGGGCACACACCACGGCCCATCCTGGGGGGCTTCCCCGCAGTCTCTAGCCGGGGAGCCAGGCCAGAGCTCAGGACAGTGGGAAGAGGACAGAGGTGAGGGACAGCCAGGAACAGCCTCTCGGGGGACCCAGGACATCATCCTGTGTGCACGGACGCTGGCGGTGGGCACCAGGAAGACAAGGTCGGATGCCCAGTCAGGGTCCCCAACATCTAGCCACAGCTAGCTTTCCTAGCCTGGTTCTCACACTGGCCACCCTCAGCCCCCAGCCTCCTGGCACCTCAGCCTCCTGGCACCCCACTTTTGCCCCCGCTGTCTCCACGAGCTTTCCCCACACTCAGACTCCCTGCCTTCCGGGCACTTCTCTGCCCTTCACTGCTCTTTCCAGATGCCAGCTTCCCCCTGGGTCTTCCCCGGGCACCGCATCCACCAGCCGTCTCCCTAAAATCAGAGGCTCCCCTGCACACCATAACGCCTGGTGGAGAGACTGCGTCCCCCCCAAATGTGATTACAGCCCCCCTCCCCTGCACCAACTCCTCAAGCAGGGTGTCTGGGTCTTACTCCGCAGAAGTTCATGGCTCCAGGGACGGGCTGTGAGGGGCTGGGGAAGTTACGTGACCTCTTGGAGGGCCCTTCTCTCCCCATCTCTAAAACAAGGACTCTAACAATACGGGACGGATGGAGTTTGGTGAGGAAAGAGAATTATATAGCAAAGCCCGCAGGAAGGGTAATTGACGTTCACTGCTGTCCTCATCGATGATGAGCACGAGTGTTTGTTCTGTATTTCTCAGAGCCGCTCAGGGTCTGGCACCCGAGGCCACGAGAGACACATGGAATTTACGATGCCGTGGCTGGAGGGAGCGGTGGAGGAGGAGAAGGGCAGGGAGAGGAGTGATTTAGCTGCTCCGTCAATATTCATGGAGCCCCTGCTACGGGCCAGCTCTGGCGAGAAAAACGGGGACTGTCCCCACCGTGATGGAGAAGCAGCCCCACAACGTGAAGGCGGTTCCCCCAAACTCCAGGGGGTTCAAACCAGGATCCCACCACCCACCTCCTTGAAGCATGAGAGAGGTAAATTCAGGACAAGAAGCAGATGGTCCTGCCCTCCCGGCTGCAAATGAGCTTCCAGAAGTTGCTTCTGCCAGGGATGGTGTGGGGTCAGTCCAGAAACTGCACCCGGGGGAGTTCTGAGACAGTCACAAAGTCACCCCAGTCACCGAGTCTTCAGGAAGCCTGAAGCTCTGACACTCTGGCTCCCAGCTTCTGGCTGGCTGCCCCTGAGCCGGTCACTCAGCCTCTCTGAGCAGCATCTTAGAAGCCTCAGCCCTGACATTCTGGCTCCCTGGGGAGCCTGGGAGGCAGAAAAGTCGGGTCTCTTCCTGCCGTCGAGGGTGATGGGCATAGGCACAGCCACACCCAGAACGGCACCTTCTCCAAGCTTCGGAAGTGCCGAGATGCCAGTGCCATGGCCCACCCTGGCTCCGGAGCACATGTGAGACCCAAGCACCCGCCAGACAACACCCAGAATTCTCTGGGGGCCAAGCTAGTTTCCAACAGAGGCTGGTACCATAGACTAGAGTGTGTTCCATGGACATCTGGGTGTAAAAAGGAAACACAGCCTTCTTTTGACCCTAATGGTTCAAGAGACATGTGGATTTGCAGTCGTTGGCATTTATTGAGTACCTACTGTATGCACCCCACGCCCCTTCTCTCTGATTCTTCAATGTCCCCACGAAGCAACTATTGTCCCTATGATAGAGACAGGGAAGTGGAGGAAAGAATAAATAATGGGCCCAAAGGACACAGCTTGGAAGCAGGAATGCTGGGATAGAAACTGAAGGAAATCTTCTTCCTTGGAGGACCTCTGGAAACGAGAGGGAAACTCATTCACTTTACCCAAATGCGTTTTATTCCCACACATTTAGGAAGCAGCCCCAATGTCCAGCCGTTACTCAGAGAAGCTGGGTCCCGAGCTCTGAGGGAGTCTGGGGGGTGAGGCACAGACATGTGGGCAGCTAGTGACTGCCCCCCGCTCCATATGGGGGAAGACATCCCTCCACACCAGCCTCAGCCCAGCCCTCCAGTGTGTCCTTCCCTCACTATGCGAACAGGACTGAGGGGAAGGAGCCCGAACAGGCAGATGCCAACTGTGACCACCAGATGGCGACTGTCAGCTGCCTAAATCCCTCTCTGCCTTGGCGACCAACAGGTCACCCTGGGTGGTTTTCCTAGAATGGGGAAGAGCTATAGGGAAAGCGGGTAAACGTGGCCAGGATGCAGAGAACCTGGGGGGAGGAGGTCAAATCAAAGCAGGGTGAAGAGGTGACTGTTAGAGACGGTGTCCCTGTGCCCAGCTGGGGTTGAATAAGCAAGGCCCCCACCCACAGGCTCCATCTCCCGGGACTGAGGCCTCAGGCCTCCTGGGCAGCCCACAGTTGGAACTAGTCCTTCCCCATGGTGTAGCCCTGAATCATGCTGCTGAAATAGACTTGTGTGTTGCGCTCCGGGTAGAAGAGGACCATGTAGCTTTTGGGACCAAAGTAGCCCAAGCTGATGCCCAGAAGGTTGAGCACGGTGAACAAGGGGTCCAGGATGGTGACCAAGACCCCCTCGTAGACAGACATGAAGGTGCAGAGGGAGATGGAGGAGGTGAAGTAGAAGGTCATGCAGAAAGTGATGAACTTGGCCTCGTTGTAGTTGGAGGGCAGCTCCTTGCCCATGTAGGCGAAGCTGAAGCCGGCCACGGACAGGAGCAGGTCCAGGCTGGTGCTGAACGGCAGCGCCTTGCGGTAGTTGCAGGACAGAACCCTGATCTTGGGGTCATCAGGGTCGGGGCGGGCGGTAGGGCTGGCGCTCATGGCCAGCACGTTGCCCACCATGATGACCACCTTGAGCGCCGTGAAGGACGCCACGAAGACATAGGGCCCGTGGTAGCGCAACCAGTAGCCATAGGCGCGCGGGAGGCGCCGGGCCATCTTGAAAATGCAGACGATCTGGAATGAGCGCACGGTGATGCAGGAGATGCAGATGGTGAAGCAGAGGGTGAAGAAGGTCTGGCGGCAGAGGCACGTGAAGAACGTGGGCTGCCCTACGTACGTGGGGACCATGGCGTAGGCCAGCAGCAGTGGCACCAGCATCAGGAAGCACATGGGGCCCCCGGCGGAGCGAACCATGGGCGTGTGCAGGTGTCTCCAGAAGACCACCACGATGGCCAGGGTGCTGAGGAAGCCCAGGAAGGACAGCATGGCCACGATGATGGTGGAGGCCTCATGCCATTCGAGGAAGGCCAGCCGCCGCTTGAAGTAGGACGTGTCATTCCTATGGGACCACTCGTACCTTGGGCAGGACTGGCAGTCATATTCATCTGCAAAAGCCCAGGGAAGCTTCTTTCAGCCACACCCACCTTGCTGACAGCCATGTCCTCTGCACCTGCACCAGGCCAGGCCTCAGGGATGGGGGCTGGGGGGTGGGCAAGCAAAGGGCAATGTCTACAGTCCTAACCACCCCTCTCTGCGTCCCTTATATCCACTAGCCCATCCACTCCTCACTGCAAGCCCATTCCACAGATGAGGAACCTGAGGCTCATCCACGCAGCCACAAAAGCTGTAAGTTACAGTAAGTCACAGCCGGTAAGTTACAGAGGCAAGATTTGAACCGAGGTTCCCTACATTCTGATCCTAACAATTGCAATTCCTTCCTTCCAGGACCTTACCCTATGGTGGGATAGACATTTGCACTTGGGGAAAGAATTCATTCAACTAATGCTTTCTCGAGCACCCTCCATGGTGATGAGCGCCTGAGGTAGGAGGCCACAGACGTGGGTAAAACCTAGCCTCCTGTCTTCAGGCTACTGGTCAACTAGGAGTTGGAAAAGCCTGTGAAATCATCCAGCAAACTTTGGTTGAGCACCTACTCTGTGCCCTGGGTTCACTAGGTACATGATAAGTCCCCTGGTCGATGTCTATATCCACTCAATTTACTAATCAGGGAAGTCATGAACAAAGTAATTGGAGCCCCAACTGTGAACCGTGCTCCACAGACAGAGAGAAGACATTGTCCCCACCTTCCTGGACTTTATGGTCTATAGGGGGAGCTATTAATTTGTTTAATTGAGGATGTCACTTAATAAATATTCACTGAGCCCACATTATATGCTCTGAACTACGCTAGGCACAGGGAGGTCAGAGAGATAAATCAGATCCTATCCCCACCTGCCGGAAACATTTCTTCTATGTACAGAGACATTCATTCATTCATTCATTCATCCATCTGGTGGACATTCTCTGGTCTGACACCCCGGGCCCTCGGTTGGCTACATGTGTGTGGAGTGGGGATCAGTGACAGCCTTGCCTGGTGGTGGGCTGTTCCTTCTCCCACCCTCCCTAACAGTGTGCACTGAGGCTTTTTCTCTACGCCAGCTCGTAAGGAGATACCCTGGAATCAGACGCGGTCCCTGGGGGAGACTCCAGAAACCCTGCCAAAGATAAAAGGCCCTGAGAGCCCAGGGCAGGGCAGGACAGGGTGGGGCAGGGGTGCGGGTCTGCAAGTCCTACCTGCAGTTCGGTTGAGGAAGGTGCCAGGAAGGCAGTCAAGACACTCGAAGCAGCAGGGATGGATGCCTATGGGCTTCTTCCTTTGCCCAGACTGGCAGTCCTTGGAACACATGGACACTGGGATCTGGAGGGAAGAGGACAAGAGATCCTGAGCCCAACTAGCAGGATGCTGAAGGAAGGGAAGCCTAGGTCCTTTCTGGGATGGGGAAGGAGGAGGAACTGCTATTAGAACCGGACCTTTGCAGGGACCCTCTTGGTTTGGCCTGCCTGATGCCTAAGCCGCCTTCTAATAGCACCCCACTGTTGAGATGGAGACTTCCTGAGGTTGCCGAGCAGATAGGATGTGACTCTATGGCTGCTGACAGCCGCCTATCTCCACGGAGGGGGAGCACTCCCAAGGAAGGAACTGAGATCTGGAGAGAGACCCTGAATCCAGCCGTGCCTGAAATCCACACGGTCTACCCCTGGAGTGTTCAATGATGGGACGCAACAGCTTCACTCCCTGCTTCCATCAGCTTCTGCCATGTGCGTCCAAGAGTAGCGTGAACACGGCCTTTGTGGAGGGGCAGGGTTTTCAGATGAACAGAGAACAGAAATGTTCCCTACTTCTAGAGAACAGAGGCGCCCCCACTGATGGTTTATGGAACACAGGAATGAATTACAAGCAGAGGGGACAGTAAGGACAGGGGAATAGAAGGGAGTCAGGAGGTCCCAGGAGAAGGGTGGAGGGTGGGAGAGCCATATCTTGAAGTCTCGTGTGGGACACACTAAGAATGAAGGGGAGGTGGGAAGCAACGATGGCTCTTGGAGGGGGGCAGCCTGTTTAGATCCAGGTGGGACAAAAATCATTCTGATGCACAAATAAGAGGGTGTTACAAGAACATGCATGTGAAGGGCCAGGGCCCAGACAAGGGGAGCCACAGTAGGACCACTTGGCCCCAGAGCCCCTCCCTTCTTGCCTCTGACAGGTCACCTGCCTTCCTGCTCCTCCCTTGTTGTCCCTCCTGCTCATGGCCATCAGATGACACCTCCAGACGTCTTGTTCTCCTGCCTGAAGCTCCTCCCTGGAAGAACCTCAGGGGCTCTCCATCAGCCAAAATGAAACATCTGATCCCCTGCCAGCCTCTCCAGGCGGTCAGCAGTCTTCTCTGCCACCCGCGGGACCACACACGTGCACCCCAACACACATGCGTGCCTTATCCAGAACTATGGCTTACCACCCCCCTCACCATTATTGGTCCCCACCACCACCTTCCAAACCCATCTCTTCACTATTCCCTAAGTGACCAACTTCATCCTACTCTCACTTGTGAACTCTCAACCTGCCATTCGCTCATTCATTCATTCATTCATTCAAAAAGGTACTGAGCTCATACCTATGCCAGGCGTTGGGAATACAGCAGTGAACCCGGTGAGGTCAAGTCTCTGTTCTTAAGGAATGAATACTTTCATGCAGAAAAGACACCATATACATAGAAATGCGTAACTTGACAGCTGGTGATCAATACCGGGCAGGCAAGTAGAGCCGTGCAGTGGGGATGGAAAGTGATAGAGGGGTTGAGTGCACATATGAAGGGTGAGGGCAGGGCTGGCCTCACTGAGCAGCTGACCCTGAAGCAGAAACCCAAAGGCTGTGAGGGACCAACCCACGAAGAGGTCTGTGCAGGCCAAGGGAACAGCATATGCAAAGGCCCCGTGGCAGGGGGCACATGGCATGGTCGCTGAGCAGGAAGCCCCACGGAAGTTGAGTACAATGAACACGAAGGACAGGACAGATCTATTCAAAGAGGTGTCATCAATACTCGGGCTTTTACTCTGAGTGAAGTGAGAAACTATGATAGGATTCCACGCAGAGGAGAGGCAGGACCCGACTTCCTTTCCACAGGACTGTCCTGGGTTCCATGTTGACCTTAAACTGTGAGGGACGAGAGCGGAAGCGAGGGCGCAGGTAGGATACCATCCCAATAGCCCGGGAGAGAAACGTTGGCGGTTCTAGCTAAATAGGCAGCTGCAGAACAGAGGAGAAGGGGTCAAAACACTTCTGAAAGAGATGAAGACCCAAGTAAATGGGAAGACATTCCATGTTTATGCCTTGGAAGACTTAACACGGTGAACATGTCAATACCACCGAAAGCAATCTGCAGATTGAACGCGCTCCCTGTCAGAACCCCAGTGACTTTATTTATTTATTTATTTATTTCTCTATTTTTGCAGGAATAGAAAAACCCATCCCGAAATTCAGATGGGATCTCAAGGGACCCTGAAGACCCAAAGCACTTCCTGAGAAAGAACAAAGCTAGAGGACTCACGTTTCCTGATTTCAACACCTACTACGATACTATAGTAATCAAAGCAGTGTGGTGTGGACATAAGGACAAACATACAGACCGATAAAATAGAACAGAGTCCTGACACAAACCCTCACCCATAGGGTCAAGCGATTTTTGACAGGAGTTCTAAGACCATTCAGTGGGGGAAAGATCGTTTTTCCAATGAACGATGCTGGGAAAACTGGATATCCACGTACGAAAGAATAAAGTTGGACCGAACACCGTATATGATTACCTCAAAATGGATCCGTGACTTCGGTGGTAGACGTAACACCACAGAAACAGTGAGAAGAAAACATAGGGAACAAGTTTCATGAAGCTGGATCTGGCAATGATGTCCTGGATAGGATTTCGTGAAAATTTAAAACTTCTGTCCATCAAATGACACTACCGAGAGAATAAAAAGGCAACCCACAGAATGGGAGACACTTGTAAATCATATGTTTGACAAGGGATTAATATCCAGAATATGGAGACAACTCCTAGAACGTAATATCTCAATTAAAAAATGGACAAAGAACTTGAATAGAAATCCCGCCAAAGAAGAGATAGAAATGACGAATGAGCACTTGAAAAGATGCTCAGTTGTTAACCAGTAGAGAAATGCAAATCAAAACCACAGTGAGAGATGCCTCACACCCATTAGGATGGCTACTTTGGAAAAAGCAAAAAAACAAAAGAAAACAAAACAAACAAACAAAAAAAACCAGAACACAAGCGTCTTGGCGAGGATGTGGAGGAACCAGAACCTCTTGTCCACGGCTGGGAATGTGAAATGGTGCGGCCATTGTGGAAAACAATATGGCAGCCCCTCAAGAATTAAGAAGAGAATTAACACATGATCCAGTTTCCACTTCCGGGTCATACTCAAAAGAATTGAAAGCAGGGTCTCAAAGAGATATTTGCACACTCATGCTGACAGCGGCAGTATTCACAATAGCTTAAAGGTAGGAGCACCCCGAGTGTGCCCATTGATGGATGAACGGAGAAGCAAAATGTGGTATTTTTTATTGGATTGTGATTATTCATAATCATATAATCATAATCCATTGATTGAATGGATTATTTGGTCTAAAAAGGAAGGGAATTCTGACACACACTACAAAATGGATGAACCTTGAGCACATGACGCTGAGTGACATAAGCAGGTCACAAAAAGACAAATACCATGTGATTCCATTTACAGGAGGTTCTTAGTCAAATTCACAGAAACGCAAAGCAGACAGGTGGTTTCCAGGGCTGGGGAGAGGCGGGAATGGGGGCTTGGTGTTCAACAGGTATAAAGTGTTCATTCTGTAAATGACGAGGTCTGGAGGTAAAGGCTGGTGGTCCTAGCACAAGAATGTGAATGTACCCAATACCACCAAACTGTGTCCTTCAAGACGGTGAAGATGTAAACTATTTATGTATATCTTGCTGGAATAAAAAAAAAAAAACTTTGGAAAAAACTAGACAAGAAGGTGAATGTTATGTTATAGGGTTTTTTTTTTTACCATAATTTAAATTCTTTTAAATTAATATATGCCAAAGCGAAGGGGTGCCTGGGGGGCTCAGTGGGTTCAAGCCTCTGTCTTCGGCTCAGGTCATGATCCCAGGGTCCTGGGATCGAGCCCCACATGGGGCTCTCTGCTCAGCAGAGAGCCTGCTCCCCCCCCCCACCTCTCTCTGCCTGCCTCTCTGCCTACTTGTGATCTCTGTCTGTCAAATAAATAAATAAAATCTTAAAAAAAAAATATATATATATATATGCCAAAGCTAATAGAACACAGTGAACATAGCACTTAGAGGGATAGATAGAGCTCTAAATGCCTACTGAAAGCAAAAGAAAGGTCTCAGATCACTAGCGTTTACTACCTCACAGCAGAGCTAAGTTTATGTATGCTTCTCTCTGTCAAAGTTTGGTCTACATGGAACTCGATCACTCTGGCTTTCTGCAGAACATCATGCCAACAGCATCGTACTCATTGGATCTCATGAGTACGAAGTAGCAAGTGTCCTTTATGCCCCTCTAGGATGTGAATCCTTCAGGATAAAGGTATATGACAAACCCTTCAAAGATTCAAAGGGGGCCTGCTACACCGGTGATGCTTTTAGGAGTCCTGTGGTCTGCGAAATTCCAGGACATCCTCTCTATGTTAAAGGGTGAGTCATTACATCTCACATCTCCTACCATTAAAGAAGTGGGGCACTTGAGGAACCTCCAGACATGGGGGACAGCATAAATTGCTCTTGGAAATTCTGGTCCAACCCACACTTAGCCGCGTCTCAGAAGGCTTCTGGTTTCAAGGTGAAGAATGACAAGCCTAGAAAGAGCCTCTGAAGGAGGGCCTGGCTGCAGGACGAGCTCCCCTTGCCACTCAGGCCCGATGGCCAGGCAGATGTGCTGACGCCAGCGCCACCTGCAGGGGACAAGCTGGGCAGCCCCAGAAAGAATGTTGCGCAATGCGGCTACAACATGCTACAACGTGCCTTCCGAAACAGGGCATCATATGGCCTGCAAATCAGCTCCTGTAGCCTGCTGGGCCTCCTTGGAAAATGAGCACGTGGCCTCAGGACCTCAGGGGACCCTCAAATACACGGAGTCATGGGGTTGGGCAGGAAGAGGGACAAGTCCACATGCAACAAAAAGCACTTGGGATCAGGCCAAAGCAAGCCCAGGGGGAACAAGTATGTTTGTTCCTCAAATCTGTGATAACGACCTTTGTGTCTCGTGTGAATGCCAATCCAAGAACATAGGGAGTGACAAAAACCAGATGGAAAGGATGGACCTCCAGCACAGGTCAGCTGGCCTCTGCCCTTGGCCCCCCGGGGCTCGCATAATGGGCCATGAACAGAATACTCATGATGTTGGGGATGGAGGCTGTGGCATGAGCTCCTCAATGTGGACCCCTCTCTCCATGGTCGGCGTAGATACGGCCACGGCTGAGCACCTAACCTCCAGCCCAAAGCCCATGCTGGGCTCTGGATTGCTTCCAATCTACGCAGACCCTGGCACATCTACCATGTTGGGTGTCTTCTTCCCTGGAGGGAGCTCTGATGCGTCCATGCAAGAACTCACCTCCCCAATCCACAGGACAGTACCGTGATCCAAGGCTGGACAGACCAAATAGGTCACCATCCTGGGTCCCCTCAGAACCTCACCTCAGAAAGAGACCCCTTGTATGGCAAAGGGGGTGTGACGTGGGCATGTGACCCCTGGATCCACTGATCACAACATACACCACGTCACCCAGAAGTACCCAGCCTAACGAGATGATGGGATGGTGCACTAAGGGTTCAGGTGAGGTCCAACTCGGGGACAACCCCTTGAGGGTAGGGCCGCTGCCCTTTAGGATGACAAATAAGCACTGAGTGGGAGGCTGGTATGTAGCACTGTGGCCCCAACAGCTAGAATACAGAGGTCCAGCAACCATGGGGCATAAGGATTGGCCACACTCACCATGGTTCTCAGGGGCTCCCTGTGGGGCTGGTGAGTCTCATCCCCAGAAGCCTGGACTCTGCTAGAACACAGGTTCTGGTCTCCAAAGAGGGACTGTTTCCACCAGCAGACAAAGGAGGCTGTCTGATCCCTCCTCGGTCATTTCAGGGGCCTGATGCCAGTGAGCAAGACGGCCGAGAAAGGAAGAGGTAACCGACTTCAATGAGCGTGAGCAGCTAGGTGGCTGGACCTCAAGGAGGCAGGAGGGACTCGGTCTGGAATCCGGGAGATTGGCCGTGGTGGCCCAGTCCTCACAGCTGCTGCACATCTGCCACATCGACAGTCCAGCAAGCTCAAGGCTACCACGAGCTCAGACACCTAGGGACCAGTGTCTGGATCACCCCAGCAGCCAAGTGGCTGAGGGTGAAGGACTCCAGGATGGGTGACAGAGGGAGACACAAGAAGTAGGGCCTCCACCTGGGACACTGCTGCAGCAAGCAGGGGCTGTGGGGGATCCGCTCAGTTCCCACTGGAGGGACTGGGCTGGCTGCTGCCCTCCCACCGGGCTGGGGGAAGGACAGCATCACAGTGAGCACAGCAAGGAGCAGACGTCCCTGTGGCCTCCCTCATGTCTTCTCAAACCTCCTTTTAGTCCTGCCACAGCCACAGCAACAGCATCGTGTGGGAGCTGCCTGTCGGCATCTCACCTAAGCAGCACTCAGACTCTTTCGCTCTCTGCCCTGGGGCCAGGGTGTGAGATGCTCATGGGAAACTGCTGGGCACTCATGCATGTGTGACTCAGAAGCACAAGGGAGTTAACGCCCCATGGGGTGACCCTTGACCACGGCAGATGGGGGTGGGGTGGTACAGACCCATGGATCCATCCCATCCTCTTCCCTCTCTTAGAGACAATTCTAAAGTGGTGGTTCAGAAGGTCCTTGTAAGACTCAGCTCACAGCACAGCCTGAGAATATTCTCTTCTACTGATGTTCCCTGTGTCCCTAATGAACTCTCCCCCATCACCTACTCCTGTTCCCGGAGTATATCTTGGAGCAAACTGTCTGTGCATAAACCCTTGCCCCAGGCTCTGCTTTCCAGGAGAAACCCAGGCGAAGACACTGTTATTTGTTGAATTGCCTCCCCTCAAAATTCAAATGTGACCTTATTTGGAAATAAGATCATTGCAGATATAATTAGTCAAGATGAGGTCCTAGCAGAGTCGGGTGGGCCCCTACTCCAAAACAACCAAAGTCTTTATAAAAAGGGACATTGGGAGACAGACAGACCCACAAGGAGAAGGCCAGATGGCAGAGGTCGGGGGAGACAACCCCAGCCAAGGAAAGCTGGCAATGGCCAACCAACCACTAGGAGGTGGGAGAGAGAGGCCCAGAACATTCTTCCTCACGCCCTAGAAGAAACCAACTTTCCTGACACCTTGAGCTGAGCTGCCAGCCCCCAGAAATGGGAGAGAGTACATCTCCGTTGTTTCAGCCCCGCCCCCCGCCCCCCGCCCCCCAACTGTGTTCTCTTGGGACTGCAGACTCATAAATTAATGGAGACACCAACCCAACTGACTGCATCAAAATCCGCACAAGTGCAGGAACCAGCAGCACCCAACATCGCAGAAACAGTGTGGGGGTGGGGAGGATGCCGATGAAGGCCCCTCAAGCTTTTAGATGCCCTCCCCCCGGAGACCCAGTCTCCGTCCCTCCCCACACCACTGCCATCCTGACAGCTTGTCTAAGAGGGTAAAACAAAGGAGCTTTCAAATGACAGATGGCAGGCACAGCGGAGGGTCCGGCGACCGCACCAAAAGCGTGAGCATTGGTTGATACGAGAATTGACATCCTTAGTACACGCGTGGCCAGCAAACGTTCACTTGGCACAGCTCCTGAGCCCCTGGGTCCAGAGAAGCCAGAAAGCCCTAGATGTCCCCAGTGCTTGGTCACTGGGAGGAGCGAGGCCCAGACACTCCTCACACATATAGAGCCCCCACCGGCTATTGATAACAGATCTCCGGTCCAAAGGGCCCCGGCCACCCCAGCCCGAGCCGGCACCCAGCCCCAGGCCTCGGCACCCCCACAGCCGTCCAAGAGCTGACCGTGTTGTTGGCGGTGTGCCAGGACACGTTGTGGCCCATCTTCAGCTGCCGCAGCGCAGGGTAGTAGGAGGCAATGCTCAGGAACGGGTTCTGGTTCAGGTCCCATTGCCATTGGATGACCTCCAGGCTCATGAGCAGGTCCCCTTGCTTGTCAAAAAAGATTTCGTGGCCCAGGAGGGTGAAGTTGACCTTCCAGATTTCCTGAAGTAGCTAAAGGGGCCGAAGGGAAATGAAGGGAGGCTGGCATCAGAGCCCGGGCCAGACCTGGGGAAAGTTCTCCCACCCCCCTAACCTTGATTTCCACAGCTGCACAAGGGGGCTATAGGACTGTGCAGGTGGCCATGGGGGGCAGTGGCTGAGAGTGCTGGCTCTAGTCTCAGATATCTCAGGGTTTAGACACCAGCTCTGCCACCTGCTTGAGGCCTTGGACCTGCCGCTTAACCTTCATGAGCCCCAGTTTCCTCTTCAGCACAGTAGGACAACACAAACCATGTCTCCTGGGCTCTGAAGCCATCAGTGAGTTTACCTGTGTTGGGAACTTAGCACAGTGCCTGAAAACTAGTAAATACTAGGGGCGCCTGGGTGGCTCAGTAGGTTAAGCCTCTGCCTTCAGCTCAGGTCATGATCTCGGGGTCCTGGGACCAAGCCCCGAATCGGGCTCTCCGCTCAGCAGGGAGCCTGCTTCACCCCTCTCTCTCTGCCTGCCTCTCTGCCTACTTGTGATCTCTCTGTCTGTCAAATAAATAAATAAAATCTTAAAAACAAACAAACAAAAAACTAGTAAATACTCACCTCCAGCCCAGGTGTTGATAATATCCCTTCTCCCTGGAAGTCACCTCGGCCAACCCTCGGGGACCCAATATCTGGGCCCCAGAGCCTGCTGCTTCTCTTACGCACAAGGGTCGGCAGCACCTGTCCCTGTCCCCTGGGTGCTTCCTGCCTCCCCCACCATTTGAGGCCACTCTCCAATCTCTCTCCATACCGTCCCCCATCACTCTGAGTAGGCAGAAGCTGGTACAAACTGAAACATGCTTTGAATTGGGCATCCCGGGGCCTGAATTCCAATCTGAGCTCTTTCCTCAATTTGCTCTGTGACTTTGGGCAGGTCACTGAACCTCTCTGGGCTGACCCCAAAAGAACTTCCAGCTTAGATACTCCATCAGTCTGGCTCCTAGATCTTCCCTCCATAAATAAGAGAGTCTATTGGGCTACATCTCAGAGGTCCGGAGCTCACCTCCCCTCTGGGACCAACAGACAGATAGCCAAGGACTTCGAGGCCCTAGCCTTCTCCCCACCCTGCATGGGGAGTGAGGTCCTGGCTCTGGAAGCTTCTCTGGAATTTGCTCATGTTGCTAGGACTGAGGGCAATGGTTTTGGGAGTAGAGAGGAGGGAGGCTCCTCCCAAGTGGTCCTGACTCTTTGGACCGGAGTCAGAATGATGGAGGCCCAAGGTTCTGGTGTCCAGGTCATATCCCCACACTGACCTGGCCAGGCCTGGCTGATCAACCTGGGATTCCAGGGCTCTAAGGTAAGGGGTCGCAAAGGATCATCGCTGGGATGTCTGGGTGGCTCAGTTGGTTAAGCATCTGCCTTGGGCTCAGCTCATGACCCCAGGGTCCTGGGATGGAGTCTTGAATCAGGCTCCTTGCTGATGCTTCTCCTGCCTGCCTCTCCCCCTGCTTCTGCTCTCTCTCTCCCTCTCTCCCCAACAAATAAATAAATAAAATCTTTTTAAAAGGAAGGAAGGGAGGGAGGATCGGAGGGAAGGAAGGTGACAGGCAGGCAGGCGGGCTTTTTATAAAACAAAATGATTTAGACCTGAAAAGTCTAAGAAGTACGTGCAAGTCCTACCCTCTGCGATTCCATAAACTTCTGAACGTTTTCCCTGGGACTGCCAAAGCCCCCCCCATTCACCAGCCAGGATTTCCCCAGCCTGCCCTGAGCACACCCCCGCTCCCCAACGCCACAGGCAGTGCGTCCCCCCAGCTCCATCCCCAAGTCTCCCCATCACCCAAGGCCTCTCCCTCTGCCTCATCCCCCCCCCCACCCCCCCCCCGGGGCGCCCCCCCCCCCCCCCCCCCCCCCGCCCCCGCCCCCGTCCCACCCTTGCGCATTGCCACCCCCACCCTCCACCCCACCCACCCCGTGGCTCCCTAGCGAGGTGATCATCACTTCTTTGAACCTATCTGTGGGAGAGCCATCATCGACTCACTGTGTCTACTCACAGCGTGTCTGGGGATAGACGGCAACTGACATAAAGGGGTTAGTTAGCACAGAGTAAGTGCTCATTCACTAGTTCCTTCAGTAAATATTCACCTAGAGTCAGCTCTGAGCCAGACCCGGGGCCAGCAGCTGGGGAGACCGCACTGAGCAGGAGTGAAAGGTCCCGGCTCTCTCGGGCCTACATGTGCGGGGAGGAAGGAGGCAGGGTAGGGAGTAGCCAATAAACAAGAAAACAAGTAAATAAACACAAGAGAAACAATGTAGGGTAAGTGTTAGGACAAAAATCAATAGGGTGGCTCTCCCAGCCATAGTGGAGGGTCTGGCACAAGAGGGTCCATTAAGGCAAAGTGGAGGGAAAGCTGGAGCCCAGCTCACATTCCTACCAAGCCACACTCCCTGTACAGCATTGAGGTCTAATATGTCCGCACAAAGGGCATCATTTCCTAATTCCCACGGTGACACTGTCCATGCCCGTGAAAGGCCTGGGTGACATTCACACAGGCTGCGCTGGGCTCCCTGCTCCACCGGTAGGGGAGGAAAGAAGTCGACTGGTCCTTCATCACAGCTCTTGGCACTCATGCTGGGAGACCTGAAGAGTGCAGTGGGCAAACCATGGGGGGCGGGGGCCAAAGGGCCTACCAGCGTTCAAAGCCGTGGTCTGCCGCTTACCACTGAAACCATCCCCGACGGGTCACCTTGACTCCTTGCCTCAGTCTTCCTCTTTGTAGATTACCAACCTCCTGGGATGGCCACGAGTTAGGGCGATGTATACCAGGCCCTTGGTGCCTACTGAGGCTCAAAAAATGGTAAAGCACGTGATACGTGATAATTACGTATATCATTAACATAGTAGCGCATATAATAAAATATAGTATTTCGCTGGCTGGCACTAGAATTTCTTTTTTTAAAAAAGATTTTATTTATTCATTTGACAGAGAAAGACACAGTGAAAGAGGGAACATAAGCATGGGGAGTGGGAGAGGGAGAAGCAGGCCTCCCCCCAAGTGGGGAGCTCGATGGGAACTCGATCCCAGGACCCTGAGGTCATGACCTGAGCTGAAGGCAGACACCGGCTGAGCCACCCAGGCGCCCCTAGAACTCCTTTTAAAGAATAACTGCATTTTTTTAAAAAAATCAAGCACTTAGGGTTGCAAGGCTGGGCTCTGAGATTATGGGGTAGAGGGATACAAATAAAGAGGTTAAGAGAAGGGGGAATTTTTTACAGAATTAACTAAGTTGCTCTGTGAAGGAAGTGAACAGATATTTGGGGATGGGGGTTCCAGAAAAAGAGAGGAAGGGGAGAATAGAGACAGAATATAGGCAAAGTTTGGAGGAGCTTGAACGCCAAACTATGAAAAAGCCAAGGAACCCTTAGAGCAGAGAGATGCTGGAGAGCAAGGTATGAAGTGAGTATCTCTGAAGTAAATCCCCTCTACTCCGACAGAGCCTCAGGGAAACCTTCTAGCCCCATGAAGACTTCCTGGTTTTGTGGGGGGCGGGGGGCGGGCGCGTGCATGCGCGCACGCAAATCAGAAAAACACAAATTGAAACTCCAAGTCTGAATCCGGACAACACAAACCTGGGACCAGAGAAGATACATAACCCTGAAGCAGGGCCTCGGAGAGCGGGGAGAATACAGCAGTCCACCCCCAGGGTCTCCAGCCCAGCGGGAGAGAGAGACGACGGCAGGACACCTGGGATGCCTATGGCCTCCCAGGCTTCCTTCCAGGGAATTTCACCCAAATCTCCTCCCAGCACGAGCCATCTTGGATGGCGATGATTACATAAATTTAAAAAAGGAGTTTTGTTACCATCAAGGACTTCTGTCCGGTTGTGTGTGTCTGGAGGCAGGGCGTGGTCCCATGGCCTCTCCCACCAATTTGCCCAGAACGCAGCAAGAGACAGGAAAGCTAGCACGGAGCACAGGCACCAGCAGTTTCCATGGCAACCGCTCCATACCTGCCCCAGGGTGGGGGGCCCTGACTACCCATGGGCGGGGCCTCACCTCCCAAGGGTAGACCACCCTCTTGGAGCAGGTGGTCTGGGTGCAGCGGAGGACAATGTGTAGAGCATGGGCCACGGCGTAGACAGCCGAGTACACGCTGTAGACCACGCGCTCGCCGGACGGTGTGAGGATGGTGTTGAAGGACGCGGTGGTGTCCTGGCAGGTGTCGCACTCCTGCTTGCAGGTGGCCCCCAGGCTAGTCCTGTTGGGTGCGGGTGGCCCAGCCTGGGGGGGCGGGCGCGTGCGGAACTCGCTGAAGCCCGGGATGGGCACGCTCTGGGTGGTGATGCCCAGGAAGGTGCCCGTGTTGCACAGCTCGGTCAGGTTGTGCAGGACCGGGTCGATGGCCCAGGACTCAGAAGCGATCCACACAGCGCCCGTGAAGTTCTGGCGGAGCACCTCACGGAAGAAGTTGTGCAGGGCCAGGTTGGGCGAGAACAGGACCACGATGTGTGCTGAGCTCTGCTGTCTCTTGTCCACGATGGCCTCCAGGCGCTGGCGCTCCCACTGCGTCACCTCCCGGTTGGGCTGCGGCATGGGCAGCGTCTCCTGGAAGGCGATGCAGATGTCGCGGGTGGCCAGGCGATCGTTGAGCAGCTGGCCATTGTAGCGGCCGTAGTCGTCGCTGCTCACCAGCAGGATGATCCAGTTCCAGCGGAAGTAAAGCATGAGCTGCACCATGGCCTCGGTCTGGTGGTCCGCGCCCGGCACCGTGCGCAGCAAGGAGGGGAAGCGGTTCTTGTCACGCAGCTCGTCACTCATGGCGCTGTAGGTGATCCGCCAGAGGGAACCACCACCAGCGTGAGCGAGGGGCTCCCCAAGCCACCGTCGCCCCACCTGGGTCCCCACAGCATCGCCCCCATCCTTCCCCCTGCGGTCTCTGCTGACCGTGGCCGCCAAGGGACCCAGCACACGGTGTCAGTCCCCTCACCCCTCCGCTCAAAACTCAACAGCTCCAAAAGTCGCTCAGGGACAGCCAGAGTCCTTACTGGCCCCCAAGGGGCTCCTTCACGGACCCCAGCCCTCACCTCTCTGCCTCATCTCCTCCTACCCTCCCCGGGGTCCCAGTTCTGCTCACAGGTCATGTGAACGCGCCAGGCACCAACCGGCCTCTCCATTCTCTGTCTCCTCATCCCGGAGGGCTCTTCCAGACACTCACGTAGCTCCCTCGCCCCTTCACCTCCCTCGGGTCCTCGTCCAGTGGTCAGCGAGACCCGCCTGACCACCGTGCTGGAAACTGCAGTTCCCCTCTTACCCGTTCTACCTGCCCACGGACCTGTCCAGCCTTCCTCACCCTGCTTGCCTTTTGCTTCTGTGCACTGCCCTCCCCACTGTCCAGCAGCCTTATCATGTGGTTACTGACATGGCCTGTCTCTCCCCCAGGAGACGGGCTCTTATGTTTTGTCCCCTGCTGTATCCCCAGCCCCACAACAGTACCTAACACAGGAGGTGCTCAGTAAATATTGGTCAAATGAATGGAAGAATGAGTTACATCCTGAACTAGATGCCTCACGTAAGTATACTAACACTTCCTAAGCACCTACTCCGTGTCAGACCCTTGGAGTTTACATAATAAAAATGATGGCAAAAATGATAGTATTTGTAACTATCTACCTAGTGTGAGCTATCTTCTTATGCTAGCTGTTCCTTAATGCATGAAAATTTCAGGCCAATGCTGGTCGCAGCATTTTCAATCATGAGGACAATGACACCGTAACAATACCAATATGAATGGCCCTTTTTTGAGGACCTACTGTGTGGCAGACCCTATGCTAGGCAACCATATGGGATAATAGCACATTCTGAGTCTTCGTTTTTGCGCAAAGTACTTTACATAATGACCATTGCATCATCGACAAGGGGCTGTGCCTCACAGACTCCAGCAGAGGTTATATCCTTTAACTTTCAGATAATCCTGGGATGGAACTCTTAACTCTTATCATCCTATTGTACAACTGGGGAAGCTGAAACTCAGAAGGGTTAAGAGATTTGCTCAAGGCCTCACAATAGCCAAGACTCAGAGCCAAGGTGCACAACCTGAGCTCTTAACCAATCAGCCGGGCTGCATTCCCAGGGCTGGGGTTGACATCCCAGCCCTGCTTCCCGCCTCCTCCTACCCTCATGACTATGGGGGGGAAGTGAGCCCTCTGGGCAATCACATCTCCGTGCCCTCCCCACCTCCTTCCCCCGGGAGCCAGGGGCCTCATCTGGGGAAGGAGGAAGAGGGAGAGGAAGTGGGCCACGATTGTGGTGGACTCGGAGTTGTCGGGGCCGATGACGGCCACCACGCGGGGCACATAGTGGCTGTAGTCCTCCTGGATGGGCAAGGAATAATCTTCCCGAGCCAAGAAGTAGAGCACGGGCTGGATGTTGTTGGAGATGTAGCAGACGTCCACCATCTCGTAGCCCAGCAGCACGCCTGGTAGCAGGCTGCTCTGATTGTTGATCTCCTCCACCGCAAAGCGCATGGCCTGCAGCAGGTTGTAGCCCAGCACCTTCATTTCATACCTGGGTGGGGGCCACATGGGGTGGGGTGGGAAGCACGTGCAGAGTGAGAAGGCTTGTCCCCTCTGCCTCCCATAGGAAAACCCAGGAGCTGTCCAAGAAGGAGCCACCCCAGAAGATTCTGGCATTTTTATCACATCACGGTCCCCATACCATACCAAATCTCTAGAATCACCGTCATCCCTATGACCACCTCTGACACTGTGATCATTGTGGTTACCATCAGTCACTACCATTGTCACCACTATGGCCTTCCCTATGATCTCTACCACCACTCTACCAATACCCACCAATGTGATCACCATTACCCACTACAATCTCTGTCATCACTAGAGTCACCGTCATACCTACTATTCCTAGGAACAATATCATCACCTCTGCCATCACTAAAACCATGTGTCTGTGACCACCACTATGAATACCACCATCACTGCCAGCACCATCATCTTCATCACCATCATCGCCATCATCATCTTCACCAACATCATTATCATCAAGTGCATCACCGTCATCATCACCACCGTTACCATCATCTACATCACCACCATCACCACCACCATCATTATTATCATCTTCATCACCATCACCCCCACTGTTATTACCATCATCGTCTTTGTCACCATCATTACCACCATCTTCACCACCATCACCACCGTTGCCACCACTACCACCATCATCATCTTCGTCACCATCATTACCACCATCTTCACCACCATCATCACCATACTCTTCGCCATTTGCATTATCACCAGTATTACTGCTACCAACATCATCAACATCACCACCCTCACCACCGTCACTTCACTGGACTCCCCACCAGTTTCACAGGCATCGGAACGTTCAAGAGTGTGCCCAGTACCATCCCTGGCACCATCACCCTCCCATTCTCAAACCAGCACATAACCTCCCCCACCATCACGTACAGGGTGCATTTCTTAGAGTCAGCCCTTTATCATCCTTTGCACACTCTTTCCTTTATCCCTCTCTCTCAGATTCCCTTCGCCTTCTCTGCACCAGGTCACTAATTCATAATCTCACACTTGCATGAAGGCGGCCCACCTAATCTTGAGCGATGCCGCCACCCCATGGGGCTCACAGGGGAAGGTTGAGTGAGGGAAATCCCTTGCAGTCCTGGAAACACCCCTCGCCCACCACCACCACTGCCTAACTGCAGTCCTAGGGAAATGCAAACCTTCCCCTCCAGCCTGAGAACCTGCTACAGAAAAACCACATTCCTGCCTTCCAAAGGCATACCCGTTGGTTTCTAGACTGGGCCTTGACACAGACTCCTTTGCCAAAGTAGGTGAGGGTGGTTTGCATTTTCTGTACAACCCCCCCGCCCCCAGGCTCAAGTATCCTCTAAGTCTTTACTAAGAGATGTGACACTGGGACACCCAGTTCTCCTTGTTTCAGGACTCAATTGCCGAAGATCTTGGTAATGTGAACTGTGTGGGTTCCCCCTGCGGGCCAGTAGGGGTGATCCAGGATGAGGGATTGGCAATGAATGAGAAGGAGTATTTTGAGCCCTGGGTCATGGCCTGGTCCCCCAAGGACCACAGAACCAGCTCAGGCTTCCCACCCCATCCCCATCGCCACGTCCAGCCTCACATGGGAGACTCACTCTTTGCACTGGGGCACCTGCAGGAAGTTGAGGTGGACGATGCCCTTCACGTTGGCATGGAGGGAGAAGAGACCACCCAGGAGGTAATCCCCAGGCAGGTAGAAGTCTGAGTTCTCAGCCGGCACAGCCAGGACCCGCAGCCGGATGAACAGGGAGCAGACCACCCTGGCCTGGGGTCCCATGGCTGGGAAGTGGGGGTCCCCGGAGGTGGCCTGCCTCATCAGAAGAGAGCTGGCAGCTTGACACCAGGGGATTTGCTCAGACATTTACATAGTGACCGCCCTGCTTTGGCCCTTGGGGCGGGGAAAGCACCTGGGACAAGTAGAGAGGTTTAAGAACTCAGGGAGGAAAGGGAGGAGGCTGGAACTAGGATGACCGCCTCCCAGGACATGGTGGGACCTGGGTGGTCTGGGAGAACCCCACCTGGAAGTAGAGAAAGCACGTCCTGCTAACTTGGACACTCCCTGGCCTGCCACTTGTTGAAGACCGGTCTCGTGCCCCTAACGTTTCCAACATTTGGGAGTCAGGGACACAAATACTCACCCAAGAGACAGAGTAGGCTGACAAAAGGATCCCAAGCTTCAGACCCTGATCAAGTGGAGGCTGGCATGTGGTAATTCGTATATGGCATCTGACCCATAGCAAGTGTTCCAGAAGTAACAGCCGTTGTCAATAAGAACCAGGCGTCGCGCTGCGTGGTTGCCATTCACCATCTCGTTCAATGCTCATGATAACCAGGACCATTACTGGTCCCATTTCACAGATGAGGAAACTGAGGCACAAAGAAGTTAAGAAACCCACCCTGGGTTGCAAAGCCGGGATTCAAATCCCACAGTCAGATTCTAGGGCCTGGCTCTCCATCTCCACGATATATTACATCGTGAAGTTACTTCCTTTGAGAAAAAATACAGAGCAGCAGCAAAGAGAATGGGGGGTGGGCAGCTTCCCTCTGCCAGCCCAACAATCAGTCAGTCAGCTCTGCTGAGTGAGCCCCCATGGGGCACCCTCTTTGCACCCAGCCCCAAGAGGCAGGGTACTGTCAAAAAGGAAAGCTGAACATTTCCAAAGTCCAAGGTGACTATCCCAAGTGGGATGGAAGGGGGATGGTTCCAGCAAGCCAGGCACCCATTTGAATCAGAGACCCTGTCCATGTAATGCCGTGTTGGTCCTTGCCAGCCCAGACGATGCGTGGCCCAGCAGGAGCCTGGGGTCACCCAGGGGCTCGAAGCAGACAGGTCCCATCAGGGCCCCTGGGGTCCAGGGCTATGAGGAGGCTTCAAGACACCAAAAGCTGACCCAAAACCCCACCGTCTTGCCCTGTCCCACTCCAGCCAAGCCCGGCTCTTCCTTCAAGGGCTTCATCATGGGGCACGGCTCACAGCCTTACGTGGCTGACAGGTTCCCACCGACGGCTATGTCCACACTCGAGGCAGCTTGAGACATGACTCCGGCCAACCTGGACTGAACTTCAGCTGTTTGCTGTGCGCTCCCGGGTGGTACTAATCTCTCTGAGCCTCTGTTCTCTCCCCTCCTGAAATGGGGATAATAATTCCAGCCTGGTGGGATGGGTGGCATGTGGGAACCGAGGGGTGCAGAGCAGACCCCAGAGAAAGGTAAATCAACTAAAGACCAACATTTTCCTTTCCCGTAAAGGAAGGAAGTGCCATGGGGTTGGCGCGGGGGCAGGTGCCATGGACGCCGTACCTTGCGGGAAGAGCCCAAAGCTTCACGAAGCTTCCCTGTAAGGTACTGGGTATCTTTGGCAACTTCAGGGGGAGCACCCCTCCCCACCCGGACCCCTCCTGGGGTGGAGTCATCCCACAGACATATAGAATGACCGGGAAAGCCTCCTGGTGCTGTGGAAACGTGCAGATTTGCTGTGTGATCTTGGGCCTGTCCCTGCCCCTCTCTGGACCGATGTCAACCAGTGGTCAGGAGGGGATACCCAGCCCATAACACAAAAGGAAGAGCCGTGCCTGGCTCTCTGGGGGGGTGGGTTCTGGGCCTGGCTCTCAACTGTACGGACCTCAGTTTCCTCATCTGTACAAGGGGAAGCCCTCTTTGGATTGCCCTTATCCTCCATTCCCCCCCACCCCGCCGTCAGCAAGTCAAAAGCCCCAGCTTGATTTCATCCTCTGTCCCCTCACCCACGGGGTTCTCTCCAGACCCCTCCCCATCTTGCCACACCCAAGTTCAGACCCACCTCACCTCCTCTCTAGACTTCTGTCACCCCACGCTGACAGTTCACAACACAGCTCTACCCCTCCTCTCCCTACCACCTCCTGGACTCCCCATTGCCTGCACGATCATGGCTGGGCTCCTGGCCTTGGCGCTGGAGGCCTCCCCAGCCTGGCCCCAGCCCAGCCATCTCTGTGACCCTGCGTGTGCAGCCTGCCCCAAACCACAGTGGCCTCCTGAGAATGGGGTCCCCAGAGGCTGTTCCCAGGATGGCCTGCTGGAGCCTCCAAGACCAGTCACCTGCCAGCCGGACACTTGGGCAGTGGGGAGGGTAACAAAAGAGCACATTTCCAGGGTGTAGTATAGGCCAGGCATCGTGTCAAGCACTTTATGTACATTATACCATTTAATTCTCTCAAATACTCTGCGAAGCAGCCATTATTAAATCACACTTTAAAAACAAGGACACTGGGGTACCTGGGTGGCTCAGTTGGTTAAGTGACTGCCTTCGGCTTGGGTCATGATCCTGGAGTCCTGGGTTCGGGTCCCATATCAGGCTCCCTGCTCAGCAGGGGGTCTGCTTCTCCCGCTGACCTCTCTCCTCTCATGCTCTCTCTCACTCATCCTCTCTCTCTCTCAAATAAATAAATAAAATCTTTAAAAAATAAAAATAAAAACAAGGAAACTGAGGGGCGCCTGGATGGCTCAGTGGGTTCAGCTTCTGCCTTTGGCTCAGGTCACAATCCCAGGGTCCCGGGATGGAGCCTCATGTCAAGTTCCCTGCTCAGTGGGGAGTCGGCTTCTCTCTCTCCCTCTGCCCCTCTCCCTGCACATGCTCTCTTTCTCTCTCAAATAAATAAATAAAATCTTAAAACAAACCAACAAACAAGGAAACTGAGGCTGAAAGTTTAATCAACTTGCCAAGAGTCACACAGCTAATAGGATTTGGACCCAGGCTGGTGCTGGAGAAGGATCAATCATTCCAGGGCACAATGACTACACACGGCAGTTCTGAGGAGGGACAACCAAGATGCTGGTTGCTGAAAGACTCTGGAACATTCTGGAGACTTCCAGCAAAATCAGCCAGGCCGGGGGATGGGGTGGGTAAGGAGATGGTAGAGAAAGAAAGCATTCCTGGGTGCAGGCCATTCCCCCCGGCCAACACTGGGGAGCCCGCCATGTGGCAGGGCTGGGTGGGGTCCAAGGGACAGAGCGAGGACACACAGGGATATGGGTTCTGCAGAGGAGGCAGGGTCTGTGCCACATGGCCTGGGAGGACAGTGGTGGCGATGCGCACAGTCACCTCCTTTGCTAACATGTTCTGCAGGCTCACGATGGGCCGAGCACTGAGTGGAGCCCTCCCCATCTCCGTCATGCTTCCAATGTGCTACTGTTATGTCTCCACTTGGCAGATAAGGAGGATGAGATTCAGAGAGGGACAGTAACTTATCCAAAGCCACACAGCGAATATGTGGACTGGAGAAATCCGAGACCCTGGTGGGGGCTGCAGGGGTTGGCGGCACCTGAGGGGCTCCAATGAGAAAGGAATAAGGGGCCCCCTTGACAGGGATGATCTCTCTGAAGGCCGAAGTCTGAGGAAGGAGCACTGGACAGAGAGTCAGGAGTCTTGGCTTCCGGGCCCGCTCTGCCCAACTACCCCTAGGCAAGTCAATGCCATGCTTTGGGCTGCAGTCTCCCTCCCTGTAAAATGGACTCAGGGCTTCTTAGCATTTCAGGGGCGAGAATCCCTCTGAGATTCTGATGAAAGCCCTGGACATGGATGCATACAGAGGGGCAAGTGGGTGAGGCTGGGGTGCAGCCCGCCCTGAGGACAGGTTCTCGGGGACCCTGAACCACTGGCACTCTCATTCGGGGTGCACACACTCCGAGGTGGCCAGGGCCCAGCACGACTGAAGCCCTCATGGCCAGTCCAGGTCCAAGTCCCCACGTTCACACCTGCGTGGCCATCGGTGGCCAGGGTGGCAGAGACCATGACAGGTTTATGCAAAGGACGTGGAGGAGAGGGGACAAGGACACAGGGGTCAGGAAAAGCTGGCCATTTGCCTTGCATCTGCTTCCCCCAGGGCTCACAGAAAGAAACTGGCCACATTTGCTTTGGGTTGGAAAGAGCTCCCTGAACCTCCCTCCTTCCCCCACCATGGTGTCTGGAGGGGGCGTGGAGCACAGGGGCCTCCCCGAAGAGAGGCCTGACCCCAGTGACTGGGGGGCTGCCTCAGCTCTTCCCCTCCACCTGACCCTCCAATCTTTCTACAGATTTGCACATGGTTCCCCTTACTGCTCTGTGCCCCCCAACCGCCTCCCACCCCCTCTCCCAGCATTTTCCTTCTCTTTCTTTCCTGCCTATGCCGCCTCCTCCAGGACAAAATTGGGCAGCTGGAAACCTAGCTCAGCGGGGGACACAGTGGGCAGGACCTCCACCCCTGGGAAGGTCTGGCGGACGGGTGGCCCCAGCCAACCTTGTTCAGAGACAGCCCGGGAGAGGGTCCCTGGGCAGGTGGGCCTCAAGCCAGTTCCCAGGGACCTCAGCCTTATCAGTCACTCCTCTGAGAGACATTTCAAAGGCAAAAGTAGATGGAGCAGATGGTGTGGCCCCTGGAGAGGCCACGGGGTGGAAGAAGTAGCAGAAACTGTGTCCCACGGGAGCAGATGAAGGAACAAGCACGTTGAGCCCGGGGAGGAAGCCTCAGGAAGCTCTTGCCAGGAGGAGAAAGGGCCGGAATGGGGAAGGGGGCGGTCCTGTTCCTGTGCCTCTATGGGCCCAGCCCAGCCCGGCGGGGGGCCGGGGGCCAGGCAGCCGGCTCTGACTCCTCTCTGCTTCCCTGCCTCTGAAGCGGCCATAGCCACCCTCGGTGAGGGCGAGTAAATGAGACGAACCTGTCAGGAATCTGCTCAGTGCACGAGAGCAAACACCAGAACCACAGTGTCAGTGGCGTTCTCGATTTTAACCTGGATAGAAGGTTGGGCTCTAGGACTCTGTACGACCCTCCTAGGGCTCGGATCTGCCCAGCCTGGCTGCCGACCCTGGCTCTGCCTCTTACTGGCTGTGTGAACATCCCAGGCACGTCCCTCTCTGAGCCCCATCTGCTCCAGATGCCTGCCTCCACGCGCACCTAGGAGTGGGCACCGGACAGGACCTCAGCTCCCTCGCCCTGACCCGGCCCCTTGTGCTGAGTGTTCCAGGGACTGAGCGTGACTGCCTGGGCTCATGGGGCCTGGAGGAGGAGATGGCAGAGCCCTTGGGCAGAATTCCGATGTATGCCAGACACCTAGGGGTGGTGTGGCCCCCCTTCCACCTTCCAGGAAGGCTGCTGGCACCCCGAGAGTGGAGGTGGGCTGCTTGTGCTTGGAGCCACAGGGACGGCCGTGCCTCATCCGTCCCCTCCCTGGATGGTTCCCACCCAGAAGCTGCTGGGTTCCTGCAAGGGACCAGGCCAAAGGGACCACGGGGTGCTGGTATGGTCACCAGGAAGAGTTCTGTCCCTGCCCCATACTGAGCAGGTCTTCCTTCCCAGGGGCTGTTTTCCTCATCTGGGAAATGGCTAGAACACTGCCTCCCTCACAGGCCCATATGGCTCCAGGTAACAGGTGGGAGCGGCTGACCCGGTGACAGGTGCTCGGTGGCGCCTGGGCACAGGAAACCAGGACAGAGGTGGGAGGCAGGAGTGGATAACCGGTACTTATTCACCCAGCGCCTCAGTCTATAGGGAACGTGTCGTGTGATCCTCAGCTCCGCGAGAAGTGCCAAGCCTCAGGATGGGCGTGGGAGCCAAGGCTCGGGGAAGGGGCACGAAGATGGGTCGGGAACCCGAGCCCACCTGACCCCAGGGCTGTGTGCGCTCCCAGGCGCGCTGCGGCACTTAAGAGCAAAGGCCTGGCAGGCGGACACGGACCATGTCCTGCTGGTGTGTAGCCTCGGTCTCCCCGTCTGCAAAAGGGCTGCAGTGAGGCTCTA
Organism: Lontra canadensis; assembly: GCF_010015895.1. NCBI lineage: Eukaryota > Metazoa > Chordata > Mammalia > Carnivora > Mustelidae > Lontra > Lontra canadensis. Next base: position 13,120,503 of record NW_022631019.1, read on the forward strand.
AAGACGTGGCACAAGGCCTGGTGCACGGGCTGCAGCCACATAACGTGGCTCTTGCTATTTCCCGTGCCGGCCTGACAGACCATGTGCAGGTACCACGCCCGCGGCAGCTTCAGGGAAACGAAGAGGGTGGGTCTCCATCCTGCCTCTTCCTGGATTCCCCCCCACCCCAAGCCCAGGAGCTCTGGGTCAGCCTGGCATCTGAGAGCCAGCACAGGTGGCTCATTTCCCTAGAGTGCACACCCGGCTGGCACCCAGCGGTGGCAGGGACATCCGGCCTCAGTCAAATGGTTCATGCTCCGAGCCCGCACTGGTGGCGGCCCCCGACCACCGCAGGGAAATGAAGAGGCTCCTCGGGTCACTGCGGACACAGGCACTGGCCAGGGTGGCCATGCCAGGAGGGTGGGCACCAGGCGTCAGGCCCCCGTCCCCATTAAAAGGAGGCAAAGGCACCTGGTAAGGGGGTAGGCAGAGGAAGAGGGGCCGCGGGCAGGGAGCAGGGCCTGTGGGCACCCACTCAGGGGCTCAAACCCCAGTCCCCTATGAACCAGACATGTGACCCCTACTAGTCCTTCCACAGAAGGCAGGTAACAGCCAGTAAGGTCAATGTCAGGCTAGATGAGACCAGGCAGAGAATGCCAACTCAGCTGTGTCCGTGTGACCTTGAGCAAGTCAGTCCATTTGCTGGAAAACTAACAGCTCTACCCTTCGTCTATAAATGCAGCTGCCACCTCTGCCACCCAGGAGCCCCAGCCGGGGCCCTCTTGGGGCCACCCTATGTCCCTGAGTGAAGCAGCCCCCTCTGGCACAAAGCCCCTGGGGAAGCCAGGTGGGGGCGCTGCCAAGGGCAGAGTCTCCATCCCCCCCGCACAGCTCTGGGATCCTGCCCCCAACAGTCCCGATCAGTGGGTCCCGGGACAGGGAGGGGTCACGTGGCCAGGAGCTCTTCCTCTGTCCTTTGCAGGCAGCCCAGGACAATTCCCCCTCCAAGTCAGCCGGCCCACATGGACTTAGACCCACAGATTCTGGGCACAAGCTAGCTGGCCGTGGTTCCTTGCCGCTCCCCGCCCCACCCCAATTTGGCCAGCTGAGGTCTTCCCAAGGTAGGTCGGTGCCACGTATGGACATCTGGGGGGAGGACAGGGAATGGGTTTGGGAATCAGAGAGTCCCCACGACAGGCCACAGCGTTGGCAAGTCCCTTCACCCCCCCTGCACCCGTTTCCTCTTCTGTGAAATGGGAGCACAGCAGCATGTACTCCACCCAGCTGCTGTGAAAAAACAGTCCTCCAGAGAAAACGAACAGAATAGACTTATTGTAAGGAAACTGCTAACACAATCTTGGAGGCTTGGTAAGTACAAAATTGGCAGAGCAGACCAGTGGGCTGAAGGCCCAGGGAAGAGTCACAGCTGAGTTCAAAGGCTGTCGGTTGGCAGAATTCCTTTTTGCTTGGAGGAGGTCAGTCTTTGTGCTATGAAGGCCTTCAACTGGTTAGACGAGGCCCACCCACAGTACGGAAGACAATGGGCTTTAACCTGGGAGTCCATTGATTTAAATGTCAATCTCGTCCAAAAACCACTTTCATAGAAATATCCAGAATAATGTTTAACTAACTATCTGGGCACCACAGCCCAGCTCAGTTTTCACGTAAACTTAAACCATCACAACACGGTAACAGTGGCTGTTACAATGCATACATGGCTCAATCATTCATTCTGTATTTAGCATTGTTCTAAACAATTACATGAATTAACTCAGTCGTCACTACAATCTGTGTGCGTGTGTGCACGTGTGTATGTGTATTATTACCCAGCTCACAGAGAAAGAGACAGATCAGAGAGGTTGAACAACTTTCTGGAGGCAGAGAGCCAGGCTTTGAGCCCACCCGACTCCAGAGTTCTCATACCTCCAGCCCACATTCCCAAACCTCAGTGCCCGCCCTTCCCTCCATCACACCGAGGCCCCCGAACTCCTGACATCAAGGACATGGGAGCAACACACATCCCACACATCAGCCTTTGTCTGGAGAAGCTAGCCCCCCAGCCCCCACCAGAAAGACCAGCAATCTACGTAACAAGCATTCACGAGGGTGTCTGCTGAGAGAAGCCCACCGCCACCTGGCAATTTCACATCTGTGGAACCAGGACCACCTCCAGCACCTCCCCCCAGATGACGGCCCCAGCCTCTCCCAGCAGCCATGAGGAACTTGGAAGGAAGCAGAACTATGCCCTGTCCCAGCAGCATGCCCACCAGACTGCAAGCCACAGTGTACAACCACGGTGCTTGGGGGACAGCCCCACAGGGGACCCATGCCAGCTGTCCTCGGCAAAGGACCAGGACCCTTAAAAACTGTCCTCTGAAGTCACCCCTTATCAGTCCCCAGCCCCCTGCGATCCAATTCAATGTCCCCCAATTCAATCCAATTCTGAGTGTCCCCCAGCTGGCTCTGTCGAAGATTGGGCCGCCTGGGGGCTAGTCCACACAGAGCCACTTCTATGCCAGGGAAGGAAGGTTCTACGGGGCCATCCTCAGCCCGGGCAGGACAGGAACCCAAGGCTAGTTCTTGAGGCTGGGAGAAGGTGGGAGCAGTCTCCCCAGGCCTGTTCTACCATAGCTGGTGGGGACCGAGCTCCTGCAGGAAGCCCTGGGCCCACACAGGTGGGGAGCTGTGAGCCAACGGCAAGCTGAGTTGGCATGAAGGCCCCCCGGGGTTTTACGAAACCACAGCCCATATAGGAAGGCCCACCAAATCCTGTACCTCGACAGAGAGCCTCTGCTAGCCCTGCAAGCCCACACAGAGGGACTGCCAGGAGTCACATGGGCCTTCAGAGAACATGGGCGCCCTGGACAAAGGCACAGGGGTGTCTAAGGCACCAGATCAGGCCCAGGTACCCGCTGGCCCAGGTGGGCATGGGCCAACCGCTGGGGAGGAAGGTGGGCAGCCCAGACCAGGGAGGGTCAGGCAAGCTGGTGCCCCCATGCCCTGTAGCCACCCTGGGTCATAGCTAATCCTGGAGCCCTAGAGGAGCTGAGGCCAAGGCCAGGAGTCTCTGTGGATGCTCAGGTTCACCAAGGGGCCCAGAGCTGCCCCCTGGTCCCTAAGGGATCCTGGAAGGCACTGTACTGCCATTCCCCAGGTGCCCGAGCCACGGGGCCACAGTGCAGAGAAAGAAGACGGGCAGAGAACCTGCCAGATACAATCTCCAGGGCAGCCATGAGAGAAGGGGCAGCAGCCCCATTCCCCTCCAGCAGGTCTCAAATCAGAGCTGGCACCTGCCCCTGAGGGGTGTGGGACAGGCCAGGATAAAGCCCAGTCGGGGCAAGGGGGGCAGTCCCACGGGGAGCAGGTCAAAGGGGCCGGAGCGGGGCGAGGCCTCTGAGGTGGGTTGTCCCGACAGACAGGTGGACACACAGCAGAGGCACCGGGTGGGGCTCACTGCATGTAGGCGTAGCGCCAATCCCCCAGGGGCTCGTGGGTCTCCTTGATGACCTGGGGCGACGTCCACCGCAGCACGTAGTGAGGCCCCCCTGGCTTGTCATTGGTTCCTGTGGAAAAGACAGCTCTGCTTGCCTCCGAAAAGACACGGCAGCCCCGGGCCCAAGGGAAAGGGAGTGGGTAGAGCTGACCGACTAACAGGGCACCAGCAATGGCAATAAGCAGCTCAAGAGAAACTAAACGTGTCCACGAGGCCAGGGCTCCTGAGTGAGGCCAGGGGAGGCAGGACCCACGCTCCCTGGGGCCATGTGCCCTGCCTGCAAGGGGGTGTCCGGGAGCACCATGAAGAACATGCTCCACTGGGAGCCAGGAGCCCTGGGTCTGGCCCTGGCTCTGCGCCAAGGCAGCTGGGACCTAGCATGAGCCACCGCCCCACTCTTAACCTCAGTTTCCCCATTTGTCAACAGAACAGACTTGCACTGAGGTGACCTGGAGTACAGTGGTAAAAGGCGTGGGTCCTGGAACCAAAATGCCAGCTCTGCCACTTCCCAGCCAGGTGCCTCTGAGCAAGTCACTTCGCCTCCTGGTGCCTCAGTTTACCCCTCTGTCAAATGGGAAGAACTACCTTCCTTAGCTCCGGCCCACAGTGTTGGCTATTACTCTTAACACTCCTGACGTGAGGGCTGAAGAGTCTCCTGACAGAACCTGCCCCTCCTTTGCAGAGAAGGGACCCACTCACCAGAGGCTCGGGCCCCCCCAAAGGGCTGCTGGCCCACCACTGAGCCAGTGGACTTGTCGTTGATGTAGAAGTTGCCGGCTGTGTTTCTCAGCAACGTTGTGGCCTCCTGAACAACATCCCTGCACGGCAGGGCAGTGGTCAGAGGGGAGCCGGCTCGCCTGCCCCCCGCCCCAGGTCTGACCCCCACCAACCAGCCCAGCCCGCAGTGGCTCCCAGCTGATGGGGACCGGCCCAGCCCATACCAGCTGCCCAGCTGACAGGATCTGGCCACGGGGCTCTAGACCCCTTGGGCAGGGTCTGAGAGCCTCTGAGTGGCCCATCCTGGTCCCATTTTCCTGTCCCCTCCTCTGCCCTGGGGAGCTGGAGGAACCCCCCAAGACCCCCCCCTACCGCCCCCAGGTCCCAATCTCATCTCCATGATCTCGAGGCAGAGGGGGCAGCAGCTAGTGCAAGGAGGAAGGGAAAGCCAAGGGTTTAGCTTCATGGCCTCCGGGCTCAAAGGTACCTCGGCAGGTGCCTTCTGGGACCCCAGAATATGCATCTCAGTAAGGAGCCCAGGTGCCCGTATCCCCGTGCTTGGGAGGCCCGCCTGCTTGCTGGTTGGGGCTGAAGTGAGGGAAAGGGACGGCATTAGGACTAGGATCCTCATCCAGGAGGATGATCGAGGGACGGGATGGGGCAGGACACCAGGCCAAGAGCAGAAGGGCGGTGGCCACTCACTTATCCTTGGCGAACACTGCCCCCGTGAGGCCATAGCGGGTGGTGCTGTCGACCAGCCGCAGCGTCTCCTTGTACCCTTCGTCTGGGTAGACATAGACGGTCAGCACAGGCCCGAAGATCTCCTGACACAGAAGCCCAGGGTCACACCCACCCTGGACTTGAGCCCCAAGGCCTCCCAGTCCCCCTGCTCTGGTCTCCACCCCTCCCCCGTCTCCCCGGCCTTGGGCCACAGCTCAGCACCTGTAAGAAGGGCCAGGTGCCTCCCGCTGGGCTCCCTCCAGAGAGCAACACACGGTTCCTGCCACGCCGACCCCATCCCAACCTGGCAGGAGGTCCCAGGATACTTTCTCCATACCAGCCAAACCCACACCTGGCAGTACGCAGCACAGGAACAGCCCGGCAATATCACTGTCCTCTGGGCCCTGCACTGCCATCCTGGGCAAGTGCTTTCACCCCTTGGAGCCTCAATTTCTCATCTATAAAATGGGTATATCACCTCTCCTCTCAGTCCAGGGTCCAGCTGTGGCCAGCCCAGAGTTAAGATGGGGACTGTGGCCTCGTGGAAGTGCTGGGACGCCGCCAGGCTCTGCAGTGTCAAAGGCAGAGCCCTGGATTTGGGGTCAGGAAGCCGGAAAGCCAGGCTTGGCTCTGTTCTCACTGGGAGGGAGACACTCCCTTTCCAGAACCTCACACTCCAGCTGTGGGTCTGGGTAGCACCACAAGCGGGAAGCCACACACAAGGATCCCACGTGTGCTGGGCTCGGGGGAGAGACTGTGGTCTGTGCCCCCGGCTGCCCGCCCCACTCACTTCCTTCATGATGGGCTCCTGAGGGTCCTGGCTCTCAACGATGCAGGGCTCCACAAAGTAGCCCACGGAGTCGTCACACTTGCCCCCCGCCAGGATGCTGAGGCTGGGGGAGGAGCGGGCGTGCTCCAGCCATTTCTTGATGCGGCTGAAGGACTGCGGTAGGTGGGGAGGAAGGGAGGTCACAGACTGGCTGGGAGGCCGTGCCCAGCAGCAGGCCCCCAACACGCTCACCCCAGCATATCTGTCCCTGAAGGGCCCAAATTCTGGCATGGGGGGATGGGGAGAGGGCCGAGCCAGGGTCCAAACGAGGCACGGCAGAAACAAGGGCAGACAAGCATGCGTGTCTGTGTCTGTGTGTGTGTGTGGACCACAATTACACTTACAGAAACACAACACACACAAGAATGTACACATGGGCATGTGCATGGCCACGAGCCTTCATGCTGAAGTACCTGTGTATGGACACGCCCGTGTTACACACACACACACATGTATGAATGCAGATGACGTCCATCTATATACATATGGACACACGTGACACACGTGCACATATGTAGTGTATCATGTATGTGGGTGTGTCTGCTCCTGTAGGTGACTGCCTATGCACCGAGCCCATCTGTATTCGTGGGTACGCACACACACAAGTGTGTGGGCACAGGCTATGGCCCCACAGGCCTATCTGAGCACACGTGTGGACCCACACTCAGCAGGGGCTGGCCGAGCCTGGCCGCAGGGTGTGTAGGGAGCAAGCTGTCTGCTTATGGATGTTTCTGCAGGTTTCAAAGCTCGAGGTTGGGGCATCCGTGCGGCCGTCGGACTGCCTTGCCTGAGGCAGTGGGGCTGGGTGACCCCTCGTCAAGGCCCCCACATCTCCTACTCCCTCTCCCACCTGGGCCAGGATCTGCCCCCCCAGAACACCTGCTTCTTGCCTGTACCTTGGCATCAATCACGGCTGAGAAGAAGGTCCCAAAATCCTCTGCCGGCTGGAGGAGGGGAGGTCCCAGAGGAGCTCGAGTGAGTCAGATTGAGTCACCATAGGCCCGAGACAAAGGGAGCCCCTTCCCCGTGCACCCCAGCCCCCCCTCCCCCCCCTCCCCCGGCCAGCATCCAATCCCATCAACCTCCCACTGGGCTGTGGCAGGGAGGACACCACTCACGTTGCCCACTTTGATCCTGCTGTGTTCCTCCAGCAGCCGCCCTTTGATCTGCGGCCACAGCGACCTGGGCACGTAGAGGCGGGAGCAGGCCGAGCACTTCTGGCCGCCGTACTCGAAGGCCGAGCGCAGGGTCCCGCTCACCACGCTGTCCACATCGGCAGAGCGGTGCACGAAGTGGAAGTTCTTCCCGCCACACTCTGCAGGGGACGGGGGTGTGAGGGGAGCCGGCTCCCCCGCCGGCCCGCCATCCCACCTGTGCACAGGTGTGTGCAGCCCCAACCCCAGGTCACAGCTGGACAGCGCCCCGGAAGCCGGCGAGCCAGACCCATCTCCCACCCCATGGCTGGGGAAACCAAGGCTAGGGCAGGGGCGTGCCCACCATCAAGGCAGAAAGACCAGGATCTGAGCCTCGCAGGAGCCAATCCATTCCCAGAAGCACACACCGCTTTCTCTGCCCCTTCCAGACCCCCAGGCCAGTGAGAGGAGAGGGCAGGGCTCCACTCCAAGCTGGCTTCCAGGGCTGGTCCCTCTTCCCTACTCATGGGAGCTAACCAAACCCCCCCCCACCCCTGTTTTCTCAGCCCCTGGGCCCTGGTTCCTCCCTCCCTGAAACACGAATGACCAGCATCTCCCTGACCAGCAGCTCCCAGTCACAAAACACTAATCACCTGCCAAGCTCTGCTCAAAACACTTCCTGCTTTGTCTCAGGAAAGCCTCACACCAACCCTCTTATCCCCATTTTAAAGGCAAAAATATTGAGTGCCTGGCTGGCTCAGTCGGAAGAGCACGCAACTCTTCCTCTCTGGGTCATGAGATCGAGCCCCATGTTGGGCGCAGAAATCACTTAAATAAAAACTTAAGAAGAAAAAAAGAAAACTGGGCGCCTGGGTGGCTCAGTGGGTTAAGCCTCTGCCTTCGGTCCAGGTCATGATCCCGGGGTCCTGGATTCAAGGCCCACATCAGGCTCTCTGCTCAGCAGGGAGCCTGCTTCCCCCTCTCTCTGCCTGCCTCTCTGCCTACCTGTGATCGCTCTGTCAAATAAATCAATAAAATCTTAAAAAAAAAAAAAAAACTGAGACACAGAGAGATTAAGTCTGGAGGCTGGGAGGTGGCAGAGAAGTGGTAGTCTCCCTTCCTTGGGGCACAGCAGGAAGGGGGCAGGGAACAGAAACCCAGATCCAGCACACTGTTCCCATCTTGTGAAGGGTGGATTGGGGTGGAGATGCCACCCCTTCTTTGAACCCCCATCAGAGAGCCCACCAGCTCAGGAGTGGGTCCAGTTTCCCCGTGGGCCCCACTTCATCCATTGGAGCAGGAATGCTGAACCACCAGCCCCTGCTCTGTGGCTGCTGTGCTGTGGGACCCTGGACAGCCCTCTCTCAGGGGCTCAGCCCTTTCCCCCAAAAAATCCTGGTCCATGGGAGCCTCCACAAAAATGGGGTTCTGTGAGCCAGAGAGTCTGGGAAACACGTATCAGTCCTGACTCCTAGAGAAAAGTCATACCTTTAAAAGCATTAAAGGCTCTGAGAAGTCCTGCAGCAAAGGACTCTGTTTTGCTTCTACACAGAAATCTCCTCAACCATGTGGGTGTTTCTTTGTGGGAACATTTGTAGTACTGCTATAAGCTCCAGCCATGCTGAGCTCTCAGGCCCCTGTCTTGCTGGCCCCCTGCCTCCCTATGCCACTTACACTGGCCTCATTCCCACCCCCTGGCCTCCGCACCAGCAGGTCCCTCTGCCTCGATCCCAGTAAGTGGCCACTGCCAGATGCATGTAGCCATTTATATTCACACTAATTTAAACGAAGCAGAACATGCCATTCACTTCCTTGGTCATACCATGCGCCTGTCAAGTGCTCAACAGGCACCCATGGGCCCCCACCCAGACCGCATTGGACACGGAACTTTGCCATCACCGTACGAAGCTCTACTGCACGGCGCCAGGGCCCGCAACAGCTCGGCCTCCCCAGATCTTTGTGAGGCTGGCTTCCTCTCTGGGTCCAGGTCTCAGCTCGAAGGCTCCTTCCTTGAGAAGGAACACCCCTCCAGCCACCACACCCAGCCCCAGGGACTCTGCACACTGCCTCTCTCTCCGTGGATTCTGCCCATCACTGTGTGCCCACTATCTGCCAGCTGGCACGGAACACGAGCTCCTGAGGGCTGGCTCTGTGTCTCTTGCCCTCATAGCACCACTGGTGTCCAGAGTGCCTACGTAGCTCCTTAGCATTTCATCTGCTAATGACAAATGAACTACACATTCAAGGGCACAGGCCCCAGGATCGAGCAGAGCTGAGGCTCCACCCCTAAGGCCCCTCCCTGCTCAGCTTCTCCAGGGCTGCCCCCCCACCCCGCCATGGGGGCATCACGTCTTCCTCTTTCATGAGTCAGGGAGGGGTGCCCGGGAGCCACAGGGAGGGCACCGGGTAGAAAGGGACCCTCACCTCCGGCCAGGCGCGGGAAAGTGCGGAACCGGTCCAGGTTCTGGGCCACCTGCTTCCACAGGTGTTTGAAGGTGCTGAAAGCAGAGGACAGGGCAAGGATTAGGAAGTGAGGCTCAGGCCCCTGGGACAGTGAGGGTCCTGGGGAGTAGGGAGAAAGCCCTACTAGAGGAAGGGGCCCCAAAGCCCAGCAGGTGGGGGCAGGGGTCAGAGCGAGGGTTGGACAAGGGGAACGGAGTAGGCAGGGGCAGCCGGAGACAGACTACATTCGGGGCCCGTGGCAGGGAGCAAAGGTAGGCTTGGCCGCAAGATGAGGCCGACAAGGCCAGGGGCCCCGATTCCGACACTCATGGCCATGGGACCTCGCACTCATCACTCAACCTTGAATGGCGCCGCTCTTCGGGGACCTGGAGAGAACGTTCCCACCTGGCAGCGCTGCTCTGCGGTGGCTCCAGCGGGAGTCAAGCGCCTCGGTCAGTGCCAGACACGCTGCAGGTGCCCAGCGGGGGACAGACACGGCCACAGAGAGTAGCACCCCCAGCCCAGCGCCCCGGCTCCAGAGGCCAAACCAAGGAGGGTCCTGGGAGACGGAGCGCAGGCCCCCACCTCCTCCCCAAGCTCCAAGTGTGACCAACCTCAGCACCACAAAACAATAAAAATGCTAATCACCAGGCAGCCTGCGACACAGTAGCTAATACTAATTTATGACTTTCCTACCTTTACGCCCTCCGCTCATCAGAGCATGGCAAATGGGGGCCAGGCCTGCTCCGCCCGCTAACAGGCAGGGACCCGTGGGGCCCACGCTGACAGAGGGGGCCTTTTTGGAAAACGGTCCTCCTCAGCAATTTTAATGCTGCCATCACGCCCAGCAAAGCCTGGGAAGGGGGGTAGGAGGGCCCAAGGCCGGGCAAGGGAGACAAAAGCCACCGCAAGGTGTCCCCAGGGTCACCAGGAAGGACCCCCTAGGGCAGACCTTGACATCTCCACTCAGATGACTCTTGAGCACCTCCCCACACTCAAGGTGACCAGCATGGGACTTGTCATGTCCACCCACGCCTTCCAGAAGCCCCTCCGCCCAGCCCCTGGACTTTCCCACGGACCCCCATCCATCCACTGATCCAATCCCATGGACACACAATCGCGTCTCCCTGCCACCTGCTCACCTAAACCCAATCCCACCATCTCTACCCTGTTTCAGTCCTCTACTGTCCCCTCCTGGACAGGGGTGGCCTCCTCACTGGTGTCCCGCTCTGGCCATTGGGGACTTATGCACAGAGAAGCCAGAATGATCATCTGGGACAGAGACTACAAAGGCAGGGCCCCAGCGGGGCCAGACTAGGAAAAAAGTGACCATGTATGCAGAGGCCCTGGGCCCGCTGAGGCTGGCAGGGATCGGAGAGCACTAAACCCCTACCTCCAGCCAGGGGTGCCCCATGGACACGCAGGCCCAGACGGGCAGGTTCTCAAAAGCAGCCTGAAATCTCAAAAAGATTTCTGCATGAAACCGTCCCAACTGTACAAGGTTGGTCCATCTCAGTTAGGGGTCAGAGTAGACAAGGCCACTTGCCAGGTCCAACTAGAGAGCTACTACCACCGGCAGACTCTGCTTGAAAAGCTGCTGCTTCATGTACACCCTGGGGGGAAACCTTCCGTGGCTCCCAATCACCTTCGGGATAAGGTCTAGACCCCTCTGTGGGCTCACAGGGCCTTACAGTCATGGGACTCAACCCTCCGAGAATCAGGACTTGCCCACATATTCACCGGATGTATATACCTGATCATTACTGAATAAACGATTGAACTGCTTCCCGCGCCCACTCTTCCCGCGGCCCCGGCACCCCACACTCCAGCCCCACAGAACCACCACTGGCACCCCGAGCGCAGGAGCTTTAGCCTTGAGGCCTTGCACGTGCTGTTCCCTCTCCCACAGCACTCTCCCTACCGCCTCTTTGCTTGGCTATCACCTCTGCCTACATACCACCTCCTCCAAGAAGCCTTCCTGCTTCCTCCAATTCATTCCAAGCTCCTCTGTGCCCTTCCCAGTGACAGAGGAGGCATCAAAATCAGCACCACCAAACGCCTGTAGGCTGCTTCCAGCCCATGAAGTTCTTCCTCTTGGATCATTCACTGGAATCTCACAATCGCCCTGCGAGGTCGGGACCATGTTCCTCTTGAATAGGTCAAGAAATGAAGGCTCAGAGAGGTGAAGTGAGCCACCCAAGGCCACACAGCAAGTCCGTAGGTATGATCTGTGCCTGACCTCTGGCTCCCAGATCGCCTGGTGAACGTCCCCATGCCCCCGCCCCACCGTGCCCCGGGGACTCACGGCACGCTGCCTGTGAAGTTGATACCGCAGAGGTGCTCCGAGCTGGTGACCGTGTCGCCAAACGTGGGCCCATCAGCTGGCACAAACTGGATGATGTTGGGGGGCAGGCCCGCCTCCCGGAGGATGCGGTAGACGGCATAGCTGGCCAGCATGGCGGTGTCACTGGGCTTCCACAGGACCACATTGCCCTGCCCGGGAGGCACGGCAATGACACACAAAGCAGGGGTCACCACCCAACTGCCCCTCCACCCTGAAGCATGGCTATCCCTCAAGTGGAGCCACCAGGCCCTTCGGTAGGCCAGGATGTCCCCACGGTTCCAGGTGTCAGGCACGGTGTTCCAAACACCCTCGCCAGTGAGACCACACCCTGCCCCCTCTGTTCCCTTGCTCTGGCCAAGGTCCCCTTCTTCTGGAAGCCTGTACTGACGGGTCCTGCCAGCACGCCTCCGGCAGGTCTGTTCTGAGTGCTTCCACGTCGCTGGGCGCTCACTGGGCATGGCAGGCAAGTGCTCACAGGGCTGTCTCTGCATGTGTCCTGGCTGAGGACACGGGGGCACCTGGGTGTGTGCATGTCTGTCTATGCACAGATGCATAGGAGGAGGACAGCTCTGGGCAGGAGCAGACTCGAGACCAGCCAGCTGCCCCATGTGGGGCCCAGGCCCCTGCCACCTGCCAGCCCTCCTCCTATTGCCCCACGAGCCACCCAGACCCTCCAAGAGCATGACTGCATCACCCCCCACTTTGGTGGGGGTTCATGAGGGTGACAGCCACCTTCTACCTGACAAGGGGAGGGGAGCCAGGGACTTGGAAGTTAAGCCCGAATCTTTACTGTGTGGTCATTTCCTAGACTTGACAAGTCACTTGTAGGGTACACAGTAGACACTAGAAAGGGGATCTGCCATCACTGTCAACCTTCCCTGAAGCCCATATCAGGCCAGGCCAGACATGTCTCACATGCGTGTCCCACACATGCTCCCCACAACGCTGTACTCTGGGCTCTCCTACTGGATTTCTACTTTAAGGAGTTAGAAACCACCTCAGAAAAGTTTGGGGGCTTGCCTGGGGATTCCCCAGCATGGGGCAGAGCTGGGATCCAAACCAGTCTCAGACCCCAAAGCCTTTCCAGGGGCCCGCACGGCTTCCACCTTCTGGGTGTCTCCCCACAGCCGGGGCTGGGCCACTGTTGTCTGCGGAGGCAGGGAGGAGAGCTGCCAGCCCGCCCAGCCCCATCTCACCATCCATGTCATCGTCTCACCATCAAAGCCGGCGCCCCAGCCAGGTTGCCGCCGATCGCTGTGAAGTTAAAGGGGGAGATGGCCGCCACGAAGCCCTGGGGGAGGGGGAGGTGGTGAGGCCAAGTTCTTGGCTTCCTCCAGCAGGTTTCTGCCCGCCCCACGCTTGTGGGTACCTCCAGTCCCCGGTACACGACGCTGTTGGTGCTGGGTGGCACGCTGAGGGGCTGCTGGCCCTCTAGCTCCATGGCAAACTTGGCATTGAACCGGAAGAAGTCGATGAGCTCAGCCGCCGCGTCGATCTCTGCCTGGATCACCGTCTTTCCCTGCGTGCAGGACCACCAGAGGGTCAGTGGTGACCGATGTGCCTCCTGTCGGCCCTCTGCCAACACTGACTGTGGGCCCACAGTGCTGGCGGCTCTCTTCTCCCCAGGGGAGCAGGTGCCCTCACTGGGAGCACTTGGAACAAGCAGCAGGAGGCCCGAAAGCGGCCAACATTTCCTTCACTGCCCATTCCTCCCGACAGACAGGAGGGTCCAGGGAGGACCTCTGGGCTGCAAGAATGGGATTTTTCCGGATCAGGGCAGCCCCTCCTTGGCACACAGTCACTGTCAACAGCCACCCTGCTCAGGACCTGCAGCCACAGCAGCTAAGATGCCCTGCCCGGCTCTGTGAGGTCACCACACTTCTGAGAAGCCCCTGAGACTTTAGTCCAATAAAGCACCTTAATCTGGCCACCGAGTGTGTGTGGCTCACCGGGGACACTGCGGAGCCCACAACCACTGCAGGGGCTGCTGAGAACCAAGAGACAGACCCCTAGCCGGCAAGGAGCTGTCATACCACCTCCGTGCAGCAGAGGGGGCTCTCAGCACAGGACAGGGTGGGGGTGGGCGGCGGGGGCGGGGGGGTTGGGGGGGCGGCGAGGAGGGGGTTGGGGGGGGTGGCGGGGAGCTGGCCAGGACCAGGCGACCCAAGAGCCTAAGGCTTCCTCTCCCGCCACAGGCTCCCTTCCCCACTTGGAGCTGCTGGTGCCTCTCCCTGGCTCCCCATGCACGCAGTCCGAAAACATCCCTCAGGACCTATGACTGCAGGAAGACGTGCTGTGAGCCTGGGAAGAGAGAGAACAGCTAACTCCATTTCTTCCCCCAAAAAAGCTTGTAAAGAGGTGATACACACACAGGAACTCACTGTACCCAACAGGACCTGAGCTATAACGGACAAACAAACAGCACGCTATGGGAGCGCAGAAGCGGGACAAATCCTTTTGGACAGAGAAGATTCTGGAAGGCTCACAGAGGAGGTGATGTCCGGGCAGGAGCTCGAAGGGAAGCGTTCACAGGGCAGAAAGGGAGCATGCCAGGCAGGGCCAGCAGGGAGAGGCAGGGAGAAGGGATGCCTGGTGTCCAGGATCTTGCTAAATCCAGATTGGTAACCTCACGGGCAGAGCCGCCGGCAAGCTGGGCACGGGCCGGAAACAGGGCCCTGAGCACAGGACTTGGACATGACTGTCACGGACAGACCCCGGTGGTTTGTGAGCCTCTGCTAGAGGTGTCAGAAGGGCCCCTCGGAGGGCTGCAGAGGGCTGCGGAGGGCTGACTAAGCCTAGAGGCCGGCACGGGGTCTCGGGACATCTCTCTGTATCCAGCACGGAGCTCGTCCCAGCACCCGAAGCAGCCCAGCTCAAGGCTACTGTATTGGATGGTGCGTGACCACAGCCTCCCACCCCACCCCGACTGTGCCCACGGGCACCTCACCTGTCCCACCATGGTCTTGGCAAGGACCTCTGCCCGGCGCGGCCCGCTGAGCATGTCTGCTGCCTTCAGGAAGATCTGGGCCCGGTCTGCGACGGGCTTCAGGTCCCACTCTTTCCTGGCGGCCAACGCAGCCTCAATGGCTTTGTTGAGTACACCCTAATGAAGAGGAACAGGTTCAGGGCTGTCTCCCACAGCAGCAAGGGTCCCAGGGGAACGGGCAGGGAGACTGGAGGTCACCCTCCACCCAGGGACCCGTGGATCCCCCCACCCTCACATACACAGTAGCAAACAGTGTCCCACCTGCCAGCCCACCCCAGGCTCTAGGCCTTTCCTGCGGCCATCTGGAGGTCTGAGGGACCCGCCAGGAAGGTCTGCATGCCAGGGGACTTGGCAGCAAGTCCCCCAGCTGGTAAGCTAGCTCTGCTTTCTCTTGTGGGCTCCTTAGGGCCTCACCTTCTTCCCAGGGCCCCCAAGCCCACCAGCCAGAGCCTCTAGCCCTCAAGGTCAGGTGCACAGAACCATAGCCTGAGACTTCCAACCTGACACCAGCATGCCCTCGCTGCCCCATGAGGCCAGCTCCTAGACCCCCTGCCACAGGGCACCCCAACCCCTCTCACTGCCCCCCATGATGCCGACCCTCTACCTTCCCATCCTTGGTGTTTCCAATGTCCCTGACTCAGCCTTGCAGAATCTACGCCCCTTGGAAACCAGGCTGCCTCACGGCCATAGGCATGTCGGGGGATGTCAGCCCCGGCCCACGCAGCTCTCATCTGGCTCTACTGAACCCCAGGCGGGCCAGGCTGTGAAAGACTCCACCCATCCGCCCACCACGGCCACAGAGGGAAGCAGACACTGAAGCCCACCTCCAGGCCAGCAGCCAGGAAGGCAACAGAGGGCCAGCAGCCCAACCCGAAGTCGCCAGGGCCTTACCTTATCTGCATAGCAGAACTTGGCCACCTTGTGTCCATGGTTGAAGGGCTGCCAGATGAGAGGAGAGCGAGGTCACTGCCCAGTCTGGAGATGCCAGGACAGGTGGGGACGTGGCCGGGCACAGAGCTCACCTACCAGGCAACAGCCCTCAGCACCCTCGCCCTCTCCCCTCCGATCCCCACATCCGTCTCTCTGACTAAGGGCTACAGAGCACCTGTGGCTCGGTGAGTAAGTCCATCCCTGCTCTGGAAGGGTCACAGTCCCGGAGAAAGGCATGGACCACATAGTCTTTCAGGGAAAGTGTGGACTTCGTGGCCAGACAGACACGGGTTCACATCCAGCTCTGCCACCTACTAGCTGGAGGCCAGAGTAAAGTGAGTTCCCCTTTCCACGTCTCCCCCTGTGGGAAATGAGGACACTCCCCACCCCACCCCTGCCCCGTCTCACAGCATGGGGAGTAGGGCCAAGTGGGTTCACAGGTGAAAACGCCGCCAGAGTGGGTGTGGCTCGCGGCTGGGGCTCAGGTGTGAGCACTGTCCCCTGTGAGGCCCCACACGATGTGTGGGAGTTGAGACCCGCTCAGGATTTCTGCCATCCCCCGGAGTGCCTAGGGGACAGACCAACCACTTCTCTAGCCCCTGGCATGGGACCCAAATATACTCATTGAAAAGACCCTCCACAAACATTTACAAACAGAACCCAACAGCGCCAGACACTAGCGTGAGCAACAAGACAGGGAGAAATTTCCCTTCTTTCCACCACAGTTCAACACTTTTGCCACCCAGCAGTCTGCCAACGGGCTGTTTGCAGCTTTCCTTTCTAACACGGCAGCCACGAGCCATGTGCCTGCTGACATTTCAACCCCATTCCTCGGCCACACCTGCCACATTCCACGGGCTGGACGGCCACGCACGGCCCGTGGCCGCGGTAGCGGGACAGCATGCAGATACTGGTCATCGGAACTGCAGAATAGTCTATTGGGTGGTGCTGGTCTAGGGTTCAGGACAAAGTGGCCCTCTGCCCCTCATTCCAACCACCAACAGAGTCACCTGTATCCTGTCCACACCCGAGTCTGGCTTGTGATGCTCAGGGCCTGAGGTGGCAGCTCGGACCCTGGCCCTTCGACCCAGCACATCCCCGTGGACCGCAGCTCCCCGACGCCAGCAGCCACGTGCCAGCCACTGCCTCCCATGCCTGGGCTCCCCCAGTTCCCACGTGGCCAGGTCAGTGAGGCACCACAGGCCATGAGAATGGACGTGCCCGCCCAGAGGGTTATCAGAATCCTAGCTGGCAGGTGGCACAGCGCTGAGGGGCCAAGTGACCTGCGTGATGCAGGGCTGTGCTCCCAGGGCTCCGGGTGTCATGCCCTCTGGTTGCTGACCCAGCAGTGGGCGCTCTGGCCTGCATGGAATGACAGTGTGCAAAAGGCATCCTTTGGACATGAGCTGAGACTCAGGCACTGTTTGTCCTTCTGACGCCCTCGGGAGCAATTTCTCTCCGGGCCCCCTATGGGGAAGGGCTGTACTTCTCCCAAGGTGCAGCTGGAATTTATTTCAAGAACACTCTGACTAGTGTAAGTGACGTGCTGGCTTCCCTGCGATCACCAGGAGGCATCAAGGCAAGTCTAGGCTGTCTCCTGCACCCAGGGCTCCACGGTTCTCATTCCGTGACCAGGAGGCCACAGCGAGATGACCCCACTGCACTGTGAATTACTATGCCGCTTCCAAATCCTCCCCAGAAAATGCACCAGAATCAACACCAACAGGGTGTGGTTCTGGAGAACAAGGATTAATCATCCCTATTCCAGATCTAACTGTGCTGCCCTAGCTGGGTCATTTAGTGTCTCTGAGCCTTGATCTCCAAAATGGGCAGCTAACACCCTACTCTTCCTCCCTCTAAGAGAAGCGGCAAGGACCGAGAGAGGAGCCCCTGCATATGGGCAGGACCTCTCAGACGTGTCTGTAGGAGTGTGGCTCCAGCTGGAGGGCTTCTAGGAGGAGGGGACACCTGGCTGGACAACGGGTCCACGCCCTGGGGGCTCGCCTCAGAGGAGCTTATCTTCCCCGAGAGCAGCAGTTCCAAAATAGAGGGCAGGGCTTTGGAGACTGTCTGATTCTCTGGAAAGATTATCTTCAATTCTGCCATTCTGCCCTTTCTCTCTACCCTTTAGGTGGCCAATGGGTCCACCTTTCTAAAGAGACAGCAAAGCCGGTGGCCATCACCGTTTTAACTCCCTCTTGACTGGTGTGAAGTCGGCATCTTTCATGACAAGACCCCCAAGACTACTTTTGGAGGTTTTATACTGGCGCACAGAACTCAAAATCAGGGAACGGACTATAAACTCTGCCGGCAGAGAGTCCCGTGTGATCTGCTGCCCGAGAGACCGGACCCCAGGTTCAGGGAGAAACTGAGCCCCGCCGCCCACAGGACTCACCGACACCTGGTACCGCACATCTGACGTCCACACCTCTTCGTCCCCCACCACACATGGAATGGCTTCCGTCCGGCCCTTCAGGTCCTTCAAGGCCTGCAGAGGGGACAACTGAGGGGTTGGGTATCTCCTCCCCACTCTCTGCCCCACCTAAAAACCCCGGGGGGCAGAGTCTACAAACACAGATCTCCCCAGGTGGGAACAGAAATACTGAGGGGCCGGGGTCTGAGGCCAGAGAGCATCTGCTCTGCTCAGGGGGGGCAGCAGGACTCAGAACCCCCCTCCACCGTCACTTCCTATCCTGCTGGAGGGGAGGCCAGTGCTGCCAGGGCCTCGAATTATAAACAGAGAAGAAAACCCCGCATCTGAAACGTACATGACATCTCACGATTTTTTTAAAATGCTGGCAATTAACGGGACAATGTTTGTAAGCACAAAACAAATGTCTGTGGGCTTACCACCCCTAACCTGGAGGGAGCCCCAAAAGTGTCCGGACCCCAAAGTGGCCTGGCTTACCACCCCCCTCCCCTGCTGCTGCCTCCAGCCTCTCCCATCCTCCAGACGCACGGCTGTCCCTGATCTGGTCTCCTTCCAAGGCTGGAGGCAGGCACATCAGCGGGTGAGGGCTGTAGGCAGAGAGAGGCATCCTGGGGGCGCTGCTGGAGGCTGTCCTCACGCCACCCCCTATTCCCACTGGGTGCCCCTGCCCCCACTGGCCATTACCTTTTGTAGCGCATCTCGCTCCGGGCTGCCCCGCGTGAATGCCAAGACCGGCTCGTTGGCCACCTTTGGGGAGGACGACGTGTGCTTCCACCACAGCCTGGGGTCCAAGGGCAAGGAACAGAGGCAGACAGGTCAGTGGTGGCCGCCACCAGACCCAGCCCCTCTATCTCCAGTGGGGGAGGGAGATGTTCTGGGTTGGCCCAGAATCCTGAAATCCAGAGCAAATATAGAACTGGGGGGCAAGAACTAGCCCTGGGGTCCAAAATCCAAGTTCCAGGTCCAGACCTGCCCCTGTGTGTCCTCAGGTATGTGAGACCTGCCTCCTCTGGGCTGGTTTCTCTATCTACTAAGTGAGAACCATCCTACGAACCCACAAGGCCGTTTGAAGCTTAAGTTCAGTCAACACAAAACTACTTCTAAGTGTTTTGTACATGGAGAGACGGTGGACTCTGCCGTTCCTTCCCCACAATGCAGCCCTTATCCCAAAGGGCCCCAAGTGACTGACTGCTTTCTCTGGGCTGAAAAGGAAGCCTGTTCCAGAGCTCAGCCCATCAGAATGGGACCCGGCTGGGATTCCCTTGGCACCAAGAGCTGAGCTCCCGTGGGCAGAACATTCAAGATGTGGGCCAGGACCTTGGAGGAGTGCCCTGAGCTCAGCTGGCAGCCATGGGGAGGGTGGCTATCAGGGTTCAGGGTCTGATGCCAGGGTCCTGATTTTCAAGAGCTCGTCATCCCGGAAACCTGGTTCCATCTTGAACCTTAGGACCTCACTGACCGGTGGGTCCTCCAGGCCTCTGTGTCACTTGGGCAGTGAGTGCTGGGGGCACTTTTTATTCCTTCTCCCTGGGAAGGGGTCTGGAGGCTCACGGACCCAGTCTGGAAGGACTGGAGGAAGGACAGGAAAGCAGGGGCCATCAGGACTGGTCCTTCATTCATTCTAGAAGGTTCCTGGGTATCTGCTATGCCTGATGCTGCTGTAGACACGGGGGACAGAGCAGTGACCATGACACCAAGGCCTCGGGCTGCATGGGCTGCAGAATCTTTCCCCTCGGTGCCCCGGGCTTCGAAGAATGAGGAGGTGGACCGGCAGTGGTGGCAGCAAAGCAAGGTTAACGACGAGATAGCAAAGAGATCACACAAAGCTCCAGAGGAGGGAGGGGACTGAGAGGGTTACCACCAGTTTCTAAGTCCAGCGGTTTTTACCCTGCCTACTAGCAGGGTGTCTCTTTTAATGTGATTAACACTCCCTGAGCCTATCATCCAATCAGTTTCTTGTCCTCTACCTATCACCAGTGGGGAAAGGATGGAGGGCCCCCTCAGGGTGGTGTAAAATCCTTTTAAGGGTAGTTTCCTCTTAGGGTGGGAGGGCCCCTCCTGTTCCTACCTGCCTTTCTTCCAACTACCCTTCATCCCAAGCAGCTAACCTCCAGTGCGGACCACGGCAAAGAAAACCACGGCAAAGAAATAAAACACGGTGAGAACAAGAGGTGAGAGAACAAGTAAGGGGAAGGGCAGGGCTGCTCCAGCCAAGGTGATCAGGGAGGGCCTCTCAGGGTAGGTGTCCTCTCGGAGCACCATCTGGGATCTGAGAACTGGGAAGAGCCTTCCAGGCACAAAGGAGAGCAAGTACAAAGGCCCAGAGCAGGAAACAGACAGGAAGCACTGAGAGGTCCCCGGGCGGTCCAAGAGGGAAGGGGGCAGGGCGGGGTTGCCCAAGATTTTGCCTAACAGCTCTAAGTGAGGTAGGCCTTCTCCCTCCTCCCCCACCCCACCTCCCAGGCAGCACCCACCCCACCCCAGGAGGACAGTCACATTCCTTAGGCCCCACCCATCCCCTAACCACGGCTAGAAATGTGGGGCTAAGCCAGCCTCCCACCAGCCCTTCCCTTGGGTTACTCTCAGGAGCCAGGGAGACAATCACACAAAGCTACAGGTTTATCCCGTAAATTCAAGTCCACACCGACCAACCCCCCAACCTAGAGCTGGGGAGGAACAGAGCCTCCACACCAGTGAGGAAAGCGGGAGTGGCATGTACGCCCAGGGGCCCTCTGGAAGTTTCCAGCAGCTGCACACTACCAGCAAGCAGTCAATCAGCTATAGCCAGGAGGGGGCCCGCTGAAGAGGGGTGTGGCCTGGGAGCCTGGACCCCGCTCACGGGGCATGCAGAAAGCCCAGCTCTGTTAGCAGACAGCTATGGGACCAAAACCCCCACGGGCTCCGAGACATCAACCCACTATGACAAACTCGGCAGGTCTCAGATTGCCCACCTGAAAAGTGGGAGCAGTCCGTGTGCCCTTCAGAGGCATTGGGAGGTGAAAAGTGCTCGCCTTTCCTCACCCCTCGGGCTCTGTACTTCTAAGAATACTGTCTTCTTAGATGTGTCTCACAGATGTGTACGTATATATGTATATGTATGTATACATACACACACCCAGAACGTTACCGCACCAGGCCAGGTGTTCAAGGGCAAGATGGTTCTCAGATACCCGCCAGGTCACAACAATCGGGCCGGCCTGGGCACTCACCAGACAGTGCTGGAATAAACTTAGCACCGCATTCCACCCAGCCTAAAATGTAGCAGCTACCAGGGAACCCCGCTCGCTCCCTCCCAGGCAGTGTCAGAAGCAGAAATCCTGCATTCTCTCCCTCTCTACCTTCCCTAGGGCCGAGGCCCACTGTGACCACAGGATCATCACACTCCCCGCTGGCTTCCCCTCTGCCTGGAAAGTCTCCAAGCCCCAGCCCAGCTGCTCATCAGTCCAAATGTGGGGAACAGAATTCAGAGATGAGCCTGAGTTGAATCTGAAGCCAAAAATAACCCAAGGACACCTGACAAAACCAAACCACCCCCCCCAACCTTTTGTTTTGGCTCATGGGCCATGTGGGATGAGCACGAGCTCTTCCCTGGGCTCTGGAAAGGCAGAGTGGAAAGGCAGAGAATAATCACTCACAGAACCTGGAGCCTCTGCGAGGGTCTGCTTGAGGCCCTTCCAGGTAGGACTCATTCCTTACTCATGCGCACACATTCATCGCATATCTCGAGGGCGCAGAGATTGCTTGGATACCACCAATGAAACCTACCTACTCGTGGCTTCTCATCTCTTCTCCAACAAAAAAATTGGAATCCTTCCTGAGGCCTCCAGGCCTATTTCCCATCACCCCTCTCCCCTGCCCACTTTGTCTGCCGAGATCCGGCCACCAGGGGGTCTTTCTGGAGTCCCCTCCTCTGGGGACGCCACCCTCTGGCTCCTGGATGGGCCGTGTATCAGGTCATCTCAGAGCCCACGCTCTGATCATAGCACCACCAACAGTGCTCTGCCTCTCCGTGGCTCCTGCCAGGCCACCACCCCCGACCCCACCACTCACCCACGGACACCCCACCTGGCCCTCGGGAGCACTGGAGAAATACCTTTTAAAACAAAGAACACCCTGATAAACCTTTTATCAGATTCATCAAGAAAAAAAAGAGGGGGGCTGATAAAGAGAAAAACAGGGAACACCCAAAGTGTTGTTGGAACAACACCAGTCCCCCGGGACTGGACTCCCAGGCCAGTGCTCTTCTGCTAACACCTGGGGCTGGACGCAGGTCCCGAGTGCCTGGGGTCAGGGTGAGCAAGCACAAAGAGAGGAGGAGAAAGGAAACTACCCTTGCTTCATTCAGCTTCCAGACTTTCCCAGCTGTTATCTGGGACCTGATAAGGCCAATCCTCCTTATCGTGGAGATAAGGGGCAGTGAGCAGAGAGAAAGTACAGGGCCCAGGCAGATTCAGGCCAAGCTTTATTGCCCCAGAACTTTATTGCCCCAGAAATATCAAGGAATACATATTAAGTGCTTACAACAGGCCTGGCAAGACACCAAGTGATTATCTCCTGAATCCAGCTCCGAATGCATGAGAAAGAGACCTGGATTACTATTACTATTACTATTACTATTACTATTACTATTACTATTACTATTACTATTACTATTACAGATGAGAAAACCGACTTCGGGGATACTAATGCTGTCGCATGGCTCCAGGGCACGGCTCCAGGGTACAGCTCCCCGCCCCACAGAGCAGCACCTGAACCCAGGGCCTCCTCTCTCAAGCACCTGCCGCCTGTCAAAGACCCAAGCGGCGGGGCCAAGGGGACAGGCTCGTCCTCCTCTCCACCCAGCTTGTGTCTCCTCCCTCCCAGCATTTCCCAGCTCACGAGAGAGGAGGGTGGTGATTTGCTGTTCATGGGCGCTGTCTACTCCGTGCCAGGAAAGGAAAGGTGGGGGCAGGGTAGGAAACCCCCAAAATGGGCAGCTGTCTGCCCCCACCCGGGGGGGTGAGCAGGGTCTACCCCAACAGAAAGGGTTCTGCCTTGGCGTCATTAGTGAGGACAACGGGCAGGCACCGAGGGCACCCGAGCTCCACACCTGCCTCCATCATCCCTGTGCTGGCTGGGACCCTCGTGTCTGAATCTTCCTGGTCCAGGGTGATCACTCGGGACAGCCCATGACTGGGGAGAGGGATCAAAACAATACTCAGAGCAACACGGTTGGGGCACCTGCGTGGCTCTGCCCATTAAGCAACTGCCTTGGGCTCAGGTCATGACTTTAGGGTCCTGGGATAGAACCCCAAGTCGGGCTCTCTGCTCAGCAGGGAGCCTGCTTCTCCCTCTCCCTCTGCTCCCCCTGCTTGTGCTTTCCCCCTCTGTCCAATAAAGGAGTAAAATTAAAGGGAAAAAAAAAAGCATCATTGTCCAAGAGCAGGTACTCTTCAAAGTAGTTTGTGTGTATGAACTCATCTCCTCTCAAGGCAATCCTAGGAGACAGCTACTACTGTCTTTACCTTTGGGAAAATGAGGCAGGAGGGAGGCTGAAGAGCCTGCCAGGGGCCACAGAGCTGCTAAGAGGTGGGGCCAGAATCCACCCCACGCTGTCCTCTGGACCATTCCAACAGCAAGCATACAGCACCTACTATGTGCTGGGCCGGGGCGGGGGGGGGGGGTACCAGAGGCAGGTGCCCAGGGAGCACCAGGGACAACCACAGCTCAATGGGGATTCCGTCAACCTCTGAAGCCAGAATTAGCATCACTTCGTGCCGCTAGTTACATAATGAGCCCCCATCACACCATCTCTAACCCTTCTGCTCTGCGGCGAATGGGATTCTCCCCATTATACAGACAGGACAATGAAGGGCCAAAGGAGAGCCACACCACCAAGGCCACAAAGCGCTGGGTGTGGGCTCGCCAAGGGGGCAGGGGAGAACATTCCAGGCGAGAGGCACTGCCTGGGCTCTGCTAGGAGGACTGAGAGGAGAGTTTATGTCCAGGAAGCGATGGGATGGGCCAGCCCCCTGCCCAGCACAGCCTGTGCCCATTCCAGGGGCAGGCAGGCTGGGACATGTGTTGGGGAGTTCTGAAATGCTGCAAACTAAGCAGGTAGGTGGGCTGCGAGGAGTGACCCAGGATTCTTGCAGGGGACAGGACGGTAGTCAATTCCAGCCCACCTACCCCCTGATGGTGGGGGGGACCCCTGGCACCCAGCAGCATCTGGTACAAAAGTAACAGAGAAAAATTCACGATTGGTATAAACCTACGATATGCCTGGGCTACTTTTTTTACTTATTAAATCTATACATAAATATAAATATGTATCTTTCCAAAAAGAATGTGCAGAGACATAACTGAGGATAACCCCCTGATAAAGTCAACGAAATAGAGAAAAAACCAGGTCAGGGCCCAGGGAGACAGGAGGCAGTCAACTGGGGGCCTGGTGTTTACTAGCGTAAAGCCTTAGAGGAGTTTTCCTTAACTTTCAAGGGCTTTAGTTGTTTAATCCACGAAATGGGGAATAGTAATGCCTATAAAACTATCACAGGCTGCTAAGAAGCCCAGTAAAATAATCCACGTCATTAAAAGGTACAAGACCACGGAGATAGTAAAATGGACAAGTCTACGAAATAAAAGTAAACTACAAAAAAGTGTATGCAGATGAGCCCCCCATTATACTGTTAGGTTTGCTTTTTTTTTTTTTAAGCATACATATTTGTGGAAAGTTAAAAGGATATTAATCGAAGTGAGGGCAGTGGTTACCTCCATGTGGTGAGATTCTAGGTCATTTTCATGTTTTTTGCTTTATCTGCACTTTTTCCAATGGACACACGTTAATTAAATAAAAAGAAAATGCATGGGGGTGCCTGGGGGGCTCAGTCGGTTAAGCACCAAACTCTTCATCTCAGCATTGTGAGATCGAGCCCTGCACTGGGCACAGAGGCTGCTTGGGATTCTCTCACCCCCTCCCCACCAATCATGCATGTGTACCCTGCATTCTCCCTCTAAATAAATAAATCTTAAAAAAAAAAAAAAAAAAAGCAAGGGGGAATGCATGATTAAGAGTATTTTTAGGGGTGCCTGGGTAGCTCAGGCTAGGTGAAGTGTCCAACTCTTGATTTCAGCCTAGGTCATGATCTCAGGGTCATTAAGGTAGAGCCTGCTTAAGGTTCCCACTTCCTGGGATGCCTGGGTGTCTCAGTCGGTTAAGTTTTTTGGCTCAGGTCATGATCTCCGGGCTAATAAATAAAATCTTACCAAAAAAAAAAAAAATTTCTCTCTCCCTCTGTATTTCCCCCACCCCTTTAATAAATAAATAAATAAAATTTGGGGGCAAAAGGTATTTTTTTTTTTTAAGATTTTATTTGACAGAGAGAGACAGGGAGAGAGGGAACACAAGCAGGGGGAGCAGGAGAGGGAGAAAGCAGGCTTCCCGCTGAGCAGGGAGCCCCACACGGGGCTCAAGACCAAGACCCCGGGATCATGACATGACCTGAACAACGGCAGATGTTTAATGACTGAGTCACCCAGGCACCACCCCCTCCCCCGCAAAAAAAAAAAAAAAGAAAAAAAAGAAAAGGTGTTTTTAAAAAATCAGTTGAGATTCCTGGCACTCCAGGCAAAAAGGGAAACACTATGAACATCATCACCCCCACCAGGTTCCTCAAAAGAGGTGATTTTCCTCAGCATTAGTTCTATGAACAGGACACGGAGAGATACTATTAAACATGTTCTAAAACTGTTTCTCCACAAATGGCCCAAGAGCATCCTAAATATTAGCTAAATAAACAAAAAAATGGCCCAACATCACACCTGTTTTTCTAGCACAACGGCTGTCTGCTAGGAGCAATTTTGGCCTCGGAGACGTTGGACAGTGTCTGACATTCCTATATGGACGGTCCCAACTGTAGAGTGCTTGTGGTGTCTCATGGGCAGAGGCCAGGAAAGCTGCCGAACATTCTCCAAGGCCCAGGACAGCCCCTAACACACAGGGTTACCCAGCTCAAAATGTTAACAGTGCCAAGGTTGAGAAACCCTGTTTGGGGCTCTGGGCCAGCTGCTCTATCGAAAGAGGTAACCTGAGCCTTCAGATCAGGTTGCAAAAAACGCTTTCGCTCCACTCGGGAGGCTCTGTAATTAAGAGCAGGAAGCGGGAGCCTGACTGCGATTTTAGCTCTCCATTGGTTTTAACTGGCAGATCAGTTTCCCATCTGTAAAAATAGGGATAGTACAATGCTTACCAGCACACTGCCAGGTCTATAGTTCTTGATCGCTTGATAGTTGTTACTGCTATCGTAAGCTTTTTTTTTTTTTTCCTAGAATATGGATTGCTTTCTACCAGGTATTATAGGTTTTTATGGCTAAGCCCTCTCCCCCGCACCATTAAACTGAAAACTCTCCGAAGTCCCCATCCACGTGCAAGTCCCCTGGGTACCCCTCTCTTCCAGGGTTTAGCACATGGCACATGGTAGATGCTCAGTAAATACATGAACTTATGGTCTTCCTCCCCCATGGCTGGGGGTGGGGGTGGGGGCGGAGGGTGGTGTCCGAGTCCAGGGAGAAGCTTGCAAAAGAGATTGCATTGAAGGTGTGGCAAGTGTGGCCCCCAACCTTGGCTTGGGAGAGAAGTCCTCCCCCATGTGCTCTTCCTGTGCCCTTACCTATGAAGCCCCCACCCACAAAGGACACCCAGAAGTGTTGAAACTGACCCATGCCCAGGCTGCGCACCCCCCCACCATCCCTTGGGAAACTGATTAACTCAGAAAAGGCATAGCTCAGCAGGGAGACAGAGTTGGTCACAGTCCTAGGGGTCAGGCAAACAAAACTCAAACTGGGGGCGGGGGCTGCCCAGCCCTGAAAGAGAGGCCCACAGAAGTACCTGCCTGTCAGACTGAGCCTGTCTGGGACAGGGTCTGTGTCCTGCCTACCTCCCTCCACCCTCCACCTAGCACAGAGGGTCTAAGAACATGTCACTGAGAGGCACCTGGGTGGCTCAGTGGGTTAAGCCTCTGCCTTTGGCTCAGGTCGTGATCTAAGGTCCTGGGATTGAGGCCCGCATCATGCTCCCTGCTCACTGGGGGCCCTGCTTCCCTCTCTCTCTCCACCTGCCTCTCTGCCTACTTGGGATCTCTCTCTCTCTCTGTCAAATAAATAAAATCTTAAAAAAAAATAAAAATAAAAATAAAAAGAACATGTCACTGAGTGGGCAAGGGTCCAGGAACCCAACTCCACGGCTCGGGCATTTGCAGGGCTGATCCACCCCAAAACTACACCTTGGTTTCTTCACCTGTAATTCGGAATATCTCCTGCACAGCTTAAAAGAGAGTGATAAAAGACTATCTGCGTAATAATAACTGGGTATTAAGTGCCAGGCACTGTTCGATGCACTTCCCGTGCAGTGTCTCTCCCTCAGCAATCACAGTGAGGCATGCATCAAGCACCTCGCCCAGCGTCTGGCCCATGACAAGCACTCCCTAAGTATTACTCTTCCACCTACTGGGAGGAAGGGTCCCTTTTCTGCCCAGGACTTAATTTGGGAAAGGGAGAAGAGGAAAGAGGAGTCCCGGTAGAAAGGGGACAGGAGACTCAGGGACTCCCAGAGACGAGTCTTGAATGTGAGACCGAGGATGGGGGGCTGAGAAGCGCTGTGCAAAAAATCGAGATGCATTCTGTCGGTGGGTTCCCTGTGAGGAGGAAGACGAGCGCGAAGGAGGTGACTTTCCGAGCGTGGGAGCCAGGAGGTGTCCACCTCGCGGAGGAGACCGGGGGGTGGGTCGCAGCGGGAGGAAGGCCGTGAGGGGCAGAGGGCTAGAGGAGGCGACCCCCGGCGTGGGGAGCCTTCGCGATCGCCACGGGGATCTGGCAGGGAGGGGCCCCCAGGCACCCCCCTCCCGCCCGCCGCAGACCTGGGGCGCACTCACCCGGGGTCCCTCCAGGGGCGGGCCAGCAGGGCACGGCGGAGCGCAGAGGGGAGCGACTGCATCTCGAGCTCGCAGCGGAACTGTTCGCACACGGTGAGTCCCGGGGTTGCTCACAGACCTTGAGCCCCGGGCGCGGCCAGAAGGCGGAGCCCCGCCCGGAGCGCACGACCTTGGCGGGCGGGGGGAATCGGATCACTGGGCCGTTTTCCGCGTCAGACTTACCCGAAATGCCTCCGTGTTTCCTCTTGGTAATACGATCACTCTGATTAGAAGGCACTGGAGACGCAAGTGTGCGACCTAGGACAAGGCAGCCCAAAAGGGAAGCTTTGGTATTTACACGTTTCCCCCTCGTCTTTTATTGTATGGCCCAGTCGCCCTCCGTGGGGGCGGGAGAGGGGGCGTGAGCCCCCTCGACCAATCAGAATGACACACCGAAGACTGTGAGCCAATCGGGAGGGCGGTCCTCCTGTAGCCGTCTCCGGGAGGGGCGGAGAGAGCCAATGAGAGAGCCGGAAGGGGACAAGTGTAAGGAGCCGCGGAAGGACGGCGGTTCGGTGAGTCAGGTGTCGTGAGCGTCCCGGCCTGACGGTTCGGTCTCCCGTTGGCCGGGTGGCCATCAGACTCTTGGACCCCGCGGGGCCACACCGCGGCCAGCCGCGTGCCTCCACCCGGGGGAAGCAGCCCCTGGGATGAGCCTACAGACCCTGCCTCCAGCCTCTGCCTGGTGGGCACCCACCCACCCTGCACCTCGGGGCCTGGCGCTTACGTAAATCCGCCTGCTTCCTGGCCAACTAGGATCAGTGAGAGAGAAAACCCAGCCGGTCCATGCTTAACTTTTCCTTTAAAGCCCCTGACCTCGTGATGAAGAACAGTTGGAAGAAAGGCAGGTCAGGGCTGATCAGAGTAAAACAGCCGGCCAACAAGCCCATAAAGCCCCTAGATTTAAATGCCAAATTGGCAACCCTATCGGGTTCCCCTCCCCGCCCTTTGGGAGCTTTGTACCCTATCATCCAATAAACTTTACGATCGTTCAATAAACCTTGCTTTGCTGCCCACCACTCTGTGTGGTCTATCTCTTCCTTCTTCCAAGCAGCCTGACCAAGAACCAGGGGCACTGGAGGAAAAGAAATCCTGTAACACTCAGAACTGGTTGTCCCTGCGCTCCATCCCACCACTCCCCACCCCCAACCCCTGAGTCAAAATTCTGGTTTTCTCTTGGAGTTGTTTGCTTGAACACTTTATTTAAAATTCGGATTCTGGGAGTGCCTGGCCACGTGGCTCAGTGGGTTAAGTGACCTACTTGTGATTTCAGCTCAGGTCCTGATCTTACGGTGGTGAGATCGGTGGTGAGATCGAGCCCCTGATCTTACGGTGGTGAGATCGAGCCCCTGATCTTACGGTGGTGAGATCGGTGGTGAGATCGAGCCCCACATCAGGCTCTGTGCTCAGCCGGGAGTCCATCTGAGGCTCTTTCCCTCTGCCCTTCCCCCCTCCACACACCCCACCCTACCCCACCCCACCCCACCCACCCTCTAGTGCCAGCTCTAGGTCTCTCAAATAAATACTTTAAAAAAAAAAAAAGAAAAACGGATTCTGAAGCCTTCCTGATGGCTGGCTCTTCAGGATTCATTCCATTCCTAAATTAATTGAAGCTTTTAGAGCCCTCTTCCGAATTACCTCTTAATATTTTCTGCAAAGGCAACAGAGAACCTGCTGAGGAGTGAGAGTGCTGATGGTGACTGTGGTTCCTCCTTAGGACATTGGCAAAATACCCTATTTCCCTGGGACTCAGTTTCTATAGTGGGGGGGGGGGCGGGTATCGCCCGCATTATTTCATGTTACTCCTCTTTCTCCAAGTCACACCCTTTAAGACACTTTGGGGATTTTAAAGAGTGGGGAGAAAAGGAAGCTCCGTTAAGCGCAAGTCTTTTTTTTTTTTTTAAGATTTTATTCATTTATTCGTGAGAGACACAGAAAGAGGGAGGCAGAGGAAGAGGGAGAAGCAGGCTCCGCACAGAGAAGGAAGCCCGACGGGGGGGGGGGGGGGCCCCCCCCCAAACCCCGGGGGCGCAACCCCCAAGCCAAAGGCAGATGCTTAACGGACCCGGCAACCAGGCGCCCCTAAGCACAAGTCTTAAACATGGTAAAGAAATAGACTGGAATTGGTGTCTGTCCCTCTGAATCCTTGGAGAAAACCCTAGTGGGGAGCAGGGCAGCTCACAGGAGGCAGGGTCTCCCTAAATTTGGCCATTAATAGGAAGAAACTAGAACACTGGACAGTGTCAAATCCAGAGTCCCAGAAGGTGGCCCCTCATGGGCACCATAAAAGGAGGTTAAACAAAGGGGGGTGGGTTATGATCAGCAGGACCTCAACTGCAAACCAGGCAATGCCAGTTACTCAGCCTGCGATGGCTCTGGCTCGCTCTTCCCCTTCCGTAAAGTGTATATGGTAATAAAGTCTGCTCTATCGCCCTCCAAAGATTTCACCATGAGGTGCCCATATAACAAGGGATGTGAATTTTCCCTATTTTATCACCAGCTGGCTAATGGCTTTGTTTTGGTGTTTATGCAGCCCTCAGGCCTCTTGCCCTTTGCCCATCACTATTTTATCCTCAATTTAAAAAAAAAGAAAAAGCACCATCAATTCTAAGACATTTCACTTTATTTAAAAGAAGCCAATATACAGGATATAAAGGGCATGATATTTACAACAGTACAGTAAACAGGTTGGTTTCTGGTAGGATCAGTAGTCTTTCAATGAGTATAAACCCCCCCTTTCCCCTTGACACTAGACCCAACTGGCAGACAAACAGCAACAGTGGGGTGGGATGGGACTGCGGGATATAAAGTTTCCCTGGATGGAGCTAAAAATCAGGTAGATGCTAAAACGTCCACGAAGGGGTCTTGCTGGGGGTGGGGATGATGCCTTGCCTCATTTCTCTTGAGGGCCCGGCAGCGGGAATGGTGAGGGATTTGCCCAAGACTAACACACAGCCCAGGTCCAGTCCCGAACCTGGAAATCCTCCAGTCAAGGAAAATTCCCTTTCCGAGAGAATCAGCCTTTACCCATACCCACTCAGCTGCCTCCAGACTCCCCATGTCAAGAGGATGCTCGGGGTCTCAAGATGGTGGAACCCAGGTCTGAGGAAGTCCCAGCACCCCGGTTCCTGCCCCAGGCCCTGGAGGAACACATCAAGGACGGCAGCCCAGGCATCGGCTTGGAGTGGGCACAGCTGGGGCTGGGTGGTGGGCCTCTCCCAGCCTTTCCATTCCTGCTCCAGTTCCCTGATCACTGGGACCCACTAGGGTCCAGGCCCCAAGGAAACCAAGCGTCCCCTGAACCAACAGTCCCATAGTCACCCACGGTCCGCTGCTTCTCAACCTCTCCCAAATACAGCTGACCTGGCAATGGACCTTGGCACACCAGACCCATGTCACCGAACAGAGGCCACCCTCTGAGGCAGAGCTTGTCCCCTACCCAATGCCCCCTCTCCCCTCCTCCCACCCACCTCCATTCTGAATTCCCCGCTGCCCACCCACTCCCACAGGTGCCCCCCCACCTCGAGACTTTCAAGGACCGAGGAGCTGGAGGGTGTGTCAAGGAACAGGGAAATGGGGTGAGGTGGGACGTACATAGGCTCTGCTAAAGCTGCTCACAGGTGCAGGGGTGGAGGGTGGGGAGGCCGGGGAGATGGGAGGGGCACTGATCAAATTCAGACCAGCAGTGACCTGCGTCTTGTTCACAGGAGAACACCGGGCTATCAGAACTGCCTACCCTAGATTTAAAAACCCTTGCCTTTCATAAAAATAGATGAGAATCTCTTACTTTATAAATAGATTACATTTAGCTTAAGTTACACCTTTTATTACCCCCTCCCCCACACCCTCTCCCCCCTTCCAAGCCCAAGTGATTTGCTTCTCTGAAGGTCAGAGCTAAGTCCACGATGGACTGGCCCTTCAGAGACCTCAAGATATATTGCTACAAGAAAACAAAATGTGTTTACTTGCCAATGTTTTGTGTTTTTTTTCCCGTTTGGAGTCTCAAAGGAGTGTGTGTGTGTGTATGTGCGTGCGTGCGCGTGTGTCTTCCACAACCAGGGAGCCAAAAAGAAGCTACTCTCCCTGCCCCTCCCCAATCCTCTCTTTTTATAAAACCCCCAAAAATAGGAGAGTGAGAGAGGGCAGCACAGGAGAGCCCATCTGAGAACAACCTTAAGATACCAATGTCAATATGACACTGGGCTTAGAAATAGAAATTTGTGTATTTACAGCTTTACAAAGGATGGAGCAGTTCGTCCCAACCAGACCAGGGGCTGCTCCAGCGAGCGTTGGGGTCTTTCTTGGCAAGCTGTGGGCTCATGGCAGGGGCACAAGCAAGGGCCCACTGGCAACAACTCAAAAAAGAACTTGGTGGGGAGAGAGGCAGCTGGGCTGGTCAGCCACACCCTTGCCGCCCCCAACACCCCGCATCCACCTGCCCCAGATCCTAGCTCCCTAGGGCAGAGCAGCTCTGGAAAACCAGCAGGAAAAAGCTGCACGGCCAGCGTCCATGTCTGGCTGTCGCCATTTCCACACTCCCTGGCACCCTAGTCCCAGAGGCAAACGTCCTATATACATGAACATAAATAACACTACTGGACACCGACAGCCACGGTCCCCTTAGGTAACTCCGAATACTTACACTCCTGCCTTATGTCTTAACACAACAGATAGCTCTGTCACCCTCCCCACCACCTTGAGGAGCAACCCAAGCCTGGCCTCTGCTCTGCTTCCCAAACCAGGTCATTCCATGACCCCCCTCAGCCCCAGACAGAGGAGGTCCGGGGATGCGGCGGGGGGGGGAGGGGGGGGGTCCTCCCAGAAACGGAAAATCTTTCCAGCAGCTGAGGTCCACGCCCGACTTTGGTTAAAATAAAACTAAAACTAAAACAACACTAATTACAATAATAATCAGGTATGTTTGAACCCTGTAACCTTTAGAACAAGGGTCAGTGAGGAGGAGGGCCAGGGGCTGTCTCTCCTCCAAAACTACTGTCCCTCCGCGTACCTACCCAGGGGCTGTCTGGCTGGGAACGGAAGCCTCTGGGCCAGACTGCCACAGGGGACCAGCAGGTTCCCTCGACAACCACAAAAGAAAAAGAAAAAGAAAAAAAAAGACAGAAAAACTCACAATAAAGGCCACCAAGTTCTGATAAATAAAAATTACATACGGTCACTAACACACATGCTCTCTCTCTCACATATATATATATAATATGAATATTATGTACAATGGTTTTAAGACCGTAAAACAGGTGGGGAAACGGAAGAGAGAGAAGGCCCTTACAGTCGCTGGTACCCTGAGGAAGAAAGACAGGGGGCTGCCACCGGATTTACAGCCAGAGGCCCTCCACCGCCTCCACAGGAGAGAGGTAGGTGGGGAGTTCTGGGCCTCGGATGCATTTTGCTTCTTGGACCTCCAGGGGGAGCTCCTGGGCCAATAAAAAAAATTTTGTTTTAATTAAAAAAAAAAAACAGAAACACAAAAATTGGCAATCACGTCCCCAGGAGTGGGTACAAAAAGTTTTTTGTTTTGTTTTGTTTTGTTTTGTTTTAAGCAAAACCTGCTCGGCTGGCTCCACACTGAGATTTGGCGGGTGGCCTCCACACGGGGCCTTCTGACCCAAGCATTGGGGAGATACTGGCTCAGGTTAACTCCCCACTGGTCGGTCAATCAAGTGAAGTATGGAAACAGGCTTGCATATGTCCATGAGCAGAACAAAGGATGGTTCTCACACTCCAGCTCCACTCCTGCCTCCTCCGATCTGCCAGCAGCCCTTGTTGCCTCTCTCCCCCTCCCTTTCCAGTGCCTGCCAGTGGCCGAACAGCCCGCGACTAGGGGCGGTAGAGAACCAAACAAGATGGCGGCAGGCGGTGCCAACCCAGCCCCACTGCGGAGGGCTGGATACCAGGCCTCGCCCCCTCCAGGCTTTCTCACAGAGAAATTACAGATCTGTAGCCCCTTATCATTGGCTGGGAAGGGAGAGAAAAACATCAAGTCATCAGGGCAATAAAAGACCCCTCCCCCCCCCCACAAAGGTCCCAAGAAAGCAAGCAGTCAGGTGGGCCGATGGCCTTGCAGCCCTCCTCCCCACCGGCCTCACTACCAACCTTGACAGAACCCCTACTCCCAAGTCAGTGCTCACCCTCAGAGGCTGCGAGAGAGATTGCCCTAGCCTCCGCCTCCCTGCCAGCTCCAGGGGAAAACCAGGAGTCTGGGCGATGGCCTACCTTCCACAATGATATAAGGCAAGCTGCTTTTTTTTTGTTTTGTTTTGTTTTGTTTTGTTTGCATAGTAGTTTAAACACAGTGAGACTCCGCTTTCCCGCACAGTGCCTTGTCCCTCCGCTGCGCCACTCGATCCAGAAAGAAAATAAAATTTTGTCTGCCCTCCCTCCTCCCATCTTTTCTCTCTTGTCAGTAAGTAAAAACACTGGGGAGACCCCCCACACACACACCCAGGCCTGGAAAGGTTGCAGAGGCAAACAGCTCCTTCCTAGGGATGGGGAAGTGGATCTCCCCTAGGCCAACTCAGGTCAGCACTGGGGGGGCGGGGCAGAGGAGGGGAGGGCAGAGCTCAGGGCCAATCAGAGAAGCAGGTGGGAGGGGAGAAATCCACATTATACCGGGCCAGGGTCCCCCCCATCCCCCGTCCCCACCTTAGAGTTTTGTATAAAAACACCTGCTAGGAAGAATTCTTTGGAGCTCAAAGTGGCTCAGCTTAAGGGAAAAGGCACAGTTAACACTGCATCGTCCGGACAGAAGTCTGCATTTGTAACGTGGAGAACAATAGAAATTGACAGCACCATTCCTTGGGTGGGTGGATGGAGGCGGGGCACTGGTTGGTGGTGGGTAGAAGGAAGGAAGCAGCGGTCCCTCGGGGCCTCCAGAGAAGGGAGGACAGAGGGAGTCTGTGTGGTGAGGACTGGAGCTCCACTCCAAGAAGCCTTCCTGGCCCCATGGGGAGAGGGGCAGAGGCGCCATCACCAAGACCAGCAGGCACAGGGGGCCTCCGTCATCAGCTGACCATGGGTTCCACATCCGCCTCCCGCTCAAACTCATCCTGGATCTCGTCTGTACTTCCTGAGTCACTGCTGGCCACGGAGCTGGGAGATGGTGAATTCCTGGAAGGCATAAGAGAACAGGGGTCATGCAGAGGGCAGTCTGGGGACTCCTGAAGAGATCCAAGGGGCAGGGAAAGACTGAGCGGCCCCTTGCATAAAATCTAATCATTGATGATTCCGCCCTAAGACCCTGCCTTCACTCTGCTCTCCTTAGAATCTTCTAAGCTCACGGACTTGATTGTGGCCCTCAAGACCTCTCGGGTACCCCTGCACGGCCTCTAAGTGCTCTGCGCGCGGATAGCTCCCTGGGAGCAGGAACCATGGACCGAGCTCCGGTCCTACTCTCCAACCACCTAACACAGGTCCAGGCACACAGCAGGTGCTCAGTAAACCCTAATTAACTCAGAGCTCAGCAGGAGGCCACACAGGGCAGCGGCTAGTAGTACTGGGTCCGGATCCTGGCCCTATCCCGGATGAGCTGGGGGCCAGGAGCAAGCTGTTGAACTGGTTCCTCCATCTGAACACGGAGGTGACGACAGTGGATTCCAGGGACGACAATGAGCTAAAGGTATGACATCCTAAGCCCAGCCCCTTCCCCCACTCCCTCTTTTATAACCTGAACGACAGTCATAATAATAAGAACGAGTACAATGAACACATCTGTGCTTCCTGCCCAGCATTTCTCATGTACCATCTCATGTTATTACTGGCATATCTGTCTCCCCTAAAAGGCGGTGCGTTCCTTGACGGCAAGAGCTCTGTCTTTGTTTTGGCATTCCCTGGCCAACACGAGGGGCCTGAGGCATGTCAGTGTCCTGGGAACACTGTGGCCCTTGGTGGGAGGACAGGAAAGGAAGGGAAATTGCTTCCCACGGACACCGGGAGCCCCATCAGCAGTGATGCTGGAGAGGGCCCTGCGTCCCTCCTCTACCCGGCGACTGGGCAGAAAGTGGGGCATGAGCCCCAAGGGGGCGGGGGATGCCGCTGTTCTGTTCATCGCTGTCCCTGCGGCCTGGCACAGAGCAGGCCTTGGAGAGGACCAGCTGCCGAGTCAGTGGGGGCAGGGCTGCTGCGGGAGGTGCGTGGGATCAGACGCCCAAGTCCTCCCTCACACAGCAGGTGGCTAATACTGGATGGACGGATGTGCTGGGCAGACAAAATGGACCAGGCGATAGGACGCAGCCCCACAAAGCCCCGCCAAGGACGCCGCCGCCGCACCCGTGGGGAGCAGGGGCCGGGCACCTGTCCGCAGAGCCCTTGATGAGCCGGCGGCAGGTCTCCATCCGCACGTCCAGCCCGCGCTTCATGCTGCACATCTCCATGTACTCGTGCAAGTGGCGGTTCATGTCGCTCTTGGCCGTGGCCAGCTCCAGCTGAAGGGCGCAAAGCAGCAGAAAGGTGAGGCCAAGTCCCCCGCACTCAAAACCCTCAGCCACTTCCTCCGCGCATTCCCAGTGGTGACAGCTCCGAGGCCTCCCCGGGACACCATGCCCTGCGCTCCCTGCAGGGTGGACCCCAGCCTCAGAACTGCTCGCAGGGTACAGGGAACAGCTCCCTAGTGACTCGAGGGGCAGCCTGCATGGGGTCCCCCAACTCCACGCCCCTAGCCTCCTGCCCTGCTTTATCCAGACTTGCTTAGGACAGTTCTCAGGTCTCCGTTACGTTTCTGACCCTTCTCCCCTACCAATGACAGAGCCCCCAGGGAAGGCTCGGCCTTCTCCCTCTCCAGCAGTCACTCCCACGGAAAGATGTAGCCAAGCACGGGCCCTACGGTGCAGACAGCCGGCCTACAGGGTGGTTCCTGGCAGCAGACCCTGGGCCAGCCAGGGTCTCGGTCAGTCTCCTCTCTTCTGCTGCTCTGTGTAACAGGGTACAGTACCCACTGGGCAGGCCGGAGACGCCCAACCACCCCTAGGCACGTACAGGGCTCTGTGAGTACTAGCGAGGCTTCCTGAGGGCTTAGAGTCCCTCAATGTCACTCAAACGTCTTCTCTCCTTGTTTGGGATCACCCTCTCTGTTGCATAACGTAAAAAACTCTCTGGGACAGAAACGGATCACCACCCCCATGGGATCTATCTTATACCCGGGAAAACTGAGGCCCTAGGACGGGTAGGAGCTGCAGGGAAGCGCAGGCCTCCAACTTGTGAACTTGTGCCCACCCCACCCCACCAGCCCCGCCCCCCGTCCCCCTCGACTGCAGTCAAGACCTCACATCCCAGGAGC
This sequence comes from Lontra canadensis, assembly GCF_010015895.1. Taxonomy (NCBI): domain Eukaryota; kingdom Metazoa; phylum Chordata; class Mammalia; order Carnivora; family Mustelidae; genus Lontra; species Lontra canadensis. The sequence goes on from NW_022631019.1 coordinate 13,157,743, forward strand.
CTCACCAGGGGCTGAGAGCCCGAGCCCTCACCTCGATCTGGCCAATCGTTTCCTGGTACTCCTTGTCTCTCGTCTTGAAGAAGGATTCTGTCTCGTGGATCAAGTTGCCCAAATTTTCCTCTTGCTGGGGACACAGAACAAAGGGGACCAATGAGTCAGGTGGTGCAGGCTGCTGGAACGAGTGGGGATGGGGCAGGCTGGCCGGCGTCTGAGCAGCCGGGCTGGGGGCTCACCTCGCCTTGCAGGTCGATGCTTGGGTTGCAGTTGGTGAAGTCTTCCCAGAGCAGCAGCGTGTCTTCGTTCTCCTCCCACGTCAGGCTGTCACAGTCATCGTCAAAGTCAAAGGTCTCCCGCCTGTGGGATCACAGCAGAGGGCACAGCTGACCAGGAGCCTGGCTGCAGAGGCCAGGACTAGGGAAGAAAGGGCGCCGCCCCGATGGGTACGCTCGTGCCGGGGGGCCATCCCACACAGATAGGGGTGCCAGCCAAAGGGGACACATGCCCTATCCAGCAGGGGGTCGGGGGGGCTGGTCAGCTCTTTTATTTTTATTTTTTTTTAAACATTTTATTTATTTGACAGACAGAATACAAGTAGGCAGAGAGGCAGGCAGAGAGGGAGGAAGGGAAGCAGGCTCCCTACTGAGCAGAGAGCCCGATGGGGGGCTCGATCCCAGGACCCTGGGATCATGACCTGAGCTGAAGGCAGAGGCTTTAACCCACTGAGCCACCCAGGAGCCCCTGGTCAGCTCTTTTAAAACACAAGAAAGCATTGCTATATTACTTATGCCATTTAAAATGTCTCTTTGTAAAGATGCCAGTCTTTAATCAGCGAAGACTAAAGATATTTTCCCCCCAAATCCAATCTGGTGACAGTTTTCATTTGCATAACAGCTCATTTCTGGAGCCCCTACTTTCTAAGAGGCGATTTCTACAGTCTTCTCCGCAACTTGGTTGAAAATATGCCCATTTTACAGATGAGGAAATTGCAGCTCAGAAGAATAACCCACTTGTCCAATGTCACACTGCTAGCCTGTCACAGAAACTGGGGTGGAAAACCAGACATCTCCTACAGCCTTTTCTCCCCTGAGTAGGACACACCAAGCACCCATTATGTGCTGGGTGTGGGACCGGCCACCAAGCATATGTTACACTGCACTTTGTTCCCTCCTCCCAACATGCCTATGAGACAAGCATGATTCTTGGACCCATTTTACAGATGAGGAAACTGAAGGGTGCAGGGATTAGGTGGACTTCTGGACCAATACATGATGGAAACCGGGCCCGGATTCAAAGCCTGAGTAACTTCGGGGCTTCCCGATTCACTGGAACAGGAAGCAGGGTAACGGACCATACGGGCTTGCCTGGGATGGAGGGTTTTCTGCCCTTGTTCCCCCAGCTGAAGGGAAACTTGATCGGATGGGATGGCTGATGTCTGCAGGGCTTACTTAAATCATTTGAACGATCGAATCAGCCACCGAGGAGAACGGGGGTCCCAGGGCTCTCTGCCGATGTCCCCCCACCCCAATGCTCCAGGCCACTATTCCATTCCTTCCCATGAAGGATCAGGCTTGGGGGCCACGGGGCAGGCCCCAAGAAGAATTTCTGGTTAAAAGCTGCCTAGAGGGGCGCCTGAGTGACTCAGTGGGTTAAGCCTCTGCCTTAGGCTTGAGTCATGATCTCAGGGTCCTGGGATCAAACCCCATACCGGGTGCTCTGCTCAGAGGGGAGCCTGCTTCCCCCCCTCCCCGCCTGCCTCTGCCTACTTGTGATCTCTCTATCTTTTAAAAAATAAAATAATAAAATAAAATAAAATAAAATAAAATAAAATAAAATAAAAGCTGCCTAGAGCACCTCCTGGAGGCTGGTCCCCCACCGAAAAGCAGTTTCTGCCCGAGCCTGTAGGTGGCTCCGTGAGCCCGGGGACCAGAGCCGGGCCAGGGCTGCTGAGGAAGGCGCTGCTGGCCTGGACTCTTTCCAGATTAGCCCCTGGGGTCCACCGTCTCCGCAACACATACTCGACCGCTGACTTCACTTCCTTTCTAGCGTCTGGGATCTGAAGGAAACCCCAGCTGAGAAATGGGGAGCCAGAAAGGACAGGAAGACAGGCCAGAGAAAGGGGTTGCGAGATGGGGAGGGCGGGGCTGAGGAGCTGGCCATGGTGCAGGGAGAGTAGTGAATTCCTCCCCTTCTCCTTGGTCTGAAGCCGAAGCAACAGATTTTGATCAAAACAAAACAGCCCTGACACGGGGCACTTATTCAAAGACTTCAGTGGAACTGGCCGGGGGCAGCCTCTGGCTTGGGTCTCAGCCTGGCCAGTAGCCGGTGGAGATGCTGGGGGTGGGGCCGGCACCCTGAGAGGAGGGGGGGCAGGGGTCAGCATGGCCTTGGCCAGCCCTTCAGGGGTGGAGGGGCAATCAGAGGATATATATAATATATATATATTTTATTATTATTATATATTTTTTTAACCCAGGCCATGTCACAACCCAATAAATCCAATTGGATTCTGAACCTAATTCAGGCCGGTCAACCCCAGGCACCCCGACTTTGCATCAGACCTCCTTTGTACAGCAGTAGCACAGCTGGTGGAGGCCCCAGACCCAGCTCTTGCAACTGTCCCTTTCAGCCCATCCCATTCCCAGACAGCCTAACTATCCCTTGGGGATTTTCTGCAAATGGGGACCATTTCTTCAGTGAAGCCCTTTAATTCACCCGAATGAACCCATCCTGGGTGTGTGGGCTGGACAATCCTGCCTCAGGCTCAGGAATGCCCAATGCCCAGTACCACATTTAGAAAACCTGGATCCCACCAAAGGCTCCCTTCCAAAGGCCCTGTCATCACCAAAAGATTGAGAATATGACATTTGGATGGGATGTCAGAAGATGGAATCAGGAGTCCGAGAGTCTCTCTATCACACTCTAACAGCAAGCCCCCAAGACACAGCGTCACCTCAGTTCTGTTCCCAGGGAATGACAAGTACCAGGAAGGGTCACACAAACCCATCCCAGCCCGGGTCAGACTCCTGCCTCCCTAAGTCACCTGGCTCAGCGGCAAAGAGACCAGGCCAGGGAGGATGGTTGCCGATAGGGCCGAGGGGGATTATCTTCTGAGCGCAAAGACAGCTAGCTGGGGACAGAGGACTACACCGTGGGTCAGGGGCCCAGCTCTATTCCAATTCCTGGCACGCCCCTCTGAACCTGACTTTCCCCATCGGAATGTGAAGGGGCTGGGCTGAGGGGCCTTTGGACTCTGTCATGCTAAGCCAGCCCCAGGGCTCTGCAGGAAGCAGAAGGGAGACCCAAGACCTGGCTTCTGAACCAAGCATGAGGTCAGAGGCAACTGCCTAAAAGACAGGAGCTCCTAGGGAGGGGTTCTGTGGGGTTTTGTGACGGCTCCTTAGAGACCAGGGCTCAATCGTAGCTCTGCTGTTGGAAACCCAGAGTCCTTGGGCGGGGAAAGTATGAGTTCTCAGGGCCCAGGGGCCCAACCGCAAGGGGCTGTAGACAGAGAACAGGCAAGAGCAGTTGGAGGGGCGGGAGGAAATAAATGTAGGCCCCAGAGACCCTGTCCCAGCCCAACCCACCAAGTCCAGGCCCTCAGACAAGTCCACTAACGCCCGCAGGGGCACCCTCCTCTTCCGTCCCGGACCCCAAGTCAGGGGACCTTGTGGATTAGCGTCAAAGGTGGGTCTGGATGGAGAATACAGACTGGACAGACCAAGGACGCTCAGTGCACGTCAGGAGCCGGCCTCAGTCCGCATGGTGGGCCCTGGTGCGGGGATCGACTCAGCGATCCCACCTCGGGGACAACCAGTGGGAGTGTAAGGCTTGAGCCGACAGGACCCAGCACTACCATTAAGCCTCTTCTGAAAATGTGAAAGTCCCCCAATTATGACCGTTGAGGATAAATCCAAATTATTTCAGAACCCCATGCTGGCCAGTCAAAGCACTGTCAGAGCAGGCCACCAGTTGGCACCCCTGCCCCCCGCAAGCTGGTGGAGTGGAGTGGAGCCCTGGGGGGCCGGGGCCGCAGAGATACTCACAGCTGGTTAAACATGCGTTTCATCTCATCTGTGATGTTCATGGAGCCGACCTCATCATCCGAGAACCGGTTCACCTCCCCGTCCTGCTCGGAGATACCATCGTCCGAAGCCACCTTACGCTCTTTCTTTTTGGGGACCACCTGATGGGGGAAGGAAGAGATGGAGGTAAGTGGGAGGCTCTGCCGGGAGGGAGGGGAGGCTGGGAAGGGAGTCGGCATCCCACAGGGATGGATGGAGCGTGGCTGGGGCAGCCACTGCTGGGAAAGATGCGGAGCTCCTCTAAGAAGCAGGTGGCGTTAGCAGGAAGCGTGAGGCGGGACACATGCAGGAGGAAGGACAGACAGCCTGGACCCTTCCCTCCCCTGGTGGGTGGGCTGGCTCAGCTCGGCCCTCCTGGAGCGGCAGCCCCAGGATCTGGGGAGAGGAGTGGGCCAGACCGGGGCGCAGAGTCCCCGGGGATGTCTCAGTGCCAGCCAGAGAGACAGGGAACCCCTCACAGAGGCCCGGAGGGCTCCACGCTTTCAGAGCCCTCCTGCTCACATGCAAAGGCAAAGGGCAGGCAGCCCGATGGTCCCCAAGCTTCCTCCATTCCAAGCAGACAAGACACAAGCAAACAGAACAAAGCCTGGAATGGTCACCCCTGCTTCCCAGCAGAGGGGCGGCAAGAAGGCACGGAGGTGGACAAGCCCAGATCGCTCACGCTACACCCAAAGTCACACACTTAAAGCGACAACACGCCGGACTGCCCTGGGTTCAAGCAAAAGCCAAACCACAACCCAGAATTCAAGAAGCAGCCTTTGGAGAATGACAGGTGCCCTTTGGGCCGCTGGACTAGCCCCCGGGCCCTCCCCAGAGGACAGCCCACCAGGACTAACTGCCCCACCGGCCTCTCTTGGGACACAGCCTTGCTCCTTGAGGGCTGGGGGTGCCCTGAGGGACTCTTCGGTGGGAACGCAAACCAGAGGCCACCAGATCCTCTTGGGAATTCTGAGACTCATCTGCCCAGTGCTCCCACAGCCCAACCAGGGCTCTCGACCTTGGCGACAGCGCCCCGCGGGCCTGTGGGCCAAGCCCCAGTGGGTCAGGAGACCTGAGTGCCAGCCCCAGCTGGGCCCGTCCCTTCCTGAGCCCGTCACATCACGGGCTCCTCAGCCACAGGATGAAGCATTGAGCCTGACAAGCCTACTGAGTTGCCACGTCCCTGACTCTGTGTCATCCTGGGAGGCCAGAGTGGGGGCCAACGCTAGCTCTGGGGGCAGGGGAGTGGACGGAACTGAAGGGGAAGAGGGCCTGGCCATGCAGGGTGGAGGCCAGGCACTCCGGGAGGGGGCGGTGGCGGGGGTGCAGGGGGAGTGGCGGCCGGTGAGCAGGGTGACCCTATTCACCTGGAAGATCTTGGACACGTCTTCCGAGTTCCGCTGCTGTGCGACATCGCACAGCTTGGCCGTGATATCGATCCGGCGACAGATGTCCATGTCCACCTTCATGGCCTTTTCTTGGATCTTTGTGTCCAGGTCTGTCATGGGCTGCAGGGAGGACAGCAGGGGGGTTATGTGAGCGAGGGCTGGAGCGAGCATAGGGGAGGGCACGGGGCAGGGGCGTCGCTCCCAGGCTCCTGCTGGGCAGAGGGGTGCACAGCCCCGAGTCCGAGGGGGGGCCTGGAGCTTCTCGGGGGAGGGGGGGGGGGGGCCAGCGCTGCTCAGGTTGGGGGAGGGGGTGGAGAGGTCACAGGAGCTAAAGGCTTTGACTCAGAGTAGAGAGTAGACAATGTGAGACCACGTTTGCCGGCCTCCCTAAGCGCTGGAAGGCGTTCTCTCAACAGACACAGTACTAGTGTTTATTTCGTCCGAGCAAGGAAAAAAGAAAGACACCTCCCACTCTTGAAAGACTTCCCTTCTCTCCCACCCTGTGTGCCCTGCCTGTCCCCCCACACAGAGGGAGGCCAAGGTGCCAAGGTGGCGCGCTCTCCCCAGGATTCCTCCCATGGCTGACCGCGGGGCCTCACCGAAGACGAGGGGCTCCCTTAGGACCCCGGCGAGGGGAAGCCAGGTAGGCTCCCCCTGCAGCAACCCCCTCCCCCCTGCCAGAGGCTGCTGCGAGCCACACCCAGCTCCACAGCCCCCAGGACCCGAAGCCACACCAGGCTGAGCCACCCATCATGGGGCTCCTTCTCCTTTCTGGAGGCCCTCCCTACATGCTGCCGCCGATTGAAGGTGGCCGGAAACCCGGGTCCCCAGCAGGAAGGGGGCTTTGCCAACAGCCTCCCGCACCTACAGTCACTCAGAGAGGTTCCGGTCTTCAAAAGGATGCAGATGCTGGGGTTCCCCAACTTTACAAAGCAGCCCTACTGCAGACCGCAGGCCAGGGGAGCCCCCGCGGCTGACAGACCAGACCCAGGGGCCTCCTTCAACCTGCCACTGGGCCCTCCATGGTGCCCAGACATCGAGGCCCACGGCCACCACCTGCCCTCAGCGTGGCGAGCCGGGACCAGTTGGAGCAAACACACAGACCGCCAGAGGAGCCCGGGGGAGGGCGGGATGGGTTAAGCAGCAGATTGATTAATGCATCTCTACTCAGACCAAGGGAAGCGGAAGGGGGGGGGGGGGTGCTGGTCTCCGATGCATCCGTCATCCTCACAGGGCAAACGCAGCCAGCCAGGACTCTAACTAGAAGCCGAGCTCTGGAGCCTCGGAGTGAATGAAGCATTTTGCATGATGGGTGTTGGGGGGAGGGGGTGTCATGACGCCTGGGGCGGCGGCCGGTGGCACTTACGTCACTCATGAGCCCCTTAAACACCACTAGCTCAGCCTTGAGCCGCTCGATCTTCTCGTTCATCTCCTCCTGGATGGCTTCAGCCTCCTGCGCCGCCTAGGGAGGACAGAGATGGGGAAGGGTGGTTTAGGGGACCGGGCACCCTGAGGGCTGGGAAGGGCTGGACACCTGCCGTCCAACCAGGCCAGGCACACGCATGCCAGCAAAGGGGTGCTGAGGACCTCCCCCCAGCCCGGCTTCCTGCTGAGCCCAGTTCACTGGCAGGGTACCACTCAGCGTGAAACACTTCTCCAAGGAATATTTATCCTATGGAAAAATCCCCAGCAGATATTAAGGGAAAAAAAGAACCGGTTAATATAACAAGTGATTCCAGTAGGTTAAAATGTGAGGTGGGTCCATGTGAAATTGCCGATACTTGACCATCTCCCATCCCCAAAATGGCAACGCCTCGTGTGCCCACCTAACCAAAGACACGTGGAATACACGCGTGTTTGTACAGAAAAGACAGGTCACCCGGCAATCTGTCAACTGGGTATGTGGGGAGGAGGGAAGAACTGGAAGGGAGTTTTATTCTTTTCTCTACATTTCTGAGTTTCCCAAATATTTGACCATGAACATGTCATGTTTGTAAACAGAAAGACTTCCATTACAAAACAAAGGGAGGGCAGACATTCATCCTTTTTTCTGTCTGTGTATTGACATTACTTGATTCTATCTCTTAGACGATCTGTGCCTTAAATATCGGAAAGCCATGTTTAGAAACGTTTTAAAGAACTTTTCTTGTCTCCTCATGGGGTTGCTATTCAGAGGCCGAGAAAGTAAAGTTTGCGGCCCAGTGCACCCAGCAGGTGGGTGTGAAGCAGAGCCCAGACCCAGAGCTCCCAAGCCAGAACCACAAGAGAATATTCACACGGGGAGCCCACCCACTCCAAGGCATAAGGCATTCGGCCCCCAGTCAGTTCTTGCAAGCTGGGATCGGGCAGCTCAAGAGACCGTCCAGTCCTGAACTCAGGTGGGGAGGTGAGGGTCGGAAAGGGTCACAGGACCATCGCCCAGCAAGCAGGGGTCAGTGCTGGGACTTAGACCCAGGCTTCCCTACTCCCGTCCCCGAGCTTTTCTACAACACTGTGCCAGGCCCTTCCTAGGTCTGAAGCAGGGGACAAGGAAGAGGCCTCGTGGCTCCATTTAGGAGCGACTGAGAGAGCAGGGGCAGCACAGTGCAGGGGCTCAGCGGGGACTGGCCTCCGACTTTGCCCCTTGGAGACTGTGCCCCTGGGCCACATGGTTCCCACAAGCCTCTCGTGGTCAAGACCTCTGGGGGCTCTCACCTCCTGCAGCGTGTCCACCATGGTCTGCAAGTTCATGCGTTTGGCGAGCTCCTCCTCCCACCTGCAAGAGCCAAGGACAGGTGGTCAGACGGTGGCCTCCCCATGCCAGTCCAGCCCTCAGACACTATGCCAGCAGCCACCACGGGCCTGTCTCCAGGCTGGGCAAGCAAGGTGCTGCCGTGAATCCCTCCCCGCCTGCCCTCCAGGAGCTCCTGGTCAACAGGAAGGGGACAGCCAGGTCAACACATAACCATAATTTCAGGCAGGGGTGACAACCGCCAGGTTCCCAGCATGAGCACCGTACCCCGGAGAGATGAAGGCGGGAGGGACCACCATCTCCCCTTCACACAAACTATAAAGTGCCCTGCAAATGCCATTGCTCCTGCCCTTGCTAAATGATCCCGTACGGCAGTGGGCACTCAGGAGCCGGGCTGTAGCCAGCGCCGCAAGAAAGAAGCTTCTATTGTGCCAATAATCATCACGATGCGCAGAAGTCTTTCTGTCCGGCAGCCATCCTCACCAGCAAAGAAATCCCCTACCCAGCTAAATATCCCTGTCTCACAGAGAAAGAAACTGAGGCTCAGAGAGGTTACGTATCTTACCCAAAGACACTCAGCTAGCTAGCGCATGCGGCTAGAATCCAAACCCAGGTCTATTCTATTACATTAAAACAAAAACAATAAATATAGCTTGCACTTAGTCAGCGCCTCTACCAGGCCCCGTTCCAGGGCTTTCTGTATATTGCCTCATTCCAGCACATGCTGGTTAAAGCTGGACAGGAAAGAATAAAGGGCAGGAGGCACACAGGGGCTCACAGGGGGACTCCCAACATGAACTGGAGGTAGAATGGGATGTTAATAATCATAATCACTGGGGGCGGCTGGGTGGCTCAGTCAGTTAAGTGTCCGAGTCTTGATTTCAGCTCAGGTCATGATCTCAGGGTCATGAGATCGAGGCCCACATCGGGCTGTGTTCAGCCAGGAGTCTGCTTAAGGGTGTCTCTCTCCTTCTGTCCCTTTCCCCCATCGCCTCTCTCTCTCTCTCTCTCAAATAAATAAGGCTTAAAAAAAAAATAATCATAATTAGCATCCCAGTACCAGCTCACCCTAACTGAGAGCTTACTTTGTACCAGGAACCATTCCACGTGATATCATTCCCAATCTTCCTGACAACCCTCCAGCAAAGCTGTACGGCTAGCCCATGTCACAGATGCAGAAAGCCAGGCACGGGTCAGGGGCCCAAGGTCAGGGTGAGGATAGGTGGAGTCAGGACTCGAACCCAGGCTAGAGGCTCCAGACGAAGCACAGGCAACCCTGCCAAGCTCCCCAGAGACCCAGGATCCATCAGAGCCCCACCCCGCCCCGCGCTCCCCACCCAGCTCCCTTCCTTCCCCAGAGGGAGCCTGGGACCGGTTCCTTCCCTCTCCGCATCCTGGGACAGACAGATGAGCTCCACGCTCTCCTCACCCTCTGGCCACCTCCCTACATGGCCTCCAAGCAGGCAAGTCTGGAAGCCTTTTAGGATGCTGTCGGGGCCAGCTAAAAATAGGCCAGAAGGGAGGAAGGGATGAAGGGTGCGTTACGTCACTGGCTTTTAGAAACAAGAGAAAATGGATACTGTTTGCACACACAGAGGAAAATTCCTCCTCTCCCCCACATGCTCCCCTTCTTCCCATTCCCTCTCTACCAGCTCCCCCGGCATTGGCAGCCAGGCCGAGACCTGCCATGGGCTCCAGGGTCCAACACCTGGCAGGCACGGGGCCAGGGCACCTGCCAGGGATGAAGGACACAGAGGAAGCTGAGGAGGGGCAGTGAGAGAATGTGAGGGTGGAACCCAGGTGAGACCATCTCACGGGGCACCCCCACTGTACAAACAGGGAAACTGAGATCCAGAGCATACAGGCAATTTTCCCAAGGTCACCAGGTACGTCCCAGGCCCACCATGGGAGAGAGGGGTCCCAGGTGGGGAGAGGTTCACAGGCCGCCCTCCACCTGTCCGGCAGCCTGGGGCTCCCAGGCCTTCTGTCAAGGAAGGCCAAGGCCGAGAACACGGGTCCGAGCTGAATCATCTCTCCGGGCCCTGCTGCTCTGAGGGGGGCAGGGGACTCAGCTCTAAGCCGCCGAGATGAGCAGGTGCAGGGAAGGGCTGCGACCTGCCTTCCACAAACAGCAGGAGCCACAGACAAGGGGGTGGCGAGGGGCAAAGGGTGGGGCACCCAGGGGCCCCTCACCCCTGCACACCTTCTTCCCAGACAGGCTCCTGGAGATGCAGCCCGGCCCCTCTCACTTTTCCTTCAAGCAGGCTTCTAATGAGATGCCTCGGGCTCCACAGACCCTTGGTACAGACAGGGAACATGAGGCCCAGAGAAGGAAAGCTACTTGCCCCGAGTCAACCCCGAGAGAAAACACGAACCAGGCCTTGGGATCTCCAGACAGCAGCAGGAGCATCCACCCCAGATGGGCCAGGCCGGTCTGCGTCCCACACCCCACGCCCCGAGCTCAGTGCCTCACACACATCGGTTCTCACGAGAAGTATTATTAACCCGCTTGGGTAGAGAATTTTCCCCAACTCCATCCTGCGGGTGTCAGAGCTGAGGTTCAGAGACGCGAGGCAACTAGCCTCGGGTCACACAGCTAGCGAGCAGGGACAGGACTCACGCACTCACTGCCCGTGCTCTCAAGCAGCAGTGAGTCTTGGGCTGTCTGGGCAAAGCAATCCCCTGGGGGTCGGGTCCGGGTTCGGCAGGCCCGGGGTGGGACAGACATGCCGCATTCCTGATGAGCTGCCCCTGACACACGCCCCACATCTCACTGGTGTTTCTAAGCTGCCCCCCGACAGATGAGCTTTGCACCAGTGATTTCACGGGCCTTTGTATTTCCAAAGCCGGGCTGGGTGGGCAGCCGGCGGGCCTGCTCCCAGAAGACTTGGGACAGACCCCTGCGTGCCCGCGGCAGCTGGCTGGCGGGCCCAGTCCTCGGCCCACACTGCCGTGCCTCCTGGCCGCGGTGGAGAAAGCTGGCTCTGCCCGCACCGGCGTTGACGGTGCAGAACAGCGGTGCCCTTCAGCTGCTCCGGCTGACTGCGGCAGAAGGACAGCAGCGACAGACTGCTTCAGGGACCCCAGACGCCCCACGCTCACTGCAGCCCAGCCCCGGAGGGAGCAGGCGGCTTAACGGAAAGCTGGTCAACCAAGCTGCAGCTGCTTCGATTTCAACACCTGTCCCAGGGACGGCCCCCTCCCCCGCCCTGGGTCTGCCCGCAGGAATGCGGTTTCAGTAAGGACGGGTGTTTGGGGCAGAGGCGCCCACATAAGCGAAGATGGGCAGTACGGAGGCCAGGGAGCAGCCACTGCCACGGAGAAGGGGACACACCCACTGCAGGCCAGGGCTGGGTCCACATCGTGTCCTTTGCAGCTCTCCCACCCAGCCCCTGCTGAGCAAAGGCGCTCACACTGTCGGCTGTGAGGGTACGGGGAATCCCCTGCCCCGTTTTACAGGTGGGAAAATGAAGGCCCAGAGCATGGAGATAACTCCAGCCAGGGCCGAGGTGGCCAGAATCACTCAGAGCCACCCCTGCCTGCCCCGACCCACTGGCTCATGAAACTTCCAACTTCCCACATCCCAGGCCGCATGGCCATGGGACCTCATCCCACATGGCTCTCACCCAAAGAGCCAGCCACGATGTGGGGGACAGGGACAGACTGCCCTCTATCTTTTCCACCTCCAGAAAGTGCTCAGGGCCCCACCCCGGCATGCGTCCGCTGTGCCCCCGCCACACCACGGGGACCTACTTTCGCCCCCCGCAGCCTCTTCCTTCCCACCCTGCAGACACCCTCAGACAGCGGTCTCCAAGGCCATCTCCTCCGAGGGCTCTCTGTCCACAGCCACGCACGGCGGCATCTGCAGCTGGCAGGCAGACGACAACGGAGGAGGAGGAGGGTGAGAAGGCAAACAGAGCAGTTAACACGAACCAAGCACACACCCCTGCCAGGCAGCCTTCCTAGGGGCGTCACAGGCAAAGCTCACTTAAACGAAACTCATGGTCACCTCTAGGCCCCATTATTATCTCCATGTTACTCATGAAGGAGCTGCAGGCCAAGACCATTACCCCAGATCACACAGCTAGGAAGGTGGGGTCGTGTCTATGTGACCCCTTTACTCAGAGCACCTCCAAAATTGAAGGCTGGAAGGGGCCAGAGTTCACCCCATCTACAACTCTGAGGGTACAGTTAGGGAAACTGAGGCCCAGGGTCACACAGGGAGTAGATGGCTTTGTGCCCTCCATTCCCTTAGCCCGGGCCATAGTTCACAAGGAGGGAGGAGGAGGGATGTGAGAATGAACACAGACTCAGCCTCTCCGAGCACCTGCCTCCATCTCTCAGAGCCTGGGTCTCTCCACCTGCACATGGGACAGAATGTGGCCCCAGCACATACCAGAGCCACTCAAGAAAAACTCATCCAGTTCCCACACTCTCTAAAGGTCACGTGACTGGCCCTCAGCTCTGGCTGGACTGGACCTCAGGGCCCATCTCCCGGCCCCAGCCCAGGTTCCTGCTCCCCTGCAGCTCATTGGCCCAATCCCTCCACTGGCCTGTGCTCAAAGCCTCCCACTGCCTTGGAATGAACAGGAAATCAAGATCCTAGCAAGGAAGGGGCTGATGCATGGCACCCCGGAGCTCCCGGAGTGCGGCCCAGTGTGACCCACTGCTCGGCGGCCGGACAGAGTAGCAGGCAAGGGCCGCCCTGGTGAGGATCTCTGCACCAGGGCAGAGGGTAAGCAGGGGTTCAGACCTGGGAGTCCACAAATCGGGAACTTGGACGTGTGTGCAGCAGCATAGAGAGGCCCTCCAGCTCTCATCACAGAAGTTTTAAGACCCTGTGCCCTGGCCAGATGGGGCATGAAGGAAATAGGAGTGAGAGGCCTGTTCTGGTGGGCGGAGAGGCTCAGAGGAGGGACGCCTTCATACAAGTCCTCAGAAGAGTTGGGCCTAAAGCTGGGGGTCCGGCCCTTCTGCCAGGGCCGAGAACTGGCTATGGTTACCAGTGCTGCACCCACTGCCGTACTCCTGCTCCTAAAACCAGCCGGCGCTTGATAAGGAGCCTAACGGAACGGTTGTATGGATTTGTAGAATGAATGAATGAATGAATGAATGAATGAATGAATCCGAACCACATCACTCCTCAGCCCTCCTGCTCACTTCTGTCTGGAACATTCTCTGCCTATACCACACGGATCTAGGGGCTCCCAGGAGCTGAGTTCCCAGCACTGGGTTTCCGCTCAGCTCTGTCCACTCCAGGGAGAGGAAGGCCAGGGGGAGGGGCCACCAGGGCAGGAAGGGGGCAGGGAGAAGGAGAAAGCTTCCCTCCCTCACTTCCCACCGCCCTAGGGGCTGAAGAGTGGAGGCAGGGACGTCAGGACAAAGAGGGCCAGGAGAGGAAATGACCCTACAAAGTGACTTGGAGGCTGAGGTCTGGGACCTCGGCACCTACCTTAGCAGAAGGAGAACATGTGTGAGGCCAGGGGCAGGGACAAGGGTAGCGGCACCCGCCCCACCCAGATGTGGTCTCCCCGCATTCCAGAGGAGCCAGCACCAACCACAGGATGGACGAGAAGTCTAGCAGGCCACTGGCGGAGGTGGGGTGAAGTTTCACCACCAGCCTCCCCACCCCCACCTCCCATCCCCCAGCCAGGGTCTCCCCCCACCATCAACTCTGATGACACACAGAGCCTCAGGAAAGGGGCTGACAAAGCCTGGCCTGCTGGGGGGTGGGGCGGAAAGCCAGGCTGAAGTCACTGGCAGAGGGACTGACTCACAGATTTTTCACTTCCTGTGCCGTCAGAGAAAGGAGGTCTGGGGCCCCCCGGCTCCAGAGGAAAGTGGGTACAGCCCCAGAAAAACAATTAAGGCTTCAGGGACAGTCCAGGGGGCTGCTGGGGAGAAAGTCCTGGAGATGTCTAGGCACCAAAGGACTCAGTTTGAATCCTTCCCCCTCCACTTCCCAGCGGTGTGACCTCGAGCAAAACAATCACCCTCTCTGGGCCTCGGTTTCCTTATCTCTGACATGGGAAGCATTCCACCCCTTTGCAGGGTGGTTGTGAGGACGACAGAAGGTGGGCAGTGGGGGCGAAAACACCCAGTCCTGCCCCCGGCGCAGAGCACACTAAATGTCTGGCAGCTCAGTGTGAACAACATGGAATGCACTGCTGCCTCCAGCGTCCAGACCTCAGAGAGCAGGGAGGGTGGCCCAGGAATGGTCCACACCTTTCCACGGAAGGTAAGTGGCAGGCACACCCTGGCTGACTCACTCAGGTGAAGCTAGGTTAGAGCCCGCAGTGGAAAACTTCATTCTGGGCCAAGCAGGAGTCTGGCCTCCGGAGGAGGGCCGGTGGCAGAGAACAATTTCCACCCAGAAGGACGGGGAGCTCACCCCCTTGCAGCACAGCTGGGTGCAGGCTGCCGTGACAGCCAGGGGCATGCCAGGGCCATCCTGCCCACCTGTCTCCCTGGGCTCCCCCTCGCTTCTGTGCAAGCCCCACTCAGATGGACTGTGTCTCACCCCTGGCCACACTGCAGAGCCGGGGTCCAGGCTAGCATGGGGGACAAGCCCATAGGCAGATCAGGGGGACCCTTTCTTCAAATCCAGCCTCCCCAAAGCCCACGGGCAGGAGATCAGAGTGGGCCAATGGAGCCCAACTTATAGATGAAGATCCAGAGCCCCCCACCCTCTTAGCTTCCGCTGAGACCCCCTGGAGAGCTTCAATGTCACACTGAGTCAGCTTCCCATGCCCCAGCAGCCCCTTGTCTCATATCACAAACAATTCCCACTTGTGGCAGAAAAGAAACACAGATGAGCAGGAAAGGCAGTGGGGGTGGGCCGGGCTGAAAAGACAACCCTCCCCCAGGCCACTAACAGCTCAAATTCCCCTCTCCATCCTGACTTCTTCCTCTCCTGTGGCTCCCTCCAGCAGAAGGAGGGCTAGGTGCTCCCCTCTGTGAGCAGAGAGCCCCCCCTACTTCCCCGAGCCCCGTGCTCACAGGTACCTCCTGGCATGGCTCCCCTGAGGCTCACTGCCCTCCCCCTGCCTGTGCTCAGCCCCGGACCCCAGGGAAGGGACCCTGCACACATGTGCCCATCAGCATCCTGTCTGCCCAGCTGTACTCCGCCACTCGGAAGGAAACACAAATTAAATGCCAACTGATTGTCTCCACAGAGGAGGTATTAAATTAATGTGCACACTTACCCAGGGCAGCCAATTCCATTACAGGCGGGCAGTAATGGCCCGGAGAAGGCCCCCGCGTAGGCTGTGGGCCATGGAGCAGCGACCATGCCGCGTGTGCACCCCTGCCCAGCATATGCACACACACGCACACACACGTGCACTCGTGTATACATGCACATGTGCACACACACATGGCAGCTTTCAACCTGGAAGGGCGGTCCCGTCCAGGGAGCCCAGCGGACAGGGCTTGCCACGAGCGGCCTGGGCCTTCCAGAATCAAGGATGACAGGAGTCTCTGTGGACCCCACTAAGAACAGCAGGCAAATTGCGGACGCCGGCTGCTACTCTGTGATTCCTGGGGGCCCGCTAACCACTACCTAGGAGCCTCAGGTGCCCCGTCTATGAAATGAGGGTGGCGGTCCCACCTTGTGGGGTACATGCGCAGACTCAGTAAGCTCAAGGGAAGGGACAGAGGCATGCTTGATGGACGATGGCCATTCTTACAACTGTTGTCACCCTGCCCACGCCTGCAAGGAAACACAGGGTGGCACGGCCCAGGCTGTAGGAGCAGGGGCACTTCCCCACCCCACCTGACTCTGGGGATCTGGAAGCCCTGTAGTTCAGCTGCCCATAGTTCTGCTAGCAAGGCGGTGAAGGCAGGCCCTTTCCATGGACTGGGAGGCGAGCTGCATGGACTTGTCCACACTCTCCCTCCCTGTTCCCAGTGGCCAGGGGTACCCTGTGAGGGGCAGCTGGATGACTTCTGGGGCTCTGCCTGGGAGCCACCAGGCCTTGAGACAGCTGGGAGGGAGAGGCTGGCAAGTCCTTGACTGGACCCCATTCCCCAGGCCCACATGTCCTCAGGCAACACAGCAGCCAGCATTGCGCAAGAAGCCCTGAATCGGATCCTGTCTCTGTCCCTAACCTGCTGAGTGACCTTGGGCGAGTCCCTTCCCTCCTGAAGCATCACTTTCCCACTCTTAAAGCACTCTTAAATGGTGTCCAGATGGATAAATTTGAAGGGCCCAATTGGCTAGGCCAAGGAATGTTTCCTGTGGTCCCCGAGCAAAAACGCCATGCTGACCACAAAGCGATCTGATAAACCAGGAAACCTCAAGCCAGCTGGGGTATCAGTCTTTGAGCTCAAACCAATGTATACCAAGGTATGTAGCAGAGAGAAGGGCAGGGGCTGGGAAGTCCTGGGATCAAACCCCAGCCGCACATCCTGGGACAAGCGACCAGCCCTCTCTGAGCATTGGCAAGACCACCCAGGTAGGGCTGGTCTCGTAGGGCTTTTTGCAACTGTTCGGTGGACTCGTGTATGACAAGAATCTAGAACAGTGCCTGGCACACACTGTCCCATGAGCATCCACTCGGTGTCCTCGTCCTCCTGACCTCCCAATGACAGACGGTCAGGGAGTTCCAGAGACTGACAGAGTGGTCCTGGACTGCACAGCAGGTGCTACACCAGAACCCAGAACTGGCTGACTCCGGAGCCACTGTGCTGCCATAATAATCAGGATGTTGGTGATGATGATGAGCTAGAGGCCACCATCATCTGGCTGGGCGACCGGAGGCACCTGGGGGTAGCGGTGGCAGAGGGAAAGGAGCCAGATGCTGGTACTGCCAAGTCCACTGCCAGCAAGAGACCCAGCCAGTGTCCTGCCTCTGCCCTCCACGCTCCCAGACCCTCCCCAAGAATGAACGGGCATGTGACCAGCCCTTTGTCTGTCCTAACAAAGGCCACCTGATGGCAAGAGAGACCAAGGCAGGAGACGTCTCACCAGCCTGAGCCCAGCTAGTCTTACAACAACACGCTGGCAGGCACAAGGCATACTCGTGGGCTCAGAGAAGCACCCAGTTGCCCACCCATGCCAATCTGAGGTTCTGGCAGTCTCTACGAGTCGCATGTGCCAGTTACCCAGTGTCCATATTCGCCCAGATTCCTAACGCCACTCCCACTTTGGTGGCATGTACTGAAACACCTACAGAGACCGGGCAGCTCTGTGTGCCTGTAACCCTGAGCTGCGTGCCGGACAGCACCCTCCTTCCATCGCCGCTGTCTGAAAACCACACCCGAGGGGGCTCTACTGTGCCCCCCCATAAAAACCAGACCACTTCCAAGAAGGAAAGTGACTCAAAAGGCATCTCCTGGAGAGGAGGAATCTGCATCCCAAATTGTAGGCCACTATTTCTAACCTGTTCCAGGCTCGCTACACCTTCATCACCTCCTCCAGGGAGCCCTTCCTGACTTCCCCGGGGTGTCACTAAGCCCATCAGGGGGCTCCAGTCCTCGTACATGCCTTCCTCATGGCATCCAGGGAGCTGTAAACGGCTACCTCCCTGCCTCTCCCATCACACTCACTCTGCTAGGAGAAGGGGAAGACTTACACTGACTGGAAAATGCTTATTATGTGCTGGGCTAGTCACTGTTCTCCCACCTGAGCTCCGTGAGCTAAGCGTTTGCGTGCCCACTTCACCGAGGAGCAAACAGAGGTCCAAGGGCAATGCCTGGCTCCAGGTCAGCCCAGCCCATCTGCCTTTCCAGGCTGAGCAGCCTCTCAGGGGTCCAGCTCCATGAACCTCTCTCCCCGCCATGCCCTCCAGCACACCCCAGGTTACCACCCAGGGTCTGATGCACAGATGTGGACTCACGGGGTTTTGGTCACTGACTTGGGAAAGAGTTGCTTACCTGAGGCACCTGCTTTGCCTGTTTACTCATTTCCAAGACCCCAGAACCCAGGTGAGAAAAGCCTGAGCATTCCACTGCCAGCGGCCAAGTCTAATCTGCAGGCAGCCCCAACCACCCACCCACACCAACCACTGGCACGGGACCAGCAAAAGAACCGCCAGATTTGGAGTCAGATTGAAACGGGTTCAAATCCCAAAATGACCAGCCACAGGCTTCCAGGCAAATGATTTCTTGCCCCTGAGCCTCCTTATTTGAACATTTCGACATGGGGATCATGAAGGACCCTCCTTGGGGCTTCTCCAGTCTGGGAAAGAGATGATAGATGCAGGCGCTGCTTCCCTGTCCTGTCCTGCTGCCACGAGCCAGCTCTGAGATCTCCCTGGGTCTCAGTCTCTTCATCTGTAAAACGGTCTGTTTCCCGTGACTCCGGGGCTCTACGGAAACCGCTGGGGGCGGGGGGAGGGTTGCAGTTTGTTATCAGGTCCCCAGATGCTTTGCTTCACCAGCCTGGGATGCTGGGAAGGGCAGGTGTGTGCTGCTGTATCGAGTCATTAAGCACTTAGTACAGAGCCCAGCTCCCAGTAAACGCTCAACTGATGGAAGCTATGATTAGCCATGGGATGGGGTCTTCCCGCCACGGAGAAGGGGTGGGTGGCAGTCCACTAACTGAACTGGCCACGGTCCCGGGGCACCAGACAGGCTACATGGAGGTCTAACTGAACCCCTGCTATCAATGCCTGGTAACACATAGAGCCATCAACCAAAGACACAAGAGGACTTGGCATCGCTCTGGCGTCCAACCCAGCACCACATCCCAGCAGCGACAGAAGACCTGGCCAGTACCAGGACGCCCCAGAGGATGAATGTTGGGTGTCTCAAGGTGCCAGAGCCCCACAGCCTCACAGCGTCCACTGTTACCCAGCTGCGTCTGGCTGTAGGCTTGCAGACCATCTTCCTTCCCCCACGACAGTTTCAACAAACATTTCCCAAGTGCCTGCTCAGGGAGCCAGGTGCTGGCGTTGGGGGGCGGGGGACACAAAGAAGTGGATTCAGGGTATCCCCTCCCACTGAAGCAGAGAGGCCAGCTCCAGAGCTCTCTGTAGCTGGCATCTCTGGCTCCCTTACCCTCAGGTCCTCAATCCCTCGGCCGCCAGGGCAGGAAGGTCTGTGCACCAGCTGCCTCATGACCCGGAAATGGGGACAGAAGGGGCCGTGGCTCCCAGGCTGTCAGGACCAGGCGGCATTTTTGCTCTGCCCACAAGTGGAGGGGACCTGCCCCTGCCCATCAAACCCAGGAATCTACCCCCACACTGGAGACAGAGGGAACCACGTGGCTGGGGGATAGGGCTGGAAGGGAGACTGATCACTCTGTCCCCTGCTGTATCGTATTTTTCTAAGTCATGGTAAAATGCAAATATAAAATTGGCCACCATAACCATTTGTAAGTGCTCAGTTTGGTGGCATTCAGTATACCGAATGTCCACCTCTGGAAGCTCTACACCTGTTAAACACTAACTCCCCACACCCCCGGGGCACCCAGCTTTCTACTTTCTCTCTATGAAACGGACATTCCTAGGGACCTCGCAGAAGTGGAACCATCCAGTATTGGTCCTTTTGTGAATGGCTTAACGCACTTAGCGTAAGGTCTGCGGGATTTACCCACGCTGGAGTGTGTATGAGAATTTCCTCTCCTGTGTCTTTTCCATTTTCAGTGATGCAATGTGTCCACTGGTCAAAAAAATCAAAGGCATTTAAACTTTAAAAACACAAGAACACCTGCTTTCTCTCTCTCTGTTTGCTTTAGGTTGCATGTGTATTTCACAACGATTACACAGAAATAGAAAGAAATCAGCTAAATGAAACAAAACAATTAAAACCGCACCCAGTCCCCCTTCCCCGAGAGACTCACCTTTACAAAGGCGGAATGTCCTTCCTGGTGCCTTCTTATGAAAGCTCATCTTTCACAAGTGAAACCAGGATCAGACTGACGTGGCATTCAAGCATGGTTTTTCCACTTAATATACACCAAGCATCCTTCTGGGCGGGTCACAGGGCAGGTGGACGTGACCCCACTGACCTAACGGGTCCTGCACTGTCATTCCCGAGTCCTAACAATCTGAGCAACGTCGCGAAGAACATCTTGGTGTACATGTATCTGTATATCTGTCCAGTTATCTGGGTGGAGTGAGTGGCTGGGTCAAGGGGGGTACTGAGAAAAGGCGTGTGTGCCCCTCTAAAGTGCTATGTGTGACGAGGCTGAACTCATGCGGGGCTTGGCGATTGCTGGAGCCTGGACAGCTGCTTGGGGAGGCAAGGAAGAGGAGGGTCCCTGGGTCCCCGTCCTAGTCCCTGCAACAGTACTGTTTTATGCCTCAGTTTCCCAATTAATCAAAAGGCTGGTGGGGGGAGACCCCCGCCATAAACACGGCCCTTCCTTACCCTCACTGGGGTGGCATTCTGCAACCCCCCAGGAGCAACACACTGGGCGATCAGGTTCATCTGAGGAATGGACTCAACCCCTCTCTTCCAAAAGGGTAGAAGTTTTCCACCCAGTGTTTGATAAGCCCTGGAGCAAGCGGCCTTAGGCCAACATGGGGCAAGATAAAACAGCAACCCCCATGGCACCCTAGTGTGCCCCCAGTGTGCCAACCCGCCTCACACTAGCAACGCCTTTGCACATGCTGTACACGCTGCCTGGAAGGCTCTGTTCTACATGCCCCCTTTGTCATCTCTCTCCTCCTCATCTTATGCCAATGTCAGGACCTAGCTTATATACCTCCTCCTCCAGGAAGCCTTCCCTGACTCTGGTCAAGGTCAAGTACCCTACCTCTGTACTCCAAAAGCCCCAGTAGCTTGCTACTCAAGTAGTCTCCCTATTTGACTCTTGCAAGATCAGGCCAGTCTCTGGCTCCCAGCAGCAACTCTAGAGCCCAGCACAGAGCCTGGAACCGTAGGCACCAAAAAATGTTTTCTGGATAAAGGGTGCATTGAAGGTCAACTCCAGGGCCTTTCTTGGGACCCCCAGTCTGGAGTCAGCGCAGCACTGATTCACTGTGTGGCCTTGGGCATGACCTCCCTGCCTGCCCCTCCCCATCAGCCTCAGTGTCCCCAACCTCCGTAGTCCTGGCCAGCTCTGCTCCTCTCCTCCAACGATGCTCTTCTCCTACCTGGTCACCTGGGCCTACCTCCTGTGAGGCAGATGACAGGAAGGTGAGCTCACAGCTGTCCAGCCCTAGGACCTTGCCTTTCTGCTCGGGCCTGGCTGAGCCCCCAGAGATGCCCTCCCACCACATCCCTCCCCAGCATCAGGCACTCGGAGCAGCTCTCTGATGCTGGGGCTCCAGCTGTTGCTAGCGTCCTGAAGCCAGCAGGGGTTCCAGGTACCCAGGCCGAAAGCAGGAGGCCCAGGGGCTCTGAGCCCAGGAGGCCGGGGAGGCCCCACCCAGAGCTATGTTTACAGCTTGGAAGAAAAACAGCAACTCCCGATGCTATTTTGGAACCCTAATGTGCACTCTGGGTCTCCCGTTGTTTATTCCAAGTGACTGTGCCACCCCGCAGGTAAGCGCGAGGCACTGTGGGTCTGCCGCTCCATGTAATCGCCCCATCAAAGCCACATCACTCACTGGGAGCGCTTGTGCGCCCCAAGCAGCCCTGGGCCGGCAGCCTCGGAGAACAAGTCACACTCAACATCCGCGACCTGCACAAATAAGGGACTGAAGCCCAGGAGAGCCCGCCGGACAGGAGCTGGCATGCACCCCACCTTGGATTTAACCAAGCCTCTGCGGCCTTGAGCAAGTCCCCTCCCCAGGCCTTGGTCTCCTCATCCATGAAATGGGGGAGAATGACCACCATCTGGGTTATAGGAGGACAGACAAGCATGTGTGCAAAAGACAAAACAACAACAACAACAAAACCCTCCAAACGTGGGACCCCTGGATGTCAGAAGGGGATGCTCTGAGGTCTAGCCATTAGTCCATGGGAAGTCTGAAGCTCAGGGGGTGAAATGACAAGCCCAAGGTCACACACCAGAGCAGAGCAGGAACTGGAACCCAGAGCCTGGAGGCTTCCTGCCTCGCTGCAGTAAGGGGAGGAGCAGTCGCCGGGGAGGAGCAGTCGCCGGGGAGGAAGGAGGGAAGAGTGACACCGACCCAGGAAGCTAATTACACGCAGGGCTTGTGAAACTGAGGATGGGCTGGGACAGACACTGCCTGTGCGTACAGCATCCTAATTGTCACAACTGGCCGGGGAGGCTGCAAGCATGGCCGGACAGGTGATTCGTCTGCCCTCGTCTGTGCCCAGAGAGGGATTAGTGACTAAACACAGCTCGAGGGCACAGACTCATTGCTTAATACCAGCCTCCTGTCGTCATGCAGGCCCAGCCAGGGGGGAGGACACTGGGACACTGCACACACATGCACACACACACACGAACAGAGTGTCCCTCTTGCCCATGCAGGGGGCAAGGGCACCCCTCTCAGAGGACAGAGAGGTCAGCTCCCCCAAGGAAAGAGGGAAAAGAAATGGAGCAGACACCCAGAGAACCCCCATGACAGTAAAGCCTCTGACAGAGAACTTATTAGAGCCTCTAGTGTCTGCTGATATGGAAACTGAGGCTCACAGAGAAGAGGTGGGTTGTCCAAGGCCACATAATCAAAACAGCCCACGTCGTGAAGGGGTAGTTCATGATGGACACTAGGAACTCCTTCAGTCCTCGCGACGGGCTTAGGATGTGGGTGCTTATTCCTCTGCCCGTTTTACAGATAAGGAAACCGAGGCCCAGGGAGGGGAAGTGACTTGTGCAAAGTCACAGAGTTCGAACCCAGGCAGTCTGGCTCCGGCACCCAAGCTCACGACACCAGGATCACCTGCTTCCGCTGACCTGATGGTGTGGCAAATGCTGGGGGACAACACGGTCTCTCCCATCCCAAAGCCTGGGCTCCTTCCTCTGTGCCAGCTGGCCTCATAACAGGAGGGAGAAGGTCAGAAAGTATGTATCTCAGTCTCCCAGGGGTCAGAATGGACCCGGAGTTGCATCACCTCCAAACCCCAAGGGCAAAGTGCTGAGGCTTCCATGCTGACCTGCCAGGCCGGGCCCAGCTTGACCCTGACCGTGTAGCCCCGGAAGTTCTCACAGGCCTGGCTCAGCCTCCAGAGCCCATCGATGGACAGGAAGTCTTTTAGAGACCAGAGATCCTCCAAAGGGGGTAAAAGGGGTTCCCCAAGCATTGCTCAGATCCCGCCAGGTACCCCACCAAGGAGGAAGCAGAGGGTCACCAGCCCCAGTCCTACCAGGGAACCAGCCCGGCTTCTCTTCTCAGCTCAAAGCCAACTGGGGCCTCTCTGCTCCCTGGACTTGGCCCCTCCCTCCCAGCCACATAACCCCTGGCCCAGACTGAGGAAGAAGCCAAAAAGGAGATGGTCCAAGACGGAGGGACAAGAAGGAGCAGGCTGGGGGAGGGGACGAGGCCCTTCACACAGGTCCCCTGCCCCTTATCTCAAAACTCCTGGACATCAGACAGACAGACTCAGCCACTTCTAAGCTGGTGACCTAGTAAAGGGGGCTTTACCTCTCTGAGCCTCAGTTTCCTCATCTGTGAAATGGGGCCAGCAACAATTCTTCCCTCCCGGCTCGTGGGAATGGTACAAGACGGTGAACACCAATCATCATCTTAGTGAGTAGGCCCCACTTCCAGCAGCTGGGAGGGTGGTTCCAGGCCCAGGGTCCGAGGCTTGGCTGGGACGTGCTATCCTTCCCCGCAGACAGTTCATCCTCTGGGCCCCCCACCCGCACCCTGGGATGGGGGCGCTGTCTGGTATCCAGACACTCTAAGTGCGGATAGCAGGTACTCAACTGGTATTTACTGGATGAATCAGCTTGGGAGCTGGAGCCATGGAGTAGAGCAGCAAGAGGGCCTGGGTGCGAGTCCTGCCTCTCCACCTGCACTGACACACTGTGTGACCCTGGACCTGGCCCAGAACCTCTCTGGACCTAGCTGCACAAGGAAGCCCTGACCGCCCGGGGAGCTCGGGTTTTCCCTCCTCTTGCCTCTGGGAAACCCGTGGGCCAGCCACCCCTGGGGCAGCCTGCCCAGAGGTGGGCCCTTTCCCAGCAGGCCTGGCTTCCTAGGGACAGACAGCCACGTGCATGCCCACCCCTGCCAGCCCACAAAGGCAGCAGGCGGCTTCCTCCGGGTGACTTTGCCTGGGGACAGATGGAACACCGTGTGGCGTCTGTCAAGCCAGATGGCCCGGTCGGCCTGAGGGGCCAGGACACCAGCTGGGTGTCCAGCCCCAGCAGGCAGAGCTGCTTAACCCCTTCTAGTCCCAGCCGTAGGAGTCAGTGTCCCCTTGGCAACTTAGTCACTGTTGTACACCCGGGCCTCCCACCCTCCAGCCCTGGAGCCGAGCAGCCTCCCTGGGGCCAAAAGGGAGTCAGGGAGGCAATGGGGTGAGAGGGAGCTATGGGACAGGTGGGAGTGGAGGAGGAGCCGCCTTGGGGCCCTGAAGGCAGTCCCGGACCGCCAGGAATGTGCCAACCCAAAGGGCAAGCAGGGGAGGGCACTGATTTCCTGGCCAGGGAGCCAAAGGGAGTTGTGTGGAGCCAGCCGCCCTGCTTCCAGGACACCCATGTGGGGCAGGGACTGCCAGGCCAGAAGGCCACCAGCCACCTTTACTGGGCCAGGAAAGCCACTCCCCAGCCCAAACCCCAGAATCAGGACTGCCTTGGCAAAGAGGAGACCCACCAGGCTGGCTGAATGGCCCTAGGTGTTACTCAGCCTCTCTGGGCCTCGGTTTCCCCATCAGGAAAGGGCCACTTCCAGCTCCAAGGGTTCCATGACTCCAGGAGAAGGCATGTGCCACCCTCCTGGGAACTGATGGGATCTCAAAGGGACCAGATTGTTCCTACCCCAAGAGCGTGCCCTAAGAAGTGTGCGTGAGTAAGGAGGGATTTTAGGAGCGAAAAGCGTAAGCTTAGGGGCTCAGAGGGGAGTGGTGCTGTCTTCCCCACGCAGTGGATGCCCACCCATTCCCCTACTCCATGAAAGGCCAAATGGGGATGCCACAAATGGGATTATGGCCAGAGACCAGGAAGCATTTTCCAATGGAGAGAGCCACAAGGCACGTCCAGGGGAAGACTCTGGAATGCCCTCCCCAAGCAGTAAGATCTCTAAGCAGGATTTGCAAAGGTCCCAACCTCAAGGAGAGGGAGGAACAGGTGCCTTCTGGAGATCCCAGGATAGCCAGCTGGTGTCCACAAGGAGAAGTAAAGCAGGGTGTCAGAGGCTCCGCACTCGGGGACCCAGCCAATCTGGTGATCCAGACAGGCTGTCATCTCGGGGCGCAGCACAGCCACGCTCAGCTCTAGCCAGCGACCAGCACACTGACCCAACAGGCATCTTTGGGTGTCTTTCAGGACACAGGGTGCAAGGGACTCCAGCAAAGCCCAAGAACACATCAAAATAGGCGAGGAGGCAGGGCTGGGCAAGAGAGCTGCTGGCCGGGAGTGGAACCTCAGCCGGGCAGGGAGGCGAGAACACGGGGTCAGGGGGCCACAGGCCTGGCCGTGAGACCTAGCTTTTTCACCAAGTTGCTGTGCAACCTTGGGCAAGTCACTGCCCATCTCTGAAATGTGTGCTGGGGGAAAAACAAAACATCTGTCAGGACTCTTGCAGCTCTGACTTCACAGTCATTTGGCAAACTGGGTAGGAACGAGAGTCTGCCTTCCTGGTCCATGCAGCGTCATGGCAGGGGTCCAAGCACAGGGCCTGAGCACAGGGGCCCCGCAAACAGATGGATGGATGGGTAGATGGATGGATGACCAAGTGGGGTAATTCCCAAAAAAGGAAGAGCAGGAGGTCCTAGGCGTCCCCTAGGATGATTCCTTACACCTACCCAAGACCTCCTTGGATCATTTTCCCACAAGGACCTATCCTCCAGCCACCAATCCCCTTCTCTGTCTTACACGTACACGCACGTACTTGAATTCGCAACACACGCTCCAAGCACAGTGGCCCAGCTCTGAGTCCCGAGGACAGAAGCTCTAGACCCCCAAAGCCATGAGACTCATCTGCTCCAGCCACCCCCCAGGGCATCTTGGCTCTCTGAAGTGCACTCCCGGAGCTGGGTTTGAAATAAGATGCAACAGTGTTGGACCCCAGTGGTGATCCTTGAAGCCCAAGGGAGGCCCAAGTTCCCGTGCCCGCTCTGCCGCTTTCTAGCTATTACAAGCAGCAGGGCCACTCCAGCTGCCAAGACTCTGCGCCCTCATCCGTACAATGGGCACGACCACAGCCACCCTTCAAGAGTGCTGTGATCTCAAGAGAACGCATCCGTGAAGTTTTGAACCATACTGGGCACAAGAGATGCTCCTGGGAAACCACGCGAGAAGCGCTCTGGGATAATGAGATCCCGGCTTCGTTCTTGGAGGCACCAAGGATGAACCACGCCTCCCAGCGCTTCTCTGTCTGGGCCCTGCAATCCCTTCTGTCTCCTGTCCCACCTTGGGGGGTGATGTGCCTGGGCTCAAACCAGGCAGAAGCTACAAAGCAGCCTTTGTCTCAGAACAAACTCTATACCAGTGGCCCTGACGTCACCTCTGGAACAACAATGCTAACACGGCCTTTGACGTCACCTCTCTGCCAAGGTCTGAGAGCACAGGCTTCACCCACAAGGCCCCACAGAGGCCATCTGTGGGCTGGATCAGAACCCAGAAGCCATCCTCCTGTGGCATTACAGAGTTCCAGAAGCAAGAATAGCTGCCCCCTCCCCCACTGCTGAGAGGCCAGGGAGGCCTCAAGTCCCTGTCTCCCAGCTCCTCCATCTCAGCCCCGGGGCCAGGGGCTTGGGGCAGGGGAGGAAACGTGCAGCCCATTGCCCAGCCTGGAAGACTGAGCCTGTGAGAGTGGCGGGAAATAGTCCGGAAGAACCTGCCAGACTCAGGTTCAAATTCCAGCTCCGCCCTTGCTTCATGGTGAGATCTCGGGCCAGGGATGTGACCTCCTGAGGCTGCCTCCACATCCACACAAGGAGTCTGGGACGGAGAGGGCCCCTCCTCTGGGTGGCAGGAAGAGGGACACACTCTCCCATCCAACGAGGCCCCTGAAGCCACAGGCTCCAGGCAACACACTCTGCTGGGCAGCTTTGAATGGTAGGTCCTGCCCTACCAGTGACCCTGTGCTGACAATCTGCTGGGGAAGAGAGGGGATGTGACCTCCTCCTTGCTGGTCAGCTTTGCTGGGGAAAGGAAGCGCCCTGAACACAAAGGGCCAGGCTGTAGCCAGAAGGGGGAGGGAGGAGGCAGTTCTTACTTATGGGGTCTGGGGCAGAAGGGACAGAGCAATTACATACAGCCAGGGGTTCCAAACCTGGCATGCACTATTTTGCTGAACCTTCATTACGACCTTGTGAGTTCAGGATATCATCCCCATTTTACAGATGAGAGACCCGAGGCTCAGGGTGGTCTCAGTTCAGAGTCGGGGCTCCCACCCAAGTGATAGCCTGTGGATTTATTATGCCTTAAGGCACAGAAAGGAACAGCCTAGGAGTTGGGAGTCCCCTGAACTTGCCACCAGGCAAATCCTGGTTCAATCCAGGCTGAACTAGGGCCTCAGTTTCCCCAGCTTGGATAAGCCGTGATGGTTTGAGTGTCAGTATTTTCTTTGAAGACAAGTGTAAAACCAGTCGCAACAGAATATAAAGACTCTCCGTACAGATGGGCGCAAACACAAAAAGTACTACTTACTGACCACATCCCCAGAGCACAGAGCTCCATGGGGCTGTGGGACCCGGCTTTCCGGTTCACACAACTCCAGCTCAGAAGGCAAAGTTCTCCTACTTTTCCACTTCAGGGCCCACCCCGGAGGAAGGAGGATGGGAACGACCCTCCTGGGGTGAGGCTTATTGACAGCCCTTGGCGGGGGCGGGGGGGGTCTCATCATCCCATTTATACAAGAGGAAACTGAGGCACAGAGAAATGATGCAGTGGAGCACATGGTGGCAGACAGGGGCAGTCAGGCAGTCAGTCAACTCCCCAAGACCACCGGGCTGAGGCCAGGGAAGTGCCTTCTGTTCTAAGGAGATAAGCCCACACTGCTCTCTGATGTCTCCTCCACACGCCCACCTGCTCACCTGCCCCGGGACCTGCATGCTGGCTCGGGGGCGGGGCTCAGCCTCCGTGGACGCCACCTCACAGGCTCTGAGGCTTCTTTACCCGGAGAGCCTCAGTCTCCAAAAGTTTTCAAAAGCCCTCCTCCAATGCCTATCAGACCCGGGAAGGATCCCTTAGCTCAGGGTTTCAAAGGAAACCCGACTCTGCTGTGTGACCTCAAGAGAGCCACTCTCCTTCTCTGGGCCTCAGTTTTCTTATCTGAAAATGGTCACAGGTACGTGCGTGGGGGTGGAGAGAAAACTATAAAACACTGAGGGATGGACTCTCAGAAGGTCTTTTTCCAAAGACAAAGGCACATCTACTCATCGGCCTGGAAGCAGGGGGGCAGACGGACAGACTGACCTTGGAGAACGGCTCACACCATCTGGGCCCGCTGGTGGGTAAGATGAAGTCACAGGTCTGAGGGAGCCCGGACAGGCAGGGTGGGCAGGCCTGGGAGGCAGAGCGAGCAGCCTAGCTCCCTGGCCCCCATGTCTCTGCCTGTGTCTAATCCCAGGCTCATCTTTGAAGGGGGCTGGGAGCTGGAGGCTGAGGTCTCCCATGACCAGTGTTGACCTCCAAGATGCAACAGCTATCCCTTTCAGCAGAGAGCCTCTCCTGCCCCCCCAACTATGATATACGAGGGGTAGTACAAAGGGACTAGGTGGCCGAAGGCAGGGTCCTGACCCCAAGGGCTCCAAGTCTGCAGGGTGCAGGCCGAGGCTCCCAGACACGCGCCCGCACACACACAGGTTCACAAAGCCCCAGCATCAGACAAAGAGCCCCCCACAGAAGCCTGGCATCGGGTGGCCCAGGGACAGGAGCAGGACGCCCCTCACAGCCCTCCCCTGCCTCACACAGGGGATGGGGAGGTGAGAACCAGCCATAGTAAATGAAGGCCAAAGCGAGAAAGAAGGGAAAGGGGGAGAGGAGAGAGGATGAGAGGCAGCAAAATGGAACAAAGAGCACCAGGAAGGGCAGGCGGAGGAAGGGAAGACAAGAAGGGGAAGAAGAATGGGAAGGCCGGCGAGGTCCTGCCTGAGCAGCAGGGTCTGGACTGCACGCTGGCATGGCAACCTCACTTCCAGGCCTTCCCACAAGCTGTTCTCTCCACCTGGAGCGCCCTTCCCTTCTCTTCCACTCTTGCTAGACCTCCAAAACCCAATTCAGGTGACATCTCCTGCAGAAAGGCTTCCCTGACTGGCCCAAAGCTGGCTCACGCACCTTTCACAATCCCTGGGTTTCAAGCACTGCAGGGTCCCACCCAGAGCTTCAGGGCTGTGGTCTGACTTTGCAACCAGCTTTCCCCAAAGCTAGTCCCGTCAGTCTCCCCCATCACCGCTCAGCATGGCCTTCTGCCCATTACCGCAGCAGGCCAGGGGCGCAAAGGAGGTGCGGTCGGGCCCTGGAAAGATGTGCCGACCCTGCCCCGAGAGGAGCCTGTCTGCTGGGGAATTTCACAAGGTCCACTTAGACCAGCGGCTCACCAGCGGCTCTTCCCCTCCCCCAAGACGGCAAACAGGAGGCAGCAAGCCAAGTACCGTCTTAAATAACCCAAGTAATAAAAATGGCCAGTTAAGAGGGCGGAAGGCAGTGTCTCCACTGCGGGGGCGTCTCCCCATCAAGCAGCAGATGAGCGGGGGGCTGTGTGAACGGGCACATCCCGAAGTCAGAGCACGCAGGCCGGAGTGCGCTGAGCCAGCATCTCAGAGAGAGCTCAGAGACAGCGCTCACCCAGTACAGCCATGGGGTGGGGGAGGCGGGCTCCTGCCCAAGCCGGGGTCCAAAGGCCATTCAACCCAACCCCGCACCCCTGTTCCTCTCCCCAGAACCCCTAGTCTCGTTTAATAACCACAACGGGAGCTGCCAGCACCACCGTCCCATTCACTCTTCCTGCTGCCCACGCCCCTTTCTCAGAGACATAAATGACTCTCTAAGTTCACGCAGCTGAGAAGCAGCAGAAACACTCTTCAACTTCCTCCCTTCCGCGCTTCCAACTTGCACACGAATGCTCTGCTCTAAGCTGGCGAGTTCTGCAGGTTTCTCTCCAACATCCCAGCACACAGCTAGTCCCGGGATCCAGGGGCCACAGGAAAGTAAAGCCAAGAGGAGGACGGGAAAGGCTTCAAGGAGCCCCAGGCTGCAAGGGAAGCTGGGGAGGAGGCAGCTGCGTGCGTAGGCAGAACCCAGGCTTCTAATCCTTTCGACCCCAAGGGCAACCACTTGATAGTTTATAAAGTGCTTCCACAGACATCGCTTCATTTAATCTTGCAAATAGCTCCGTGAGGTCAGAGGTACTATCCCCATTTCACAGAAGTGAAAACTGAGGCTCAGAGCGCAGACGCTGTGTGCCGTGGGCGTGCCCCTTGCTGGGTTACAACATAAAAGGCTCAATCCGGGGCCTGACTTCCTGGATGAAACCTTCGCTTCCCACCTGCTAGCTGCCTCTGGGATCAGTTCTGTCCATGTCTCTCTGGCTCCGTTTCATTCTCTAAAATGGACTAACGACAGCACCCAACACACAGGTTATTATGAGGTTAAGTGAATCAAACGTCCCTAAACGGCTTTCAGTGCAGCCTGACAAAGAGTAAATGCTAATTAAATATTTGTTTCATTAATTAATTAATATTTATTGCGCCCTTATTGTGCACAGGTACTATCTGAGCTGGTACCTGTCACATCTGCCTGTGTCCCCAGACTCGAGGCTCCTGAGGGCAGGGCCTACGTCTGCTCTACCCCGGTGCCCAGCACGGGACCCGGCTCGCAGGGCCTGCCCAGCCACTGCTGGGAGAACAGAGCCTCCGCTTCTCAGCCGTCCACACCCAGCAGGCTCAGCTTCCCCAACGAGAGGCACAGAATGACTGTAACAAGTTCACAAGTTCCCTGTGCTGAGACAAGCTTCGCGGAACCAACCAAAAGCACAAGTTCGCGAGACCCAACCCCAGGGCAGAGGCCAGTTACCCTCCAGTCACCAGAAGGGTCGTTGCTCTCTCTCCTGCTTATAGCAGTTCATGAGAACCCCTGGCTGCTGCCTTGGGCAGGATTAGGTTGCTGGGCATGATCAAAGGAGCCTTAACTTAGAATCTGAGACCTTCATCCAGCCCTGGCTTTGCTGTGTGACTTGGAGCAAGTTACTTTCCTGCTCTGAGCTTCGGTTTTCATCTGCACAGCTGGCACAAGGTTTGAATTCCATCATGTGAAAAGTGCCAGACAGGTAATAATCCGTGCTCCCCAGCCTCCCCTCCCCCATTCCTCCCCCCTGCCAGGCCCACCACCGGCCTCTCTGGCTGATCAGGAGCTCCCCGCAACCCACAGTCCAGTTCCCACCAGGATCACCTCCAGGGAGCGTGGGATGGGGTAGGGGGGCTGGACCGCCCTCTCTGGTGGCCCAGGAGGCTCACCTGCCTGCCGTTGCCAGTAACTCACTGGTTTCTCAAGAAATAATTACTGTCAAGTGACAGCAGGAAGTCTTCCCAGTGTAGCAGCCGCCCCCTGTTCTGCCACCTGTGGTGGCAATATTGTGACAGGCACCAGGGAGACCCCATGCCTCAGCCTGCCTCCTCACCCTGGACCAACCTGCAGCAGCCCTCAGGTGGCATGGAACTTGGCCAGCCTGTCCCAGCTAGGAAGAACACTGAACTTGGGGTCTAGAGACCCACCATGCACTTGCCGCCAAGATCCGGGACCGAGGTCTTCTGCCTCTCAGAACCTCTCCTCTCCGCTCAGTCAGTTGAGCTTCCAGCTCTTGGTTTCCGCTCCAGTCATGATCTCAGGATCCAGAGATCGAGCCCCGTGTCAGGCCCTATGCTGAGCGTGGAGTCTGCTTGTCCCTCTCCCTCTGCTCCTCCTCCTCTCTCTCTCTCTAATAAACAAAAAATGTTTCAAAAGGAGAAAAAAGAACCTCTCACCTGTAAAATGGGCATAATTCCCACCCCTTGGGGTTGTCTGTTAATTAAATCTCATTAAAGAAGTCATCACAGAGCCCAGAGCATAGTAGTTACTCAATCAGTGGCTGCTATTAAGTCATTATGATTTATTTTTAAACCTTTTTCGAAAGGCTTTCACACCATTACTTCAGGTGATTTTTATAGCAACCCTGGGAAGCAAAACTCATAAGGAAACGCAGTCCCATTTTACAGAATGACAAACTGAGGTACAAAAGACTGTATGGTGCGTGGATTCCAGACCACTCCGATGAAGTTATAGAGAGAACAGGAGTCCCAGGGCACAGGCCGATCTTCCCATCACGCCCATTCCCAGGGGAACAACCAGAAGCTCAGATCCTACCTAGGACCACGGCCTAGACTCCACAGGGTTCTAGCTGCCCCTTGCCACCAGCCACGGGCTCAGCCAGGCCAGAACCCCCCGAGGGGACCAGAGGCATTTGCCAGGTTAGTAAGCTGGGTGACAACTACCATCTTTTGTACCAGGAACTAGGGTAAGCAACCACATCTTGCCCAGCAAGCTGAAGGTCCCGACCCCATTGGAGGCGGGAAGGTATTGCTCTGGCGGTCAGGCAGCAGCACCAGAAATCTTCACCAGCCGCCCCGCCTCTGGCCCCGAATCCTCTAAGCACCTCACAGCCAGCGGTGCCCAGAGGCTACATGACACCCCGATGCCACTGGCAAAGGCACGGCCCACCCTCCCTCCAGCTTCCAGCCTGGTTCCTGACTTCTGCCTACTTCACAAAGCCATTCCCCCTGACCCCTTAGGGTACCTGCATCACAGCACATCTGCCCTGTGAAATCTCTTTTAGAACTTCCCCATTTATAAGGTACCATAGCTGCACGACCCCATTTACCCTGCCCGAGACACTGGGATACAGATGAGGAAACGCAGACCCAGAGAGGCAAAGCGGCTAACGCAGTCTGGCTCAGCTTTTAATGCCCATGCCAGGAACCCAGGTGATGGGTGTTATTCAAATTTGTTAAAACTGTTGTGTGGGGGGGACCAAAGCTCGGGTCTCCTGACTCCAAATGTCCATCACCTGCATCGTGTGGTTCCCAGCCGCCCTGGGGACCTAGCGGCACGCGCAGTTGCCAGACACAGTGCCCTCCCTCACTGCGAAATGCTAGCTCAGCATGGACCCTGGCCAGGCTCTGCCAGTACAGCGACCCGGAGCCGGCCCCCACAAGCTTACAGTCGATGGGGGAGCAGACATCCCAGGCCCCTGAGATTCACAGTGTGTGCTGCCGTGACAGGAGAGGCAGTGGGCGCTCAGGGACGCCTGATGCTGGGTGGATCCTGGTGCTGGGCAGAGGGGATGATAGCATTTCTTCCCTGCCCCAGGCCTTCAGCCCTCCGTGACATGGGAAATCAACAGAACACCAGCCTGGCTTCGCCTCCCCCAGGTGATCAAAAGCCAGGACTCCCGACGCAAAGTCCACAGCCCGCGGTATCACTGACACACAGAGCAGTTTCAATCAATTCCCCTGGAAGTCGACGCATCTCCTTGCAGCAAAGAGCGTGTTCAAATTCTGGATCTACCCTTCTGTGTCCTTCAAATACCGACACGTGTGGGGACGCGGGCCACAGGCCTAGAGTGGCTGAAACCCTGTGAGCCCGGGTGTGCATGTGCACGTGTGTGCGCGCGCCCGCGTGTGATGGTTGGGGGGGGCAGGGGCCCCGCATCCGGTGGCCAAGGCCAAAGCCCCGCCTCACATTCCTCAGGGAAGGAATCTTCAGCGTCAGCTGTCTCCCAGCTTCCTGCTTCCCTTTCTTTTCTGGGACCTCATTCCCCAGCCTCTGACTTGAGGCTCGGAAAATCCCTCCCAAATATGTCCCCAAAGAGAATGCCAGCACAGCCAAGAGACTCTGGGACACTGAGGAGCTGGATGGAGGGGGTTTGTGTGTTTCTTTCAACGGAGGTTGGAAGAAAGGGCGGGGGGCGGGGGTGGCCAGAGATTTCCGGAGGCACAAATCAACCGCTAAGAGTAGGAAGAACACCCTCCTTAGACGCTGGACAAAGAAGTAGCCCTTTTTCCCTCCGCCCCCAACACCATGTCTGGCGCCTTCCACGGCACAGAGAGAGCAGCGACGTGTCCTGAAATGGATGTGTGGGGTAGTCCAGCACGGTGCCAGGAAATCCCTATAAAATGAAGGCAACAAACATGGTGGGGGGCCAGAGAGGGGACCCACCGGAGCCTACCAAGCCCCAGGTGCCTTAGCACAGGACCTCCTTCGTTCCTCCCCTACTCCTAGGGGAACAATGCCATTCCCCTTCTATTACAGAAAGTGGTGGCTCCAGCAGCTCAGAGAGGTTAAGCAATTGCCCACAGTCACACAGAGTAGCAGAGCTGGGACGTGAACCCTTTCTCCCCCATCCCAGGCTGCCTCCCAGAAAAATCAGAAACAAAAGAATCCGTATCGGTGACAAGCTTCAGAGATAACAGAAGTGGCAGGGAATGAAGCCTTGCGACCAGCTTTCCGGGGCAATCTTCTGGCTCTGGGGCACTCAGGGGCCAGCACACACCTGCTCAAGGGCCTCCCAGGGCGTGATGAGGAAAGGCAGGGGACACTCCAGCTGGCT
This sequence comes from Lontra canadensis, assembly GCF_010015895.1. Taxonomy (NCBI): domain Eukaryota; kingdom Metazoa; phylum Chordata; class Mammalia; order Carnivora; family Mustelidae; genus Lontra; species Lontra canadensis. The sequence continues at coordinate 13,192,475 of NW_022631019.1, forward strand.
CACCCACCAGCCCTTTTTGGAGCCTTTCATTCAGGCTGCCAGCCCAGCCCCTTCCGGCTCATGATCAGAAATAGCTGGGACAAAAGTCCCTCCCATCCCTGAAAAGTTGCTTTTTAAAAAATGCTTAAAGGCAGACACAAAAAAAGGTAGAGGGAACTCTACCAAACCCCAGCCGAGGCCGACTGACGTGAGCATCACCTCAGAGTCATGGGGAAAGATTCCAACAGCAGGCAAGGTCTTCCCAACCTGGCTTTGTGGGTCAGCTCCCTCCGGGCCTCAGTTTCCCCATCTCAAAAATGAAAGTAACTCAGCTGAATCAGCAATTTCTCTCTCTCTCTCTCTCTCTCTTTTTTTTCTTCTAAGCTGTAGAACTCTGTTTTCCAGTGGAAGCTTCCCCAGAAAACCAATCTGGCAGGCATGGAAATAGAGCTGCTATGGCTGATGGGGGCCAGATCCCAGGTTCTCAGCACCCCCGACTCACTGTCCCCAGAATTGCCCCCAACACACCCAGCTCTGGATCCCATGGCTCTAAAGGGCCCGTCTGGGAACCATCAGGCTAAATGATCACTGTGGTCTCTCCTGGCTCTCAAGCAAAGCTCCGATCACCCAACCACCGGGGAGAAACAAAGCAAGCCCTTCATGCTGACTTGAGTCAGGGGCACAGACACTTGGCAACCTGCAGAGGGAGGGAGAGAAAACCCAGACAGTTCCAAACCACGCTGGGCCTGGGGCAGGAGAGGGGGAGGACTGCCAGTCTGTGAGACAGGAAGAACAGCCCTGACCCGGACCCCTTTGAGTCACAGACCAAAGTATAGGGCGAGTTGGGAGGGGTCACCAAAAGGAACCCCCTCCCGTAAAGGTGGAGGACCTAAGGCTCAGAGAGGGTAGCAGCTGGCCTGAGGTCACACAGCACCTAGTAGCAGAGCCTGACCTGGAGTCAGGGTCTCTGAGAAGCAATGCAGAGAAATCCCCCCTAGTTTAAAGTTCAGACAGACTCAGCCGGAATCTCTAGAGGAAAGCCCCCAAGCTTGCAAACTCGAAGTAGGACATTTTGGTGGCACTGGGTGGTGACAGGGCAGAGATGTTTGTTTTGGTTTCCAAATCAACGCATCGCAACCTTGTCCACGGTACAGTTTGGGCAACCACAGTTCCCTCATGATAAAGAGCTCAGAGCTGGTTGGCCAGAGGGGAAACCCAAAAGCCGTAGCAAACAGGGCCCAGGGCCCAGGCACCCCAGGCCAGGAGCTCTGGTTTGGGTCGGTGTTTCCAAAGCATGGTTCCCATACCACTCAAGGCCCCTGAGACGATGTGAGGTGGTACAAATGACTCTTTGCATTTAAATTCTACAGACTGCCAAGGTGAACCGATAAACTACGGTTTGTCTGCACAGTGGAAAATTGTTCACGAGTCTAAAGGAATGTACTATTGAAACACACTATGACGTTGGTTGAGCCTACAAAACATTATCTAGGTGCAAGAAGCCAGACACAGAAGACTATGTATGATACGACGACACTGACATGGAGTGTCCAGAAAAGGCAAATCTACAGAAACCGAAAGCACATCAGTGTTGCCTGGGCTGGAGTGGGAAGGGGGATTCACTGCAAATGGGCATGAAGGCTCTTTTTAGGATGATGCAATTTTTCTACAACTGGGTTGTGGTGATGGTTGCACAACTCTGCATTTACTAAAAAAAAAAAAAAAAAAAAAATCACTGAATTCTGCGCTTAAGAGGATTTTTTGATATGCAAATTACACCTCAAGAAAGCTGGTGAAGAATGTTTTTCTTAAGTCAAAATAGGGATGGTGGTGGTACATGGTTCTGGCCGCAGATCCTAGAGGAGGAACCCAAATGCATCCAGCTTGGAGAACACAGAGCTACACGCACCAGGCACATGTACTCTGCGGAAGCAAGTGGGGGTGTCTGAGGCTGTGACTTCCTCCAGGTAGACGGGAGGAAACCCTAGAACCTTTCCTTTCCAGGCACAGGTCCCTTCCACTGGTCACTGCCTGGGGCTCCGTGCTGGACAGCCCCAAAGCATCTAATGCCTTCGGTGGCCCAAGCAAACACCGTGGTCCCATCCCTTAGACAGTGACTTCTCTCATGGCCAGCGGACTGGGAGCTCAAAGTCAAGATTATATTTTGTCAATGCTGGAAAGACCTTTTGAGATCATCTAGTCCGGCGATTTTTAAATTTTTTCTTTTAAGGTGTTGAGATGCCTGACCTCCTCCCGAAAGCAAATTCTCATGAGAAACCCAAATACAGAAAGAAGTAAAAACAGAATGTTACGGGTATACGTTCATACTAGAAGTTCACATATAGAACAGTTAGTTACCTATTCTGAGTCCCTTCAGTGAAGCTGATGAGGCTATTTTGGTTCATTAACATTTAGAACTGGGACCATAGATGACAGTACCATATTCTATTTAATCCTATCTCCAGCTTTGGCTGCAGCGTTTCACGAAAATCCTGACTCACATAGATAAGTAGCTACAAATGGGAACGGTTTTTAGCGGTTTGCTCTGCAATCTCAGAGTACTCTTCAGACAAACAGAGAAAGGCAGGCGGGTGGCTTTAACTTGAGGCCGATTACTAACAAGTTAACAATTAACCATGAGTTGACAGGAAGAACTTAAAAGTGAGCACATTTTTTATAACCATATTAACACTGTAATATAATTTAAAATATTAAGTCTTGGGGCATCTGGGTGGCTCAGTGGGTTAAAGCCTCTGCCTTCAGCTCAGGTCATGATCTCAGGGTCCTGGGATCGAGCCCTGCATGGGGCTCTCTGCTCAGCAGGGAGCCTGCTTTCCCCTCCCTCTCTGCCTGCCGCTCTGCCTACTTGTGATCTCTGTCAAATAAATAAATAAAATCCTTAAAAAAAAAATTAAGTCTTACATAACAGTCCAGGAAACCCAAGACCATCTCCAAGGCAGCCTGGGGCTTCCAGGAGCACGGTGCTAGGCTACTCACCCCTCACTACACAGAAAGGGGAAACTGAGTCCCGAAGAAGGGAGTATACTTGCTTTGGACAAATCCAACTTGAGCCCTGAATCAACTCCAGAAAAGAGGCACCTCCCCAGCTCACCAAAAAAAATGGAGGAAGAGAAGGCGCTCACACAGCCCCGGGGGATAGGAGGACAGGCACCCACACTCCACCTGACCCAGCAGTGCCCATCTCATTCCAGGCCAGCGCCAGAAGCTGACATCACACCCCACACCCTGGATGCAACTTGAACAGAACGTTGCTCAACGCCAACCTATCTCCCTCTGAGATTGGGCACGGTTTTTCCATCTCCTTAGTAGCCAAGTCCAAAAAGCACACACAATAAAACAAACACAGCACAAGCCTGAGGCATGACGACACAATCAACAGTGGGACACAGAAAGGCCCATCCCTCTGTGTTTCACCATCGAGAACAGTGCCTGCTCCCCTACCCCACCCCAAGGAAGCTGCCCACAGAGGCAGAGGTAGCCTCCCCCTGGCCGTGGCGGGGCATGAATCCATTCTCAAGTCCTCAAGAGAAGACGGGCCCTGGAGAGGGGCTCCTCCCCAGCGCAGTGAAAGACCTCCCCACGGAAAGCCAGGCCCTACATGAGAGACCCGAGACTCCCAGGACCTCTGGTACATGCTGGCCTAACAAAGCCTATCGTCTTTAATAACATCAACTGATTACTTTATCCCTTCCAAAAAGCATCACCAACCTCCTCGCCCCTTCTGCAACTGGGGGTAGATTTTATTATTCCTATCTGTCTAATGAGCAAATAGGTTTCCAAATGGTCTACTATCTCTCTGGCAGGTGCTGGAGGAGACCCATGCCCCTGAACAGACCTCTGGGCTCAATGTTAGCACCAGGACTCAAGGAGTGGAAGGAAAGAGCCTTCTCACAACACCCTCCAAGCCCTAGAGTTTGGAGCCAAAGCTCCCAGTGTAGAGTTGCCCATGCTAGGACAGCACAGGGCCCTGCCCCCACCCAGGCCTGTGAGGCTACAGAGAGACCCCTCTCCTCTTATTGGAAAGCTGAGCCATCAGTCCTGTCAGCCAGACTGTGCGCAGGAAGCAATGTCAGTTTCCCAGCTGAGGAAACGGGACCCAGCAAGAATGTGCTGGCCGGTCCTGCAGGCAGTCTACCCCGCACACTAGCCAGAGATGGTGGTCTGGGTCCAAACAACGTCCAGTCTTCAGCCCAAGGTTCTCTCCTCCTGCACGCCTTTAGGGCTGCATCTGTTGGCACTCAAAGCCATGACAGTAGGGGGTGGGGAGAAGAGGGGTGAAGAGAGGGGTTTTTCAAAGCTTGTGGCCAGTCCAATGGCAGTCTGGTTATCCAGACCCAACAAACAGACTTTGCAGAGCTGGAGTAACATGGCAGACTCTGATCCCAGTGGATTTGCCCATTTTCAAACACATGATCTCATTTAATTTAAGGGACCAAAAAAAAAAAAAAAGGCCAGCAGGTTGGTTAAAAGTTTTTTTCTTTTCACCCATGGAGGGAGGGGAGCCCGCCTCCTACATCCTTGGGGAAATACCTACAGCGGGAGACAGACTAGCCAAAAGTCGTTCAATTCACTAGTTCAAATCCTGGTTTTGCCACTATCAGCAAAGCCCCTTTTGGCAAGCCCCTTGCGTCGCTGTGCCTCAGTTTCCTCATCTACAAAATGGGGATAAGAATGCCTTACGCTCTGCGTTGGTGTGAGGATTAAATGAGATCACATAAAACACCAGCGGTCATTATGCCACCTAGAAAACAACCGGCCCCGACAAATGACTGCACCGACGTGTCCCCTACGGTAGTCAGCACCCGCCCCCATCCTTGGAACTAGTAAGTGAGTTTTCCATGCGTGTGTAGGGCCCTATGCAAACACAGCTTCCAGCCCACCTGCTAGGACCAGCTGGCCGCCCCCAGCCCCTCCCGAACGCACACATTCCGCCGCCTCCTGGACCTGGACGACCCCTCCCCGGGAGCTGCGGGGTGGGGGGAAGGGCAGGTCCCCACTCACCTCCGCTTGTACTCGTCGCGCTCGCGCTTCACCTTGGCCAGCACGTTGTAGAGCGCGCGTATCTCAGGCGTGATGGTGTCGATCTGCACGCCCACGCCGTCGGGGTGCACCCACGACACGCCGGGGCCCTGCACCGTCTCCACGCCGCCGCCGCCCGTGCGCCGCACCTGCGTGTAGCTCCAGATGGTCCCAGGCAGGCGGCCGTAGTGCTGCGGGTGCGAGCCGCCGCCGGGGGGCAGGCCGCCCAGGGCAACGGTGTTGGCGTTGGCGCCCGCCACCGCGGCGCTGCCGTGCCCCGCGCCGGGCGCTGGCGGCCGCAGCAGCTCGGGCCCGGTCTGCACGGCCTGCTCTCGAGAGAAGGTCTTGTAACGCAGCCGCCGCTCGCGCTCGCTCTGCTGCTGCTCCAGCTGCTTCTCCAGCAGCCGGTTGCGCCGCTCCAGCTCGTGCACCTTGGCCAGAAAGCAGCGGAAGCGCACGTTGAGCCCCTTCAAGAGGTGGATGTTGGAGCCCAGGTCGTCCCGCAGCGCCGCCGTCACCGGCGACGGCCCCGGCCCGGCCCCGCCGCCGCCGCCGCCCCCGCCGGGGCAGCTCCCGCCGCCGCCGCCGGGCGGGCAGCCGAAGGCCAAGGCCATCTCCCCAAACAGGAGCGAGTTCACCATGCGCCGGCTGCGCGGCTCAGGGCCCCGGGCCCGCGGCTCCAGGTGCGGCTCCAGCTCCGGGCAGGGCTCCCGGCGCTGCCGGGCCAGGGCGGGCGCGGGCTCCAGCGCGGCCGGCCGGGCGGTTCCAGATGCGCGCCAGATGCGGCCTCCGCAGCTACGGCGGGCCGGACCGCCCCCCGGATGTGGGCGCCGAGGCAAGGGACGGGACTCGGGCCGCGGTGGAGGCCGCGAAGGCTGCGTGAGGTGGCGAGGGTCGTGGGTCCCAGCTCCCCGGCTGTCAGAGACGCTGTGGTGGGGCCGCGGCAGCCGCACGCAGAGGACTCTCGGCCGGCACTGCCCCTCTGCGGCGGGCCCCGCCCACTGCAGACACAGGCCCCGCCCCCGCCCTTGCCCCGCCCATCCCACCTCCCTCTGCGGTGCTCCCGGAGCCCGAGGCCCCGCCCCTTAGGCCCGCAGCGCCTGGCCCCGCCCACTAACCCGTGGCTCCGCCCACTCCCGCTCTCCGCCGCTTTTCTAGGCCGGGTAGAGCAGCTGTCTGCAGCTCTGGCTCCGCCCAGCTCCCGCGTGGACCACGCCCTCTCCCGCGCCGGGTCCTGCCGCCAGGCTCTATTCGGATTCTTTGCCTGGAGACGCGGACCGCAGAGCTGCACCAGGTCCGCGGTTAGCTGGAACCGCCGCAGAGCCAGCCCGGCCCCTTAAAGGAGCCGGCAGCCTGAGTAGCGCACGTTTCCCCGTTAGGGCGCCCCTTCCCCCCACGTCCTCTAACCAGGAAGCTCCTCTTCTCTCCCTTTCCCACCCCTATCCCCCCGGCCCTAAATTCCCAAGGCGTGTCCTGGAAGGGCTGGGGGACCTTAGCGTCCGAAGGTGCATCCGCACCCCACCCCCACTCCAACCTGGGGCGGCCTAGATCGACCTTCCCAGGATAAGGCAGCGCTTCCGCCGGCACGTCCCCCACGTGGTGGACCCGGGCAGGCTCCTTCACCGCTTGCCCCCACCGATCGGCGCGAGCCTGTAGTCCCGAGATCGGCTCCGGCACTGCCGATCCCGCTGGTCTCCCTGCCCGCCGCGGCAGCGGCGCCGAGTGGGGGGTGGGGGAGGGAGAAGGTTGAGCGAAGACCCCCCCCCAGGAATATGACACCAGGGCAGCTGCGGCTCCCGGCCCTGAATGACCACCTCCCCACCACTGCACACTCACACGCTGAGATGCAGGGGACCCCACAGCTGGGGTACATTTCATCCAACTACTTAGAGGGCAGCATGCGGGCGGAACCAGCCTGGGGGGGCGGAGCCAACCCGAGAATTCAATCCTTCATTCCTTCATTCAATCTTTTCGGATCTACCACCCTAAAGACCAAGTTCTCCAGGAACTTGAATCAAGTTGCAAATATCTATCATTGTTTTCTCAACGATCGTAATAGCTCCCGTTACTGAGCAATTCCTATATGTCAGGTGCCATACATTTATTATCCCCATTTTACAGAGCAGGTCAATGAGACCAGAGGAGCAACAAGCCATCCCAAAGCGCATGCTCTAACCCGCAATCCCACACTACTGGCCTCCTGTGCTTTTTCCCAATTGATCCTCTCCATAAACCTCAGAGGGGAGGTGACCCACACCTTTGAAAGCCTGTGGCTTGCACTGTGCCTACTTAATCAGACATGCGGCATGTTCCGGATTCTTCCAGCTGCATTTTTTGAATTGCAATTTAATTTTGTCTTATTAACTTTTGTGTTTTGCCTCGTGTGTAAGCTTGAGGGCAGGTACCCTGTCTTACAGGGACAATGGTTTGGTGTTCTCAGTGACAAAAGAGACACAAAAGGAGACTTGGGCTTGCTCTGGGATGAGGTTGTGGCTGTTGTGTTCATCTCCTGCTTTTGATTTAGTCACAAGAGCAAATCCTTCCTGTGTTTCCTTCCCTCAACCACAGCTCCACGCTCCCTGCCAAAATGGGCTCACCTTTACAACACTCAGTACCGAAACTCACCTGTCTCAAAACCTTCCTCTGCTTTGCCCAACCCAGTGTGGTCACTGTTCCCCACTCTTTTGTTCCCTCAGCTCTTGGTGATTTTGTTTATCTGACCAAAAGAATCAAACCCCCTTTGCCTTAAAGCAAGAATTCCGGGACTCCCCACTCCAAGAAGTTCGAGGATGAAATTTATAACACTGAGATGGACAAAAGTTATATCTTTATTTTCACTTATCTCTAAATGATATTTAGCACCGCCTTTGATCATGAGTGCAGGCAACCAGTAAAAGACCCTGCAATTTTGTCATTAATAGAAATCAAAGATATTTTCCTATCAATAACTACGGAGACTGTAGATATCTCAAAATACCATTTAAGCTACCACAACTCTGAAATTAAGATCATATTAGACTTACCACTAAATCTTATTATTTAATGTGTTAGTAAGAAGCACCTATATCACAAAATTTTTTAAATATTTCGATAGATGTATTTCTGTAAAAATTGTTTCTATTGCAATCCTAATGCTTTTTTTTTTTTAATTATTCTTCAAAGAGGTCCAAAGAGGCTTCACCAGATGCCTAAGGGGCCTGTGGGACAGAAAGGGTTAAGAAGCCAAACACCTGGGGAGTGGCTCCCCTTCAGCCTGGTTCCAGGGAGGATAAGTCCTACCCAGCAGTATTGCCAGGAGTTGGTGTGGGGAGGTGGGGGGCAGGGAGCATCCAGCCCTATCCTGGGCACTGGAGAGATTCAGACATTCCATGATCATTCATAACTTGAGGGCTTGCTTCAGCACAGACCCTGCACTAATAGAAGGCAAGGGTTTAAGGAGTCCTGGGAGAGCTAACGAAGACAACTGAAAAGATGCTCCTGAAGCGAGGGATTGGGGGGCGGGGGGGACAAGAAGGGACACCTGGCCTGGAAGAGGTGACCAGGCAGAGACCAGAAGATCTAAAGGAAATGGAGGAAGTAGTACCCAGGCTGAAAGGAATTTCCATCGGAGCCATAGAAATATGATATATACAAACAAAATGGCTAGAAAATAGTGCTGTGGTCACATAGGAGCAAAAATGAGCTGTTGTGTATCTTGCTCTTTGTGGGTAAGATAAGAGGGGAGGCTAACCTAATGTCCCTCTTCTAATCGGGTAACCAACCATCTTCATTTGCTCAGGACCAAGGGTTCCCCCTTGATGTGGGGTTTTCAATGCTAAAACCAGAAAGTTCCAGGCCCACCAAGACAAGCCCATGGAGCTCTGGAGACTTCTGAGGCCAGTCCAGAGAGGGGTAGGAGCTAGCCCCAGGTCGCCTGGAAAATTGGTGGCAAAGCTTGGTCTCGAATTTTGGTCCCACTACCCAGTCAATGTTCGGTCCTACCCCGAGCTGCTCAGTGAGGTCCATGTTTCCATCCCCTGGACACCCACACCTCCTCCATCTGTCATCCAAAGGGAACACAGGTGGGTCCTCACTGGTTGGGGGGATCACTCACACAGACAAAGGAATATCCCCAAGAGGAATGCCAGCCTCCCTCCACCTGCTGAACAAGGATGGGTTTTTTCATCAGTGAAAAGGGCATAACTTCACCCATGAGTCCATTTTTATAGCCTCTGCCTGCCGTCACGGCCATGCTGCCTGCTCTGGCAAAGGGCTGAGGACACATGGTAGGCTCTCGATAAATGGTTGCTGAATGAATGACTAAAAGAATTAGTGAATGGACAAACAACCTCTTTCTCCCCACCCCACTCCCCTGCCGTTTCACCTGGTAACCACCCTCAGCCCGCAGGTGCCAAACTCATGCATAACACCTCTGCCCTCCCAGAATCTTCCAGGTCCGGGGTGGAGGGCTTCCTTTAGGCTCTATTAGCACCAGGCCTACTTGCCCCATGACAGCCCCAGGTACCCTCTCTTGTCATTGCCAGCGTTTTCATCCGCATCTTTACCCCATCCCCATCCCAACCTTCCAACACTTGCTAGACCAACTTACATAATTCACTCGTTTCAGTGGATTTCAGTAAATTGACCAGGTGGTGCCACCATCACTATAAATCCGTTTTTAGAATATTTCATCTCTCCCAATAACATCCCTATTGCCCATTTACTGTTATCCCCTGTTTCTACGCCCTGTCCCACAGGCCCCTTGGGCGTCTGTCTCTATGGATTGGCCTTTTCCAGTCATTTCACATAAATGGAGTCCTACAATACGTGGTCTTTTGTGTCTTACTTCTAACACTGAGCATCACATTTTCGCCATGTTGTAGCATTCGTGGATGATCACTCCTCGTTATTGACAACCTCTTTTTGGACTTTGATGGTCTGGATCCTTCATTACCTCATTTACCTTCTGCACTTCAGTTCCTCCACTGGACATAGGACCAAGTGAGAATATCTCCCTCGCAGAGTGCTTGTCAAAATTAAATGAGCTAATACATGTGAAACGGGCAGGTAGTCAATACTCAGTAAATATCAGCTATTAGGGGCGCCTGGGTGGCTCAGTGGGTTAAAGCTTCTGCCTCTGGCTCAGGTCATGATCCCAGGGTCCTGGGATCGAGTGCTGTATCGGGCTCTCTGCTTGGCGGGGAGCCTGCTTCCCCCTCCCTCTCTGCCTGCCTCTCTGCCCTTGTGATCTCTGTCTGTCAAATAAATAAATAAAAACTTTTAAAAAATCAGGTATTAGCACCATTAATTTTTTTTTCCATTCTTTTGCTTATGCGCCTACAGAAAGCCCACAGATATATAAAGAGGTAGGGGGAAAGAGCATCTCCCACCGTCCCATACCCAGGGACCCTCTCTGGCATCTCAGGTCAGTGCTGCTGCCAGGGAGAAGAAACTGCTCCCTCTCCCCTGTGTCCTTCTCCCCTGACAGCCCTCTCTCCCCCAGCTGCAGCTTCTAGAACATTCCCATCCTGTTTCTTCCTGGTAAAAGGAAAGAGAGCAGTAAAATGTGATGGCACAGACAAAAGGGAGTGGCTGCGAGCTCTGTGTGATGCTACAGGTGAAAATTAATTCTTTCAGCAGCACAGGCAAATTCTTGAGATGTCCTGTCTCTCCTCCCAGAAAACAATAATGACAACAACAGCCAAAAAAAAAAAAAAAAAGAAGAAGAAGAAGAAGAAGAAGAAGTCTTGGCAGAAGGGTGACTTTGGCTGTACCCACAGCGGCAGCACATTGCCAGGCCTCATCCCTCCTGGGCACCTCCGGGCTTATAAGCGGCTTAAGCTGCATGTTTTTTCAACAATTATTCTGGGTGGGTTTGCCTTCCTCGAAAAGGGCGTGGGTTTCATCTCTGTCAGGCGCCAGGGTGTCCCACTAGCTGCCCAGACGGTGCTGATCTTGGTCAGCAGCCTTGGGGGAGCCCAGGTTGCTTCCAGAATCTTCTCCAGGCCTGTCTCATGAAGGCCAGCCTGGGTGGCACTGTATAATCTCGCTGTATGGCAGTGGGGTGAGGAGGAGGGGATCCAGAGCCAGGCTCCATCCATTAACCGTGTGACTGTGGACAAGTCACTCAGCTGCTCTCTGCCTCGGTTTCCCCCTCTGTAAAATGGGAGGGTGGTCGTTGGTGAGGTTACTGTGGGCATTAAGCAAGTCCATATGTGTGAAGAGCTGAAAGCGGAGTCTGGCACGTGTAAGTGTGAGCTATCACGAGCCAGCATTCCTTGAACCCCCACCAGGCGCCATTCTAGGTGTTGATCTGAGTTCCTTGTAACATGAAATCAAGGCAAGTGTTGCGGAGGCCTGACTGTCACCACGCTGCATCACCAAGGGGGAGCCGTGATTTTGGGTGGCCCTCGCTTTCAGGCTCTACTGACTGACTCGCACGTGACAGACATCTGTCGAGCATCTCCTTTATCCTGTTACCAAAACTCCATGTGTTAAAGACTCTTCTTACAGATGGGGAAAATGAGACTTTACTGGGGGCTGGGGCATGAAGGAGCTACCCCAGAAGAGAATTCATGTGTGTTGCGCTTTGAACCCAGCTTTGAACTCCAAGACCTGCCCATGCCACTCTGGCTAGAGCTCTCTCCTCAACAACTCAAAGGAGGAACGCGCCAGTGTAGACCAGAATGGTGAGCTGTTGTGGGGATTTCGGTCAATCTCTTCCTCAGTGGAAACCTTCCAATGAGCAGAAAGAGGTATAGCAAATGGAGGTCCAGGGGCATCATCAGATCAGCCCAGAGCAAGATGAGAAGCAACACCATGCTCTCCTGCCTCCGGGCCTTTGCATATGCTGGTTGCTCCTCCAGGAGCACAGTTCCCCTTTCCTACTGGCCAGCTCTTACTTACCCTTCCGATCTTAGTTTGGTAATACCTCTCCTTCTTCATCTGCTGCCTCATTTTGACACTGCAAGGAGGTTTGCCTTACGTTCAATAACGGGAACAAATGTGGCATGTCTGGCCCAGTGCATTTCTTCACCTGCGCACCCCAATGGACCCGCCCCCCCAGATCATTGCCCACACACCCGAAGACCCCCAGAGGGAAATCAGATTCTCACTTTTCTCCCCAGGATGCCCTGCCAGCCTCACATCTGTGGACTCACGCAGCACGTTTTGGATTTCTCTTGCTCGGTCTCCTCTGCATGAGCTGTACCCGTGGAGCTCTGTGTAGCACATTGTTCTCACCCTTTGCTGTGTACGTAGTCTGGGGTCTGAGCTTTTCTCTGGTTATTTATCCTTTCCACCGTGGGTGGACATCTGGGTGGTTTGCAGCTGGGGGCCTTTCAGGATAAAACTGTATGTACTCTCTCATATATGTCTTTTGGTGAACGTGAGCTCTTGTTCCTCCGGGGAATAAGGCCGGGGACAGGATGGCTGTGCCACAGGGCGTGTGCGTGTTTAGGATTCATATGTACTGCCAAACAGCCTTCTGAGCTGGCTGTGCTATTTACACCCCATCGGCAGGGCGTGAGAGTTCTGACTGCTCCATAACCTAGTTCATCTTTGCTAGTTCGTCCTTCTCATTTTAAACTTTCTGGTGAATGTGAAAGGTAGCATGGCCCCCGGAAGCCACTCTGCACCCCCAAACCAGATTAGGGGGCCCCTGTTCTTCCCCGTGTGGGTTCATTTGTCTGTGGCCTTTCCACTAATTCACTGTCACCCTCATGTCCTGGAAGGAGGGCTCACTCAGGGAGGGAGGACACCATCTGTGGGACTCTTTGCTCCCTTGCCAAGAAGCTAGACCGTGTCACCCCAGTCCCCAGCCACTCGTCGTCTTCCAGGGCAGCCAGAAGCCCAGGACCGAGGACGCAGGGCCCCTCTCTTTCAAGGGCCCTAATTAATTTCAAGCCCAATGCTCCAGGAGATGGCTCCTTACCGGATGTGTGAGACCAGACCTCCCTGAGACTCAGTTTCTCCACCTATAAAATGGGAAGGATACCTCTGACCCCTAGCGCTCTAGCAAGATCGAACTGAAATGTCACCTATTGAGTCCTGGGAAGGGTCCCCAGCAGGGGGTGGCTCTCCGAAGTCACTCTAAAGCCTGCAGCTTCTCAGAGGAGATGCCTCTCCTGGCTGTCTTGTCATCACTGGAAAGCTTTATAAAACGCCCAAGTCATCCATCTCTGCACAAAGAGATGGGTCCCTGATGTCAAGGACCGACGGCTACCAAGAGCCTTCTCCCTGCTCCCCGTGCGGCATCTCACTCATTCCTCGTGCTCCCCTGTTTGGGTCAGTCCCAGCAGCTGACTCTGCGTGCAAAGCCTGGCACATGCATGGTCATTTTCTACCCCAGCCTCATCAATCTGGGGGAAGGACCTCCATTCCTCTCTTATAGATGCGAGAACGAGACTTGGAGAGGAGCAGCTAAATTTGCTCCCCCTTTCCAGGACCCGGAGATCATAGGTCTGAAACCTTAGGTGCAGGTCCTACTTGGATACTGCATTGCCCACACCCACATCGGGGAGCAGAGCCCACCAGCCGTGTGGGGGACCAGGATGAATGGATTTTGTAGGGAGGTCCCTGGCAGTTCCAGAAACCACAAGGCAGGGCAGAGCTGTCCCTAGCCCCCCTGGGGTCCCTCCTGTGTTCTCCACCAGCTGCTTTGCTCCCATAAGCAGGGGAGTGGGATAAATGTACACTCACATCACCTCTGACTTCTGGTCTGCAGTCAGCTGCCTCACGTGTCAGAGAAAGCCCTCACAGCCAGGCAGGGCAGGTCCTCAGTGACCTGATGGACCTATTTCTGCTGAAACAGATGTCCCAGCAACGGAGACACCTTTTGGGAAGTCACCTCAAGAACGGGGTGAGTCAAAGGCCTTCTTCCCGGAGGACTGCCCCTTCCAGTGCCACAAAAGAAGGAATGTGTCTGAGCTCATCCCGGGCCCTGATGACAGGATCAGCTCCCTAATTGTCCTCAGCCCAACTTCGAAATGACTCTCTGCAAAAGTCACCATGTCAGCTTTGGGGACTTCCCAGATGGCTGTTTCATAACCATAGGGTGTCAGCAGCCTTCCCTGATCTGCACCGGCCCTGCACCTTCCAGCCCAACTCTGGAGAAACATGGGACCAACTAAGGAAGCCCCGGTGACATCAAAACACGGGACCGACTAAGGAAGCCACAGTGCATCCGTAACAAGAAATACACAAACAGGGGCGCCTAGGTGGCTCAGATGGTTAAGTGTCTGCCTTAGGCTCAGGTCATGATCTCCAGGTCCTGGGATCGAGCCCCACGTAGGGCTCCCAGCTCAGCAAGGAGTCTGCTTCTCCCTCTCCCTCTCCCTCTGCCTTTCCCCCTGTTCATGCTCTCTCTCTGTATCTCTCTGTCTCAAATGAATAAATAAAATCTTTAAAAAAAAAAAAAAGAAAGGGAGGAAGGAAGGAAGGAAAGAAGGAAGGAAGGAAGGAGGAAAGAAATACGCAAACAATCCAGAGGCCAGAGGCCAGTACACGCTGGTATAGCATAGGAAGGGGTCCATCATTTAGCACTGAAATGAAGAGGCACACAATAAAACACTATAAAACCCACTTTAAAAGTATTTATTTTCTAGGGGCACCTGGGTGGCTCAGTTGTTAAGTGTCTGCCTTTGGCTCAGGTCACAATCCCAGGGTCCTGGGATTGAGCCCCGGGGATTGATTGGGCTCCTTGTTCATCGGGAAGCCTGCTTCTCCCTCTCCCACTCCCCCTGCTTGTGTTCCCTCTCTCGCTGTGTGTGTCTCTCTCTCTGTGTCAGAGAAATAAATAAAATCTTAAAAGTGTTTATCTTCTTAAAAAAAAAAAAAAGAAGTGTTCCTCTTCTGTCTGTGGGGCTGCCTGTGTGTATACACAGAGAAAAAAGTCTGGAAGGACATTCTAAAGGTCAGCTGATGGTTCTTACTTCTTAAAAAAATATATATCATTGTGCATTTTCTGAATAATGTAACATTGCCACAAAGCTCTGTGCCAGGCACAAGGGTAAGCACTTCATCGGTATTCTCTCATTTAATTCTCACATCAAGACGACAGGACCAGTAAAATTCTTTCTCCATTTTGCAAAGAGCACGTATTACTCTTAGAAAGAGAAAAACAGAAAACCGTTTTTACTTTGAAAAAGGAATTGATTGCATACAGTGACATAAAAGGCCCCGGCCCCAGTGGGAGATCTAAAGACGCGCGGGTGTGGCCCTTGACTTCAGGAAGGATCCAGCCCTGGGTACCTAAACAATCCTAGCTCGCATCTGGTAAGTGGGATGGAAGAGGCACGGGGCACAGTGTTAATAGACGATGGAACGAAAGACATAACTCTGGGGGTGATGGAACATTTATTGAGCACCTGCTATGTGCCTTCAGCCCTGAGCCTCTTAACTTCTTTCAGGCTCACGGTGGCCCTCGAGAGGGGCATAACTCCTTTCATTGCCCTCACAGGAAACCCAGGCTCAGCGAGTCTCCAGAATCTTCCCAGAGCCATGAAGCTAGTGGCAGTGGAGACCGGATCTGGACCCCAGCCCCCAAAGCCAGCACCTTCTCTCCCACTCATACACCCCCACCAGCCAGCCCCAGCAGCGCATTCAAGACAAAGCAGCTTTTGAGTTCAGACTTGCTTCATAAGTAATATTTCCACAGCAGCAGAGGCAACAGAAGGCAATTCTCTCCGCAGGCCTCTGTTTTCTCACCTTGAAATTGGGGGCAGTAGCACCCCTTCACAGGGATGGCATGAGCAAAGGGATTCTGGTGTATTACGGGACAGAGGCAGTCAAGATAGTTACGTGTGTAAAGCGTCTTGAAAACATGTCTGGTGTTGGGGGCTCTAGACTCGGGCTGCCTGGACTTCGTCCCTTCCCTGCCACTTGCTATGCCACAGGGGACAAGTTACTCAACCCCTCTGTGCCTGACTTCCTTCAGCTATAAATTGAGGGTGGTAATAAAAGTCCCACCCTCATGCTTGTGTCGGGCTGATTAAATAAGGGAATGCACGTAATAGTGACTAAAAAAAAGTAGGCACTTTAGGTAAATAGCTGTTATTATCATTGTAGCTGTTTTGTACTCCAAAGACTTCTGAAGTCATCAGACTCTGACCCTTGCTATTGGGGCTTTTCAAGCACCCCTTTAAATGAAAGCACCCCTGGGAAGTTTAGCAACCACCACTTTCCACCCCGACCTCTTGGAGAAGGGCAGGAGATGGGGTCACGGGGAATGATGAGAGATGGAGGCTGGGGGCCAGAGGGGCCTTGGAGGGCAGAACCTCTCTGAGGAGAGCCTCATTTAGGAGGAAAGACCACCATTCAGCACCTCACCCAGCCCCATCCAGCAGCTTGACCTTGGGCGGAAAATAGTAATGATGCTAGCTGACCTTGCCCAGCAAGGGTTACAGGTCAGACATATTGCTCTGCTTTACTCATGCAGGAAAACATTTAATCCTCATAGCAATGCCATGAGCACGTGCTCACCTCCCCCTTTTACAGACAAGGACACTGAGGCCCAGAAAGCTCATACAACCTGTAAATGTCACACAGCTAATTTATGGTCCCGCCATAAAGGACTGCACCTTGGACCCTACAAAGTCCACATTCTCTCTTGAGCCCCACACTCTGTCCCTTTTACTTTTCCCCCTGATGCAGTGGCTGGACATATATTTCCCTTTATCCCCTGCTCCCCAAAGTCAGATAGGTCCCCACCTCCCCTGCCGCTGAGACAAACCTCTGCCATTGGGCTGGAACCCATCCACGGGACCATCTGACCTCCCACCGGTGATGCCCACAGCAGGTCAAAAGTGATGAGTGACAAGGTCCAGGGTGCCCTGTGAAGTCAAAGGTAGTCGGAGCTAGGAGTGAGTACACTGGGCTAGGAGAGGCAGCAGGGGCAGGATGGGATGTTGTTCTGTAAACCAAAGTCCTGGGGAATTTGAAAGTAAGGACAAGAACAATGGGGCTGCTGGGAATCTCGGGATGCTTCCTGGAGGAGGTGGCCTTGCACTGTGTCTTGAAAGAGGCAAACGTGGAATGCTTCATGGGGATTGCAGCCTTTTAGCAATCTCTCTGCTTAGGCCAGATGTAGAGAAGAGTTATTATGGAATGTCTACCCAATACCTAGATCATTCATTTCCAACAGCAACCCTGCTGTCATTGTACCCATGCTATAGATAGATAGGGAGGCTTTGTCTCACAAGACTGAGTCACTTGTCCAAGGTGGCCGTGTGAAGACTGAAGCCCAGACCTATCTGACCCCCTAACCTGTGCCACTCCCCAGTGCGAAACTGCTCCCAAAGGGTTACAACTGTTCCCATGCCCCGTCCCACCTAGCGGTCCAGGCTCCATTAACTTTCTCCTTTTCTTGCTACATCACCTTGGGAAATGTGCTGAAATTCTCTGATCCGTGCTTTCCTTACCAGAAAATACAGAGCATAAGAGTCCTTACTTGGGAGGATTTCTGTGAAGATTTTTTTTAAAGATTTTATTTATTTATTTGATACAGAGAGAGAGAGGTCCCAAGTAGTCAGAGAGGCAAGCAGAGAGAGAGAGGAGGAAGCAGGCTCCCCACTGAGCAGAGAGCCCAATGCGGGGCTCAATCCCAGGACTCTGGGATCATGGCCTGAGCTGAAGGCAGAGGCTTTAACCCACTAAGCCACCCAGGTGCCCCGATTTCTGTGAAGATTAAATAGAATACTGTATCTTATATCTTCAATATAATCCCTAGCATGTTATAAGTACCCAACAGTGGATAGCTACTTTATTATTATTACTATTATTACTATTATTAATGATGATGGCAACTGTTTCTATTACCACAAAGACAAAGAGCAACTCTAAAGCAGGGATCACCCCTTCAGATGCCTGCCGTGGCTGAGCCAGTAACGTGAATCTATGAACTGGGCACGTGCAGATCAGCGGGGGGGGGGGGGGGGGTGGCGGGCATCTGCCGCAGAGTGGAGTGTGCGTGCCCCTGCTTAAAGATGGTCTGAGGTCTAATAAAAAACAAATATTTGGTCTTTGTTTCTGGTTCCTCGTTCTTAGGACAGAGCTCCCAAAACCCTTGGAATTTACTGTCCCTTGTACACTTATGAGATGAGTCATGGGGGGAAGGAGGGCAGCATAGCTTCACGACAGGGGGCTGGTGGTCAGAAAGCCCCAGTTATGATTTAGAGGGTCGGGACTCTGAGTCTGCCCTCCCCAAGCTCCTGGGAAGGGAGAGGGGTTGGAGACGGACTGCAATCACCAACGGCCAGTGATTTTACTCCATCACACACCTAGTGGATGAGACCTCCGTAGGACCCCTTAGCAACGTGTTTCAGAGAGCTTCCGAGTCCTCGAGCACATGAGCGGTCCCTTGCACGTCTCTGTCATTCGCCCGTTCCTGTTTGTCTCCTTTAGAACAACCCAGAACACACAAGGGAAATGTCTCCCTCATTCTGTGTGCTGTTCTAGTGAGTTATCACACCTAAGGAAGGGGTCACGGGATCCCCCCACTCATAGACCATTGGTTAGAGGTACAGGTGTCCCCCAGGACTTGCGACTGGTGTCTGGAACCGGGGCGATCTTACGGGACTGAACCGGAACTCCAAGTACTTTCATGTCATAACTGAACTCACTTATTGGTGGCTTAGCTGCTACCAGAGGATTGCAGGATTCCTGTGGAAAACCCCCACACCGCTCGGTGTCAGAAATGGTGTCAGAAAAACACACCACATCTTGAAAAATTTAGAAAGTGACGGGAAGAGACACAAGGGGCTTCTGGGGGCCCTCCGTGCCGTGCGATCTCCCTTGGCCCAGCTGCTGGTTACCCAGCTGCTCGCCATGTGACGGATGGATGAGCTAGTGGGTTGCGTATTGTGCGTGTTTCTGTCTGTATGTCAGTACCTCATAATAGGTAATAAATCCCAAAAACCGCTTTTTCACTTTTTAAAAAAGATTTTATTTATTTATTTGACAGAGAAAGAGCACAAGCAGGGGGAGTGGCAGGCAGAGGGAGAGGGAGAAGAAGGGTCCCCGCCCAGCAGGGAGACCAATGCAGGACTCGATCCCAGGACCCTGCGATCATGACCTGAGCCGAAGGCAGACGCTTAACCAACTGAGCCCGCCAAGGTGCCCCTGTTTTTTTTTTACTTTTAACCTTCCCCTTTAAATAAAACACAGTTAATCACCAGATCTGGGTCCCAGGCAGCAAGCTGGCCACCCGGAATTTAGATATGTTCTCCAAGATGACAGGGCACATCAGGGAAGAGTTGGCAGGACTGGGATGAGACCTCAAGAGCTGGTCTGGTCCAGCCCCTTTCTCCTGCACACAAAGTATAATTATCCCCATTTTTCAGATGAGGTCATGGAGGCCCAGAAACCTCCGACGAGAGGCCACTTGTCAGAAGCCACCATCTTACCCGGGGCCTTAAAATTCCCAGCCACCTGACTGATGTCTCATGTCCTGAGCCTCCTGAAGCCCTAAGTGGTCTCTCCCTGGAAGGGGCCACTGGGGGCCCGAGGCTGTTCCCATTGGCTTTTCCACCAGGGCTAAGTTGCTCTTCTGAACTTGACTTACCCTTGTTGCAATTTTAATTCTTACTTTAGAGATGCTTTTAGAAAAGATTCTCTGAGGCCTTTGGGCACTAATGTCTCATCACTCACCATGACCGTGATTTGTATTTTATTAACAATAGTAATCCTCTGCTCTGGACATCATCTTGTCTTCAGGTGATTCCAGACAGTTAGGAGGGGTTGACTCCCGCCCGATGGGCTGGTCCGGGGCAGCATTTTTCTCCCGAGAAGATCGATGACCTTGATACGCACTCAGGGCCATGCTGCCCAGCAGCACCCAGTAACACCGCCAGACACAGTGCTGGACACTTAGGAGACCACATCAGCACTGGGCCATAGGAAGCTCAGAGACAAGTAATCTTGGCTTCTATAATGAAGTACCATCTTATTCATTCCTTTTCCACCTTTGTCCTGAGTTGGACCTGGAGAAAGTCTCAGTCTTGTCCTCTTTTGTCCTTGACACCTCTTCTCTAGCTCTAACCAAGACAGAAGAGCCCTCCCACCCCTGGCCCTGGGGCTGGATCTGGTGAAAATTTAATGATGACCATTTGCTTTTTTAGGCTATTTTTACAGTCACCGCCTGTTTCTGTTAAGGCGTGTTGGTGGTTGGTGTGATGTAAAGTTTCCTTCTCAAATACATATAAGCAAGGAAAGGGTGAATCTGAAAGAAGGTATTAAAGAAAGCATAGTCTGGGTTAAGGTTGGCAGTCTCGGGCCCGAGGGCCAAATCCAGCCCACTGCTTGTTTTTGTACGGATCACAAACTGAGAATGACTTTTACATTTTTCTTAAGATTTTATTTATTTATTTGTCAGAGACAGAGAAAGAGCACAAGCAGGGCGAGCAGCAGGCAGAGATAGAGGGAGAAGCAGGATCCCTGCAGAGCAAGGAGCCCAATGCAGGACTCAATCCCAGGACCCTGGGATCATCACCCGAGCCGAAGGCAGACGCTTAACCAACTGGGCCACCCAGGCTTCCCTGACTTTTACATTTTTTTGTTAAAGATTTTATTTATTTATTTATTTATTTGACAGACAGAGATCACAAGTGGGCAGAGAGGCAGGCACAGAGAGAGGAAGGGAAGCAGGCTCCCTGCTGAGCAGAGAGACCAACTTGGGGCTCGATCCCAAGACCTCGGGATCACGACCCAAGCCGAAGGCAGAGGCTCTAACCCACTGAGCCACCCAGATGCCCTGACTTTTACATTTTTAAGTGGCTGGGGGGAAATCAAAAGAAGAATACAAGATACATACCTGAGATTCAAATTTCCGTGTCCATACGTACAATTTTGTTGGCACACATCGGTGCTCATTCATTCTCGTTTTGTTTGACGGCTTTCACACTATGACAGCAGAATAATTACAACAGAGACCGAAGAGGTCGCAACATCTGAAATGTTTGTTATTAGACCCTTTACAGAAAAATTTTGTCAGCCCCAGGTGGAGGTGATTGGCCAACATAGCAATGACCCTCATGATGGTACCAGACTGAGAGAACCCCTCATCTGGACTCTGGGAGGTTATGGTCATTTCTTTCCACCCATTTTATAAATGAGAAGGAAACGGTCTCAGAGAGGTTTAGTGACTTGCCTGAGGTCTCCCAGCTGGGAAGCTTCAAGCTGGGATTTGAACCCAAGTCAGACGGCAAAGGGCTTTAGGTAGGCAGGGCTGAAGGTAACATGCTTTGCTGACTTTCATTCCATACCCCCTGCCCCATTATCCTCTCCACAGCCCCAGAACATACCTGGTACTTTTGTGCCTTTGTCCATATACCTCTTCCTCCTATTACGAACCCCCCGCAAAATGATGCCTCCTTGAGGAAGTCTTCCCCATGGCCCATCCCCCCAGACCCAGGGCAGGCTCCCCGCTCTGTCCTCCCCATACGTGCACCTACAAGGCCGTGGACTATTCATCAACATTTCCTGACGATATGGCTCACCTCCCCGAGCTCAGGTAAGGCCCCTGGAGGGCGGTGGGGGGAGGGGGGTACTGTGACTTATACAAAGAACAAACGAGTTAGCAGGACAGAGCAGGCCCTCCGTGCCTAGAACCTGGACTATCGCCTCACCTCACCTCTCCCCTGCTTAGGTTTCACGCTCCAGTGATACAGAACAACTTGTAACTCCCCAAACCCATCATGCTAGCTCAGGCCTATCCACCTATGCACGGCCTCTTCCTTTGACGGGACATGCTCCCTACCCATTCTGCCTCCAACTCCTATTCATCCTTCAAAGCCCCAGTCAGGCATCAGTATGAAAACCGCTGTTTCCCACTCCTACCCCCAACAGGCTCCCCTAGGCTGCCTCCATGCCCCCAGTTCTGGTGAGGCTATAGAGGGGGAGGCTTGGAGTCAGACAGCCTGGGTTCAAATCTGGCTCTTCTCAGTTCTAGCTCTACCGATGGACAAGTGACTGAGCCTTGCTGTGCGGCTCCAGGGTGAGGACTGGATTACAGAATGCCTGTGAAGCTCCTACATACAGTAAGTGCTCACTAAATGCAGCTATTGCTGCCCTGTCTTTGTAATTGGCAGTTTCTTTGTCCCCCGCCCTCCAAGTGTCAAGGGTTCTGCGGGAGTGGGAACTGGCTCTCAGCCCTTAATCCAGCAGCGGGTCTAGGCCAAGTGCACAGTAGAAGTGGGCTCCCCCGTACCTGTCCCTCCTCTCCTCCACCTCAACCCCTGCTCTCAGCTAAACAGAGTGAACTGGCCTGGGGGTGGGTTGGGGAGGGGCTGGCACTCCTCCTGCCCAAGTACAGCTCTGCTTTCTCACTGGTGTGTGTCGGGGGGTGTCTCTGACCGGAAACCCGGGGCCCCAGGCTCCAGGGCCAGGCCAAAGACTGCCCTCATAGCAGCCCTTCCAAATCCCGAGGACGATACCCCATAAACACAGTTTATGGGCCGGGAAACAGATTTAGAGGCTTGTCCTGTTCATGAGTCAGTGGGACCTCAAAGGAGGCCACACTAGCGTCCTTGCTCCCCATCCAGTCCCCAGGTCCTCTCCCGAGAGCGGGTTCCCCCGAACCATAAATCTGGAGAAAAGCAACCCAACCCAAGACACGCCTGGATGGTGCCCTTACAGCCAGGCTTGGGGCCAATGCCACAGCACGCAGAGCAAAGCGAAACCTCCCCATAAGTCTAGATGGAAAAAAGGTGGGTCCCTGCTGAACAGGGCTCTGGGAAAGGCAGAGTAGTGCAGTGACAAAGAAGGTGGGCCCTGGTTTCAAGTTCGGACATCACAGCTAATACCTGTGTGACCTTGGGCAAATCACGTTACCTCTCTGAGCCTCGGTTTCCACCTCAATCAGGTGAGGCCCAGAGCCACTGTGAGGATAACACCTGGGAGGCACTTTGCTCACAGTGCCAGGCACCACGTAAATCTTCAATTTATCTAGTTCTGTCATCATCTGGAGAATGCTTGGGTCCTTCTCTTTCCCTCCCTGGACCTCAGCTCCTTCCAGGACAAGGCCTCCCTTCTCAGAGCAGAGCCGAGCCAGGGGAATGGAGAGACAGCGCCCTGGGAGCAAGATGGAGACAGGCCAGCTGGGGTCACGAGGGTGGCCTCCTTAGGACTGTGGTCATAGCTAGAGCTTGGGAGCACTGCCTCAGACCCAGTGTAAGGATTCACTACCTGAGCCCGTAGTTTCCTAGAGAGATCATCCCAGGAGATGCCAGTGGGGGATTGGGGAAGGCAGCCAGCTAAGCTCTGGGCAGCTGGAGCTCAGCACCAACCGGGAAATTCTGGGAGTCAGTATCAACCCCACGCTGAGCAAGGCAAAGTCTTCAGACACCAACCCATGGCTGTCATCAGGTGTGTTGGGAAGAGGGGTAAGGGCCTCTGGGGGCAGCCACTGCCCCAGCTGCGAGTGCCTATTCCCTTCCAGGCACTCGGTACCCTCTGCACCATTTCTCACTCGGTCCCCCCACAGCCTGGCAAGGTGGACATCATTACCTCCCTCCCCTTCTCTCTCTCTCCTTTTCAATTTTTCCTGACTTTCCATAGATCACAGCGAGGGTCCCTCCCCCCTTTTAAATAGCCTTATCAAGGTATAACTTACACGCCACAAACGTGTACACCACAAAGTATTTTATTATATTTACAGGATGGGACGTCGTTACCACAACATAACGTTGGAAAGTTGCGCATTTACAGTCGCTCCCCGTCCCCCCAAACCAGCACCCCCGTCAGCCCCAGGCAGTCACAGATCCATGTTCTGTCTCCATCATTTTTTTCTCTTTGGACATTTCATGTAAATGGAATCATACCCTGTGCGATCTTTCAGGTCCCGGTTCTTTCACTTGGCGTGATGTTCTTGAAGTTTGTCTGTGTTGTACATGCCTCGTTATTTCTTTTTATTGTCAAATGGTATTCTGCCGGGTGGATATGCCACATTTTGCTTTTCCATTCACCAGCTGACTGACATTTGCACTGATTGCATTTTTTGGCTATGACGGCTAATGTTGCTGTGAACACTTGAGTATAAGTTTTTGGGTAGATATATGTTTTCATTTTTCTTTTTCTTTTTTTTTTTAAGATTTCATTTATTTATTTGAGAGAAGGAGAGAGCATGAGCAGGAAGAGGGGGAGGGACAGGAGGAGAAGGAAAGGTAGACTCCCCTGCTGAGCAAAGAGCCTGAGGCGGGGCTCGATCCCAGGACCCTGAGATCACGACCTGAGCCAAAGGCAGACGCTTAACCTACTGAGCCACCCAGGCGCCCTGCTTTCATTTTTCTCGAGTCAGTACCAAGGAGCAGGATTGTTGGTTCCTACGCTAACTTCGTGTTTACCATTTTGAGAAAATGTTTCTCCAAAGACACCGTACCACAGGGGAGAGCCCCAGCAGCAATGCACGAAGGTTTCAATGCTGGACTCTTGCCCAGCGGAGTGAAGGGGTATCCCACTGTGGGTTTGATTTGCCTTTCCCTAATGACCACGGATCGGTTGAGCAGCTTTTTGGTGCTTGTTGGCCAAGTGTGTGATTTCTTTGGATCTGTATCTATTCCAATCATTTGCCCATTTATATTAATCAAAGCATAGCTGACATAGAAGATGATATTAGTTTCAGATGTACGACAGAGTGACTCAACATTTATGTATATTACAAAACGCTCCCCACGGTAAGTGCAGCTACCATCTGTCCCCATGCAAAGTTCCTACATGATGACTGACTATATTCCCCAGGCCGTTCTTTTCATCCCTGTCATTTACTTATTTTTTAACTGGAAGTTGGTACCTCTTAATCCCCTCCGCCCATTTCACCCATCCCCCTACCCTTACCCCTCGAGCAACCACCAGCTTGTTGTCTGTGCTTACGAGACTGTTTCTGGCTCTTTCTGCTTGTGCATCTGTGTTGTTTTTTAGATCCCGCGTGGAAGTGAAATCATACGGTACCCGTCTGTCCCTGACTTCTTCCACTCAGCATAACGCTCTCTGGGTTCATCCACACTGTTGCAAACTCCTTTGCCTGTTTTTAATTAGCGATGTGTCTTCTTCTTCGACATCCCCCTTTGGCAAGAGAAAACTGTGGCTCAGAGAAGCAGAGCTGTCGCCCAGAGTGCCATAGCTTGGGGGTGATGGGGAGCCTGACCCCTAAGCTCTGTCCTTGGCATTACTCCAGGCTGTGTCCAGATGCCCATTTGACCTCATTCCCCAAAGGCATGCTTGGGGCTGTTGGGAGTTGTGCATTTGGTTCTTTGGAAAGGAGGGGCTGAGCCCCCCCCAAATCTTTCCTACCTTTAGAAAGCTAAGATTCCCAGAAACAAAGGTGTTCTTCTGCAGCCCGCGCCGCTCCCCAGCACAAGAACCAAGTGACAGCACAGATCCCCCCTGCCAGGTGCTCATAGGTTGAAGATGTGTGTCATGGACCATAAGGCTCTACCCCACCTGCTCCCTGCTCGCTCCCTGCTTGCTCCCTCAGCCTCTCCTTCAGCTTCCCTCTCAGCCCTACACTTGAGAGCCTGGCCTCCTTTCTCCTGACCTCGGGCTTTGGCTCAGCTTCCTGGCTAATGCTCTTGTCTCTTCCCTGCAGTCCAGTGATCCCACTAATGGCCCTTTGGGTAAAACCCCTGCTGGCCTGACCCAGCTCTCCTCTAGAAGCCATCCGTCAGTGCTCTCAGTGGACACTGTCTTAGCACCTGCTCGGTGTAGGATGCCAGGGACACAGAAAGGACAGGATGCGGTCTGTGCCCTCGAGGAGATGGACAGGGCAGAACCATAAGTGACTGATGGCCAGTGAAGTTTTCTTGGGGCTGTACCAGATGAGAAAATTCTGTCCTGGGAACCATGGGGTGAGGGACGGGAGGCGGAAGTGAAGCCCACTCCCTGGGCGGACTCATCGTTGGAGGTGAGCTCGCTGTGGCTGGATGAGGCAGGGAAGGGCGTTCCAGGCAGCGGGAAGAGTAAGAGCCAGGGCAGAGAAGTGTGAAATCTGTCTGGCGAATTTCAAGTAGCTCTGAATGGCTGGGGTGTAAAAGGCAGGACAGGGACCAAGTGGAGTTGGGGTCATGGATGACCGGGAATGCCACGCAAAGGAGTGTAGAGCAGGGGAGTAAAGGAGGGCTTTAAACAAGGGAGGGACGTGGTCAAATCCATGCTTTAGAAAAATACAACCACACTGATCAGTCTCTCATTAAGTTCAACCCACTAGCATCCAGTGTGTTTTGTGCTGCTGAACAATCCATTCCATTCAAATTCCCACTCTCATAGATGACCGTGTTACACCTTCTCTCTCTCATAGCTTGGGCACCTCCTCCACATTTTCCTTTTCAGCTGATGACCTTCCTTCCTATTTGCTGAGGAAGCAAAGCGACCAGAAGAGAGGGCACACAGCCATCCACTACCTCCTTCCAACCTACCTGACTCTGTGCTCTGCCATTCCCCAGTTGCCACAGGTGAACTCTCAACTCTTTCTGAGACCCATAGCTCCCCTCATGCCCTGGACTCCTTCTTCTCTCCCCCACACAAGGACATCGACCCATGAACTGACTCCTGTCTGCTAGGTCATTCTCATCACCATATAAATTTCCATCTTCCATCATCATCATCATCATCATCATCATTATGATTATTACTTTGACCCTACACCCGTCTCCAGCCACTGACCCTTGTCTCTGATCCTTTCCACAGGAAAATTTCATTAAAGAGTGGTGAATTTTTCTCCAGCCACATTCAATGTGAAGAATTGAATCAATTAAAAGGAGAATCAAACTGGCATGCCTGGGGGTGCTCAGTTGGGTCTATTCTTGGTTTTTGGGTTTGGCCCAGGTCATGATCTCATGGGTCATGGGCTCAAGCCCTGGGTCAGGCTCCATGCTTAGCGGGGTGTCTGCTTGAAGATTCTCTCCCTCTGCTCCTCCCCTAACTCACACACACGTGTTCTTTCTCTAAAATAAATAAATCTTCAAAGAAGTTTTTAAAAAGAGGATCAGACTGAGCAAGGAACAGGATATTATAAAAGTGACCAGAGAGATTTGAAAAAGAACCAAACAGAACTTCTAGGAAAGAAATATATGTTAAGCGAAACTATAAATACCAATGTCTGGGTTAAATAGTGGATTATACACAGCTGAAAAGATCATCCAGGGAAATGGAAGCCATATCTAGGGAAACTACCTAGAATGTAGCACAGAGGGACAATGTGATAAACTATGAAATAAAGACTAAAGACATGGGGGCCAGAGGGAGAGTGTAACACACATGTCACGGGCAGACTGAAAATAGCCCCTCCCAAAAGATTTCCATGTCCTCATGCCTGGAACCTGAGAGTTTAACCATATATGGCAAAAAAGGGGGGGGGGTCTTTGCAGATGTAATTAAGTTAAGGGTCCGAGGATGCAGAGATTAACCTGGATTATCAAGGGTCCCCAAATGCAATCACATGTGTCCTTCTAAGAGGGATACACAGAAGAGAAGTCAGTATCAACACAAAGCAGAGAGAGGTTTGAAGACACTGCCCTTGAAGCCTGGAATACAATGGCTGCCAGCCCAGGGCACTGGCAGCCACCAGAAGCTGGGAGAGACAAGGAGTGGATTCCCCCCTTGAGCCTCCAAAGGAAATATGGCCCTGCTAACATCTTCATTTCACCCAAAGCATACTGATTAAGGGGTTTGGGTCCCTAGACAGTGAAAGAATGAATTTTTATTGTTGTTAGCTCCCAAGTTAGTGGCTGTGGGAAATAAATGCAATGAGAGAAAAGCAATAATCAAAAAGATAATGATGAATAATTTTTCAAAATTGGTGGAAGATGTGAATCATGAATTCAAAAAACACAATCAATCTCATGCAAGATAAAAGTTCAAATCCACATCCATATAGAACATAATGAACCTACAGGGGAACATGGTCAAAGAGAAAATACAATCCAAGAAAAGAGGTTTAACAACAACAACAACAACAACAAACCCAAGAGTTTGTGGACAGCTGACTTTTCAACTATAACAACTGGAACCAGAAACCAAGGGAAAATAACTATCAACTAGAATTGTATACCCAGCAAAACTATCTTTCGAGAACAAGGACAAAATTTTCAAGCAAGTCAATATTGGATGTGTTGACCACCAATAAAGCTTCAACAAAGGCACTTTTATTTTTTAGTTTTTAAAATTAATTTATTCTTTTAGTGAGCAAGCAGCAGGGGCGAGGCAGAGGGAGAGAGAATCCCAAGCAGATTCCACACTCAGCATGGAGCCCAATCCAGGGCTCAATCCCACACCCCTGAGCTGAAATCAAGAGCTGGATGCTTACCAACTCTTTGAGCCATTCAAGCACACCACAAAGACACTTTTAAATATGTTTCTCGGGGCACCTGGGTGGCTCAGTTGGTTAAGCCACTGCCTTTCACTCAGGTCATGATCCTGGAGTCCCAGAACAAGTCCCCCAATGGGCTCCCTCCTCGGCAAGAAGTCTACTCCCTTTTATCCTCCCCCCTCTCATGCTTGCTCTCTCTCAAAAAAAATAAATAAAATCTTAAAAATAAAAGTAAGATTTATCTCAGGAAGAAGGAAAGTGGTCCCAGATGAAAGGTTAAAATGCAAGATAGAACAATTAGAAGAAAAGAGATAACCATGCTGATAAAATACAAATAAATATTAACTATATAAAATATATTTTTACACAGATCCATTTTCATTCAGTACAATTCCACATGAAATCCAAACAAAGTGCTCCTGGCATGTGACAGTCTCTTTCTATGCTTTATAAAGAAAAGCAAGAGGCCAAAAAGAGCCAAGACATTCCTGAAGAATTACAAGGTGTAAAGTTTGGTTTACCAGGTATCAATATGCACAATACAAAGTGATTGTTAAGACTCGTTTCAAAGCATTAGTAATTGGAATTGTATGGGTTTGGCTCAGGTCAGACCAGTGGATCCAACTAGAGATTCTACAAGCAGACTCAAGCATAAACAGAAATGTGATCAAGAGAAGAGGTGGCTTTGCAAAATAAGGAAGAAAAGGAAGCATTCCATAAATAAAGCCAGGATGGTTGCTTATCCACATGGAAAATAACTGAAATTAGATCCTTACTGATACAAAATCAATTGAGGGTGGACAAAAAGACCTAAATGTGCAAGGCAAACTTTTGAAAGAAAATATAGGACCTCAGGGGAGGGAGAAGTTTCTTTAAAAAGACACAAAAAGCACATATCATAAGGAGAAACCTCGATACATTTTCCTATGTTAAGAAAAGGAACTTCTGTTCACAAAAAGTCACCACTTAGAAAGTGAAAGGACAAGCCACAGATTTGGAAATGGCATTGAAATGCAAATAATTTAGAAAAAATTAGGGCCCTAATATATAAAGAGCTTCTAAAGAATCAATAAGAAAAAGACAACACGCTAGAAAAGGGACTAAAGAACATAACCAAGCACTGAGCAGGCAAGGAAACAATATTGCCAATAAGCATGAAAAGACACCCAATCTCATCAGGAATGAAAGAAATGCAAGCCTAAAACCTCCATAATATATGAACTTACACCCACCAGATTGGCACCAATGTTAAAGTCTGACAACACCAAGTGTTGTAAGGCTGTGAAACAACCCAAGCTCTTATACGCTGCCTATGGGAGCATAGATTCCTACAGCCATTTTGGAAAAGCAACTTGGCATCATTGGGTCAAGTTCAAGTGCACACACCTTATTACCCAGCATTTCCCTTTCTGTGTGCCTCACCTGGAAACCCTTCCATGTGTGCGTCGGGAGATGTAATCAATGTGGACTACAGCAACCGTGTGTCCGTAAAGAGAAGAATGGATTGATGATTTGTGGTTTATTCATACAACACGGTGCATTACAGCAGTAAAAACGAACGCATTACAGCGGCACTCAACGTGGGTGAATGTCACAAAAACAAACAAACAAACAAAAAATGCAACAAACACATGCCCTGTAGGAAAAAGCCATCCAGTGCTGTTTCTCTGAATTTCAAGGTCATGCAAAGCTAGACAATGTATTGTTCAAGACTGCATCCAACTGTGAGAAAACTGTGAAGAAAAGGGTAAAGGAATGATAAATACAAAATCCAGGGTAATTACTGCCTCCAGAATGGAGGGAGAGGAAGATCTGGGGAGGCACAAGGGGGCAGCTTCAGGACCTTGTAATGTCAGCCCTCCCAAGATGGATGTGGGTATATGAATGTATTAACATTATCACCATCATCATGATCATCCTTATTAATATCTCACATTTAAGGTATGTTTTATATGGATGAAATGTTCTTCATTTCTTTTCTTGTTTTGAAGATTTCATTTTTGAGTAATCTCGATACCTGATGTGGGTCTCAAACCCACAACCCCGAGATCAAGTGTCTCATGCTCCACTGTCTGAGCCAGCCAGGAGACCCTGAAAGGTTCTTAATTTCAAAAAGGAAATGCAACTACCACACCTAGGCACCCATATTCCCAATGGTGATGATGGTGTGAACTGTGGCCTTGAAATGACAGGGGAGACCTTTTGTGAGACTGTGATCCTTTCGGGGTCTTATGAGTGAAATCACCCACCATCAGCTTTATGTGAGTCTTTGTTCTTACGGCGATGATGAGTGCGTGGCTGGGGTGATGTAGCAGGTACAGAGGGAAAAAGGAATATGTTTGAGAGATCTTTGCAGTTCAAGGTGACTGCAAAGTGGGGGTCAAACTTGATACTATGACTTCATGGCACTTACCAATTCACTTAGTATTAGCAGAAAACCAAGCAGGGATGGCAAAGGAGAAACAGTTGTGAGCTGCAGGGGTGATGGCTGTCCTGGATGTATCTTTGAATCGTGTGGGTGGTTTGGGGTGGGATTTGGTTGCGGGGGGAGGCGCATATGGAGAGAGAGAATCCCAAACAGGCTCCCTGCCCAGCACGGGGTCCAACACGGGACTCAATCTCATCACTCTGAGATCATGACCTGAGCCCAAATCAAGAGGAGTCAGACGCTCAACCAACTGAGCTACCCAGGTGCCCCTCATGTTTTATTATTATTATTATTATTATTATTATTATTATTATTACTACTACTACTACTACCACTACTGCTATCCTTATTATTATTGGCGTGTAATTGACACGTACCATTACATCAGCTTCAGGTGTAAAACATAATGATTGGATATTTGTATATACTGCAAAATATTCAGCACCCCCGTGAATGGTTAACTTTCATCAATATGTCGTGTGCCCCGTACCGAAGATGGCTAGATGGGGAGCTCGGAGGAAGGATGGAGGGTCAAGGATTTGCTGGAGAAGCTGTCCCAAGCCAGGCCTGGCAGCCCAGTGTGGAGTCCACAGTCGCTCCAGCCCTCAGGCAAACTCCCGGGGAGTTTACTGGTCACCCCCTGGGCCCAGCACAGAGCCCTTCTCCCTCCTGGCTTTGTCTTTACCTCCTAACACTGCCCGGCATCCTGTCTGTGGAGGCGTGCACACCGTGGGCAGTGGCTACACCTGGAGAGACTCTGTCTTGGTGGGCCTCAAGGGAAACTGACTCCGACCTCCCTCTGAGGGCACAGTCTTCGGAAATCCGCCCAAGGGCCTTGACATCCATGATTAACCCTGACTCAGTCTCCACGGTATTCTTCTTGTCCCTGGAACCCCAAGTCATTTCTGGGAGGGACTTCAGGGGTCACCTGGGCAGCATTGCCTCTGAAGACCAAGCTGGCCAGACTTATGTCTCCAGCCTCTCTGAAGGTTTCCTGGGAGGAAGACTCCACTGATTCTTCTGGGCCACTTTCCTCCCTTTAGACAAGAAGCTCCTCTTGAAAAACCTTGAGGCAAAGGCGACTGTCAGGGACATACTGCCCTGTTCAGTCTGCAGTGGCTTCCCTTTCACGGAAGGCAACTGGGCATTGAGTTTCCAGGGCTGCCTGGCTGGCTCAGCTGGTAGAGCATGCGACTCTTAATCTCAGGGTCGTGAGTTCAAGCCCCGTGCTCGGTGTGGAGCCTACCTTAAAAAAAAAGAGAGAGAGAGAGAGAGAGCGCTTCCAAATCACCTTAACCCATATGGTTTCCTAATAAAATTCTCCCAAATAAACCACTGGACAACTGTATAAAGAGGCACTTGAAAGTTTGTATATAATAAAAAAAATTAGAAATGTGCTCTGTGTCTACCATAATGGATTTATATACGAAATGGTAAAACCAAGCAGCATAAGACAATGAATTAAAAAAAAAAAACTTGGGTTGGGAGAATTTTAATGGCATGGAAAGATATGAAGTGTGAAAAAAAAGCAGGTCATAAAATAGTGGTTTAATAATAGAGTCATATTTTTAAAGCATGGGAAAATACAGGAAAGATTTGGAAACAAAAACCTTAATAATGGTTACCTTTGGGATATACTATTATGGGTGTTTTTCTCCCCTTCATTTCTCATAGCCGCCTTTTCAGATGGTTTGCAATGAATTTGTGTTTTAGTTTGAACTTTTTAACGACACCAGTAATGCACGAAAAGAGAAACGTAGGGAAGAAGTCAAGGAGAACTCCTAAGGCTACAGCATCACGTTTAACCCCCACCCCAGAGCCCATCCCCTCCCACCGACGAGACCGCTGTGAGCCCTTTAATGTCATGCCTTCGCGCCCTTTTTCTTTGCATTTTGCATGGATACGTACGTTTAGAAAAAGGCAGCGTTCTTTAGGGTTTTTTTTTCTTTTTTTTACATAATTTGTCTCGTAGGTACTGCACTGATACATAACTTACTTTTTTACTTTCCTGGTGGCCTGGGAGAGCTTTTCTTTTCTTTTTTTAAAGATTTTATTTATTTATTTGACAGAAATCACAAGCAGGCAGAGAGGGGGAGGAGGGGAAGCAGGCTCCCCACCGAGCAGAAAGCCTGATGCGGGGCTCGATCCCAGGACCCTGAGATCATGACCTGAGCCAAAGGCAGAGGCTTAACCCACTGAGCCACCCAGGCGCCCTGGGAGAGCTTTTCGTAAAGGTAGCTGCCTCAGTCCTTTTAACTGCTGCGTGGTCTCTACAGTATGTATGGATGGACCAGAGTTTGTCTACCTATCCACGACGGGTGACCATTTACAATGTTGGTTACAGTGTCTGACTTCAGTGCCATGAAGATCCCAGGCCACGCTTACATGCACGCAGGTTCATACGTCCTCAGTTCTTAGGGGAGATTCTAAGGAGCCGAGTTTATGGTCATGCAAATTTTAAATGTACTTTTATTTTAAATATATTTTAAATGTAAATATAACCCCAAAGTACTCTCCAAAAATGAGATTTGCCTGGTGGTTTTTCCCACTTAATGGTATTCAGGCTCCCTCTTTCTCCGAGTTCTTGCCAGCGACACGTGACACCATCAATCTTTTCACTTTTTTGTGTATTACTTCAATGATAAGGAAGAAAATTGAGTTATCAAAGGTCACCCCATTTAACCCCTCCACGCGCTGCTTGACGGGGTCCAAAAAACACCGTCCAAAGGGTCCACCAGGCTTCTGTGTTCACCTTGAATACCCAGGAACATGGTTTTGTACCCAGGGCCCTGGGTGGCCACTGTCATGAATCACTGCTATGGCTGAAGGCAAGGGAAGGAGGGCCATTGGGGCTGTAGATGAGGGGAGAAGTTCCAGAAATGTGGGGACCATCTTCCATCACCAAACACAATTCCAGCACAATCCAGTTCTACCTCCGAAAGACATGTCAAATCTGTCCACCTCTTCTGCCTCCATCGTCATTGTTTGCCAACCAGCCATTCTCATCCAGTGTGTGAACCCCAAAGTTGTCAGCCTTCGTCCCCCACTTCCACTCGTCCTTTCGATCCTCTGGCTTATTCTCCACCCAAAAGCTAGAGAAGTCTTTCCTGAAATGTAATTCAGATCCCATGATGCCCATGCTTGGAAGCCTCCTGGAGCTTCCCGCTGGCCTAGGAATCACATCCCAGCCCTTTATCTGACCACAGAGCCCTGCACCAACAGACCCCACCTGCTCCCTGACCCCGTCTCCTCCGCTGTCCCCCTTGCTCAGTGCAGCCCAGGCACCCTGGCTCCCTTCAACTCTGTGCACACCACCGCCAGTAACTCCATGCCTCAGGGACCTTGCCCGCGTGTTAAGGACCCTCTGGGTTCCCTCTGTTAAGGACCGCCTTCTGTCTCTTTCTGCCCATGGTAGCTGCTTCTCATCTTCCAGATCTTGGCTTAAAGGACACACAATCTGAGATGGGTTTTCTCCATCTTGTTCTGCTCCTCCATCCTTTGCCTTCATATCCTCTGTCACAACCACAACTCAGAAGCCAGGCTGTGTGTCTGGGTCAGGCCTTCAAGTCCATCTTCCCACCAGCCTGGGAGCCCATGAAGGCAGAGATTCCTTTTCCCTGTATCTCTAGGACCAAACACAGTGCCTGACATACACTAGCTGCTCAGTGAGGAATGAATAAGTGACTGAGTGAGTGAATGAATGAATGAATGAATGGGACATCCCTGGAAAGATGGAGGAGAGACAGCCTGGGTAGCAGGAGGAACGGGCGGAAGTCAAGAGATACAGAACACGGCAGGTTCCAGGAAAGCCTCGGTCAGGAAGGAGCCCCGGGAGGCCGTGGGGGCCTGGAGATGACTAAGAGGAGAAGCATCCAATGTCACTTTCCCATTGTTTGCTGTCCTGTGACATAATTCTCAGCCCAAATTTCAGTATAAGCCTGTGCTGCTCTGGTGAGTGACACCTTGAGAAGGAGTTGAAGGAAAACGGGCTGCTCCTGAGTCCACGTGGGGGCGGAGAGAAGAAGACAAGTACAGGAGATGACTCAGATCTGCCCCCGGGGTGTCTTTAGTGATCTGGGCCGGGTGGGGACCCCACAGGTCCTCGCGGTGGGGACTCGCTGATGGGAAGACTGACCAACCCCTGCATGGCTGGAGGAATCTGGGGATCCCATTTTTCTATCCGATCCACCATCTGAAACTTCAGAGGAAAAGAACATTAGAGAAAAATCAGAAAGAAACCAAGAAAGGAGGCTTACTCCTCTCGGCAGGAGAGGTGGGCGGGCAGAGGAACAAGTCTGAGCTCTGGACTCAGCAGAGTTCGGGGTTCGGGTGCTGGGTCGTCCTCAGCCTCTCCACACCCTCTTATGTAAAGTGGGCACGATAGTCATCGCTGACATCCGGATGTGGGCGGGTTGCAAGAGAGAACAAAGTCTCTAAAGCACTTGGCACGACTTGCGGCGCTTTTCAGAGGGAAGGCACAAGCCCAGCTCCACCAGCAGGGACCTGGTGGGTCACAGGTGTGCAGGGCTGGCTGCCCAGACTCGGGACCTGGGACTCAGGACCTGGGCAGTCACCTGGGACCCCACGCCTGGGACCCCAACACTTGTTAACATTCTGCTTTTTATGCCACCAACTTGAAATTCTTAATTTTGGATCAAGGGACCCTGCATTTTTGTCATGCATGGGGCTCCACCAATTAAACTATGAACCAATTGTGTGTGTATGTGTGTGTGTGTGTGTGTGTGTGTGTGTGTGTGTGAGAGAAAGAGAGAGAGAGAGAGAGCTCTCGAGCACACAATGATAAGCAAAGAGGAGGACACTGTGGGTGCTCAGTGAAGGGATGTTCTCATCAACAAAGGGATATTAACTGATGGCAGACACTCCAACCAGGACCCACCCCATGGTCCCGAGCCAATCCCACACACCAACGAGCTGAGACTTCACCTAACAATAGCCCCTCTCGGTTCCAAACATCAACAACCAAAACAACCCCTCCTAGCCTTTGGGCTGTTACCCAAACACCCCCACACCCACAGGCCAAGGCCCAACACCCAGCAATGCCAGGTGTGGGCTCCCCGTGGATTTTCCCAAGGACTCAACCAGCCCCAGAGGCTGTTTGATCAGCTCGTTCCCACAAGCGCTGGCCCCACACCATCCTGTGCGTACCCTAAGGGATGCACTTACCACCTTGTCACCCCTAGACCTGATGGTGAGCCCCTCAAGGGCAGGAGCTGGGCCTGATCTCCATGTCCCAAGGCTGGGTGCAATGCTTAGAACACAGAGGTGTTCAATAAATGCTGTTTGCCTATGCATTCAGGCACTCGTTCCAAACACACTTATCATCCAGTCCAGAGATGGTTACAGACAAGATGAACATAAAATAAAGGAATGCTTTGTACAGTCTGAGAAAGAATTTGAGCCTCAGTTAGATCTGGTCTTTTACGATCTTAGTGCTGCTTCCTTGGCGGGGCTTCACCGACCTGCTCAGAAGAGGACAGGTGTGAGGTGGTGTGGAAAGCCCCTGACAGAGTCAGAAGACCTGGGGTCTGCTCCTGCCCAGCCCAGGGCCCCTGAAGGGCCACTCCCTTCCCTGGACGTCACTTCCCCTTCCGTCCAACAAACACATTGGATGGGGCATGCTGTTCAATATGGTAACCACTTGCTTGAAATGTGGCTAGTGGGACTTAAGAAACAGAATTTGAAATTGTATTTATTTTTAATTAATCTGAATTTTTAATGGATGTATAAGTCTTAAGTCACTGGAGAATTCTCAAGCACATTTGGAAAAACTTGGGGATGGGAACCTACTTTTTTCCATTGTAAATTTGATAAAATCTAAACACAGATCAAGTATTTCTGGGGAAAATTTAGATTTTGGACTAAGATATTCTATAAGTAGAAAACACAGACTTTGAAGACTTAATAGGAAAAAGGAATGTAAAATATCTCATTAATGCTTTTTATACTGATTACCTTCTAATGATAATATTTTAGATTTTGTAGGTTAAGTAAAATGTATTATCAAAATTAATTTCACCTGTTTCTCCTTTCTTTTCTTTTTGTTTTTAATGTGGGCACTACAAGATTTAAAGTAACATTTGTGCCTCGCATTCCACTTTTGTTGGACAACACTGAATTAGGGAATCTCTGTAGGAATTCCCTAAAGATCTTCCCCCAACCTCCCCCTTTTTTAAATATCCTGATATTCTACAAATCTATGTCCTTCTAATGCTCCATAATCATTGAATTCTGTGGGTTGACTTGTCCGACATTAGCCCCCGCAACACACACATACCCTCTTCTTGCACGGGCACTCTGATTTACCAATGGGAAATTAATTACTTCTGGTAGACCCATTTTCACACCAGCTCCAGGGATAGTCATATGACCCAGGCCTGGCCAATCAGAGAAAAGCACCCTCCCTTTGCCCACAGTGACTGGGTCAGGGATGACACACGACCACCAGGCAGACCCAATGAAACTTCATTTGATGGCAGGATTGGAAATGAAACTGGCTTTCCGCCTGAGATTGAGGGAGCAGGACAGAAGCCTAGATTTCGCCCCCTGAGAGAATGGCCTGCCTGACAAGGAAGCCAACACAGAGAGAAGAAGCAAGAGTGCAGTCCAAGTCTTGCACCTAAAGCCAGGATCTATCCCTGGACTTTTCGGATACATGAGGAAAAAAGTCAACTAGAATTGGAGTTCTGTCCCGAGTCTTGATTAACACGTGGACACAAACCCACTAACTCCAGACCAAGTCGTCAAGTTCAAAACCACTGGGCTGCCCTCAGCCTCTCGGCCTGTCTTACCGTTGGCCCCAGCCTCATCCCTCCTGGCCACTCTCTTACCATCCCCTCAGCTGGAACAACTTGCAGTGACAGGAACCCTTCCCGACTGTCCTCTGGCATTGAACCATGCTCTTCCACTGCTCTAAACATCCTTCCACTCCCCACCCCCACCCTGCCCCCACCTCACAGGATCTGGCACACTCCGCCTCTTTCAAGCCTCAACTATTCTTGTCAAAGTCACCAGTGACGTCTGTGTTGCCAAATCCAAGGGTCCATTCTCTGTCCAGCTCTTACGCAACTTCTTGATAACGTTGAACACAACTGACCATTCTTGCCTTCTTGAAACCTTTCTCTTTCTCTTGGCTTCTAGGGTACCTCTTCTATCTCACTGGCCACTCCCTCTCAGTCTCCTGATTCATTCATTTATTGTCATGTATTCCTTCAACTAGTATTTACTAAAAGCCTACTACTTGCTAAGTCCTCTGCTAGATACAGTCAACAGAACAAAATCCATTCCATAGAGTTTACCTTCTAGGCCATTCTTTATCGATTCTCCACTTCTGCTCAGCCTCTAAATGTTGTCATGTGCTGAGGCTCACCTGGGAGCCTCTTGTCTTTTCCACCTTACCCAATCTCAAGGCTTTAAATTCGGTCCATGTGTTGATGATTCCCAAATGTCTATCCCGAGCCCTGGCTGTTTCCCCTGAACTCACGGATCGAACTCCCTTTTCGATTTAACTCCTTGGATATCCACAGGCTGTCTCAAGCTTCACATGTTGAAAACAGAACTGTTTATT
This sequence comes from Lontra canadensis, assembly GCF_010015895.1. NCBI lineage: Eukaryota > Metazoa > Chordata > Mammalia > Carnivora > Mustelidae > Lontra > Lontra canadensis. Next base: position 13,230,782 of record NW_022631019.1, read on the forward strand.
CCCCCTCTCTCAGCGTAAACCTGTTTCTCCACCTGCCATTCTCCGTCTCACTCAGTGGCACCACCATCCACCCAGTTGCTCAGGCCAAAAACCTAAGAGTCATCCTGATTCCTATCTTTTCTTCTTGCCCCACATCAAATCTATCAGCAGGTTCTATCAACTCTACTTCCAAAATGTACTCTGGGACTGTCCACCTTTCTCTATTTCCCCTCCTATGACCCTAGTCAAGGCCACCGTCATTCATCCTGCGACCACTGCAATGACCCTCTAACTGGTTTCCCCACTTTCATTCATGCCCATCGTCCCATCCATTCTTCACACAGTAGCTAGAGTGATCTTTAAAAATGTAAATCAGAGCATGTCACTCCTCTCCCTAAAACCCTCCAGTAAACAGCGTGGGAGAAGAGCTTTGCAACATTTATAAAAGACAATGGATTAGTAACTCAAATATATAAACAACGTCCACCAATCAATTAGAAAGAGACATCCTTGTGGGAAAATGACAAGGGATAGAAACAGACAATTCTCAAGAGAAGAAACTCCCAAGAGCCAGTAACTAGGAAATTACACGTTTCGCCTCGCTAGTAATCATGGAAAGGCAAATTAAAGTGAGTTACCATTTTACACCCAAAACATTGTCAAAACCTTAAAAGGCTGGCAATATCAACTGTTGGCAAGGATATAAAGAAATAGAAACCTTCGGACGCTGCTAGTGGGAATCTAAATTAGTACATGAACTTTAGAGAGCCATCTGGCAACTTCCTATAAGCTTGGAAACGTGCACACCCTTCAACCCACTGATCTTCCATTACAGATTCAGTTGCAATCACAAAACAGGATACGGCCTAAAGGCCCATCAGTATGAGAATGGATAAGGATATGACCATATAATCCTATATAGCAGATGAAGATAAATAAATTCAACAGCTATCAAGCATCGCTGGATGAAAAAAAAAAAAAGGCAGCTGTGAAAAGAAATGTGCACGTTGCTCTCATTTGTACAAATTTAAAATTCTGAACTTAAAGAGAAACAGGATTCCCCAGCAAAATCCTAATCCTTACCCGGGACTCTAAGGCCTTGGGATACGGCCTTTGCTCAACAGCCTCGCCCATCTCCCACCCCTCACTAAGCTCCAGCCACACTAGCTTTCTTTCACGCATTCTGCCAGCCCTATATTTTCACAGCCACCCCAGGACCTTTCTATTAACTGTTCCCTCTGCCTGGGACTTCCCCTAAAGCAGGCTCCTCGTCACCTTCAGACATCCCTGTGCTCGTTGATTTGTTTTCTTATTTATTTTTTGGTCTGTCCCTACTAGATCATAAGTTCCAGGAGAGGAGGGACTCGGCCTTTTTCTTTGGTGGCGTCTCACTGATGGATGGCATTTCGTAGGTGCTCAGGAAGTGCTTGTGGAATGAGTAAGTAGGACCTCTCCAGCCCATCTTTCCCGAATTCCTAACTCTGCATTTCTACAGCTTCCTGGCTTGGCTCTCTCAACCATTTTCCCACTAGGATGGAGGAATTCTTGATCTGAGGTTCTTGAATGGACGTCTGAGGAATCGCAAACATCCTAAAATTGTAGGCAACATTTTGTGCTTACTTCATTTCCTGGGAAAATTTTCTGTATTTTCATCATGTTCTTAAAGGCGTTATGCCCAAACACAAAAGAATGTCACGGGGCACCTAGCCGGCTCTGTCAGAAGAGCATGTGACTCTTTGATCTCAGGGTCATGGGATCGAGCCCTGCACTGGGTGTAGAGATTACTTAAAATAAATATATATATATTTTTAAAAGAGCTGCCACAACACTGCTGTTTCAGTTGGGTTATAACTTGACGAGGTCCTCTGGACTGTGGGCTACTTGAGGGCAAGTCCACCACTGTTCTCTCCAAATGCCAACGCAGGAATTTCAGTGAGATCTGGGATGAATAAGTGAATGAATGTATGCTTTTGGAGCCTTGGGTGCCAGCCTCAGATTCACTCTCTTTTTTGTTTGTTTGTTTGTTTGTTTTTTAAAGATTTTATTTATTTATTTGACAGAGAGAGAGATCACAAGTAGGCAGAGAGGAAGGCAGAGAGAGAGAGGGAAGCAGGCTCCCTGCCGAGCAGAGAGGCTGATGCGGGGCTCGATCCCAGGACCCCAAGACCATGATCTGAGGCAAAGGCAGAGACTTAACCCACTGAGCCGCCAAGGCACTCCTTCACTCTTGGACCCCTTGACAGCCCAAGACATCGGGAACTGGAACAGATGGAGCAGAACGGTGGCATCAGAGTCAGGAAGGCTGCGCGCCCAGATGGGCACGACCTGGATGGGGCTGTCCTCTTGCTCATCTGGAGCCCAGCAGTGCTGATCCGTTAGGAGTTTTTGATCAAGGCCCAGCCCTGGCTGTGCCCTCCCCCTGCCCCTTCCCACACCGGAAGGTGAGCCGGGTTTGGTCCCAGGGGTGTTGCAGCTGAGATCAGTGCAATCTCCAGGCTCCATTTCCCCATGGAAACCCCACAACAAGGCACCAAAACAGAGACCAAACCCTTCCTGGAAACTCAAGGGGCGAGGAGGGGAGCCTCCTTCACCGGTAACTTAGGAATCTAGAAATTCCAGTGGGGCCAACTGGGAGACAAGTGTGGGACACTTGTTCCATATAAAGAAATCCCAACTTCCAAGACAAATCCCTGCTTCCCATGTGGCCAGAGTCTTTCTCCAAGGCCATCCAGGGGCATTTGCTTCCCTGAGAAGTTCCTGAATGAAATCCTCAGGTATCATAAGGAATATTTAATAATGCTACTGGCTACAGTTGATCAAGCTCTTCCACATGCAGGGCCTTGTGCTATGTGATCTACCTTTTAAAAAATTTTAACCTCACAATATCATATGAGTCCCATTTGACAGAAGAGAAAACTGAGGCAGGAGAGGCCAAACGGCTTGCCCAAGGCCCCTCAGCCCGCAAGTGGCAGAGCTGAAATTCAAACTGGTCACCTGATTCCTATGACCTTAACCTCCACTCCACCTATGGAGCTCATCCTTGGCCACTAAGGACTATACCTGATTACATTCAGGCCTCACAGCAACTCTGGGAGAGGGATCGCCATTACTTTCCCCCATTTTTACAGTTGAGCTGCCAGAAACTCTGAGAGACTAAGCAATGTGCCCAAGGCCACTCAGCGAGGAGAGTAATGGCAGAGACCCATAGGAGTCTGACTCCAACATGTTCACTCTTTTTTTTTTTTTTTTTGCAATTTGGTTTTTTTCTTTTAAATTTATTATGTAATTGTAAATGCTTTAAAAAAAAACTTTTCCAGTAACATATATGAAAAATAATATTAAATGTTCACTTTCAAACATCTACATTCATTGATAACTTAAATGAAAACACACTCAAATGTCAACATGTTCACTCTTAACCCCAGCCTGGAATGCTTTCCCCCAGCGGGGCTGAGCTGGTGTGGCCACTCCCACCTCCCCACCCTGCACCACTCCAAGTCCAGAGTGTAATGAAATCACTCTCAAGGTAGAATTGCCAAGACAAAAACCAGCGGCATAGTGACTGGCAATGTATGAATGAATGACAAATGAACTAATGAATGTTGAATGAATGAATGAATGAATGAATGGATTTCTCCTGACTGACATTCTCCTCTGTCAGAAGGAGCAAGTCTTCAATTCCTACTAGGAGAGGCAGACCCAGGTGCCCACCGGACATTCTCCCCAGGGCAGGGGACCCCTCTGTGGTGTGGCTCACATGAGCTCCTGGAAAACGCACCCTGTTGCCTGCACAGTAATCCCCAGCCTTCGAGCCCAGAGCACGCATGCACACGGGTTCTCATGGATTTCTCCCCACAGCCACCGGGAGGGAGGTTCCATGCTCCAATTTTACAGAGTGACGAGCCCACAGCTCAGGGAGGGGATGTGAGTCGTCACACAGGAACAGGTGATGGGGGGAGGGGTCCTTCTCCTCTGGCCTGTCCCTGGGGATCAGGATCTGACTGTAAGTAGGGTCAGGGAAAGAATCATGGGATTGCCAGAGGTTTGTCCCAGATCTAAAGGCCAAAGTTCAGGAAGAAGCATCTGGGTCCTCACTTACAGGAAAATGAAAAAGAAACAAGCCATTCCAGGGGGGGTGTCCATAGGCCCCAGTCAGACAGCACAACCAGGCCCAGAGGACTCTCAGGTGGGGTCAGGGCAGAAACCAGGCAAACCAGGGCCACCACCCAGGGTTGGCAAAACAGGCACAAGCCCAGCAGGAGGTGGCCCCAGGAACCAAGAGCAGAATCAGCAATGGGTCCCTGCCCACTGGGCCCCGGGCTTATCCCTCTTCACAGTGCACAGTGTCATCCAGGATGAAGGGCGGGGAGGGCAGAATGTTCCTCTAGCACGGGCACAGTGCAGTGTTGCTCTGTGTCCTCATGCCAGCCCAGCCAGGCTTGGCCCAGCCGGGCCCTCACTAAACAGCCGAGCACAAGAGCTCTCTCAGGCAGGCAAACAATCAAGCCCTTTCAGGCCAAAGGCGACCAGGCTGGCATTCACTGCACCTCTGTTTCCCACTGGCTCCTGCAAGTGAATCACTCGGATTAATGACCCTGGGAGCAATGAATGAGGAACGAGTTCTTGAGCAGATAGCAGTCTGGGTCCCAGGCACACCAGCACCACTGGGGCTGATGGAGATCAATGAGGTGAATGCTTCAAAGTCACAGAGCCACACAATGGTGTCACAGATTTGTCACTGACTATGGCCATCAGAACTATGGAAGGTTAGGTTCACAGCATCATGGATCATTTAAGAGCTACAGATTGTTCTAATCACAGAGCCACAAAAAACCAGTGTCCAAATACCATCAATCAGAAGCCTAGACTCAGCAGCTGAGGGAGTCACAGACTTCCAGGACCATCAAGTCATCAGGTTCGAGATCCAGCTCTTGAGAGCAGGAAAAGGCATTAGAGACCAACCTGTCTGAGGCTTGATCTGCAGGTGGGGAAACTGAGTCATCTGATTAGGGTTGCCTAGCTAGGGCAAGGACCCAGACTGTATCACTCCCCATCCTTGCTCCATTTCCAGGGAAAGTGGGCAAGAGAAGCAACAGCCTGAGTTCCCGGACACTCCAGGACCTGCCCCTTGGGGAATGGTCTGGCCTCAGTCTGGGAGATCATGTGACACTGTCAGGGCACCTGTGGTCAAACCCTTCCATTATGCCAAGATCTGAGGCTTTGTGAGCTCTAATGTCATGATGATGTATTTGGCAAGTCTGGACAGGCTTGGATTCTTTTAACCAATCGCTTGGTGCCCTGCCTAATAAGGGAGAATTGTGCACCCTCGTGATTTTACCTGGGAGTATGCCTACCATTGATCACACAAGGGAGAGAGCCGGTCCTCCTTGGGTTTCAGCTTGGGATACCCATTACCTCATCAGAGTCACTTCAGTTCACTGCCACACAAGGAAACTCAGTCTCACTTCCCAAGGGCTTATCATGTACTAGACTCAGAGAAGTTACTAAGAGAGACTCTGCTCACCTTCACGGCCCATGTAGTCCACCAAGTCACATATGTAAGTGATTACAAGTCAAGGCAGAGTGTGATGGCATAAAACACAGAAGAGACAGAAATTAAGAACTTCATGAGAGATGGGTGGCATTTAAAGAGCTATTAGAGAGTTTTTCTTTGTATCAATTCCTGACTTCTGCTTCTGGCTGTGATAGAGTAACAAGGATCAAACTTACCTACTCACTCCAAACAACTAGAAAACGGATGAAGATATAGGATGATATAGGAAAAAACTGTTTAAAAACAGGCATGGAAGAATGTGATCCCTAAGAGAAGAGAAACAAATGAGGGGACCCCTTAATTGTCCTGGTTTTCTGCATGGAGTCATATTCCAGACTAGGGTTCCAGGAAAGGGATCCCAAGCAGGCTACAGTAATCTTGCTTATTTGAGGATATGGAGATTGGAGTTCAGGCATCCAGCAAGAAGCTGTGCAGCAAAGTTCTAGAAAGGAGGAAATGTGCTTCCTTTGAGAATATGTTCTCAACCTGAACTTTGAGAAAAATTTCTCAATCTAAAACTCTAGATTTCCAACCACAATATTCTTCAAATAATGAAGGAGAAATAAAACCTTTTCCAGAAAAAACAAAATCTGAGAGAATTTGTCACCAGCAGACTTTCACTATAAGAAATAGTAAAGGAAATTCTTCAGGTGAGAGGAAAATATTACTGGATGGAAACTTGAATCTACACAAAATAATAAGAGCTCCAGAAAGAGCTCAAGAAGAAAGAGCCCAAAAAGAGCTCCAGAAAGCTACATCTGGCCTTTTAGAGTTGTTGCTGAGTACTAGGGTGAAGCTCCATGATCCTGAGCCAAGAAAAACTAGAAAGTTGCAAGCTGAACAATTCCCAGAGCTCACCAAGGAGGGGAGGCATTTGAGTTGTGACCAGCCAGAGTGGTGAGAAGTCACTGAAAACCTAGAACAGTCAGTGAAGACTTTGTAGATGTCATGCCTTAACTGTAAGCTGAGCTATCCCTAGTGTGAGGGCTAGTCCAGTCCAGTTATAGCAAAGCTTAAAAACAGGTTTCAAAGAGAGCAAGCTGATTTGTAAGTAAACTAGTTGCCTGTTATAACAAAATCCAGCACTCTGTAAAAGAAGACAACAAAATTGAAATCCTCTACTACATAACATCCATAATGTTCAGCATTCAGTCAGAAATTACAAGATATGCCAAGACTCAAGAAAATGGCACCCATAGCCAGAAGAAAAATCAGTCAATAGAAATGGACCTAGAAGTAACAGAGATGATGAAATTAATATACGGTGGTGTTAAAACTGTTATTATAATTATATTGAAATATTTAAAGAAAAATATAAGCATAATGAGGAGAGAAATGGAAGACATAAAAAAGAATCAATTGGAATTTCCAAAGATGAAAATATAATACCTAAAATTAAAAATTCAGGCAACCATCTCAGGTCCCCTCCCTCGGAGCTTTGTACTCTCACTGAATAAACTTTACTATCACTCAATAAATTTAAAAAATAAAATAAAATAAAATAAAATAAAAATAAATAAATATTTTTATAAATAAATAAATATTTATTTATTTATTTATTATAAATAAAAAATAAAAGTAAAACAAAATATTCATTAGGTGAAGCTAACAGCAGATTAGGCACTGCAGAAGAAAAGATCATTGAACCAGAAGATATAAGAATATTATCTATCTAAACTAAAACACAACAGGGGAAAAGACTGAGAAAAAATGAACAGAGCTTGTGATCTGTGATAGGACATCAAGTAGCCTATCATGAGTAATTAAAGAGGGGGTGGAGAGAAATGGAAAATTTGGGGGGAGAAAGATATCTGAACATTTTTTTTAAAGATTTTATTTATTTATTTGACAGACAGAGATCACAAGTAGGCAGAGAAGCAGAGAGAGAGAGGAGGAAGCAGGCACCCTGTGGAGCAGAGAGCCCGATGTGGGGCTCGATCCCAGGACCCTGGGATCATGACCTGAGCCGAAGGCAGAGGCTTTAACCCACTGAGCCACCCAGGCACCCCATCTGAACATTTTCTAAATCTGCTGAAAACTATAAACCCACAGATTCAAGAACTTCAGTAAATCCCAAATACAATAAACATAAAAACCCTACAGCAAAGTACATTGTAATCAAATTCCTGGAAGCCAGTAATAACAGGAAAATCCTAAAAGCAAAGAGAGAAAAAAAACATGTTAATTACAGAGAAATAATGGTAAGAATTTAAAAACTTCTGGCACAACTGGGTGACTCAGTCGGTTAAGCATCCAACTCTTGATTTCGGCTCAGGTCATAATCTCCGTGTCATGAGATCATGCCCCATGTTGGGATCCATGCTGAGCAAGAAGTCTGTTTGAGATTCTCTCTCCCTCTCCTTCTGCCCCTCTCCACACTTGTGCTCTCTCTAAATAGATAGATAGATGATAGATAGATAGATAGATAGATAGATAGATAGATAGATAGATAGGAGAGAGAGAGAGAATCTTAAAAAAAAAAAAAAAAAGACTTTCATCAGAAACTATGCAAGCCAAGAGACAATGGAACCTCTCTAAAGCACTGACAGAAAAAGTTCTCAACCGAAAATTCTAGATTTCCAACCACAATATCCTTTAAACAATGAAGGAGAAATAAAACCTTTTTCAGAAAAACAAAATCTGAGAGAATATGTCACCAGCAGCCTTTCACTATAAGAAATAGTAAAAGAAATTCTTCAGGTGAAAGGAAAATATTACTGGATGAAAACTTGACTCTACACAAAATAATAACACATGAATAAATACAAAGGTCTTTTTTCTCCTCGTTTGTCAATTTCTTTAAGAGATTAACAAAATATTAACAGTGTATGCTGGGGTTTATAATGAAAAAGCAAATGTATGTCAACAATAACACAAAAAGGACAGAATGGGGAATGGAAATGTACTGCTGGTACAAGTTTCTTACATGATCTATTGTAGTGGAGTTGTCTTGGGTCAACTCAGCTAAGCTATTTTGGAAACACTGTTTCCCAGAATTCCTCTCCCTATATAGTTCCAAGCTGGTGTAGGTCACAAGGCATTTTGTGCAACACCTGGAAGGTGGAACGAAGCAATTGCCACTTGCTTTCCCCACCCCCACTCAAAATGTTGGTACGGGAACAGCAGACAGAGTTCACACACTCTGTCTCTTAACTCCTGGGTCACCTTGTCATTGGGAGGTAGGAGTTGGGCGTACAGTTCCTTTACCTCTGCTGGATTGTCCTTCAAGTTTCTCTGATCCCTAGACTAGGTGTGTTTAGGTAAAGGATGAAAAGCTCCAGTTTGTCCTATAGGTCATTCACATCACTTAAGTTGGCACCTTAGAGGAAATGAGAGATGATAGGTGGGTGCTGGTTTGTTCCTGCTCTCATCCACGCTTTCCCCACATTAAATCCATCTCCCCTTCCCAACTGCCTTCTCTTCAGTCTGTGGTAAACCAGCACTAGACACAAAGAAAATGGCCTTTTATAGATTGTTTAGCCAGTTCCATGTATTTATATAAGGTCAAATTCCTATAATAAATCCCACGTTCTAGATCATTCCCAGTACCATTTTTCTGATCAGACCCTAATAGGTGAAGTGGCATAATATTATGCAAATATGATGTGATAAGGTAAGGTCATTTAATTAACCCTAAGCATCCACTAAAAAAATAGAACAAAGAGACGGAGCACCTGGGTGGCTCAGACAGTTAGGCATCTGCTTCGGCTCAGGTCATGATCTCAGGGTCCTAGGATTGAGCCCTGTGTCAGGCTCCCTACTCAGATGGGGAGGGTTTGCTTCTCCCTCTGCTCCTCCCACCCCCCCACTCATGCTCTCTCTCTCTCTCTCAAATTAATAAAACTCCTTTTAAAAATAGAACAAAGAGTGAAAACAAAATGGAATAATAAAAATAATTAATCCAAAAGAAGCCAGGCAAAGGAAAAATTAAAAGGAAAGATGGGACAAATGGAGAACAAGTAGCAAGATAGTAGATTTTTAAAAATAATTTATTTAATTTTATTTAGATAAGCATCTTTTTCCATCATAATTTTTTACCAGATTTTTTATTTTAATTCCAGTATAGTTAATATACAGTGTTATATCAGTCTCAGATGAACAATATAGTGATTCAACAATTCTGTGCATTACTCAGTGCTCATCAGGACAAGTGTGCTCCTTAATCCCTATCTCTCCCATTCCCCCACCCACCTCCCCTCTGGCAACCATCAGTTTGTTCTCTATAGGTAAAAGTCTGTTTCTTGGTTTGCTTCTCTCTTTCCCCCACTTTGCATGTTTGTTTTTGTTTCTTAAATTCCACATATGTGTAAAATCATTTGGTATTAGTCTTTCTCTGACAGAATTATTTTGCTTAGCATTCTAAGACAGTTGACTTAAACTCCACTTTATTGATAATTACATTAAACGTAAACTGTCTAAACAATCCAATTTAAAGACAGAGATGGTCAGATTGGATTTTAGAAGCAAGGCTCAATTACAAGCTGCCTATGATAAATCCACTTTCAATCGAAAGATAAAAGTAAGATGAGAAAGTATATAGTCAGAAAACACTAATCGTAAGAAAACTGGCTATATTAACATCAGACAATCGAAAGATAAAAGTAAGATGAGAAAGTATATAGTCAGAAAACACTAATCGTAAGAAAACTGGCTATATTAACATCAGACAAAATAGACTTCAGAACAAGGGATATGACCAGAGATTAAGAAGTATTAATGAAAAACAGATCAACCAGTCAGGAGGATATAGCTCCCAGATATGTACATCCCTAGGAACACATCTTCAAAACACATAAGGCAAACCTGGCAGTCCAGAAAGGAGAAATAGGCAGACCTAGAGTTGGAAGTTTTAACACTCCCATACTTGAGAGGACACGTAGGCAGAAAGTCAAGGATAAAGAAAACTTGAACAACCCTGTCGACTGACTTCCCTAATTGACATGTAGAGACCATACCACCCAACCACCAAGCAACCATTATCAAGGGCACACCAAGATACACCAGACGCTGGCCCATAAAACAAGTCTCAATACATTTCAAAGGATTGAAATCACCACACTGATTCTGGAGGGGGGAAAAATGATTAGGGGGTGCCCAAACTTTTTTTTTCAGCTACAAGGTAGAGAAGAGAAACTTTCCATATTATTCAGATGAGTCATCAGCTGCTGCTTACAAGTGATAGCATTGGATTACTGCTGAGTGTCTTTAAACTTAACTCCTTTTAAACTAGGCCATGAGTCAGAAGGGACGCCCAGGCCAGTAGAGCATGTTGTTGAACGTCTGGACAATTTTTCAAAGGGAGAGCGCTGGTCATGGTAGCTTGAGCTGAGAAACAGGGCTTTAGATAGCTGGTTTCCTGAGCTCCAGTGATCAATCCATCTCCTGCGTTTCCTCCTGCATGTCCCACAGGCACGTCCGTGTGTCCCAAACCAAGCCGACCACAGATTTCCAGCCCCTCCTCTTTAGATCTCCTTCTCAAAACTGCCGCTTCTCCCGAATTACCCATCTCAGTCAACAGCACCATTGGGAAACTTGCTGATATCCCTGGTTTTGCTTTCTGAGGCTTCAGCCCTCAGTGGTCAATGGCGGTCCAGAAGCAGGTGACCCTCCTTCTGATGTTTTATCAGAAGGTCGGCAGTCGCCTAAAGCTATGTCACATGCCTACAGCGCTCACCTCGCTTCATCTCATCCCGCAGGCACTTTCTCATCTTGTGTTATCCCAAGAAGGGTGAGTAGAGCAGGATCAGATATTTTCCAGGAGACAGACCACATTCCTCTAACTTTCATTTCAGTATCTTTTTATGATTGTTCTATTTTATTATTGGTTATTGCTAATCTCTTACTCTGCCTAATTTATAGACTAAACTTTATCATTAGTATGTATGTCCAGGAAAAAAACACAATATGCACAGGGTTTAGTTCTATCCCAGCATCCCCTGGAGATCTTGGGACAAACTGTCTCTCACACTGATCTCTCAAATGCATTATTTCTCCCCGCCCCACCACCACTGCCAAATCCAAGGTCGCTTCTCATCCCTCACCTTGTTCTCCACACCCTCTAACTTGCCCAAGGACTTCTGCCTTATTCAGCTCCCGTGTGAGCTCTGCCCTGCACATGAAGGGAGGTTCAACTTTCTTGTTTTGATGTTTTAGAAATCACACAATAATACGTATTTCTCCTGAGAAAATATTTAATACAGGCAAGCAAACCCAAAATAAATCATTTAATAAACAGAAGTAAAATACCATCACCCAGGGATAACCACTGTTAATATTTTGGATGAACTTGGGGTGCCTGGGTGGCTCGGTGGGTTAAAGCCTCTGCCTTCGGCTCAGGTCATGATCCCAGGGTCCTGGGATCGAGCCCCGCATCAGGCTCTCTGCTTGGTGGGGAGCCTGCTTCCTCCTCTCTCTCTGCCTGCCTCTCTGCCTACTTGTGATCTCTCTCTGTCAAGTAAATAAATAAAATCTTTTTTAAAAAAATCTAAAAAAAAAAAAATATATATATATATATATATGATGAACACCCGTCCAGTGCTTTTCTAAAAACTCTTCTGTATTCTTTTTTTTAAGATTTTATTTATTTATTTGAGAGGGGGGAGGGGAAAATACAGATGGAGAAGGAGAAGCAGACTCCCCACCGACCAGAGATCCCGATGTAGGACTCAATCCCCAGACCCCAGGATCATGACCTGAGCTGAAGGCAGACACTCAACCAACTGAGCTACCCAGGTGCCCCCACTCTTTTGTATTCTTTACAAAATAGGATTGCTCTAGACTAGTAGAGTGACTGGGCACACCCAGAACACTGCCTGTTTTTTCACTAAAGACCCTGTGTCATGGGAAAGCACTCAGTCCTGGGCCAACCCAGATAGTCGTCGCCCTGCAAATTTTTTTGCCTCCAAGGTTAATAATATACAACTATTCTTCATTTCGAGGACTGCAGGAATGTATCAGCATGTATAAATGTCATGATGTCTTTTAAAGGTAAAAATCCACTCCCTTCTATATACCTTCCTTTGACGTTCTCACGGGAAGGAAGGATGCATTCCAGGAAATGCACAAGGAGAACCGTCGGTTCAAGGGACAAAAGATACAAGAATTTCTCTTTATATGCATTCACTTCATCTCATGTTTAATATTTTCCTATTGGGAAAGCTGGACAACCAGGTGCAGAAAAGTGAAACCGGACCACTATCTCCCAGCACACACAAAGATAAACTCGAAGTGGATTAAGGACTTGAACGTAAGACCTGAAACCATGAAACTCCTGGAAGAAAAAAATAGGCAGTGAACTCCTTCACATTGGTCCGGGAGATGATTTTGGGGGATTTGACACCAAAAGCAAAGGCAACAAAAGCAAAAATAAACAAGTGGGACTACCTCAAACTAAAAAGCCTTTGCACAGCAAAGGAAACCATCAACAAACTGTAAAGGCAGCCTCCTGAATGGGAGAAAACAGTTGCAAACCCTATGTCTGATAAAGAATTAATATCAAAATATCATACAATTCAAGGGGGGGCAGCAAAACAATCCAATTAGTGTTTCTCTTTGTGAGAAATTATATATAAATAAATTTTTATGAAATATATTTTATGTGAAATAAATTTGTAATGTCTTCTAATGTACATGATGTATTTTCCTGGTAGCACATGTACATGATCTTTTAATAAATAAATGTCCATTTAATGAGAAGGTTTTTTTTCTTTATTTCAAGCATGATCCTAGAAGTTAGGGATACTAGCCTAACTGTTAAAATATTAGCTCTTTAGTCGTCCTGGACTATTCCACATCCTGAAGGCTTCCCCTTCCAGCTCCATCTGCCACCTCCCGCACCCCGCAGCGAGTCAGAGGAAACCCCGAGTGTCCCCCCGACATCCACGTTTCCTGCTCCAAGCTGATTCACAAGCTGTTCCCTCCGCCCGAGTTCCTAGGCACCCCACCCCTTTCGCCTCCTGGCAGACCCGCAGGTGCCTGCGTCTCCGCACCCACATCGAGTGACATCGCTGCCAGGAATCCTTCTGGATGCACACCCCCACCCAGGCTGGGTGCCCCTCCTCCTTGTTCCCATGGCGCCTTGAGCTTACCTGCACAACACTGACCACATGACTGCAATTGCCTGTGTATGCCCGCGTGACCTCCTCAAGGTTGGGGATCGCCCTTCAGATCGGAATCCCAGGTCGCTGCCCAGCCCAGGGCCCGCCACATGCTTGTCACTTAGGAAACGACGACAGGAAAAAAGGAACAATAGCAGCAAGCGTGAACAGTGTCCCTTGTAACTGCCGGGAGCTGGTTGAAGAACTCCATACATGTTAACACGTTGGACAGGAAACCACCAGCCCCCTCCCCCAAAGCAGGTACGTGGTCTGCATTCCACAGGCGGAGAAAGAGAGGCACAGAGAAGTCAAACAACTCGCCGCAGACACACCACTAGGCATTGGCAGAGCGAGGGTTGGAACCCAAGCAAATCAGCGTCAGAATCCCCGCCAGCGATCACCGGGTGAACCCCTCAGTGAAAGAATGAACAAACAGAGGGAGAAAGGAAGGACCCACCCGAATGAACAGGTACACCAAGGACCGAGTAAACCAAGGGCATCGGGAGACCATGCCCAGCCTGCTTTGCAGACATCCACCAGCTGCTCTATTTGCAAGACGCCGTTGTGATTTTTTCCAAACGTTAAGAAGTTGCGGACAGCTGGGCTCCTTCCTCCTCACTCTTTTCCTGGCACCAGACCATCTTGCCTGTCCTCAGTATCTCCTCTGTAACGGCGTGGAGGGTGAGGGACATCTGAACCGTAGGCTCATCGAGGGTTACAGTTGGAAAGTGCAGTCCAACTCTCCACTTTGGAGATGGAAAAACTGAGACCCAGAGGGGCAAAGCAACTTGCCCGAGGTCACACAGCAAGCTAATGGCAGAGAGGAGAGTGGGCCTAGCCGCCTGGTTTCTATTCTGTGGCTCTTGACTAACCTGCCTCTGCTCGTCAAGGCTTGTGATGCAAAAGGCAAGGGCCGCTGTGAAGTCAGGTCAGCGGGGGTCCCGGGTCCTGGCAGCCAAGCCGACTGGGTGTCATGCCAGGGGAAGACAAACAGGCTGTTCTGTTTCTCTCTTCATCCCAGGAGGAGTCTGTCTACCATGATAACAGCCTTCTTATCTCAGCCAGGTCTCTGGTTTCTTGTCGGACAGTGCAGGGGACTAAGGTCTCAGGCTCTGACAAAACCCGTCTCCCCGGGACCGTGGCATGCTTCCCGATCTCCTCTTGCCTGGAAGTCTGACTGGGGGGAGGAGGGGAGGCATGTGGAGAGCCACAGAGTAGAGCTCCCGTGCCGGTAAAGGCCACCGGGAAACCAGGACCCCTACGCTTGACATTGGCCTTCCGTGATGCCAAGGGAGGGACCCCACGGTGGCCAGCTGGGGGCTGGAAGCCGGACGCCACACCTGCTCTTGGTACCTCCCCACTGCCCAGAGCACTCAGGATAGGACACGTCACCTCCACCTCACAGAAGGGGAAGCTGAGGCCCAGGGAGGAGCGTCCCTCCCTGAGGTCACACAGCACGTGGGTGACACAGCGTGTCGATGGCACAGCTGTGACTTCCGCTCTCCCGGCTCCCAAGCCTGGGTGCTCTCTGTGGGAGGCTATAAAGAGATGATGGTGAAGGCAGACTCTGTCTTTAGTGCGTGTCTGTGTGACTCGGTCCCCACCGCACACCTACCTGAACACTTCCCTCAGCTGCCTCCTTCCCATCCTGGACACCAGCTCGAGGGCCCTCACTCGTAGTCAGCGGCATGGCCCCCTAGGCTGGCCAGGGCCCTGTCCTGGAAGCCACGGCAGCCCGTGCTCCGAGGGGACAGGAGCCGATGCCCCAGCCCCCAGCACTGACATGGCTGTTGACTGAACAATTACGGAGATTCATTAAATGCCGGGTAATCTTCAGCTCTGTCTCACTCAGGTGACATCCCGAAGGCAACAGCCCACTGTGAAGCAGGTGGCCCTGCCCTCCCCCACTCCCCCCCAGAACCCCACTGACCTTCATCCATCATCTCACTGCTCAGATCAGCAGCATTGGTATCTCCAACAGCCTGCTAGAAATGCAGACTCCCGGGGGCGCCCGGGGAGCTCCGCCAAATTAAGCCTCTGCCTTGGGCTCGGGTCATGATCTCAGAGTCCTGGGATCGAGCCCCACATTGGGCTCCCTGCTCCGTGGGGAGCCTGCTTCTCCCTGTCCCTCCGCCCCTCTGCCTGCTGGTGCTCTCTCTCAAGTAAATAAATAAATAATCTTTAAAAAAAAAAAAAAAAAACAGACTCCTGACACTCAACCAAGAGGCTGAGACACTCTAGGTACCATCAAGTCAAGCACTATCATATTTGAACCTTCTAAAACCCTCCTCGGTGGCTGTGTCATCATCCTTCTTACTACAGATGAAGCCGGGGTTCTGGGAGGGGACGGAGTTTTCTCCAGGTTGAACGGGCAGGAAACGAGGTGGGTGGGCTTCAGATCTGGGGTTTGTCTCTCTCTAGAGCTGATGGAAGTGAACCCTGACGCTCCCGGCTGCCGGAGGGGATGAAAGCCTACATTCACGGAGCATCCACACAAACCCCTTACCTGGGTCATCTCCTGTTATCTTCCTGACCCCCTTATGAAGTAGGGGGCTTTACATTCTCATCGTACAAGTGAGAATGCAAGGCTTAGGGACAGGAGCAGACTTTCCCAAGGCCCCCAGCTAGGAAACAGCAGACACAGGACGGCAGGCAGCTCTGTCTGCCTGATGTCAAAGCCACAGTCGGCTCCTGGCCCAGCTACAAGAAGGCAGGGGACAGGGCGCTGGACACGGGGGTTGCTGAGTCACTGCTCAGGCTCCCGCCTGTTCAATCTCCCACCGGGGGCAGTCTGGGACCCTGGGTCATAATCCACACTTCCTCCCCCTTCCTAACCCTCGGCCTTTGGCTTAATCATTATCCAATTCCTACCGAGCTGAACAAGCAGAAACACATGCCAATCAATGGGTCACCAATGTGTGACATCACCCCCCAGTGATTTTTATCAGCGGGCAGGTGCCAAGAATCCCGGAGATGGCCTTCGTGCATTCCTAACTTTCTTCCTGCAGGTCCTGCTCCGCCTGATCCCAGATGCGAACCCCCGCAGCAGGCTGGGGTCCGAGGCAATGGAGGTGTCCATGGACACAGGAGGGGGGGACCATTTCCGGGCCACCTCCGTCCCTCCAGCTGTGAGATCCTGGCAGATTTCTACCTCTCTGAGCCACAGCTTCTCCATCTCCGAAATGGGGGATGCTGAGGACCCAACCTCCCAGGCTGTGAAGAGTATGGGGGCTGCATGGAAGTGACCAGGGGTCTCCACAGTTCTCTCTGCCTGGCTGAGAACACAGCCAGGGGCTGTCTGGATGTCGGCCCAGGGCACAAGCGTGGATTTCCCCGAGCAGCTCTCAGGCGGAAGAGGTTGTTTGCAAGAAGAGGAGGGAAGATGGGGTCAGCGTGGGTGCCCCGGGAGGAGGTGGCCAGGCAGGGGCAGGAAGTGCTGTTCGCGGGGACCACGGCATGAAAGGAACAGTAAGAACAACCCTTACCCTCCTCTGCCAAGAACACAGCTCCGCGGGTGCAGGGTTGGAGGACCTTTGAGAAACAGCTTTTGGTGTGAATTTCCACATTCCTGCAGACAGCACTGGCCATGCCCCTTAAGTGACTTCAAGGACAAAAGACGCTGAAGGGGAGAGGAGTGGCCAAAAAGAAGGACAAATAGATAGATGGGCCAGTGGTGAATGGAGCGGGGTTGAGCCCTCGGGACTCTCGGGCCCCTGGGCAGGGTTCTGCGGGGTCCAGAAGCCCGAGAAGCAGCTGGCAGTCGGACCCACTGAGTGGGTGCTGTTAACGCGAGCCCGTTTACACACCAGGCAGGAGAGACAGGTTCCAGACAGAGGAGGGAGGGACGGGCCCCTGGATACACAGCTGGCCGAGCCGGGCCTGTGGGCCGTGAGCCGCGCAACCTGCTCTCACCCCACCTACCCTCTCCCAGACCTGGACGCAGGGCCAAAGGCACACCCAAGGGACCCCAAGAAAGTCCTTATAAAGTGAAAACTTCTTGTGAGTCAGCCAGGGCCCAGCAGTCCAGCTCATTCATGGCAAAGGTATTTTCTTCTCGGTTCTATTCTGCAAAGTCTCTCACCGGCCTGGGGTGAACTCATCGCTGGTAAACACTGCCTTGCGGTAAGTTTCCTCTGAACTTTTTATTTCTGTTTGACCCGCCAGACCTCGAGGGAAGCTGGCAGCCTGCAAGAGGGCAAAGGGCGCCGGACTGAGTCAGAGGTCCGGGTTCAAACCCCAGCTCCGCCCCGTTCCAGCTGCAGGTTGATGGCCAACGCAAGTCCCATCTCTGGACCTCGGTTTCTCCATTTGTGAAACGAAGTCACTACGACCGGGATTGTAAAAAAAAAAAAATACCCAGCATTACACAATCCTTCAACCAACAGATATACATCAAGGGCTTTCTATGTGTCAGGCACTGTGCTGGGCACAACTGAGATTGTGGTAAGGAATCACACACACGCGTGCGTGCACACACACACACACACACACAGGAATCACACAATTCCATAAAGGAATACTAAAATGCAGCCATGATTAGCGCCTAGCTCTATGGCACTCTAAGAGCCCGCGATGGGGGCTGGACCCAGCCTGGGGTGGGCAGAAGTGGGACAGGAAAGACCTCCCAAAGGAGCAACAACGGAGTGGGAGATGGGAGGTACGCCCAGCAGGGAGAAGCTGTGAGCGAGCGCCTTGCGGAGAAGCAGAACCCCGGCATGTTCTGTAGGAGAAGGGCGGCATGCCTTGAGCACGGGGGTGGGGGTGGGGGAACTCGGACAACACGGCACTGGGCGCGGGAAGGTGGGAATCAGGACAGAGCCTGCAGCCCCTGAGGGCAGATTCCAGCTCTGACGGTCCAAGCCCGCAGCTCCCCCGTGTCTTCAAGTGGCCTTGCAGAGAACACTATGAAATATCAACAGATCAAACTAATTTGGGGCGAAATCTGATGCCGTCTTGAATTGATTGGTGTGTACGAAAGGCCATAGGTAGGGAGAACCTTGTAGCTGAAAATACTCTTTCCCTTAAATTTTTCTGTGGTTCGAAAGATTACTATCATGATTTGATTTCATGATAGAGAACCTCCGCCCAGTGTGTAGAACAGCAGTTTTCCAGTAGGAGCCCAGCTGAACTCGGCACCTGCCTTCCGCGGGACACGGCCTGCAGGGGGGCCACTGGCTGGTGGCTAAGGAGGGGCGGAGGGATCCTTGGGTGGTTGCCCAAAGTAGACCACGCACTGGTGATGGTTCCCCTGATTTCATCCTAAGAGCAGAAGAAAATTCACATCCAGGATCCTAGCAATACTTGTCTTATAAAGAACATGCTGCTTAGGGGTGCCTGGATGGCTCCCCCTCTCTCTCTGCCTGCCTCTCTGCCTACTTGTGATCTCTGTCTGTCAAATAAATAAAATCTTAAAAAAAAAAAAAAAAGAATATGCTGCTTAGAGGAAAACAAAAGGGGGTAAGCTCCTTGACATTGGTCTTGGCAATGATTTTTATTTTATTTTATTTTATTTATTTGACAGAGAGAGACAGAGAGAGAGGGAACACAATCAGGGGGAGAGGGAGAGGGAGAAGCAGGCTTCCCACCGAGCAGGGAACCCAACACAGGGCTCAATCCCAGGACCCTGGGATCATGACCTGAGCCGAAGGCAGACGCTTAACAACTGAGCCACCCAGGTGTCCCAGCAATGATTTTTTTTTTTTAATTTGATGCCAAAAAGCAAAGGCAGCAGAAACAAGAATAAACAGGTGGGACAATATCAAATTAAAAGGGTTCTTCAGAGCAAAGACAACCACCAGACAAATGACAGGCAAACCCACGGAGCAGGAGGAACTACGTATGAGTCATACTCCTGACAAGAGGTCAGTATCTAAAATGCACAAAGAACTCACACAACTGAATAGCCAAAAATCCCCAAACAGGGGCGCCTGGGTGGCTCAGTGGGTTAAAGTGTCTTCGGCTCAGGTCATGATCTCAGGGTCCTGGGATCGAGTCCTACATCGGGCTCTCTGCTCAGCAGGGAGCCTGCTTCCCCCTCTCTCTCTCTGCCTGCCTCTCTGCCTACTTGTGATCTCTGTCTGTCAAATAAAGAAATAAAATTGTTTTTTTTTTTAAATCTCCCTTTATAAAAAAAGAAAATCCCCAAACAATCCAATGAAAAAATGGGCAGAGGAACTGGTTTGCCATTTTCCCAAAGAAGACATACAGATGGCCAGCAGGTCCATGAAAAGATGCTCGGCCTCACACCTCATCAGGGAAATGCAAATCAGAACCACCCTGAGCTGCCACCTCGCACCTGTCGGATGGCCGCTATCAAAAAGACAAGTGATGGCAAGCATGAGCCAGGATGTGCAGAAAGAAAACCCCTTGCACTGCGTTGGTGGGAATGCACATGGGTGCAGCCGCTATGGAAGACGGAGGGAGGTGTTTCACAATGGTAGAGATAGAACTACCCTCCAATCCAGCAGTTCCGCTCCCAGGTGTTTACCCACAGGAAATAAAAACAGGATCTCAAAGAAAGCTCTCCCATGTTTATCGCAGCCTTATTCACAGGAATCAAGACGTGGAGACAACCCAAGGGTCTGTCAACAGGTGAGTGGATAAGAAGATACAGTGTACGTATGTACATGCAACAAGAAAGAAGGAAAGCCCGCCATTTGCCACACCGATGGAGCTTGAGGGCATTACGCTAAGTGAAACCAGACAGACAAGGAGAGAGGGGTATTGCCTGCTATCCCTTGTACGAGAAGTCTAAAAACAAAATGTCAAGCTCAGAGAGCAGAGAGGAGAAAAGTAGCTGCCAGGTGCTCAGGGGGTGAGGAAAATAGAAAGAGGTTGGTAAAACGGTGCATATTCTGAGCTCTAAGAAGAAGGAGGTCTGTCCCACATGGTGAATGTAGTTGATAACAACGGAACATATAGATGAGATTCGCTAAGAGAGTAGAATTTAAATGTTCTCACAACACACGCACACACACACACACAAGTGATGGAAGTGTTAATTACCTGGGTGGGAGGAATCCTATATATATCTATTCATCACATTATAGGCTTTAAATATCTTACCATTTTATTTACTAATAATACTGGCAATCCACCAAATGGTAACCCATCACTGGGCAGGCTTTGATGCTTACTGCTTGTCATCTTAACCCAGGGAGGATCGCCAAGAAAGCCAAGGCCATCCGCTTCCCCCTGGCGTTCCCAGCGTGGCGTTTAGCACAGGGAGGCTGGGGATGAAATTGTTTGATCCACTTCGTGAATATTAAATGTTGAACTATCTAGAACTTTTATTGCTGTCTTTAAGATCGTGGTGGTTTTATGGGGAGGGTGATGTAGATAACTCAGGTCTCTCTCTAAAAAGCGTTGAACTACAGGGGTAGAGAGAAGACATTTCTGCCTCCTCAGTATATTTTCTTGAAACAAGCTTGGTCACCCAGAATCATTCCTTCTAGAGGCAGAGAGATGGCAGAAGGAAGGGAAAACAAAGCAGACAGACTCAAGCATCTCTGAGCACCCTCACTGTGCCCAGCCCCGTGCTTAGCCTGGGTTACCCAGAGAATAGCGAGTCAAGCATCTGAGTTCTGAGATAATAATGAGTCAGGACAGGTGCACAGATGAGGGCTTCAAGCATGATATAAGCAATCAGCAGTTGGAAAAGACTCTGGGTTGGGCACATAGTCCAGAGATGACCCTCTGGACTCAGATGACCTGGCTTCCAACCTTTGTTCTCCTGTTTTGTCATTTGGGCAAGTTCCCACTCTGCTCTGAGTCTCAGTATTCTTGGCTGTGAAATGGGCCGCTGATAGGTGTGGGTATTGAGTAGGATGAGGTATGCAAAGAGCCCTGTGCCTAGGGCTGCCCTCAGGGGTGCAGAGACAAATGTGGGCTGTGGGCATCTGGGGAGGTTTCTCCTGTGGGGTTTGCACAAGTCCTTAGAAGCCAGGGCAGGACTGAACAGGTGATGTCTGATGCCCACTTCTATACACACAGGCCAGGCCACTTCGTTTGTCCTTGGTGATGGTGGCAGAGGTGGCTATTCCCTTTGAAGAGCGATTTATTTTGAATGAGAGCTGATCATAAACTTAACAACTTCCTGCCTCAGTTTATTCAAACTTCAGCCAAGCTCTGGTTTAAATAAAGGTCACCAGGAAATGATTTCACTCCCATTAGCTTCATGTTTCACTGAAACCCATAAAGCAATTCATGTACCATCAGGCACTGGGAAGAAGCTAACTAAGTTCCTTACAGCACGGCAAACACTGGCAAGAGATTGCCCTCTAACCAAGGAAGAAAATGGCGGCCAGATGCCCGGGGATATCCGGCCAACACACGCACACAGCCACAGCAAGAAGCAGCAAAAGGCAAAACGAATCCACTGCAAGAACCTTCATCATCTTTGCCTGGTGCTTAGAATCACAGATATCTGCTGAAAGGGGCACAGATGTTGCCATCCGGTAGCTCGTTCCAGCAACCCTCCTGTTCCAAGATGGACAGAAATTTGACAATAGCTATCAGGGGAGTCCTACAAGTTCATGCCTACGGACCCATTCACTTGCCCCATTTTAGGGCTTTTTCCTGAAGAAATCATCTGTGGTCTTAACATAGTTTAGATACAGAGATCTTGACAGGAGAGTTCTTTATCTTAGTAACAACTGGAAGAAATTAAATGTCCAACAGTAGAATGGTTACGGAGAATTCAGCAAAGACACACAGTCTAATGTTTCTGGTTCAGAAGTTTTTATAATCATGACGTGGGGGAAAAAAAGAGTTGGTGGGGGAAAATATACAAAATTACATATTTATAATATGATGCTGAGTTTGTGTTTTCAACACTTGTGCAAGGAGCTTATTTCATTCTGCCTTGTGTTGCAATTAATTGGTTGTCTGTCTGCCCCCCCTGCCCCGATCCTAAGCTCCTAGAGGACCACAAGAGTGAACTTGTCCGTGGATTGGAAGAAACAACAGATGGGTGCATGGATTACTGGAAAATCTGAATGGTTCATTCAAAAATAATAGTTAATAGCTTACATTAATTGTGTACTTGCTCTAGGTCAAATCCTAAACTAAGCTCTTCACACATCTCACTTAGTCCTCGCAACTCCACAGTGTGAAGGTGTTGTAGGTTAGTGAGATCGATGTTCCCAAATTGTGGTCCCTTGGAATCCACAGCATCAGCCTCCAGCCTCTAGGTTCCCCATCCCAACCTCCTGAAACAGAAACTCTGGGAGGTGGGGGCCACCGATGTGTGCTCAACGGAGCTCTCTGGGTGATTCGGAGGGATGCTCAAGTTTGAGAAGGCTTGGTCCAGGGGTGACACGCAGCCTGTGTTTTTTGTTTTTCGAGCACAGCCTTGGAGTTGAGGCTTAAAAAGTGCACCCCAGCCCAATCTAGCTAAGACCAAAAACAAGCCTTAGTCTGGCAAAGTCAGATTTATCAATCCGTTGCAATGAGGAAGAACACACACCCAAGGGACCGAACAGAAGCAGAGACAGTTACCGTAGAACTTGGGAGAAGGGTGGAATTTAAACGAAGCAGTGTTTGCACCTCAAAGCAAAGTGGGACCGTGTTGAAAGAGATCGACATCGAGTCTGGACTGCAAGCGGACCCGGAGTCCCATCTCCTTAGAAATGACAAGGTGAGGACAGAGGTGGGGGTGGCGTGTCCAGAAACCTCTTGTCTGAACCCCCACGCTCGGGTTGGAAATGAGGTTGCTTTTCTGCGTCAAAGTGACTTAGATCTTCAGGGCAAATGTGGGGCGTTTCATGCTTACCTTCCATTCTTCCCCCAAATTCCTGCTGACAAAAGTTCAAGCAGCAAAGTTCCAGGGAGCCTGTGATCTTAGCGGTTCCTCGGCAAGTCCCTGAAAGACATGAGTTGTTACAACATTTTGCAGCAGGACATTGTCCTACTGTGAGAGAATATCCTTTCCTGGTTCTTGGCAGCCGGCCTTCTCCCTGTCCGCCATTGCAGACGGACAAATGGCCCCAGATCCAGTCCCAGCTGATTTCACTTTCTCAGCTGCAAGGTGTTAAATGAATTAACACTCAGGGTGCCTGGGTGGCTCAGTGGGTTAAACCTCCGCATTCAGCTCAGGTCATGATCTTGGGGACCTGGGATGGAGCCCCACATTGGGCTCTCTGCTCAGTGGGGAGCCTGCTTCCCCCGACCCCTCTCTCTGCCAGCCTCTCTGCCTGTTTGTGATCTCTGTCAAATAAATAAATAAAATCTTTTTTTAAAAAAAGTGCTCAAACAGTGCCTGGCAGATAATGAATAGGAACCATCATTTTATATCACACAGAATATAAGCCAATACAAATAAAATATAATACACAAAATATGGTACTGGATCAATATAAATCGTGATCACTTCATTAAAGTAGTCAGGGTTGGGGTTAGATAGGAAAAGGAGAAAGGACTTTTCCCTTCCCTTCCAGCGAGTCTATGGAACCCAGAAAGCATCTCAGGCTTCTGATTGCAGAAGGAAGAAGATTAGGTTAGGAAAGACCCTGGGTTCTAGCTCCCTGCAAGCCAGCGAGAGTGAGAAGTATTCATGGAATGTCTGTTTTGTGCTGGATTCAGAGTTGCCCCTACATTTGCCCTACAAACTGAGTTCTGTCACTGCCACTTTCCCTGAGAAGAGACTTTAGGGTAGTCATGTGAATAAATCCACCGGGCAGTGGAGCTACGATTCAAACGCGGCCGCAGCTCGGTGTGACCCATTCACAAATCACTTGCACTGTGGGACCTTTCGGTTTTCCATTTGTAAAATGGAGGAGATATAACAAAACAGTTTTAAAGCTCCTTTTCATATCAATGTTCTCTCTATCATTAAAACTCAGCACCTGGTGGGGCGCCTGGGTGGCTCAGTGGGTTAAAGCCTCTGCCTTCGGCTCAGGTCATGGTCCCAGGGTCCTGGGATCGAGCCCCACATCCGGCTCTCTGCTCTGTGGGGAGCCTGCTTCCTCCTCTCTCTCTGCCTGCCTCTCTGCCTACTTGTGATCTCTCTGTCAAATAAATAAATAAAATCTTAAAAAAAAACAAAAAACTCAGCACCTGGGAAAAACAAAACAAAACAAAAAAAACAAAAAGCTCAGCACCTGGGTGGCTCAGTTGGTTAAGCGTCTGCTTTCACCTCAGGTCATGATCTCAGGGTCATCGGATCAAGCCCCACATCCGGCTCTCTGCCCAGTAGAGAGTCGGCTTTTCCCTCTCCCTTTGTGCTCTCTCTCTCTCTCAAATAAATAAAGTCTACAAAATTTTCAAAAAAATAAAACTCAGTGATGACACCCCCCCCCAGAAAAAGGCCATATGTGAACAGATAATGAATGGTACAAGGCTAGTCATCATGCATTTTTTATAATATCAACAATGGGAAAAAACAAAATGCTGAACAATAGGGTATGATAAAATAAATTATAATACAGCCACACATTGGAGTATTATGCAGTCATTACAAATGAAATAGTTGATGTATATTATGAACAAAAAAGATTTTATGATATACTGTTCATATATTCATAATATTTTGTGAAAAAAGATAATTTAAAAGTAGTGTATATCATCTACAGGTTCAATGGAATCTTTATCAAAATCCCAGTTACATTTTCACAGAAATAGAAAATCCATCCTACATACTGCATATTTGAAAGTTGCTAAGAAAAATCTTTAAGAAAAAAACAAAGAGTGCATTTAGAAAAAAGGGCCCCTGGGTGGCTCAGTCGATTAAGCATCTGTCTTCAGTTCAGGTTATGGTCCTACGGTCCTGGGATAGAGTTCCAAGCTGGGCTGTCTGCTTGGTGGGGAGCCTGCTTCTCCCTCTCCCTTTCCATCTCACTCTCCCTGCTGCTCCCCCTGCTTGTGCTCTCTGCCTCTGTCAAATAAATAATAAAAGTCTTAAAAAAATGCATTGAAAATTGCTAAGAGAATAGATCTTAAAAGTCCTCATCACAAAAAAAAAAGTGTTTATGTATGGTGACAGATGTTAACTAGACTTACTGTGATGATCATTTTGCAATATGTACAACCATTGGATCATGTGGTATGCCTAAAACTGATATAATGTTTTATGTCAATTTATTATACCTCAATTTAAAAAAAGAAAAAGAAAAATCCATTTATGCAAAATTTCAAGGGACCTGAATAGCTGAAAATCTTGAAAAAGAAGTACAAAGTTGGAATTCTCACATATCCTCATTTCAAAATGTACCACAAAGCAATGGTAGGGGCCCCTGTGTGGCTCAGTCATTAAGCAACTGCCTTCAGCTCAGGTCATGATCCCAGGGTCCTGGGATCGAGCCCCACATCGGGCTCCCTGCTCAGCTGAAAGCCTGCTTCTCCCTCTCCCACTTCCCCTGCTTGTGTTCCCTCTCTCACTGTG
Organism: Lontra canadensis; assembly: GCF_010015895.1. NCBI lineage: Eukaryota > Metazoa > Chordata > Mammalia > Carnivora > Mustelidae > Lontra > Lontra canadensis. The sequence continues at coordinate 13,256,790 of NW_022631019.1, forward strand.
TCTTTCTCTGTCAAATAAATAAAATCTTTTAAAAAAGCAATGGTAATCAAAATAATATGATACTGGCATAAAGACTGACATATAGACCAAGGGAATAAAAAGAGAGCCCAGAAATAAACCCTCGCTAATACAGTCAAAATAATTTTCAACAAAAGTGCCAAGACTATTCAATAGGAAATGTACAAGCTTTTCAGCAAATGGCTTTGGGGAAACTGGATATTCACATGCAAAAAAAGAATAATAATATAATTGAACGCTTACTTAACACCACATGCAAAAACTAACTGAAAAATGGATCAAAGACCTAAATGGAAGAGCCAAAATGATAACACCCTTAGAAGAAAACATAGGGGAAAGTCTTCACAACATTGGATTTGGGACTGATTTCTTGGATGTGACACCAGAAGCACAAGCAACAAAATAAAGAATAGATTATTTGCACTTTGGCAAAATTTAAAACTTGTGCATCAAAAGACACCATCAACAGATTGAAAAGACAATACATACAAAGGGAGAAAATATTTAAAAATTATGTATTTGATAAGGGATTAATACCCAGAATATATAAAGAACTCCTATAACTCAACAACATAAAAACAAATAACCTGATTTTAAAATGGGCAAAATGAGCAGACATTTCTCCAAAGAAGATATTACAAATGGCTAACAAGCACATGAAAAAATCCTCCACATTGCTAATCAACAGGGAAATGAAATCAAAACCATATTAGATACCACTGCATACCTACTAACATTGCTATCATCAAAAAACAAAACATAACAGGTGTTGGTGAGGATTGGTGAGATCGGACCCCTTTGTGCATTGCTGGTGCAGCTGCTGTGGGAAATACTGAAGCTTTTCCTAGAAAAAATTAAATGGAATTACCCTGTGATCCAGAAATTCTGCATTGGGGCATGTACCCAAAAGAATTGGAACAGATCTAAGCATGCCTGTGTTCATAGCAGCATTATTCACAGTAGCAGGAAGATGGAAATAACCCCAATGAGAAATGACCCAGGATGGGTATGCAAAATACGGTATATGCATACAATGGAATATAATTCAGACCTAATTGTGAAGTTTCCCACATGGTACAATACAAATGAAACTTGAAGATATTATGCTCAGTGAAATATGCCAGTCACAAAAAGACAAATAATTGCATAATTCCACTTACATGAGGACCTAGTGTAGTCAGATTCATAGAGTCAGAAAGTAGGATGGGAATTGCCAAAGGCTGAGAGAGAGGAAAATGTCTAATGGGTACATGGTTCCAGCTGGGAAGATGGAAATGTTCTGGAAATGGACAACGGTGGTGATTGCACAACGATGTGAATGTACTTCACGCCACAGAGCTGTATACTTAAAATGGTTAAAATGGTGAATTTTATGTCATGGGTGTTTTAACACAATAATAAAGGATACATCAAATTATCCCATTTTTAATTTTTTAGTGTATATCCTTAATTATATACAAAAGAATGTGTCTACAATGTTAACAGCAATTATCTCTTGTTAGTAGATTATGAGTGATTGGAGATATTATCTTATTTTCAAATTATTATTTATGATGAACTTGCTTTAGTGGTATAACAAAACAAAATCCTGAAAAAATGCAATGAGCAAGATTTCTAATATCAGCGTGAGATTTTCCTCCATAGAAAACAAGTATAAAACATGACAAAATTATTTTGCTAACAAAGCACTGGAAATGACCCAAGGCAGGTAACAACTGGGCTAGTGTTTACTCAGGGAAAAGTGCTGCTGAGGTTAGGAGGAGTGAATTTGTGACCTTTGTGTTGGCGGTGTTCAGGTTTCTCCCAGCAAGGGCAGCAACAACCCATCACTTCACTGGCCAAAGGTGGTGGACGTGGTTGGAGGGCTGCCCATTGAAACTTTGGAAAGCAACGATTTTCAGGGAGATTTTGAAAGCGGAAGAGCGATATGTGATGGCTAATTTCTGTGTCAACTTGACTGGGCTAAGGGATTTCCAGATAACTAGTAAAACACTACTTCTGGGTGTGTCTGCAAGGGTGTTTCCAGAAGAGATTAGCGTTTGGGTAGGTAGACTGAGTAAAGAAGATTGTTGCCCTCCCATCCCCCAAACCACCAAGAGCCTGGACAGAAGAAGAGGCAGAGGAAGGATGAATTTGCTCTTTTTGCCTAAACTGGGACATCCATCGTCTCCCACCCTCAGACCTCAGCACTCCTGGTTTTGAGCCTTCAAGAAGTCTTCTGAGTCTTCTTCAGACTCAAACCAGAACGTGCACCATCAGCCCTCAGATTCTCAGGCCTTCGGACTTAGATTAAACCATCAGTCCCCTGGTTTTCAGGACTCCAGATTTGGACCAAATTGCATCACTGGCTTTTCTTGTTCTCCAACTCACAGATGGCAGACTGTGGGACTTCTCAGCCTCCATAATTTGTTGAGCCAACTCCCATAATAAATCTTCTCTTATTTATCTGTATCTATATATCCTATTGTTCTATTTCTCTGGAGAACCATAAAAAGGTGAGAACAACAAACTCCTCACAATCTTACGCTGAATGCTAAGCTAAGCACGAATGTGGGGAGCCCAAAGAACTCAAAGAAAATTGAAAGCCTAGGGCCCCTTGAACACTTTCTCCCTCTTCTTAGCGGACCTGAAACTTGAACCTTTGAACAAGCTCCTCAACCCACCCAGAGCTCAGATAGCACAGGGTTTAAATCCTCATTAGCTTGAGATAGCTGACCATAACTTTTGCCCAGTCATTGGTTGACCCTGAACTATTCAGACACAGGAGAGACCCCTATGGAGCCAACTGAAAATAGAAAAAAAAAAAAATTTTTTTATTTTAGCAGAAGCATTAGTGGCTTCATGCTGCAAAACAGTTTGCAGCTTGAGTGCATGTAAGTTTTTGGTTTTGTTTTTAAAGATTTTATTTTCAAGTCATCTCTACACCCAATGTGGGGCTCAAACCTACAACCCCCGGGTCAAGAGTCGCACACTCTGTGGACCAAGCCAGGCAGAGTCCAGGTAAGTTAACTGCCTAATGAAAACAAGAAACTAACAACTTCAGGAAAACCAAATAATCTTTAGTTGCCACAGCATATTATCTACAGTGTTCAGCTTTCAACCAAAATAACTGTACACACAAAGAAACAGGGAAGTGTGACCCATATCTGACAAAAAAAAAAAAGCAGTGAGTAGAAACTGACTTTGAGTAAGCCTAAGTGTTAAATATAGATGGAAAAAACTCCAAAAAAGCTATTATAAATATGTGCAAAGAATTAAAAGAATATCTATTCAAAGAATGAAGGGAAAATATACTAGGAGGAAGTGAACAAAGAGGAACTCTCTACAGAGAAATTAAAACTTAAAAAATCAAATAAAAATCTAGAGCTAAAAAGTACAATGACTGAAAAAGAATGCTAATCCACATGATGAGCTCCACAGTAGATGTGAAATAATAGGAAAGAAAAAAGATTAACTTGAAGATAAACCAGTAGAAATTCTCCAGATTGAAAACCACAGAGACAGAAGATTGAGGAAAAATCAACAGAAACTCAGAAATCTGCCAGACAGTACCCAGCATTCCAACATATGTTTAATCGTAGCCCAAGAAGGAGAGAGAAGAAAGAAGTGGGCAGAGAAATATTTGACGTATAATGGCAAAAATCTGCCCAAATTTGGTGAAAAACATTGACTAGCAGATCCTATTACTCAACAAGAAAGTTAAACACAAAGAGAGTCAAACCTAGATATATCGCAAACTGTTGAAAGACAAAAACAAAATCTTGAAAGAAGCAAGACAAAAATGATGCATCACATATAGAGGACTAATAATGTAAGTAGCTGGGTTCTGATCAGAAAGAATGGATACCAGAAGACATTGTAATAGCGTATTCAAAGTGACAAAAGAAAAAACTTGTCAACAAAGAATTCTCTATATAGTAAAACTATCCTGCAAAATAAGGATGAAAGAAAGCTGCAGATCAATAAAAACTGAGCAAATGCACTGTCAGCAGATCTGCATTACAATAAAAGATAAAGGAAAACTGAGTAAAAACTTTAAACAAAAGCAAAAAGGGAAATGCTACCTGATCCAGATCCAAAGGTTAGAATGAAAAGCATTGAAATTGGTGATTATGTGGCCTATTTTTTCTCTTGTTTTCTTAATTTCATTAAAAGATATATGACTGGGGCACCTGGGTGGCTCAGTCGTTCAGTGTCTGCCTTCAGCTCAGGTCATGATCCCAGGGTCCTGGGATCAAGGCCTATATCGCTCGGCAAGCTGCTTCTCCTTCTCCCTCTGCCTGCCACTCTCCCTGCTGTGCTCACTCTCTCTGTCAAATAAATAAAGAAATCTTAAAAAAAAAAAAAAGATATATGATTGTTGAAAGCAAAAATTATCACAATGTGTTTATAACATAAATAGAAGTAATATATGACAACAGTAGGTCAGAGGAAAGTGTGTGTGACTATGCTAGTACAGAGTGGGTGGAAATTAGTTATTATTAACTTAAATTAGATTGCCATAAGGTAAAGATGCATAGGGAAGTGCCTATATCAATCACCAAAACCCACAAAAATATTGAAACGAGAATTAAAATCATATATTAAAAGAATTATTTAACACAAAAGTAGGAAGTATAGAAGAAGCAGAGAAACAACTAAGAGAGAGACAAGTACAAAATAAACACCAAAATTGCAGACCAACTCTAGCCAAGTCAGTAATACAATAAATATGAATGTGTTAAACCTGACAGCAAATGGCAGAGATGCTTTGGTTGGATTGAAAAGCAAGACTCAACTATAGGCTTTGCACAAGAAAGTATAATGATGGGAAAGGATATCCCATGCAAACGGAAGCATGAGAGGACTGGACTGACCATATTTATAACCAACAGAATAGGCTTTAAGACAAGGAATACAAGATAGAGGGTAACAAAGAGACAAGCAGAAATTAATACAATAGAAAACATGAGAAAATCAATGAAACTAAAAGTTCATTCTCAGTAAAAATCAATGAGATTTATAAATCTTTAGCTAGACTCATCAACACAAAAGAGAAAGAAGACACAAATTCCCAATGTCAAAACCAACTAATGAAACTGAGTTGGTGGTTTAAAGTCTTCCCCCAAAGGAAAGACCACGTCCAGATGACTTCACTAGTGAATCCTATTAAATATTCAAGGAAGAAGGACTACCAATTTTACCGAAACAGGAAATACAGGAGGAAGAAACATTTTCCAGTTCATGTAATGAGGCTACTATTATCCTGATAGCAAAGCCAGACAAGGAAATCTCAAGAAGAAGAAAAAACTGGACATCAATATCCCCCATGATATGGATACAAAAGCCTTTAACAACTATCAACAAACCAAATGCAGCAATGTATGCAAAGAATAACACATCATGCCCAAGTGAAATTCATCTTATCAATGCAAGGTTAGCATAACATCCCAAAATCAATTCATATATTACACCATATTATCCGATAAAGAAGAAAAATCATACAATTGTCTCAAGAGATTCAGGAAAAGCATTTGACTAAATGCAATATTTACTCTCAGGGAAATCCCTCAGCCAACTCGGAACAGAAAGGGGCTTCCTCAGCTTGATAGAGCGTTTGGCAAAAACCCACAGCTTGTATCAGATTTAGTGGTGAGAGGTTGAATGCTTGCTACCTGAGATCAGGAGCAGGGCAAGGATGTCTGCTTCACCACTTCCATTTGACATTGGGCTACTGCACACCCCCCAGAAGGGCTAAGATGAAAAACCAAACACTACCTCTGACTATACCAAGTTTGGGTGAGGATATAAAGAAAATGGTACCCCACTCATTGTGGGTGAGAATGGCAAAGGTCTAGCAACTTTGAAAAACAGCCTGACTGGTTTCTTTTCTATATAAACATATTTTCTTTTTTTTTTTAAGTTGTATTTATTTAAGTCATCTCTACATCCAACATGGGGTTTGAACTCACAACCCCAAGATCAAGAGTCACACACCCCTTCCAACTGATCGAGCCAGGAGCCCCTCCTTCACAGTTTCTTAAAAAGCATTATGTCATGATCTAGTAATTCTAGTCTCTACGTGAGCAAATTGAAAACATCTATGTCCACACAGAGATCTGTAGAGCCATATTATTCATAATCCAAAAAAAACGGATCCAACCCAATGTCCTTCAACAGGAGAACGTTGAATAAAATGGGATACAACCATCTGATTGGAATACTATTCAGCAGTTAAAAGGAACAGCTTATGGATACAATCTCCAAAATATTATCCTAAGCAAAGAAACCAGGCACCCAGGATGACATACAGTCTGATTTCATTTATCTGCGATTCTCAGTAAAGAAAATCTACAGTGGTGGAAATTACATTAGTATTTATTGGTGTTTGCAGTGTTTATCTGCAAAGGGGTACGAGAGAATTTGGGGGTGCCGGAAGCACCCCAAACCTTGACTATGGACGTGGATGCCCAACCACGCATATCTACCAAAATTTGCTGAAGGAGACATTTAAAACAAGTTTATGGAGTGTTAATTCATACCTTGGTAAAGCTGTCAAAGAACTGGGGACAAGGGGCAGCGCTCTGACACATATCCCCCCATCTGGCTCGACAGGGTGCACCACACACCGCCAAGCTCCTGAGCAGGGTGGCTGGGAAGGTGAGGGGTACGGAGACGGTCCCCAGGCCAGCGGGGAGGAAAGGCATGTGACCCAGTCACTGGGAAGCAATGCAATGAGGCCTCACTAGAGTCCCCAGGGCTGTGGGCATGCCCGGGAGGGAGCTGTCAACCTCTTCCAGGCGGGGACAGGCCTCCTTGGAACCCAGACGGTGGGGGCAGTGAAGACAGTGGGGACATAGGCCTATTGGCTCCTCTTCTCAGCACCGTGTCCCTCCTCTTCCTACCCACCAAAGCACCAAGTGCTATCATTTCTCTTTTAATCAAAGTGAATTAAAAGGAATCTTGCCTGGAGAGTTTCTTGACACCTCTTGGAATAATTAAGGTCTCCCCAGGGCATTGCAAAGACCAGATTGGGCCCCTCTGTCTAAACCCTAAGGGCAGCTTTGAAGCCGTCTCCTGGATGCCAATTTGATCCCAGTGGGGTGGGCACAGGGGAAGTAGCAAGAAAGAGAGTGCGGCAGGCGGAGGGAACCACCCATCCAAGGGCCCTGCGGTGGGACTTGGCAGGTTCAAGCAGCCATCCTCAAGTGCTGTGTGACCAGAGCCTAGTTAGCAATGACCTAAAGGAGCCACCAAGGTGTGGGGTATAAACTGCCGTTTCCAAGGGCAGAGCAAAGTCTTATTATGTTATTCAGCTCCATTAGCATACCTAATTGTCCCAAGGGCGTCGCTCCGTCTCTGTCCCATGGGCAACCCCTTGAGGGCAGAGCCTGTGCCTCACATGTTTCCTTATATGTCTGCGAAGGACAGAAGGAATGTTTATTGCAAGCCTACTGTGGAATTCACGGAGAGCAGGCAGTCCTTACGCAGTGCATTATTCCATTATCCCTCTTTTAGAATAAGGAAGTTGAGGTCCAGAGAGGTGAAGGGACTGGCCTCCAGTCACACAGACTTCAGGCAGAGCTGGGATTCAAACCACCGTCTGCCTTGCTCCAGCCCCAGCACTGCCTCCAGTCCTGTACCAGCAGCCGAGAGCTGTGCAGAAATCCTGGAGGCGCAAGGGCATGGCTGGGCCTGGTCTGTGTGTGGGTCTCCTCAGGCTGAACCCCGGCTCCCAGGAGAAGGGGCGGCAGGTCGGCAGCCTGAGGCCAGAGCCTGCCTCCCTGTCCACATGGCTCCCTGCCTCGGTTCTCCTGGGTGCTAAGGGAGGTCACGCTCATCTCAGGTGTGACTAAGGCTGCAAAGATGTACGAAAGTAAGATTCAGTGACTAAGAGGAAGGAAGGGGTGTCCTCAGCCTGCCCACCCTTGTCCCACACAGCCGTTTCCCAATTACCTCCACTGGTTGGACCGAGTGGTTGGGAGGGAGGGCCGGGGCGGGTGCGGGTGCGGGCCTGCAGGAGCTGCCAGAAGCCAGCTGGGCAGGAGGGGGGTGTGGGTGCCACAGCCTCCCGGCCTCCCTGCCTCCCTCTGGGCCTCATACCCCCCAGCCCGTGTGAGGCTGCCCTCAGGGCACCCCTTCATCCCAGGACGCAACCCAGCTCCTCAGCCTGGCATTCTGTTGCCCTGCTTTTCAGTCTTAACCCACACAGTTCCCCATGTCACAGCTTTTTGCTCTCCCCAAATGCCTCTCTGAGCCCCATTTCATTTGGTCTTGGCTGTGCAACGTCTGCTCCCGTCTCCTAGGTGTCGATGGGTGACTCTTAAAACCCTTGAACAAGGGGCGCCTGGGTGGCTCAATGGGTTAAGGCCTCTGCCTTCGGCTCAGGTCATGATCTCAGGGTTCTGGGATCGAGCCCCGCATCGGGGGGGTCTCTGCTCAGCAGGGAGCCTGCTTCCCCCTCTCTCTCTGCCTGCCTCTCTGCCTACTTGTGATCTCTCTCTCTCTGTCAAATAAATAAATAAAAATCTTTAAAAATAAATAAATAAAATAAAATCCTAAACAAGCCCTTTTGGTCACCACACTGATCTGAGGTGCTCTGGCCCAGGTGGCTGGCATTCTGAATCATCGTCAGGGGGCCCATCCTGGCTCCTGGGTCCCCATGGCAAACTCCCAGCTGAGTCCTCCTTGGAACACCCTTCACCATCCCAGGCAAAACCCATGCTCCTGCCCCATGACTTTTGGCCCTGGCCTTGGGCCCTCAGCCCAAGAAGTCACGGCGCCTTGTCCCTGGGACCGTCTTCCTGTCAGATGGGGAGCCGCTGGCCCAGAGAAGGTGCTGGGGCTCCGTCCGGATGTGGAAGGGGGAAGGGGAGAGCAAAGAGAGGGATGAGCCCCACACAGTGTTCAACCCATACGTGCGTTAGCAAAAAGAAAACGGATTCTGGATGCCTCTGTTCCCTAAGGGGGAATTTAGCGTTTTACTAAATTTGACAAAATTTCAGAAAGGAAACACATGGCTATTTTTTTGTTTTGTTTATTTATTTATTTATTTATTTTTATTTATTTATTTTTTTTACTATTACAGCCATGAGAAACGCTCATGTATTTTTGGGTTTTTTTCTAGACCAAGGGTTGGCAAACTTCTTCTGTAAAGGGCCTAGTAATTGAGGTTTCAGGGGTCACATAGGTTCTCTCTAACATACTTTTCTGGGTTTTGTTTGTTTTCTCAACGCCTTCAAGATGTGAAAGCTGCTCTTAGCTCATGGGCTCTACACAAACAGGCCACAGACAGCCCGTGGCCCTCAGGCCACAGCTTGCCAAACCCCGTCCTGCACAGCCCCACAAGACACAGGTTAGAAAGAAAACACGGCCCGTGATCCTTCGTCCAGAAATCACTGCTCCCCGCGACCTTGGTGGGCTTCACTCTGGACCCTTTCTGGCCGTGTCTGTTCTATACATTTGACAAGATAGGACTCGAGTCTACACCCTCTTTAGGACCTGGATCTTTCCTTTTATTAAAACAAGATAATGTGGACATGGCTGCTCGCCGCTGACAACAGCTGGAGGACGTTGTCCTCGAGGTGGTGTGGAGCCCGACCGTGTCCTTGGCATGTTTACCAAGGGCAGACGAATTACAGCCTCCGAATCCTCACTCCCCTTAGGAAAGCCAGAAAAAGACATAGAAGGGGATGGATCCTAGTGACCTGGGCCCAAGGCTCCCCTGCCCCCGCAGACGCAAAGATACGCTGCTAGTGGGTGGTTTTATCACGGATTTATTTTCACCCACTTCTTGCCGCTGGCGGCTGACCCACAGAAGCAGCACAGACCGGGCCCCTGCTTTGATCCCAAGGCCCAGCCCCTGGGAGTAGACGCGGTCAGACGGAGCAGGGAGCCCATGGGATGGGCACCTGGGGCCCGAGACACGGTGGCCCTCAGGCACAAGGCAACGTGATCGTCTTTCGGGCCAGAGGACACTGGCTCAGTCTGTCACCAGACATTGATCCTGACCTTGGCCGCTTTTTAGATGCTCCTGGAGGGGCGCCTGGGTGGCTCCGTTGGTTAAGCCTCTGCCTTCGGCTCAAGTCATGATCTCAGGGTCCTGGGATCGAGCCCCACGTCGGGCTCCTTGCTTAGCAGGGGCTCTGATTCTCCCTCTCTCTGCTCATGCTCTGTCTCTCTCTCAAATAAACAAGTACAATTTAAAAAAGAAGAAGAAGAAGAAGAAGAAGCTGCTGTAGATGCAGGTCCTTGCTCTCTAAGTGGGCATTAGGTGTCCTGGCAGACGTGGCCCTGGAGGCCAGGAGACTGGAGTCTTCCGTATGTCCTAAGGTTCTCCGTATTTGGAGGCGGGCAAGCAGAGATGGGGGCTTTGCTCATGATTATATTACACAGTCACATGTATCGACCATATCCGGGCTTCATGCCACGCGTTCAAGTCTCACACTGGCCCAGGGTCAGCCCACTCTGCAGGTGAGGGACCTGAAAGCACAGAGCAGTCAAGTTCTTTGCCCAAGATCACATAGTCGGGGGCTGGGAGAGCCGGGCCCTGAACCTGCATCTGACTCAGAAGCCGGTGCTCTCTCCCACAGCGCATGAGGCCGCTATCCCACGGGGTGCAGACGGAAGGCAGCCACGGGAGGGCCCCTGAGTTGGGGTGTGGGGACTGGTTCCAGAGCCCACCCACCCCGGAGAAGCAGGAGAGCTTAGGACCCCTCTCGGCCTCAGTTGGCCTGACCCCTCATTTATGCAGCAGAAACTTCCCACTCCCCGCGCCGTCCTTGGGGCCACGGGGAAGACACAGACCAGACAGTGGGCCTGAACGTGTTGGGACACGTTGCCTGAGCTAACTTGTGGGAGACATCATGGACCAGTGGCGTGGAGGCCAGAAACAATGGGGGGGGTGGCCGCTAGAAAGAGCACCTGTTGCTTCCAGGGACCAGGTGCCCTGAGCTCGCCAAGCCCGTTCCCTCCTTCCGCTCCTGGGCTGCCTGCTCCAGAGCCAATCTCTGCCTCCCCGATGGCCCTGACCCTGGCTCTCTGCCCCCATGGCCACTAGCTGCCCATCTTCCCCTCCCTGCCACCAGCACCGCTGCCCTGAAAACTGAACCGGGATCTCTCTCTTCCCCGCCTTGGCTCCTTCTGGGGTCCCCGCTGCCCTGGCCTGAGCTCCCTGGTGGGACCGAGAGCCTTCCACTACCTGGGCCCTGCCAGCTCCGTGCTCTCTCCTCCGGGGCTCACCCTGAAAACCGCTCATGCTCCCCGAAACCTGTCTCTAGGCCTTTGCTTTCCCTCTGATTGATGCTGTTCCCTCTGCTTAATATGCCCCCTCCCCCTTTCGGGCAGCTTCTGGTCCATCCTTTAAGACTCATGTCCAGCTTCACCTTTCCTGACCTCCGGGCAGCCAGGTGCTGCCCCCCTCATTCCCCAGTGCGTCCAAGTGCAAACGGTCTGGTGCATGGAAACCTCTGTGCGCCCGCAGGCATGGGGCCCTCCTCACCCTCACAGCCCGGTGCCCCCATCGGAGCCCGGGCCCGGGTCACCATCTGCCAACAAGGGCTGACCATCTGCCCGGGGTGCAGGCTCACGCGATAGCCGGGGTGGAGTTGGGGTGCCAGTGGGAACCGGGCAGGCCAGGCAAGAAGGTGCTTGTCTGAGCCCAAGCCAAGGGCTGACCTCACTGCTGACTCGGCCTCGCAAACATGAGGGTGGGGGCCGCCCTTCCAGGGAGGGGCGGCGCCCGCGACAGCTTTAACAGGCAAGGTGCACGCTTGGGGGCTGGAAAGCAAGGTGATGAGTCAGAGAAGGGGAGACGCCTTGCCCTAAAAAGGGAGCAGCTTCCCTCCCACAAGTCCCTACCGAGCATATTACACTCATTAAAAGAAAAAGAAAAGAAATAGGAGGGAAAAGGCTTGAGTCCCATGGCTCGTGCTTTTTCTCGGAGGTAATTAATGATCACTCGTAAAGAATGGATGACACCATCCCTGGTTTGAGCCAAAAAAACAAGAGCCCCAGGTGTGTGCCAGGTGGAGGGCCCCGAACCCAGCCCAAGCCTCCTGTGCCAAGGACACCGCCCCGCCTTCCGGACTCATCCCTCGCCCCCCATCCTGTCATTTCCTAAATATCTGCCTCCCTCCCAGCCCCCAGGGGGAGGGGTTTGCGAGGCCTCTATGCACCCCCTCCCAGGCAGACTGCGGCTTTTCTATCAAGACACCTCAAAATGGGGTTCAAACTGTTGCCTCTCCCTGAGCCCCTGCCGAGTCACGGGCTCTGTCCTCTGGGCTGTCTTGGAAGCCGCAGAACCACTCGCCGGGCCAGGTGGAGAAACAGACCCCCGGGTGGGAGCAGGGAGGGGACTCAAGGTTGGTGGCTGGGCAGTGGCCGCGCAGGAGACAAACCCTCTCTTTCAGCACAACACGGGCCCCACGGCAGCATCCTTTTGGGAAAGGGGACGGCATCTGTTGCCATTCCTGGGCTAGGGCTATTTCTGAGAGCTCCTTACAGGACTCGCCGTGAGGAGACAGAGCTGGGTGGGTGCGGGTGGGAGTGGCCGCCCACCCCCCTCGGAGAGGGTGGGTTATGACATAGCCGGAGGTCAGCCCCATAAAGTCCCCATCAAAGTCCCACCAGGACTCTAGCCCTCTAGGGACCTGCCGGCCACCACATCCTAAGAACCACTCTGCCTCCTTCCGAAGTTTCCGGGGGGACAGGAAACCTCTCCAGAGCAGCTTCATCTGCCCCTGGACAGAGCCGGGCACAGACAAGTGTCTCTCGAAGTCCCCCAGCTAACCCGGACCGAAGGGAGCCTTTCCGTAGGGCCTGAGTTATGGTTGAACTGAGTCCCCAAAAGGTATGCTGAAGTCCTAAACCCCCCGTATCTCAGAACATGGGCTTCTCTGGAAATAGGGTCTTCATGGAGGTAATCAAGTAAGATGGGGTCGTGAGGATGAGCCCAATCCATCGTGACGGATGGACTTTTAGAAAGAGGATATTTGGACACAGAAGCAGACATGCTCGGAGGAAAGAGGACGTGAGGGCCTCAGGGAGCAGACGGCCGGGAGCTGGCCGAGACTGGATGCTTCTATAGGCCAAGGGCACCACGAGGTGTCGCCCACCCCAGCAGCTGGGAGAGAGGTCGAGAGCAGAGGGTCCCTCGGAGCACTCAGAAGCAGCAAGCCCCTGCCGACGCTTCTAGCCTCCAGAACTGGGAGACACATGCCCCTGTCATTTCAAGCCCCCTGGTTTGTTAGAGCAGCCGCTGGGAATGAGTAAGCCGGCCCTGTGGAGGGCGGGGGAGGACCCTGCCTGGCGCCCTGTGCTCCAAAGCTTCTGCTTGGTATAGTGTTTTATGTCCCCCATCCCTAATTCTTAACAACTTCTGAACAAGGGGCCCACGTTTCCGTTTCACACTGGCTGCCCGCTCATTGAGTAGCCGGTCATGTTTTCTGATCTCCCCGGCAGGACCCCACCTGGCACAGATATCCACCCCCTGACCTCCTACAGTTAGGGCCCGGCTCCGCACCAGGCTGTGACCTTGATGGGACCCATCAGGGCATGGTGGGGGGTTGGGGAGGGGCCTCCTGACACCTCATTTCTCTAAGGACCTCCTCAGGATGAGATACCCACCTCTGGCCCTTAAATCAGGACCCCTGGAGTCTCTTGCCAAACTGTCCTGGTGAGGAGCCCAAAGCAAGCCAAACATTAGATTTTGCAGAGCAGGTGGTCACCGGGAGCCAAGACTTGGCCACGCATCCCAGCCGGCTTCCTGCGGCACTGCGACTTCCTTCCGCTTTGCGTTAACTCGGGTCCCATCAGCTGGCGTTTCTGGACCCCTCCCCAGAGTTCAACACAAAATACTCAGTACCTTCTGGGAGCTCGCCATAGGGTGCAGGAGTCAGTTTCGATTTATCGCTTGTTTTAAAAGCAAACAAACCCTCCTGGGAGGCAGGTCACCTCCTAATGGAGGATTTTTATCAGCAGGCTCTTCGGAGAACTGAGGGCTTTGTCCCTCACGCCCCGTTGAGCTGGATCCGCCCCCTTGACCAGGTGACCATGGGGATGCCCCCTCTAAGGAGGCCTGGGCGGGTGGGGGTGAGGGACAGCATCCAGAAGGGAAAATGGGGGCTGTTTCTCTGGGATGTCTGGTTCTCGCCCAAAGCAATATCATAGATAATCCCATTAACTCCCCACAATAAAGCCAGGAAGAGATAGACAGATAAACTAAAGCCAGGATAACTGAGGCTCCCAGATAATCCCCAGAGCTGATTTTAGCTCTGAATTTCACCGCACAGCAGCCTCCCACCAAGTGGCTGGTGAGATTCCCTTTCTCAACTTGCCCCCACCTGGTGACCTCATACAGTGGTTCTGAGAGGAGGTGAGGGGCAGGATGGAAGGGAAAGGGAGAGCGTGACCCGGGTGGTGCTGGCAGCCCTGTGGTTCCCGGGCCCAGACTGTCTTTCTCCACTCCCTCCCCAGTCAACTCCTGTGTTGCAAGCATTGCCTCCTCCGGGCAGCCTGCCCTGATAGAGCCATTGCGCACCCCACCCTGTCTGCTCCCCTGCCCCACTCCTTCACTGGACATGGTTCACCCGGATTCTTCCCTTTCCCATCTTTCTTCCTGACCCAACAATGCATTCTTTCAAGCCAGGGTCTTGCTGATTTAACGTTTGGCCTCTGTGCTCTGTGTGGGGCCAGGCGCAGAGAAGGGGGTGTGCCCTGAAGCTTCCTGGCGGAGAACAGGCCAAGGGGATGGGAGAGGAGACCAGAAAAGCGGTGAGGAAGGCCAGGCAGGAACGTGCAGCCAGCCGCCGAATACAGGGATGGAAAAAGGAACGAATGGGTTGATGAAGGAGAGAAAGATCCTGGGGCCCAGTGAAGACACAAGCCCCGAGTTCACAAGGGCAGCAGGTTTTGCAGGCGGGTGACTGTGCCTCCCCGTCGCCAGGACCTCAGCACGCGGGCACGATGGAGCCTTCCCTTGAGAGCAGCCGTCAGATAGTGACATTGGGCCACCCCTGGGGCTCTTTTGGGCCACTTCCTGGCACAGACCCTGTACCAGCGACAGGAAGAGATTCCCCACCCCACCCCACCCCCACCCGCACCAGCACCACCGCTGGAACAGCTCAGACCACCAGGGAACCCCTGGGCAGCTGGCAGGCCGTGCCTGGAGAACGTTCCAGTGCCTCTCAAGAAATTAAACTAACCCCGAGGGGACAGGCAGAACCATGCTGGGGACCCACTGGGACAGGCTTTGCTCAGGAGTATGGGAGGATGAAGTAGGCTTTTCATCGAGGCCACACTTGAGAACTGTGGAAATGGCAGGGAAGTGATCATGGGTCCCCTGCTCCCACCGAGACAAGTGTTGTTCTATTTGGGTGCCTGTCCTTCCAGCTCTTTCTACGTGTGGTTTTCCACCCAAGAGAGAGCAGAGGCAAGGGATCCCCCACAAAGCCACGAAGGGGGGAGCTGTGCCACCCCCCGCCCCACCCCCATTGTTGGGCCCCACAGGATTCGTGCTGGGAAGGGCTCAGTGTCCCTGTTTGCAGAGTTGTGACCCTTCCCCTGTGGGGCCCCAGGTCTCCACCTGGCCTCCGGGCATATTGTGACAAGGCCAGTGAGTGTCTACACCCGCACAGATGCACGCAATCCTCTCCGGGAACTCAAGGACTCCGAGGAGAGAAGCAGGAGGGGTTTGAGGCTGTCGGGGACAAATAAGCAGTGAACATTGCTTCTCTGAGGGTCTGCCTGCAACCCCCCTCCCCGACCCGCCCATGCATCCGTTCACTACGTGGGTCCATCAGCCAGTCAGTCAGCAAACCTGGGGATCCGGAGAAAACTAACAGATTCCCTGCCCACTGGGAGCTCTTATCTGAGGGAGGAGACAAGCAACCAAAGAGACAATTACAATCCGGAGAGCTGGAGGCACCGTGAGCTGCCAACCCCCGTGGCCAGGAGATTCCCAGGGAACAGGGACTCCGCTTCGGTCCCCTGCCAGGACATCGGAGGGCAGGGATCCGGGAAAGCATCGGACCAAGGACTCCCTAAGGACACTCGGTCAGCGGGTCTCTCCCATGCGCCCAAGGATACCAGGGAGAGGAATTCTGCAGAAAGTTCCCCAAGGGTGGAAGGACGACTTACTCAGCTAGTTCCCTGGCAGCTGGGACCACGTCCCTCCTTGCTAGAACCTTTACTTCATGAGGGTGGTGGATAGAAAAACGCTGGATGAGGCTGGGAGCAGAGACAGGCATCTCCACTCTGGCGGCCTCCTGAGGGCAGGGGCTGTGCCTCCACCATCAGACCCGGAACCCCTGAGTCAGGTCCCATCAAAATGGAGATTCCTGTTTCAATGCAGTGGTTCCCAAAGGTTCTGCACCCAAACTGTGCTCCGTGGACCCTCCTTACTTACGTGGATGCCAATGGCCCCCTCCCCGTGAGCATTAGGGCTGAGCTGACCCCGCTAAACACTTTCTGCTTCTTAGAAAGAACACCCAGCTGGACTCTGCCATCTGAGAGCACTTTGTACACCATGTATGAAACCGTTTATTCTATCACATCGTATAGGAGATAACTTTCCCTTAAATTTACACCCAGTGTCAATGACTTTGATACAGACTCACGATCTTGGGGTTAGAAGGAAATTTGCTGTTCTGTCCTCAAATGCGGGATCCCCCAGATGTTGCAAATACCCATACGCTCCACCGGCCCCACCAACCAATTAAGTCCGAATCCATGGGGTGCGATCCAGGCATCCAGGCCTTATAAGCTCCTGGGGATGCCGCTATGGTAGCCGCCGTAGTGTGGTTCCCTCCCAATCAAGAATCACGGTTGTTTATTCCACAGCCGTGTACAAAGCACCTACTCTGTGCCAGAAACCAGGATTATCTTTTTTTTTAAGATTTTATTTATTTATTTGATAGAGAGAGATCACAAGTAGGCAAAGAGGCCGGCAGAGAGAGTGAGAGGGAAGCAGGCTCCCCGCTGAGCAGAAAGCCCGATGCGGGCCTCGATCCCAGGACCCTGGGATCATGACCTGAGCCGAAGGCAGCGGCTTAACCCACTGAGCCACCCAGGTGCCCCGAGAAACTAGGATTATCTTAACCTCTTCCAGAACAACTATGTTGGTTCTCCGGTTTTGATAGTTTGTTTTGGATACTTCCAATAATGGGGAACTCACTGCTTCACATGGCAGATCTTTTCCCAAGAGCTGGTTTTAGGGAGTATTTACGGAAGGGAGATGTGTTGGGAAGGGCTGACTCAGATGCCTTGGGTCCCTCTGTGTGGGATACTCTGCACGTACCCTTTCTTTGAAGCCTGACACCCACACTCAATGAGGCGAGGAGTACAAGCACGGGATTACAGAGGGGGGATCTTGAGCTCAGAGGAACCAGGGACCAACCCAAGAGCACTCAGTTTGTGTGTGGTGAAGCCAGATCCACACCCCAGAGTGTCGCTTCAGTGGGGGGTTGGGGCTGGCTGGCCTGGCAGGGTGGGAGTCAGGAGGAGAGATCAGGCGTTATATCCAGGTGTCCAGAAAGAACCTTTCAGGTCTCTCATTCCCACATTCAAGGCACGTTCATGCCCCCAGTTTTCCTTCCCTCTGTCCCTCAAGGCTGGGAGAGTCTGTGCAAAGTCATGGGGACCCGAGAACTACTGCTCCCCAACAAGGTGTACTCACACATCAAAGGACTCAAGTTGGGCAGGGCAATGTTCAAGCCAAAGGAATGACTATCTAATGGTAATAATTGACCACATCCATCCTAGACATCGAGACCTGGCTTCCCAAATCATAGCCCAGAGGTGACGTCCCACCCTGTCCACCCTCCCAATGGGCACATCTGCGCAGCGGGTGCAGCTGTCACCTGCTTCTTGTGCTCCTACTGTGTGCAAGGCGCACCCGCAGCTTTCTGCCCAGCCCTTACAACAGCCCCAGATGCGGGATGAGCGTGTTCCCTTTTAGACAGAAACCAGCACAGGCAACTCTGTCCCCAGAGCCTGAGTTCTGGCCTACAGAGACCAGTGTTTTTCAATCTGCAGGTTGTTACCCATTAATGGGGTGTTGAAATCGATGTGGCAGACTATGAGCAGCATTTAAAAAATAGAGGCAGGTAGAAAAGAGTTTTAAAAAGTGCACATAGTAAGGGAAGGCTTGCTTTATAAACAAGGTGTGTGTGTGCTGTATGCCAGATTTTGGTGAAAAATATATTTTTTATGGTAAGTTGTGGTCAATTATTCGAAAGTCAATGCCCCCCGCTTCCGTCTGCCTGACGTTACTATCAAGTGGCTTCCGGGGATGGGATGACAATGTGCTCTGGGCACCCAGAGGTGAGGGCTCAGGAGACCCCAGGGAGAGATCAGGCCTGTTGAGTGCTTAGGGAGAGCGGGGGACCCAGCAGCCACCATCGGGGAGGTGAGCAGCTACTCCCTCTGCTAGGAGCTTCCCCATCCCAATGTTCCTTGGGGTTTTTTCCACACCCATTCTTGACTGCACCACACCCATTCTTGAGAAAACCCTCGGAGGCCAGCCTCGGGGGCCGAGGCCCCCACTGCAGCATGAGGGGTATGAGTTAGACACCAGGAAGACTTTGAGGAGACAGAGCTGGAGTCCCGAATGAGCCAAGTCAGGGGGATGATAGCGCTTCCATCGCAGGACATCTTTGGAGGTCAAGATGGGTTTTCCGTCTAGAACAGCACACTGGTGTTTGCCTCCAACAGACAGGGTTGGTCGCAGAGGCCTCTCAGAAATCACAGGGGGCCGGGGGGGAGATTCACAGACATGGTGGTCTTGGCCATGAGCATGGAGTTGGTGCAGGTGGGGAAGGGGCAGCTGGTGAGTGATAGGCAGAGGCACAGTGGCCTGGAGAAGTCAGCCCTGTGGCCAGTCTCTTTATCACGTGGGGCAGCCCCCCCCCCCATCTCCGGAAGCAGCCCGGGTGCAGGACTTGGAGGCCCCGCCCCGCCCATGGGAATCCTGAAATTAAGCAAATCACACCTCTGAGCCTCCCTTGCCTCATCTGTAAAATGGGATAGTGGCCTAGATCGGCATGGTCCAGGGGAAATACGGCAGGAGTCACAGATGTCCTGGTGGCCATTTAAAGAAGGAAAAATCAACAGGTGGAATTTATTCTAATAATACATGTTATTTAACCCACTATATCCCACATGTTATCAGCCCAACACACAGTCGATACCAAAAAGCTGGAAGGAGATTTTTCACTCTTTGTTTGTACTATAACTTCCGAATCCAGTACACAGTTTCCACTTCGAGCACAGCTCAATGTCAACAAGCCACGGCCCCAGGGCCCCACGGCCACATGGTGAGAGGCCACCACACTGGACAGCGCTGGTATGGACAACCTTCAGGGCAGCCCCTAATGTTATGGGATGGGATTGAAGGCTGGGCTAGAGTCCCTAGATGTTTGCCTCGGGTTGAACCCCAGAGCCCTGGCCGGTCCCAGCTGCAGAAAGCCGTTCAGGTGATGTGCTGAGAACCATAAAATGCCACTCAAGTGGCAATAAAATGGGTCATTGATTCTGGAATGACACAGACCTGGCTTGCTCAGCAGTGTGCTCTGGGCAAGTTATTCATCCTCCTTGAGCCTCGGTTTTGCCATCTGTGACACGGGGATACTCACCATCGCGGACCTTACAGAGCACCGGCCACGGCCCGGCACTGTTGTTCTAAGCCCTAGATGTGGGTCAGTCAGCTTCTCATGCAAGAGTCCGTCATACGGCATCCCAACTTTGCAGGAGCGTGGAGGCACAGAGAGGGGAAGTAACTCGCCCAAGGCCACACAGCTAGCATGTGGCAGTGCTAGCATTTGAGCCCAGGTGCCTGGCTCCGAGTCCCTGTGCCCACACGGGCGGTCCCCCAGGGAGATAGTGTACGTTAAGCCAAGGACTCCCTTGAAAGTCCCTGGCGAGGTGCCTGGCACCCAGTGGGCAGGTAATAAATGGCCGCTGCTACCCTCAATGGGGGCAGACATTCGTGGGAAGAGCCCCGGGGTGACCTCCAGGCAGCTGCGGCCCAGCCGGGTCATGACCGGCTGGGAGGCAGCCCCTTCTGAGCCTTCCTTGTGCCCCCGGCAGCCAGAGGCTGAGCGGGGAATTCGGCTGGGAAGGCATCGTCCTCATAGCTCAGGTGCAGAGGCCTGGGCGGGTGGAAGAGTCAGGGTCTGAAGTGCCTGGGGTTGGGGCTCTGGGGGCGGTGGGTGGTATGAGGGGGGTGGCCCTGGGGAGAAAGGCAGCCCCACCAGTTCCAAGGACTAGGCCAGGAGCCCCGTGTGGGCGCCTGCCCGGGTCCCACCGCCAGCATCTTCAGAGGGTGGCGGCTGAAAGCTACCCAGAGGGGCTCAGGGGTCAAAGTGCCAAGAGCCTGGAAGCGCCCAGCGGTTGCAGGGGAAGGAGCAGGGCATCCGCGTGCGCAGGAAGATGCTGTCGCCTGCGCTGTGGGGTGGCTGGACTAAAGATCTGCCCCAAACAATAAAGAAGCCAAAAGTCCGTCAGCTGCAGGCGAGGCTGGATACACTGCTCTGAAACCCACCGGGGACCCACCAGGGGCCCACCGGCCCTCCCCCTACCCGGAGCTACTGCAGAGCCAGCCCCACTCCTGGGGGGCTCAGTCCCGCCCCCGGGGCTCCTCCCCATCACCGCCACAGCCCTGAAGTTCGCTCTGATTGGTCCTGCTTTGGTCACGTGCCCACCCTTGAGCCAACCCCTGGGACAGAAGAAATGGAGCACACGGATTGGCTAGTTTGGATGACCCTCTCCCACCCCAGTGCCCCACCTGTAATGCAGAATGGGGGAGATGTGCGCTGGTGGGAGCCCCGGTGAGCTGATCTCTACTCTGTCCGGCCCTGGTGGCGTTTCTGCCACTGCTTGGCCAGTGACCTGGGCAATCCATTCCCCTCTCTAGGCTCAGCGGACTCGAGCAGATCTTTTAAAACCTCGTTTTAGTTTAAAAGAAAAAAAGATTTTTTTCCAAGTCTTATGTAAATCACATCCAAGTGGAGATGTTATGGTGGAAGCCAGGGAGGGGGAGGCAGGACCCTCATCCTCCAGTCCTTACCCCTTCCCACAAAGGCCCCAGGAGCCCCACTTGTTCCCTCCATCTCTGGAAGCCCAAGCCACCTGGGTCAACATGGTCAAGTTGGTGGACCTGCCCAGGTAGCGTCTGGGGAAGCCTGGACAAGGTCAGGTGTTGGAGTGGGGTCTTGGGGTACAAAGGAGAGTTGGGGGAACTGTGAACCCCAGTCGCACCATCCCTCCGAGCCCCCCGGCACCCTCAGCACCCTGGGTCCTTTCAGGAAGGCCCTGACACCCACTGTGACTTCACACCAAGGGGGAAATGGTGAGCCTGGCAAAGCACAGAGCCTCCCCCAGCGCGGGGCCACTTTTGTCCTCCCAGTGTCCCCTGAAGGATGGCCTCTACCCCCTTGGCCACATCCTGGTCCCCAAGAGCAGGTGAGGCCAATGCTGAGTTGTTTCAGAATAATAATAGAGGAGTGACAGCGTTGCCCACCGCAGCAATTCCGTTTGTAAAGCATTTTCCTACCCTAGGTCCCCTGGATTTTCTCAACAGCCAGGAGAGGAGGCCGGACCCAGGTGCGGCCCTACTCTCTGAGTTGACGTGAGTCCTGGGCCTGTGCCAGGTGCTTCCTGCACACTCCCCCCGTGCCACCCTCACACAGGGAGAGGAGGTGGGCGCTCCTGTTAATCCCTGTTCTCTACAAGTAGCAGAGCTGGGACTCGAACCTGGGTCCGAAGCTCAAAGCCACATGAGGAGCAACCAGAGCTGTTCATCTTACATAAGGGTCAGCTGTGGGGCTCCTGTCATCACATCCTTGAACAGAATGGAAGAGAGGGCTTGCATGGGAATCCCAAGGACAGAATTCCTGTCTGACACAGAGATGCTACAGGGAAGCAGATTGCCATTCGACGTGAGACAGACACTATGTCACTCACAGGGACAGAGGAAAGGACAGCCTGGGGACCTATGAGCATCAGGTCCCCGGGCATGTGCAGGCAGAGGCTGACCAGTCACTGGGCACAGGGGGACGGGCATTCCACACTGCTGAGGGAGGGACAGACCCACGTAGCCTCGGGGCTGGGGCTTCAAGGTTCCTCTCATTCACCGACCAAGCGCCCCCCAACCCCGCATCTCCAGTCTCAGCCCTGCCAACCCACTCCCCACCCCCCAGATCGGGTGAGTTTCCCAAAGCAGCCCTCCCACACTGTTGGCCCTCTGCATGCGTCCTGTGGCCCTTTGGCCACCTGTGCCGGTTGCTAGAGCCCAGCAACAAAGCACCCACGACTCAATGCCAGGAAACAACCACGTGACTGCGCTCCGAGTCCGTGGGTCAAGCGCCCACTGGGCAACACGGGAAATGGCTTAATTCTGCTCCATGATGTTTGGGGCCTCGGCTGGGGAAGCTGGAAAGCGGGGATGACTCGAGGGCTGGGCCTGGGAACCATCTGGAGGAGTCTTTGCTCACACATCTGGCCGTTGGTTGGTGCTGGTGGTCAGTGGGACCTCAGGGTGCTGTTGGCCAGACACCCACACATGGTCTGTCCCAAGTGGACTCGTCTGGGCTTCCTCACAGCGTGATGGCCAGGTTCAAAGAGTGAGTATCCCAAGAGGTGAGATGGAAAGGTGTTTCTATGACCTCACCTTGGAGATCACAGAGTGCCAGACTCTAAGTCCCGCCATGTACAAAGCTCCACTCACGTTCAAGGGAAGGGGACGTAGTAGACCCAGCATTGGACGGGAAGAGTGTCAAGGTCGTGTTGGAAGAAGAACAAGAGAGATGGGAAATAGTGCTACAAGCCCCCTCTGGAAAACCAGAGTCTACCACCCGTCACTCTTCAGCTGGGGTCCAACCCTTCAACATGGCCACTGAGGCCCTTCTATGTCACCAGCTTCATGGGTCTTTACAACTGCTGTCCCTTCTGCCCAGAACAGCCACCTGCCCAGCCTGCTCCCACCCCCCTCTCCTGGACCACCGTCTCTCACCCTTCAGGGCTAAATGGAGACGTCTTCTCTTCCCAGGAAGCCTGCTCTGATCCCAGCCCCAC
Organism: Lontra canadensis; assembly: GCF_010015895.1. NCBI lineage: Eukaryota > Metazoa > Chordata > Mammalia > Carnivora > Mustelidae > Lontra > Lontra canadensis. The sequence goes on from NW_022631019.1 coordinate 13,279,857, forward strand.
CTCAACTGAGTTGGGGCCCCTCTCGACCTCTACCTCCTTTGCCCCTGACTGCACTGGTTTCTCTACTTGTTGGCCTCCAACAGACGGAGCCCCACAGGGCATGGGTGGTGCCCCCACCCCCATCTATCTACCATTACATCTCCAGTATGGGGCCAAATTCCAGCCCCTTTCTGGATTCTGCCAATGGACATCTGGCAGCCACCTCCTCCAGGAAGACTCCCCAGATTATCCCAGACGGTGTGAGGCATCACCCCTGCTCTCCCACAGCCCCCTGAGCAGGTGTTTGGGAATGCCAGGATGAAAGGAGACAGGTCCGCCCCCTGTTCCCAGGCCAGAGCTTGTCACTGCAGTAAAAGCAGCAGCAAATTACCAGGCAGCTGGAAGCTGTAATGAGTAAAACAAGGGCATTGTTCTCGGGGCTGCTAATTGCATACCTGAGGAGTGAGGCCCGCTCAGCCCACGGCAGTTAACCCAGACCTCAGCGAATGCCAGACCAGCCTGGCAGGGAGCCAAACACAGAGGTGACAGGGGCAGGAGGGGGTTATCTGGGAGCCAGGTGTCCCCATGAGGGTGACCGCATCCACCTCACCTGGGGCCCTGTTGAAAATACAGAGTCCCAGGCCCCACCCACAGAGTCTGTGTCTAGGGGGTCCCAGGGCCCAAGAACATGGATTATTGAGAAGCTCCAAGCCTGGGGTTTCTAACTTGCCCCACCCTAAAGCCAGACACAGCCCCACCCTCCCCTGCCCCCGCCCACTCTGAGATGGTGGCAAGATCCAGAAAGCGACCTGGGGAGAGGACAGGAGAGGGAAGTTTCCCGGGAGTTCGGGTCAAATCTTCCTTGTGAACTGAGAGACCCAAGACAAGTCACTGCACTTCTCTGAGCACAGGTAAATTCACCGGGGGACAAGGGGGCATGAGCTCACAGAGCCCCCAAGGCCGGATCCCAGCCCCACAATGGGCTCCACTCGCTTGTGTGTTTGTCTAATTTGCAAAAGCAATACATTAATAAGTATTTTGTGATTTGTCAGACTTTCAGTTGATTCTCTTACTGAGTTATAGCAGGAGGGACCCATGGCTGCTTACTATATTCAACAGCTTACAATCCATTATCACCATTGTTTGTGATCGTAGACATAGCCAGGGCCTGGGGTGACCCCCTTCAGGTGGTTCCTGGGGCACACTGGGGCATGTCTCCATCATTCTCTGAGCATCTCCTTGCTTTCTACCACAAGATATCCCAGTCGGATCGTATACTTTCCCTTAGAATCAGCCACGTCTCCAAAGAACCCTGGTTCCTATAGTGGAGAATGGTACCTAGAAGCCAACATCTGGGTGCTAGATGTGCTCACTGCGAGTGGGAAGTTGCTGCCCCCGGGCCCTCTCAGCAGACAGAGCAGGGGGCAGGGGCAGGGGCAGGGGCAGGAAATCTATCTGTACAGACACACACAAGCTCATGTATACACACATGTGTCTGCGTGGGGAGTACCCTGTGCACACATTTTTTTTTAAGATTTTATTTATTTATTTGACAGAGATCACAAGCAGGCAGAGAGGCAGGCCGGGGGGTGGGAGAAGCAGGCTCCCCGCTGAGCAGAGAGCCCAACGTGGGGCTCGATCCCAGAACCCTGAGATCATGACCTGAGCCGAAGGCAGAGGCTTAACCCACTGAGCCACCCAGGCGGCCCCCTGTGCACATACTTCAATCTGTATTTATTTCCCTATTCTCCCACTGAAAACCACACATGCACACAGATACCTAGAATTGCAGTCCGACCGCACAGGGCTCCTGCCCCTTCTCTCCCTTTCTAGACCTGCAGCCCCCTTCTCTGTTGACAAAGTTTGGCTTCCTTTATCCTTACCATATTTACCAACTTGGTTGCTCCCCTCACCTGTTTCCCATGGCTGTCCCCACCTCACCCCCTGTGCAGCCCCTCGGGCACATATAGGGTGCCCTTCTCACCCCTCTCAGGTTCTGGCACCCCTCGGGGCCATTCCCCCATGTGGGCAACCTTTCACCCTTTTGGGCTCTGGTACCCCCACCAGGCCAGCTCTCCATGGGGTGGCCTGCCCTTGCGCGGGCTCTGGCTGTCCTCGGGGTCATGCTACCTCTGTGGACCCTCTCTTTACCCAAGCCAGGAAATAGCAAACTGCAGATTCCAAAGCAGGTGTCTGGGCTGCCGACCCTGAGCCCACCACTGTGTTCTCCTCCAGGCCTGAGGAGGGGCACGCTTTGTCTCCAAGTGAGGATCCCCAGCTGGAAATCGGAACTGGGATCGAGGACTCTGTCAGCCTCAGCTGGGACAGGTTCTCCTGGGGAGGGCAGCCGGGCACCCCCACCTTGGGCCACAGAGGAACTCAGGAATGAAGGACCTGCCTGGGGCCGGTGATAAAACAGCTCACCATTTTGCTGCCCTTGACAGTGTACAAAGCCCTCTGTAAACTCACCGAGTCTCCACAGCGGCTCCAGGAGGGCAGGCTCAGCAAACCCGTTGTGTGGTCAGTAAAACCAAGGCTCGGGAAAGACACCTGACAGCTAGTGGTGTGAACTCGGCAATCCACCACCGGCCGGCCCTTTGCTCTCCCCTCCACCGGGACCCCACCCCTCCACTTCCCTCGGCCCTGAGCCCCTCCCGAGGACCCCCAAGTGCGTGGCTCTGGTCACAGCTGGCAGGGCCGGGCAGCTCAGTCCCTGCCCTTCAGAGCAGGTCATCCGATGGTGGGGGGCTGGAGCCACACCCGTTCTCCCTAGAAGCCTGGCCGCCGACTTTCTTTAACCAGCCAACTAAGGGGGGATCTGGGTGTTGTGTGGGGTTACTCCTCGCTTGCCCCATTTTCCTCTGTGAATGCCAAGAGCACCCAGGACAGACGTCCTCCGCAGAGGGCGGGCCCAGCCCCGACGCAGGACAAAACCCCAAGTCAGCAGGCCCGGGTCCAAGGCCTGCCTGTGAGTGAGGGCAGCGCCCCCAGCCCCGTGCCTGTGACTCCGCTCAGGCCTCGTCACAGGCAGGGGAGCCGGGCAGGCGGGTGGCCCACTCCAGCCCGCACGTGTACGGGGCCCCGTGCCACCAGGCTGCCTCGTGGGATCCCCAGGGAGGCCAGGCTCCCGCAGCCGGGGCGACTCCGCGGGGCCCCTGGGAGAGGCACCTGCGTGAGTCAGCCCCACGCTGAGCTCAGCACAGAGCCTCGTCTCTGGCCTGCCAGGGACACCACTCCCCATGGTGGGAACAGCCTTTGTCCCCCAAAAGTCACGGAAGGGGCACTGAGTCTCAGCATGCTCCCCTCCTCACAACCCCTTCAGAAAGCTGAAGGGACCCCCCCCAGCTCCGGGCATTCTCCTGCCCAGGGTGTGGGACAAGGCCATAGCCAGCCCCAGGGGCCATCGGAGGCCGACTTTGCCCCTGAGGGTGCTCTGGTGTCCCAGGAAAGGGCGGGCCACACACAGACGCCCCCCACTGGCGGGCAGGGACACATGGTCGGCGGGGCATGGCAAGGCCAAGGGGAAGGGGCCCGTGCACAGGTCCTGGTGGCGCTTCCAGAGCCCGTCCCTCCCGTCAGGCCTCAGCTTCCCCATCTGTAAAACTAGACTGTTATTCTGACCAGGGGTACCCATTCTGTTCTGCAGCTGCGGGCCACTATTTGGGGAGGGGGCACGCCAGGCAGGTAGGACTCCAGCTCCCCCTGGGACAGTGTCCCCGGACCTAGACCTTGGGCTGCTCTTCAGGTACGGGCCAAGGGTGAGTTTGGGCACCGGGCTTTCTGTAGACTTGGGCTGGAGAAGGATAAGGTATGAAAACCACTGACCTGGGGAACCTAGGAGCCTCCCACAGCTCACTCCACTCCTGGCTTCCTTCCCTCCTCCTTCGTCTTGAGCTCGCTCAGCCCTCAGACTACACAGAGGGGTCCCCGGGAGACACTGCCCCAGCCAGGCACTAGGGCCCGCTGGGGCACACCAGACATCTGGTGCCTGTCCCGGGATAGTCAAGAAAGTACCTGTGAACAGGGAGGGCCAAGCTCAGATCCGGAAGATGAGGCTGGGGACAGAAATGAGTTGAGAGCTGCCTCAGTTTCCCTTAGGTGCTCGCTTGAAAGGCCAAACTAATGTGAGGCTACTGGTAGAAATACCCCCAGGTATCCCCAGTTCAATGCCAAGAGTACGGAGAGAACGGGATTGCGTTCCTGCCTCAGCGTCTCGGGTACCTGGGAGCTGATGCTTAAAGCTGCAGTTACACCCAAGCCGGAGAGAGCTGCGACCAAGACACAGCCAGACAGGGGCCAGCCATTAACAAACAACCAAGCGGTCCATCTGGCAACTTCAGAATGGGACAGGTGGCGCAAAGACAGTAAATTAGGGCGATAGGGTAGAGAGGATGGGGGACAGCCCTGGACAAGTGCCTGGGAAAGGTCCCTTTGAGGAGATGCCACATGCACAAGCCTCGAAGACCATGAAGGAGTCTATGAAACTCAGGAAAGAGCGTTCATCACAACCAAAGGCCCTGGGGTTGGAAAGGGTTTGGCTCGTTGGAGGAACAGAAAGGTCAGTGTGGATAACAGCTGTTTCCTCACAGGCCAGGCGGCCCCACTGCCTTTGGGGGGCACCTGCCTGATCCCCCACCATCCCTACCCCAGCACTTAGGAACAAGCACCCAGTGAAATCTCGGCTTCCTCCGTCTCCTGAGACTCAGCTGCCGTAACTCTACCCTTTGGATGCAGAATCATAGACTAGAATTCCTGCACCGTGGAGATCAGGGTCCAGGCCGTCAGGAGAGGACCGTGGCCTGCACTCACATGAGACTCAAGAGACAGGGATGTCAGGATCCTGGCTGCGTGGCTGCCTCCCTGTCCCCCAGCCTGCCTGGCTCAGGTGCCCAGACACGTGCCAGCCTCTCCCTGGCGGGAACTCCGCCCTGGCAGATGAAGCTTGCTCAAGAGGAGGTGATGTCACTGCAGAGGAGGTGATGTCACTGCCTTCTGGCCGGGGACCTGCTCAATCGAGAGCAATGGGCAGCCTGTCCTGGTGGTGGAGCAAGAAGAACAGGCTGCCCCCAACTCCAGAGGGAGGCGGGCCGAGATGCGTCACATGCTTCTGTCACAGGTGCCAGACCTCTCACCCTTCCCAGGCCTGTCCACACACCGAGGGGCCGTTTCGGGGCTCACGTCCATGTCTGCCAGGAGGCCAGGAGCCAGGAAACCCTCAGGTTTTGCCAGCGAGGCTTTCCGGAGGACGAGGTGCAGGGAGGAGGACCCCCTCTCTGAGCAAGTTTTACGATGCCTGGGCTGGCAGGTGCTCCAGATAGAGAGGTCACCGTGGAAGATGTCACCGAGGAGACTTGTGGGAGGCAGCCCCGCAGTTCCCACCCTGGCAGGTGGCTCTTCCCGCAGCTCAGCTCACCGAGGTCTCACGGGGTCGGGCCATGGGCTTTGGGCCGCACGTCCCTCCCGGGGGGTGACCCCGGTGCTCCCCACTCACCTGCAATCCCCCATAACCCCGTGCTACTTCCGACCCTGCCCCTTTGGCCTCTGCTGTCTGGCCCAAAATGCCCTTCCCTGTTGCCCCTGCTGCCCCACCCACCCTGGTCTCACTCCTACTAGCTGCTTAGGACTCAGTCCAGGTGTCTCCTCCCTCTGCTCAGCATTCATCACCCCTTCCTGCCACTAGTGTCCCCTTCATCCTGGCCTCCAGCCTCCAACACAAGCCCTAGCTCCTGTCCACTCCTGGGCTCAGTGGACACCAAGAGGAATGTGCTACATGATGCCCTCCTTGACCGACTGACCAACGGCATCCCTAGAGGCCGGGCCCTTGGACCTGAGGGGCTGGCAGTCACCATCCCCAGCCTCAGCTGCGCCTGCCAGGACGTCGTGACAAGACCCCATCCAGCCGCCAGACCTGCCCTCCCGTTTACAGGACAGACAGTGGTGAGAAGCAGCAGCTAAATGAGCTTTCTCGGTGGCAGCCGGACAAACCCAGGTGGGAACAGCCTCCAAGATCACCGGCCTGAATGCTTCGGAAAGCCATTGCCGGAGGGCAGAGCTGTCCGGGCCAGGTGGAGGGCTTCTGGAAGAAAAGTGAATTTAAAAAAACAAAAAACAAAAAACTGAAGGCTACACGTAAAGAAAAGAAAAAGGCACCCATCAGTCTCTGGAAAGCACTCACTGAGCCCTGCCCTAAAGGTCCCCTATCACCCCTAACTGGGGCCTCAGTTTGCCCCTCTGTAAAATGGGGGAATAAGGCTGCACGAGGCCATGGAAAGAGCAGGCAGAGTAGGCAAGAGACGGAGATTGCCCGAAGCAGGGGGCTGGGGCCAGAAGACCCTGGTGGCCGCCCAGGAAGGACTGTGGCACGCAGTAGGGTCGGGCAGCAGCCCCCAAAGCTTACGCAGGTGCTGAGGGCTGGGGGCCACCTCCCCCCAGAAGCACAGGGGCCAGGACTCCACCCCAAGCAGTGTTTGCACCTTGCATCTTGTGGCCGCTAACAGCCCCCGGGGAGGGTCCTTGCCTGAGCTGCGGGCGGGTGGCCCAGGCCCAGCGCACACGCGGTGAGGGATCACCGCAGTCCGGGGTGTAGCTCCTCCATCACACTTGTGACGGGCAGGGGCGGCCTTGTCTACCTCTGAACCCCAGGTCTCGGGACCAGCCACACATGCACAGAAGAAGGGGTTGTACGATCACTTGCGCTGCGGGACAGTTCCCAGAGCCAGCCCGGCACATGAGGGGACAGGGCTGGGAGTGCCCCAGAACCCGCATTGTTGTCCAGCTCCCCTGGCAGTCCTTGGGGAAGGACGGGGAAGCCTCTGGGGGCTGCCAGGAGCAGCTGGAGAAAGGGCTGGGCTCATCTAGTCCATCCCCTTGTGCTGGAGATGGACCTGTCGGGTCCAGAAACAGCCAGGGGCTTGCCCGGGATCACACAGCAGCCAAGCCACCCGCCCCCCCAGCTTCCTGTCGTCCTGCTGCTCCCCTCCTTGCTGTCCCGCCAGCCACCACCAGCCGCACCCTGCACCTGCCGCCCCTCCCTACCCCCAGCCGCACACCCAACGGCCAGGCACTCCCGAGGCCTTCCCAGCACAGAGCCTCCATCAGCTGCTGACCTGCCACCCTCAGGGGCTGGCATCTCTCGAGACAGCCCCACTGCAGACGTCCCTGGTCCCTCTTGAAGGTCTGTTCCCCTGACCTTTGAGGTGGGGGCTCCTCCTCCTCCTCTTCGGAGAAATCCTGGCACACCTCCACCAACCTGTCGGGGTCTCTCCCTCTCTCTCCCACTTTTCCCTCCGTCCACTGGGACTCTGAGTCCTGGCTTCTGGGGAGTCTCCCCTGGATGTCGGCCCTGTGTCCTGTGAACCAAGAGGGCACCGGCGGCTCCCAGTGACAGCTGCAGGGTGGTCAGTGACAGCACTGCTCAGCGCTCAGTGGTCATCATATCACTTAACCCTGTTGTCCAGGGTCTTATGTCCTCCTGGAGGAAGGGACTCAGACCAGCTGAGGCTGAAGCTGCCCTTTGATGGGCACTCTCTGTCCCTCCAGGTCACCGCCAGTCTGTCTGAGGTGGACGGCTGTCCTTCTGTCTGGCCTCCTGACTACCCGGCATCTGAACCCCCCTGTGAGTCTCGGGGGCCCCGCCTCACTGCCCCCGAGGTTGCCCAGGATCTCGCCTTCCCAGCCTCCCTTAGCCACTTGGATGCCCCTGCCCAGACTCTGAAGCCAAAGCAAATAGAAACAGGATCCTCGGGGGATCGAGTCGGGGGCTGGCGGGTCTGGCCGTGGCCATGGGGCACAGGCTTGTCCCGGTGGACTGCCGTGGCCGACGTGACCGGTTCTATTAGCAAGCGCGCAGGAGTGAGGTGTGCCGGGGGGCCCCAGGATGGACTGGGGCAGGCACAGTCACTGCCCACCGACAGCATCCCACCTTCCCCTTGCTGGGGGAGCCCCAGAGACATGCGGGTTTGTCTGAGCCAAGCTCCTGACCCAAGACCAGAGGGGAAACCTCTGGAGGCTTCAGAGAGAGGTTTCCCGGGAAGAGGACACAGGAATCACCATGGGCTGACGTGAGGCCTGGACCCCGCGGGCAGCCAGCCCAGGGCAGAGCCGACAGACAAGACCAGTAGAGCCCGGGGCCCGACAGGATCTAGCACCCCAGGACCTCTGCTCTGGACGTGCTGATGGGAGAGACAGCGGAGCCCCCTCACTGCTCGGGCTGACTGGCGCTCACCGCGGGAGCCTCTCGGCCACTCCGACTCCCACAGCAAACGCCAACAGCCCATCCCTGGTCACAGGGCTGTTTCCCGCGGCCCCGGGCGGACCCAGAGACACACTGGGGAGTCAGCCTGCGGGGGTTTCCCAGCAAGACGATGCTCAGCAGCGTGACCTCGGGCACAGGATGGCTTAGGGTGTTAGGGACTTGGGATGTGGGGGTCAGTCCCCAGGCCGCCTCGCTTCTGTAAGCCACCAGACCCTCCATCCGAACCAGGCTGGGCCAACACGTTCTCCAAGGAGACGCATGGTAGTGTTTGGGGCTCGGCCAGCCACACACGGTCTGTGTTCCACGTTCTTTGTATTTCTGCCAACCTTGTAGAGAAACGTACAAAGTATTCTTACGCTCGGGCTGTACAAACACAAGCCAGATGTGTCTCGACCCCCGAAAACCCTTCTTGAACTGATTTGCCACGTTCGGCCTCTGGGACAGCGAGAAGCTCTTCACGACGGCCTCCACCCCTCCGGCCGCTCAAGGCCAGACGTCTGCAAGACCATGTCCGGCTGGGACGGGACGGAGGTGAGGTGGCAAAGGGCGAATGACTCTGCACCGAGGCCCCAGGCGGACTTGGACTCAGCCCTGCGCTGCCGCTTCTGACCTGACAGGGCGGCCTCAGTTTCCTTCCCTGTGGAATGGGGATGACTTATCCAGGAACGAGGCACCACGCGTTGGCTGGCGGGTATGAAGGAGGGACGGGTCCTGTGGCCCCAGAGGTCTGGGGCCTCTGCTCCGCCAGCTTCTGGATGAGGCTGCCTGCCCCATGGTGCCCGATACCCATGAGCCTGTGCGAGTCCCACCCCTCTCAGGCCTCAGTTTCCCCAAAAGTTGCTAATTGGACATCATTCTGTGCACCTCCACCCTCCAGGAGAGCCTCCGCACATGTGTGTGTGTCCTGTGCCGGCAGCTCCCCCAGGGCCAGAGCAACCTGGGACAGCACAGGGCAGCATGGAGGGCAGCCTGGCCCGGTGCCCAACCTGCCCGTCAGGCTCACAGCTCCCTCAAACCACGGAGCCCAGACTCGGGCCCCACAACGCTCCCAAGGGTGCTAGGGAGCTCCTGGGGGTAGGCGGGCTCTCTCCTTTGACCTGCCCCCCTCCCCCAGGTCCCCTTTGGACTCTAAGTACACTTGGGTGACCGTCACTGCAGCCTTGCCCCACCTGCTGGGGGACAGCCAGAGTGACCAGGGAGGGGACATGTGGCTCCTGGCAGGGCCTCCGAAGCCTCCGTTCCCACACTGGGGAGATGCTTCTCAGAACCTACAACTCGTGGGCGTCTGCTCTGTGCTGGGCACTTTGCAAACACGGTCACCTTTGCCCTGGGAGGCAGCCCTACTGATCGCCTTCACAGGGGCCTAAACTTGAGCTGCAGGGTGAGGCAGGCAGGGGACCAAGGTCACACATGGCAGAGGAGGCAGAATTAGAACCCAGCACAGTCTAACCTCAAAGCCCCTGAACTCCTCACCTTCTGCCCAGCCCTTAGAGTCGGGAATGACCTTCGACAACATCATCCCCCTTATGGCACGTCTGATGCACAGCTCTGGTGGATGCCTCCAATGACAGGAGACTCATTCCCTCCAAACGGCTTGTCACTGCAGGAGCCCTGCCGGCGGCTACATTTTCTTCAGTGGAAGCCAAACCACATCTGCGAAAGCCCCTCGCGGAGCTGAGTCATTCACGATCCCAACGAATCATGTTTGCAGAGCCTCCCCTCTGCCAGGCACTGTGCAAGTGCCTTCTTGGTTCACCAGATGAGTCACGTTCATCTTATGCAGGAAGAAACTGAAGCCCGGAGAGAAGGACTGGGTCCAAGCCTGCACGGCCAGCTGAGCTCAAACATGAGCCCAGAGCTGAGTGGCTTTGGTGGGGCAGAGAAGGGTGCGTGTGCTGGGGAGAGAGTTGAGGCCAGCCCCTGGGGTCTCCGCAGAGTCCAGGGACAAAAGGCCAGAGCTGAGGCTTCTCACCCCTGCCTCCCCCTGCTCACCACCCTTCAGGCTCCTCCCGGCTCTCAGGAGGAACCTCTTCACCAGCCCCGGTGCCCCCTCCCCTACACTCCAGGCCTGTGGGGCTGCGAGCTCCTCAGACACACCAGGCTCCCTCCAGCTTCCAGGCTGGAGCACCCGGTGCTCCCTCAGGCCCACGGTACGGGTTTGCATCTGGGACTTCTCTCTCCCACAGAAGTGGAAGGGGCTCTCTCAAAACCGGGGCCTGAGTTTGTTTAAATTTGTGTTTGACAACCCCTCGAATTAGAGTTGCCAGGCCTGGCAAATAAAAATGCAGGCCATGCACTTAAATGTGAATTTCAGATAAGTAAATAAATGTTTTAGTATGGTATGAGGATGTCCTAACTGTTGCATGGGATATGCTTGTAGTCTTAAAAAATGGTCCTATGCAGTCGTTAGGAGATACTTACACAGAAAGTTTCTCGTCGATTTGAAATTCAAATTTGGCTTGGTCCTCAGTGTTTCCTCTGGCGACCCTTACCAGAGGGCCAGTTCTGGGTGAGGCACTCCCACCCACCAGCCTCTAGTCCCTCGTCTGATCAGAGCTGCTCATGCCCACCTCCATGGGTGTGTGTGTAACAGACGTCAGTGTCGGGCACGGCAGGCAGGGAAAGCAGAGGAAGGGAAAAGGGAAGGCTGGTGGGCCCGGTTCCTGCATGCTGGGACCCCCGCCTGCGAGTTCACTGAGGAAGCCGGAGCCCCTCTGGCTACTGGGAGCAGGGAAGGAGGGAAGGATTGGCGTCCTGTGCCATGAATAGAATCAGCCCACCGGCCACCACTTCCGGAGCCAGGGGAGGAAACAAAGTGTCTTTGTCCTGCTGCGTGCAGTCACGTTCCACAGGGCTGTGACCTCGTCCCCATGAATGCGCAGATTCCTGCCCCACGAAGAGGGGCTGAGGGGCAGCCACGTGACTGGGGACCGGGCTGCTGGCTGCTCACTTGCAGCTCCCAAGCCGGGCGCTCGGGCCCCACCAGACAAAAGCTACCTCCTAATGGCCCTGTTTGCCCTGGCAGTAGGGCCAGTGGGGCCCACGGATCCGCCCTATCATCCCAGCCAGGAGCTTGTTCCCAGGGCCTTGCATCCCGGGTCCCGCCCTCTGCACGGTTCCCAGCGCGCGGCCACCCCATCTGCCTGTGGGCACTTGGCTGGGCCCTGGCTCCCAGGGCGGCCCCTTGTATGGGGCGCTGGGCGGATGTGACCAAATCCGTGCCCAGCTCAGGTGAATGAGCAGGGGTCCCGCTGGCTGGACCCCCTTACGGCCTGTGCAGCCTTGGGCCAGTGAACTCACCTGAGTGAAAGAACAAATGACCAGGCCGAGATCACGTCCGACGCAGTGCTTGGCCCGGAGCAGCTTCCCAGTAAATATGAGCATGGGGGGGTCCCCGATATCTAAATTGGTGAACAGCCTCGAGGGGTCCAGCAGGAGCCCCCCATGAGGACCAAGCAGGCTGGGGGACAGAGGAGGCAGATGGGATAACAAGGACGTTGGGCAAGGGTGGCAGAGGGACCTGAAGCAGAGTCCAAAGAACCACCAGCGAGACCCTCGCGTCCCATCTCCCTCAGCGCTGCCCACGCCCAGAGCGCCGAGCCCTGCGGTGGGAGCTCTGGGCCCCCCGGCCGATTGCCCTGTGAGCTGCTCATCCTGGGCTAACTCTGGCCCTGTCCCAGCCCCCTGGCATCGCCCAGCTCTTTTCTTGCTTGGGACATCCCAGGCACTCCTCTCTCCTGCTCCTGAGGGGCCGGGCCAACCCCCCACCCCACTTCAGGCAGAGGCACAGGGCCCGTTCCAGAAGCTGAGGTTCGTGGGCTCCATAACCCACTGGCCACTTTCTCTTCCCAAAGAGAACATTCCCTCCCCTGAGCCAATCCCTGGTCCCTCTTTCTTGTTGTCAGCCAGTATGTGGAAATCATTCTTCAGGCACTCAGGGTGACAGGCCAGAAGTAGTCCCTGGGCCTAATTGCCCCAGACCCTGTAGGCGTGGGATGTGGGCCTCAGGCAAGTCCCCCCTCCTCTCTGCGCCCCCAAAGCCGGCAAAGGGGCACAGGTGAGAGGTAGGAGGATGCCAGCCCTGACCAACAGTGGCCGGGCACAGCCCAGGGGTCGTCTGGGGCAGTGCAGATGGCAGGCACCTCCCCTCACCGCCTGGGCCCCCATGCTCTGCCCCTGGCCAGGCCTTACACAGTCGCTCCAGGCCTCTAGGAGGCCAAAGTGGGCGAGCTGGCAGGCCGCAAGGCTCCAAGATCCGGCAACAGACAAGGCCGGGCAGGAAAGGGAGTGGCACCGGGTACAGGGAATGCAGAGCGGCAGAGGCAGAAGTAACTCGGGAAGCAAACCGTCACCAAAGCAACGGGCTCCGGGGCGGCTGTGGGGCGGGCGGGCACGTGCCCACGTGTGTATGCGCGTCCAGGCCGAACATCCGCCCGACGGCCATGACGCGAGGCGGGCACACTCCCAAGCGCTCCCGACCTCGGCCTGTCTGCAATCCCCGATGTGAGGATACACTAATACGATCAGCTAAGGGGACCTGTGCCTGGGCCGTACTCAGTTCTAGGACCTTCTACGGCATGACTTCCCTTCCCACTCGCTCTCAGAGAGGACACCGCCTGGTGCACAGCACAGCTGAGCCTTCCCCGAGCCCCGGCGCTTCCCCATGACATCACACGGCCCATAGCCGGCAGAGTGCAGAACAGCACGATGACCTCGGAGCTCACGCGGCAGACCCCTTCAGTTTAGCTGCCTATGCCAGCAAAGACCGCCGAGGGTTCCCCCGGGATCAGGGACAGGAGGGAGCAAGCTGTGTCCCACCCCCGAGCCCCTCCTCAGAGCCTCCCGCTAGCATTAACATCCCCAGCTCTCTCCACACCAGCAACGCTCTCTGATGAGGGCTTGACAGAGGCGCCGCGGGCAAAGAGCCCGGTTCTCGCGGGCACTTGGGAAAGACTCATCCTCATCCTCTTACTTGTCCAGAGGCCGCCCGGCTCCCTCCACCGCATCTGAGCCTCGATAAACCAGTCTTGAGGCAGAAAGAGGGTCGAGGTGGCCTAGAGAAGCTGGAGTCGGTCCTGGCCTCGTCCCCCATCTGCCGTCCCCTCGGTGCTGCTGGGACGGTGAGGGACAGCAAGCGTACAGCAGGGACTCCCCCTGGAGCAGTGATGGGGGGTGGGATTGAACAGGCGGCCACAGGCTGGGGACAGAGCCCAGGCTCCACCGTAGAGGTGAACGCATGAACTGGGAGTCCAAGTAAGGTAGCATCGGCCTGAACTCAGCAGGCTGCACGAGGCGGAGAGGAAGCAGAGACAGCCATAAGGGGTCTCCTGAGACAAGGGTACAGCCATGGTGACAGGTGGCTAGAGGATGATAGGACAGTCTGTACTTTGAAACCAGAAAGCAGAGTGAATCTCCCTATCGGGCTGGGCTCTGAAAGTGCCCACCAGGCCATAGCAGCAGGGACAGCTGGGAGCCGAACACAGACCTGGTGCCCTGCTGGGGTTGGCCCCTTACAAGTGGGCGAGAGGACATGGTGTGGGTGCGCTAGAGGGGACGCGCTGACCCGATCACCCCATGATCATCCTGTGTGGTGGCTATAGCCCCATACTGCCACCTGCCTGCCCACCTTTACCTGTTCCTACCTAGTGCCCCTTGCTGGAACCTTGGGCTCTATGGGGACAGAGATGACACGCCATCACACCCTTTGCCAACTGGATGCAAAGACCTGCGTACAGAAGTCAAGTAAGGGAGGGGAGACCTCTCTGGAGTCCCACCCACAGCTCCTGACCCCCAGCAGGCAAGACACTCCCTCTGGGGGCTATCACCTCAAGCAAGGTGGGTTAAGACCATAACCTGCAGGGTCCCCGTGGGAACCACGTGCAAAGGACTTGGCCCAGCCCCCTGGTTCTCAGCAAACGTAACTGGGGGCAGGGGAGGGACCTTGTGAAGACGGGGACACCAGTCTCCCAGGTAGCCCCTCACAGCGAACCGAACTCAGAAAGCCAGCCGCCAGGAGAGACAGGACGCAGACTGAGGACGCCAGAGGCTTTAGCGACCCCAGGAGGAACGTGCTGACATGCCATCTACAGACTTGAGGGGCTGACACACTGCAGCTGTGACCACGGTTGCCAGTCTGGAACCATCTGAACTCCCCAACTGAGGTCGCCTGCTGAAGACGACAGGGGCCCAAGAAACAATGAGGCTAGAAGATGGCTCAGGGCAGGAAGGCACGAAGTGGCTTTCTGCCTGGGATCCCTTGGCGCGGAGGTCAGGGGGAGGCAAGGGCTCAGGAGGCCGAGTCTGTCCCTGGACCAGTTCCCTCTCCCGCCCAAGCTCTGCCTAAGGCGCCACCCTGGGACCAGCACAGGTGAGCAGCCACCACACCAGCTGCCCATCTGGGACCACAGCAGTCAGGAAAGCTGCAGCAGTGAAAGCAAGAGGCTGGGGCGTTTGGGCTGGAGCCAGAGTTCCCCGAGGCCTCTGCAAGAAATACAAAAATGAAGGGCAGAGAAAAATACAACAACACCTTGCAATGAGCTTTGGCAACTCCGCCTGCAGGCCAAAGGAACCAGACTGTGGACAAGCGTCTGCAGGGGCCTGTCCACACTCATGATGCCCTAAGCCGTCACTGTGAAGGTGGCTCCACCTCCAGTGCTGCCCAAACAGCAGGCCCAGCACCTGGTAAGCAAGGGTCATCCCAACTGTCTACCTGGCCCCTTCCCCCACTCTCCCTGCTGGCTTTGCAATCTCGCCCCTGCTGGAAGGTCACCGAACAGTGATCCAGCACATGCGCATGTACCTGGAACGGGCCCTTGGGAGACCAGCAGCCAGTGGGAGGTGAGGGCGAGAGTGGGTCTGAGCTTGCTACGGTCAGTGGTAGAAGCCTGCGTCCCTAAGACCAAGGACCTTCATCCTCCTCTACTAGACACACTTGGACCTCAGCTGAGACATAGAGCTTTGCTAAAGAAGAAGGCAAACTCAGGTAGATTGAAAATGGATTCATTAATAGGAGCAGCCGTTTCCTTACTACACGGCAGGCAGCTGAGCCCCGGCCCCATAGCTGTCCTCCGCTGCACCTGCCGACAGTCCCATCTTACAGGAGAGGCTGTGGAGACACGCAAGGCAGCCGAGCTGGCATCTGAGCAAAGGAGGGAGAGCCCCTCCCCAGCACCCATCAGTGCCCCAAAAAGCTCCTCGCCTAGCACCAACAGCGACGTGCTCTTGTGCACACGCGCACGCACACGCTCCCGCCTGTCGGGGCCGCCAGCTGGGCTTCTGCCACCGATTGCCTTTGTCTCTCTGGCGAAGCCCCAAGCAGGACACTCCTGCCTGCCTGTGGCCATCTGGTCAGTGGCTCTGAGGGAGGGACACCAAGTCCTCCTGGATGTGCATATCTTCTAAAGGGGCCCAGAGGGACCTCCTGTCCCAGAAGGTCTGGCCTGAGGAACGAGCCACATACGCTGGGCATCGGGACAGCGGCAGTGGTCTTCAGAGAAGGCTGGCAGAGTGGCTCGTGGAAAACAAAAGACGGCCATGAGCAAGCTCCTCCCCCCCTGAGGCCACACCTGGCACAGCCCTGCCCTAGAGTCTGGAAAGACGGCCTTGTGCATCTTGCTACCTCACTAGCCACAGAGCCACTGCCCACGAGCGCGGGAAAGCGGCTTTCAAGGCCCACAGAGGCAGTTGCCACCGTGCTGCGGGACACAGCTTCAGGGGAACAGACCCGCCAACGATGCCCGTCCCCAAGCCCTTTCCTGCATGACCCCTGGGAAGACCGGAAGTGCACGCACACACGCGCCCCGCAGAGACCGGAGCCCGGCAGAGAGTGGCTCGGGAAAGGGCAGCGATGACCCCGGGCCCTCTCCTAACACAGCAACCCTGAAGCAAGTCGCCAAAGGCTCTCCGACGCACAGCGAGCGGGAACGTCAAGCGCCCTCACTCCGCCACACCTGCCTCCGGCCGAGGACTGCAGGCACCGGCTTCTTGAGTCTTTGGGTTCTAGCTCTTAAGGCCAAAAAACTAAGAGAGGCCGAGGGGTCTGTTTTAGGAAAGCTCACACTCCTCAAACACGTTGCCCCGGCTTGCCGGCCGAGAGCAAACGGGCTCCGTCTGGTGCTGACAAGAACGACGACTCGGCTACGTCAGTCTTCCTGTGCTCACGCCAGAAAGCGCCGCGTGGCCAAGGACAGCATCCGGCCGGGGGCACTGAGGGTGGGTTTAAGCAGCAGGCAACACCCTCTCTCTCATGTGTATCAGTCAGTCGTTTATTTCTCAAGATGTGCACACTCGGGTGCGGAGTCGGCCAGGCCAGCTCGTGGCTCCTAGGTACGTACGGGTCCTTCCGTGGCTCGGGTTACAGACAACTTCGTAGCTAGTGCAACACACACACAAGATAAAACAGGAAGCCTAAAAGCCCCAAGCCACTCCAAGAAGACATGAGGGGGGGAGGGAGGAATGATGCCGCAGCGTCCCGCGGGGGGAGTCAATGCACAGGAGGGAAGAACACGGAGGACGGAAGGCAAGCTAGCTTCGGTCTCTGCCCGCGGCAGCTTCCGTGTGGTGCTCAGGGGACTGAGTTCAACAGGTCCTTCAGGAAGCTCTCGGGATCGGTGACTTCTGACAACAGGCCTGGAAAACAGGGGAGGGCCGAGGTCGTTAGGCACGGGCACACACAGCCCCCGGCCCACTGAGTCACGGCTGCCCCATCCGCGCAGAGAACATGGTGTGCCCCGACAAGCTCTGACACGGCCGCTCCCTGGGGAGACAGTCACCAAGCAAACACTCTCGTCCTGTCAGAGGAGTTAGCTGTGCTCCAGGACTGGCCGCCACTGCGTGTTTAAAGGTGTTAACACGGCAGAGGCCGACCCTACGGCTGCCCGGGGCAGAGCTCCCCAGCCGGGTCCGCGGAGCACCGCACGGGGGCAGGGGTGGGGCGACACCTCGTCTGCGGACGGAGTGCGAAGCAGAGGGGTCGTCTGAGGGGAGGGAGCCCCCAGCATCCAGCCTACTCTCGGAGGGATCAGGGCCAAGGAAAAGCTAACACCAGTGCCCCCAAGGGCGGGGAGGAGGAGGAGAGCAGGGTAGCAAGGCCCCGGGCTCGGCCAGGCTTTGTCCCAACCTGTAGGCAGCCGCCAGAGCTCAGGAGCTCTGTCTCCGCAACCGGCAAATGGGGGCAATAACAAGTCCTGGTTCGGCCACTGGGGGATTAAAGGAGGCCACGGATGTGAACGTGCCAGTGCACAGAAGGTGCTCAGTGGCCGCTGTGGCCCTCCGTCACCAAGCAGGGCGCTCCCGCTTCACAGCCATGACGGTCAAGCCCGAGGCCCGGTGCCGCTCACACCGAAGTTCTCTCCGCAGCAGCACCAGCGGGGTGAAGCCTGGCACCCATCACCCCTTGTTGGCTTTGGAAGCGGTTTTTGCCTTTGCATTGAGTACGGTGTGTCTGATGTTCCGAAATTTTCTACCAGTTTAAACAAAGCAATAAAATTTTGCTGTAAAACCCGGACCTGAGTGAAGTCAACGAGGCTTCCCGCCCGTCGGGCTCCCACTCTCGCCGGCTTCGGGCCACGGGCGCTGCCACTAGCTGCGGGGTGGCTGGGAAGCCCCGGAATGAGGTGAACACCTTCCTCCCCGGCCACCTCCTGCCCTTTTACTCAGACTCTTCTCTTCCCACTCACAGTTCAGACAGCCCCAGAGCCCTGGCGACGGGCAGAGCACGGCACTGAGGACACACGTAACCCGGGCCACCTGCTCTTAAGCAGGGACCGCTCCTGGGGAGAAATGTCAAAGCTAACAGTTAAGACACTGAGCCGAGCAGTGCCAATGCGTGACCACCGGATCCCGGGGTCGGCCCCAGGCCAACAAGGGCTCATGGCTGTGCTCAGCTTCCACGGAGGCCACCTCAGAGCATGGCCACACTGGAAGCCCCAGAGCACGTGGGGCACTCCATGAGGTGGCACTGAGCTGGGAGGAAAGTGGCATTCCCAAGGAGCATCGCTCCGGACCTCTGAGGGTATGGTTCCCAGTGGACAACAGATAGGAAAATGCTAGTGGAGGCTTTCCCTTGACAGCAAAATCTGAGGAGAATTTTTTCCTAGCTTCTTTATACTTCATAAAAAGCAGGAGCGGGGCAGGTCCCATCCCCTCGGCCCTGGCTCTGGCAGCTGTGCCCCGGCAAGGCCGGCAGTGACCGGACTCTGAACCAGCGCCTGCAGCCTGACGGGACCTTTACAACCTGCTTGCACTTCCCCAACCACCTCCACCACCATCACTGGGGCTTGCTGATGAGATGCCATGTTTGCAAGGAGGATGACAAGTTTGTAGACAGCACTGCAGCCAGGAAAGAACTAGAACTTCCTCCTCACCAGCTGTGGGATGAGGGACTATCTAAGGGTGTCTAGAAGGACAACGGTTCAAAGTGCTGCTGTGTTTTTCCAAGCAAGAGGCTCTTTGCTCTGCTTCGACATTTACCACTTGTTTTTAGAATTAGAGTTGAACACTCCCCTCTTTGCCCCGGGTAGCTGTGACAAAAGTTTCGGTCCCCAAGAGGCAGGAAGAAGGCAAGTCAGCTCAATGTGAATTCTCTGAACTGTCATAAAAAGCCGGGAATTTAAAAGAGGCTCTACCAATTTTTTAGGTATGTCCCACAGGAAAGAGCTAATCCCCAAAGCCTCAGTTACCCCATCTGTGAAGTGGGGGTAACCATGGTACCGCTTCAACGACGTGAGCAGCCCAGGGCCTGGGAGGCAGGAGATCCCCACACGCCCCAGCCGCTGTGCTTACTACCAGGGACCTGGTGTTTACATCTCCCTCCCGGATATTGCTTGTGTGTCTGCTGCTGAGAAGATGAAAGCTAAGATCAGCCCCACTAAGATACACGTGGGTTCTGCCGGAAAAGATCTTTGATGGATAAATCCTTGACACCGACCAGCCGCATCGAGGAACTCCGAGAAGGTCTCCACGGGCATGAACTCCTCCTGGAAGGTCTTCAGGGCTTTGTCAGCAGCTTCATGGATGGGCATGTCGTTGTGGCGGATGTATTCCGCTAGAGAGCAGGACCAGCCTCCCTCCGTGTTACTGGTAGGCACCTTCTACAAGAACCAACAGGAGAAAGGCCCAGGGCTGGATTACTTAATGCCTCGAGTCAGTCAGGCGCTCTCAATGCCAAAAGGCAGCCCTCCTCCCTCCCCCCACATCAAAGTTGCCCTGGAGGACCTGTTTTGCTTCTAGGAACAACAAAGTCTCGTGTCATTCCTCTTGTAGCCCCTTAATGATGCACCATGTCACGTGACCTCCAAGCTACAAGTGACCGCTCTTCCTGGCACAGGTCCCATCTGCGTTTCCCCAGGAAAGGGACACTAACCAGGCCTCAACTGAGCGGCACCCGCCCGACCCCAGGGTTCTCTTGAAGCAGAGGGCAGTGTCCGTCCTGTGAGCTGGGCCGGAGTGAGTCACACTCACATAGGCAATGCAGGCTACCCAGACAGAGTGGACAAGAACGAACGAGGACGCAGAGGGCAACGCAGCCTCGGCTGCAGACATGCATCACAGACGGCGGGCTCTCAGCGAGCGTGCGGATCCTTCCCCGGTCAGTGGTTTGCTGCCGGTGAAAGGCCGTGGAGCACAGGCCTTTCACACCCTCGCAGAAACCAGCCGAGCTTCCAGCGGCTTCCCTACCTTAAACATGTTGTAAATGAGATCGACGAGGGCCCAAAAGAGAAGGGAAGAGCGGTAGGCAGAGTAGTCCTTCACTGCCTTGTCTGTCAGCCTGGAAAAAAAAAATCCAATGGCATGCCCATGAAGACCCTGGCCCGACACGCACGAGGACAGAGCAGAGCATGACAGCAGCAAGGCCAGGGTCGCATTAATCTGTGCACGACTCCGTTCCCGCCGCCTATCTTGTCAGAGAAAAGCAGCTGCGGGCAAGAACCTCTGAAGCCAGGACAATGATCCATGACATACCCGTCGTATGGACTCTCTTCCAGATCAGGGTGAATCAGAACCGGGGGGACATAAGGTACACATGGCAACCCAAGACCACCGCCTTGAAGATATGCCAAAGAGTCCCACATGTCCCGGTCTTCAGCCCCCACACAAGCCCTTGGACTTGATGGGCCCTCATAAATGAAGTAGGAAACAGGGTTTTCCCTCACTCCTGACATTCCCCCGGGAGAATTTTTGCACACAGCAGACCCAAGCCAGCCAAACACAGGGATTTGGCAACCACAGGCTATGTTAGAAAGACAGCGAGCTGGCGGGGGTGGGGGGCACTGGGGCTGAGCAAGAGTAGTATGTAGGACACCTCCTAAATCCTGGTTAATCCCAGAGCTGCCACCACACCCTCTGCCGCTGCCCAGGGCCATCTCCACTCAACCCAGTGATTCAGTGTAGGATGAAAGGCCAGCAGGCCGTCAGAACGCCGGGGGCGGCCTGTGACACCGTCCCCTGCCCTCTCGGCAGACGATGCTGGTGTGAGGAGCAATGACCCTAAATCACAGTGGTAAAGCCACTGTGACGGAGAGCCCTGACCCCCTCTGCACCGGCAATGAAAGACCAGTGTAAGGGCTCAGTTACTACCAAGGGTTTGCTTTTGTTTGCAAATTGCCTCACATCCGAAGTAAAAGCTAGATGAGCCTTGTCATGGGAATCCTGTATCTCAGAACACACTAGAACAAAGCTCCTAACTAAAGGGACTAAAATGTAGTATTAAGTGTAGTAAGAATCAGCGAAGTGAGACAGGCAAAGAGGTTATCACCGAAGCCAAGACGATCCCGTATGGGCCTCAAGCAGAGAGACTGCTGAGCAGGGCATAGGCCATCCAAGTCCAGACACAATAAATATAAATTCATTAACTAACAAAGGTAAAGTAAAACAATAACAAAGTGAGACAATTCTGTTTGCTCAATATTCTTCCTGTTCCCTCCCTGCACTCCACTGTCCTCCAAAGCACCCTCTCTCTCCAGTGGCCCTGAATGGGGACCCTGCAGCCTCGAGTGAAGTCGGCTGCTAGGCAGGCCAGGGGACAAGGGGGACACCCACCCCTCTGCAGCTCTGCACGCGGCATACAAGCCACCAGACAAGGCTCTGACGGAAACCTAAGGAAGTCCCAGGCCTCTCTACTGGCAAGTTGCTGGCAGAGGAAACCTCCTTCTGTGTAAAACACGCGGAAGGGGCCAGCTTCTCTTGTGCAAATCCCTAGATTTTTGTATCAGCTGCTGCCTCCCACCCCATCATGGACTTACAACAAAGCCTCCTGCCAAGGACACCCTCTGATGTCACCCTCTGAGTGTCCCTCCAGCACGGTCTCTCTTCAGAGGGTGTCCCAATATGGGGCTCATACCCGGCACCTCCACGACTCTGTCTCAGGTGTGCCCGCTCGGGCCTCCACCCCACGCCAGGTTTGGTGGCTGCCGTGCTGTGCTAAGCAGGAATCGTGAGTGACCTGCCCAACTTAATTATTTTAGGCTAATTAGCAAAGGTGACTAAACCGCCACAGAGAAAACGGCAGCTTGGGAGCAGAGCCCGCACTGGCGTTTCTGCATAAGCTGTGGCCACACGAACTGCCTGGGACAGTGACGAATTCTGGTCTCTTCGCTGAAAGCAGAAGAGCTCCTGGGGGTTCAGATTCCACACCTGCCACTGACAGCCAGTGCCCCACAAAGAGCCACTTTCCGTGCCGCGGAGACGGGCTGAGGCTGGCTTATCAACAACCTGTTATCTTCCGGATCGAACTTTTGACTTCTAGCAGCTAGTTCAGCATGAATGCTTTGGACTCTGGGAAACACTGGAAGGTGCTACATATGGAATGGGGGAGGGGTGAGGTGGCTGACAAGACTCGCCGCCGCCTCCTCTCCACAGAGCAGCTGGTACCGGCCAGACTCAGCAGAACCCCGACCTGGTCTCTCTGAGGGTGGGAGGCGCCTGTGGCCAGCAAGGCGGCCTCAATCAGAGCTGGTGGGGGTCAAAGTACCGGATGTGCCAATTCAGGCACACGACTCTCGCCCCCGCTGGTCTGTGCCCCTTGGTCTGTCATTGTTAGGGGCTGGAAAGCTCCTCCTCCGCTCCCTGGTTGGCCTACAGATGTGGAAATGTTCCCTCAGATTCTAGCAAAAGCAGACAAACAAGCCCAGATCTTCCACTCCAGGGAAGTGGCAGAAGCTGACAAACCTACAGCCTACTCTGGACTCCAGGACAGGCAGAGACTGCGCGGGGCCACCACGCGCTAGAGGAGTGCCCATGGAGTCCACGCAGTGTGGAAATCCACGGTCGTCTGCGGTCGTCTTGAAGGGCTTCTTGTTGTTTATAGTCGTTTCTCTTAAGATGCCGCCCATCTGACCCAAATCACAGCACAGGTCATGAAAACAAAGACACTTCCTTCCTGAAATGTCATTCCTTCTTTGGGACACGTCCACATGAACAGGACAAGAAAGGCTCGTGGAACATGGGGCAGACAGGATAGGAAATGTGACCAAGGAGAGAGATAATGAGCATTTTGTGATCCAAAGAGAAAATCCCCAGTGCAGCCATGCGGAAGCCTTCCCAGTTAATGGCCAGCCCAGCAGGACTGGGAAAACCCAGTTACCTGCCCCAGCTCCCTGCTGGCCCTAATCCTCCTCATCAGTAGCCTCGCCCTGTGCCAGGCTGGCTGCTTCTCCGCAATCGTCCAGACTGGAGCCTGGCTCTGCCTTTCTAGTGGCTGAACACAAGACCCAGAGGTGGCCAGGCACCTGCCAGCCACTGGGCCTAGCCTCTCGGCACGACAGACGGAGATGAGAAGGACAGAGGGCACTGAGTCGAGGGACCAGGCCCTCACGCAGAACACAGGGAGTACACAAACCAGACGTTAGGAAGCCCGGAAGACGGTACCGCCGGAGTAGAGACTGACCTGGTGGCTCCCCCTGGAGCCACTGCCCGGGCGTGAGAGGTCACCAGCAGCCTCCGCAGGATTTCCACACGTGTGGCTCTCCACTTCTCGGGGGGGAGGATGTGGAGGGCCAGGACTGTGAAATAGTGCGGCCCATCCACCTCAAAGGCGCTCTCCACCCACTTCTCCCTGGGCTGCTCCAGAAAGCCCTGCAGATTCTTCTCTTCTCGCGAAGTCGCTCGGGTTCTGGAACAAATGGGACACGATGAAGCCAGGGTAGAAGCGAGGCACCAGCAGCAAGAGGAAAGGAAAGCTGGTCAACTTCTCTTCTTCTTTTAAGCTTCTGGAACGCTCGGATCGTGGAACATAGCCACCCATTTTGACTACCTCTCCCACCCCCGCTCCGAGGGCTGCTGCTTCCCTTCCGAGCCCTTCCCGGTGACATGTTCCTTTCCCTCACCAGCGCCCACCCCCCATTCAGCTCTGGAACAATTTCAAACAACTTACTGGCTCTTGAGCCCCCTTGCACACGGAGGGCACATTCACAAACACTCCACCACCAAAGGTCCTAACAACAACTCTGGAAGGTGACAGCTGGCACCTTTTTACCACAGTATCTGAAGCCCAGAGCCGTGAAGTGACCTTCCCAAAGCCAGCAGGTCCGCAAGTGAAGGAGCCAATGTGAGCCCAGATTCGGACTCTGTGAGCCCGCCTATGTTCTCGCTCAGTCCACACAGCCCTCACAGCTAGGCTGTCTGTGCTACGTGTACACCGGTCCCCTCTCTGGGCACTTGGGCACTTCACTTCGGTGTTTCCTTATGTGTCTACGACATCTACTTCTGGGTGAGCAATGCTCCCTGTTCTCCCTCTCGCCTGGAGTGTGGGGATGTGATCATGAACCTCACCACCAGGCACCACTCTGGGAGCATATGGAGGATCACCTCACCTACTCCTGACAACGGCCCTAGGACAGAGGTAATACCCTGATTCCACAGAAGGGGAAACAGCAGAGAAGAGGAATTTGCAGAGAAGTCATACACCGGGAAGTGGAAGACCTAGGCTTCGAACCCCGGCAATCCAGATGCGGAGCCAAACCTCCACATTCTCCATCCCGTGAACACTGCACACCACCCCCCCGCCCCGGCACCAGCTTCAGCGAGTAGCCACAGAAACAGCACAGGGACACCACTGGAGACCTTCTTAATCACATACTCCTGCCCTATAGCCTGAATGGTGCTCTCACAAGGGCACTTGATGCTCTATCCCCATCCTGCGGGAGGAAAAGAAAGGAGGTGGGGATGGAAGTCACCAGGCCTGCAGACAGCAGACATCGCACCGTAGGAATGCAGGAGGAGACAGTGTAAGGACACCCTGCTTCCTTCTGCTCCCGAAGAACGGACATGGATGACACAGATGAATGTTCCCAGTTTGACTTTCCAGAACTGGGAGTCGAAAGCTCTCTGCCACTACAGTACCTGCCCAGCTCTGCTCTGGTTCAGTGTGACCTTCCTACCTGTGGACACAAATGTGCCACCCAGGCCCTGCTGTGACCAGCGAGGGGAGTGCTTGGTGGCTGGGCAACAGTGCCTCTCCACGAAGCTTCCAGTCAGCTTCTAACAGACCTCTGAGACACAGCTGACTCCCTCCCTGAGCAAGGAACTCGAGCAAGTATCTGGCACCTGAGAAACCCAGTGCCACAAAGTCGCTGGCTATCTTCTGCCGGGCAAATCACGCTGTCTCCGTGGGGCTGTGCCCCCCTTGGAGTGAGCGGTCCACTCTGCCTCACAGCCGCCAAGAGGCAGGTCTCCACAAAGCCACGGGCTCTGTCAGAGGCCCCACGAACACCAGTAATTAGCACCGCTCAGGCCTGCAGCAGTCTGGAGAGTGGGAACATCTGTGCTGTCAATGATGTGGGTGTTTCTTCTGACGGTCTCAACAGCTTAGCAGATGAGGTCACCCACTGAGAGAGACCTGCCCATGCATCTTTTTAACAATGAGGGCTGTGGCTCAAGGTCAGCCTTCTATCTCACCGGGAAATGGGAGGGAAGGGGAAAACAACATTGTTGAAGACAGAAAACCAGAAAGGACAAGAGACGAATTGTCTGCTGCCTCACCTGGCCTGCAGCTGCCTCGGGCAGACGGCACACGGCCTTTCAACAGCCGCTGATTCCCTGCCCAACGCAGGTGTCAGACTCTTGTGGGAAAACAGGGCCTAAAGCACGTAACTGTCCAAACTAAGAGCTCAAGTATATTAAATCTAATTCACTTTTTAAAAATCTAGGCTGAAATGAATGAATACTATTCTCTCCCCTAACTGCTTCTTTAAAACTATACTTTTCACTATCAGCCTAACTGTTCCTTGTGGGACGGCTAAAATAGATAAAAACACAGGCCGTCTCTCCTTCTATCACCAGCTAATCTTCTCAATAATCTGCAACACTCCCTGCCCCTCAACTTGCCAGAAGCATTGTTCACCGGACAGGAAACAGGTATGGCAAGTCCAGTTCTCCATTTATGAGAAGGGTCCCTGGTTCTGCCGCAGGCCCTGGTCGTGAAACTCTCTCCTGTTACACCTTGTGTGCCCTTGACAGTGACTGTGTCAGCTCTGACCCACGGCCTCCCCCCTCCAAGAGCTCCGAGTCCCATGGGGAGAGGAGGCGACAGGGCAGTGGAAGCTAAGGAAGTCTGGTGGTCTGGCCTCGCCCAGTTCCTGCTCCCCTCTGGGTAAGAGACAGTCCAAAGACACAGCCCTCGGCTGCCCAGAAAGTGGAGACCTTGTTGGACAGAGGGGCACAGGAGGACCGGCTAGCCTCTGCCCACAGGGCTGAGATACTGACGTGTTTAGGACGTAAAGCACAGTGTGAATGATGTAGGGGATCAGGTGGATGTTGCTCTCCCGGCCGCCCCCGCCGGTGTCCGCGCTGAACGACTGCTCCATGGCGAAGCGCAGGAAGAGCAGCTTGAGGTCGTGGATGTTGAGCTGGTACGTGGGCTCCCGCTGGCCCGTGCACTCCTGGAGGTAAGTGTTGTGCCTGAGGAGCACCAGAGCAAACAGTGGTGAACAAAGCAAGTTCCTGGGGACAGCCCAGCTTGGAAGGCAGAGGCCCTGGCACAGCATGGCCTGACGGCTGCAAAGGCCCCGCAGGCAGAGGAGAGAAGGGCCGAGCCGAGGATGGGAAGGGGCACCCGCAGGAAAATGGGAACAGAGGACATTTCCGTTTCTGCTAGGATGGAACAGGATGGCTCCAAGCTCTGAGGGGAGCTCGCCAGTTTTGGGGGGCCCGCTTCCTGATGGACAAATGTCACAGAATGTCTCACAGCCAAATCTGAAAGTACATTTTGGAAGAAGAAATGTGGAAGGTATTAATTCTGACAAGATGATCTATTCCTAAGTATCTTTTCTCAACTTCCAAACGAAAGGTATTTTTCTACATCAGTGTATGCCATCATCAGCCTGGGCTCTGCCTGTGTGACCTTGGTGATTTACCTGACCTCTCTGTGCCTCAACTTCTTCACCCAGAGAATGAATGTGTGTAGTACACAGCACATGGTAAGCATTTCAATACACTGCCCATCATTACTACTGGTAGGTGCCTTTCCATCCCTGAGCCTTCTAATAGGACGCGGGGTAGGTCACCACTCCCCAGGGCACCGGCAAGAGCGCGGAACTCATCAAAGCTTTAGCGACTCGACTCTGAAGAACGAGGGAGGCCTGAAAGGAACCTGACACCCCCATGCCACCCAGCTACTTGCATTAAACCTCAGAGACACACGCTGCAGAAGAGAAATCTCAGAAATGTCGGCTTTGAGGACAAAGTCAGGGTCCCGTGTTTTAGGCCCTGAGATCAACAAGGGAGAAGAGGGAATGGATAACCAGAAGTTCCACGTGGTGTACCAGATGCTGAGGGTGCTGGTCTCTCGCGGCCGAGTTCTTCCCTCTTTCAGACGCAACTTCCCTGCCAGCACGCAGAAAGACCAGGGCTCCCAAGGGCAGTGACAGGTCTCCAGACCGAGCTGATCGCTGATCTCCCCCCTTCTCCTGGCAACCCCCTCTTTTCTGCCATGCACACCACTCAATACTCACCTTGCCAAGCAGGTGGCAAAAGCGGATTCAGGGACATGGGGTCCCCAGACCGGAAGGAGCCCGTTGCACTTAGTGTTGGCGTTCTGAAGTGCAGCACTTTCCCACTCTTCCCGGCCACGAGCGAGCCTGGATTGGGAGGAGAGCCGGGACATGTGACTGCTGGGACTGATGTGGCAACCTGGGCGAGTGCGGGGGTGGTAAAGTCTGCTACCACTCAGGAGGGAAGCTAGCCCACACACCCGGCTCCAGAGGGCTCAGCACTCTCCATCGCAGGGCAGTGAGCGCTAACTGCTGCTTCGGGGAGGCAAGGCTGCTTTCTCCAGCCTTAGGCCACAAGCCCACCGGATTTCCTAATCATAAGGAATGGGTGGCTCTTGGGCCTGTGTGGTTTAAGGCACGACACCCTACATCTGAGACAAAAACCTCACGGTCAGAATCCTACCTCCTCCCAGTATAGGGCCTGGGCAAGCTGCCCCCGCTCTGACGCAGCACGGGCCTGGACAGAAACAGTTGAGGAAGCAGTCTACAGAGGAGCCCGGGCCTACCTGACGGCAGCCAGGTGGCAATCGTAGTGCACGATGTTGAAGTGAGACACGGTGCTGTAGCCCTGCTGTTTCCGGGGCTTGTTCTCCATCTCTTCCAAGGCTACCCGCTTGGTGAAGGTATAAATGCCCAGGACTTTTGCGGGCTGTAAAGACACCAGGAGAAGGTGAGGTGACCCCCAAGGCAGGCTCTGGGAGGAGGGGAAGCCGAAGAGAGGGACCCGCAGGCCTCTCCCACCAAGAAGGAATGCACTCAGAGTGGCGGTGCTGGGTCAGCACCTCGGTCTCTTGGTTAAGCACTTAGCCAGGCACAGCCCTAGGGAGACGAGGAATATGGAGAGCAACCAAAGTAAAGCAGAGGCTGTGCGAATGGGAAGGCAGACATGGAAGTCTACACTGTCACTCTTTTCTTTTGGCTGCTTTATACAGCTGAAAAGAAAGAATAAAGCACCTTCTGGATAAGTCACTTGCTTTACAAAACTTATCAGGCTGCTCCCAGGAGCCTGTGCCATCAGCAGGACTTAGAAGGCTTGCAGCCCTTCAGTAGCATGGACGCTAAGCAGGATGTTTGAGCTGGAAGGGACGAGGACGCCTTGTAAGCTTTTAGGGGTACAAATAGGTCACTTGCTGCTCTGATCCTTTCAGTTGTAAATCTAGTTTGGTAGAAGTCCTGATCTTCTCCCAGATATCCTGGTTAGAAGCAGAATGATATATTTTTTTAAAGCCCCAGGTCTGGAGTCAGAGAAGCATGGGCTAGAATTCTGGCTTTGTCAGGTGACCCTCGTTTTCCCATCCATAATTTAGGGGTTCTGTAGCTTTAAAGACAAAATTACAGAAAGCTCTGGGCACTGGGACTAGCATACAGAAGGAATTCAGTGAGTGGTGGTTCCAAGGATGATGGTAGTGGTGGTCATGGCGGTGGCGGTGGTGATGATGGTGGCGGCAGCGGGGGAGGTGGTGGTGGCGGCAGGGGCGGTGGGAGTGGTGATGATGGTGGTGATGGTGGGGGCGGTGGCGGCTGTGGGGGCCTTGGGGGCGGTGGTGGTGGTGGTGATGGCGATGTGGTGGCACTGGTGGCGGGAGCGGTGGGGGTGGTGGTGGTGATGATGGTGGTGCCATTGGTGGTGGCGGTGGCAGTGGTGAGGATGGCGATGGTGAAGGCTAACATTCAGAGCAGTGTGCGTTCCTCTTTTTAGAAAGGACAGCTGGCCCTGAGACAGGCCTCGACACCAGCTCATCTAAGAATGAGGAGGCCCGCAGGAGAAGGACGCCACTGGAGCAGCAACCAGGCCGCCCACCAGGCCCAAGCCAAGCACTCTACCTGGAACTTGTACCCTTCCCTGCAGATGCAGCACGTGAGGCCCGGCTCCTCAATCAGCTCCTCCATCTGCTTCAGGAGCGCTGTCTTGGTCACGACCTGTCCCTTCTCGTTTGTCTGCGGGGGAACCCAAGTGGCATGTCAGAAAGGGATTTCCACCCACCCCCCACCCTAGCGTGGGGATGCTCGGGAGCGGGGCTGCCTTTCCACAGACACCAGAGGGAGGACGCATGGAAAGGAAACCTCTGTAGGTGGCTTCCAATGAGGGTAAAGACCCAGATTCTTCTGCTATTCTCTTCCTGCAGGCTGCCACGCGCCACCAGAAAAGCCCCCTTTCTTTGTGCCAGCACCCCCAAGTCTCAGCCGCCAAGGGCTGTAGCACTAGGATTCACTTCACGGTTCCCATGGGAGTTCTGAAGCTGCCGACACCCGCCCTGCTGCTCTGGAGAAGGCACTCACAGAACCACTGCTGCTTCCAACATGGGGCAACAAGAGCAGACTACTGTGTCCAAGAGACATGCGTTCATGCTCTTGTCCACCTCTTATTGAGCATGCGCCTTGGCCTACTTCCTTCGCTTCTCAGCCTCTATTACTTCAACCAGAACACGAATACAGTAATATCACCCTCACAGAACCACATGAGAGCTTAAATAAAGTCTTACATGCAAGGAGCCTAAGCATAGGCCCTGGCAAACAGTAAATCCTCCATGAGCAAGGGTTATCATCCCCATTTTTAGCGTTTCCCTGAACCTGTTATTTAACCTCTGAGTCCCATCTGTGCAGCAGGACCATAGTCACACATCTTGTTGAGGGTTCTCAGGAAGATCACAGGAGGTTAAGAACCTGGCACGGAGCCTGGCACACCTGGTTCCCTCTTACTCCTCGCCAGCCTTCACCTCCACTGTCCCCAACCCAGCTCTGTCCCGAAGCATGGCTATCTCCTCCTCAGCAGCATAGACGAGAACACGGGGACTCCTGGAGAGTGGCTTTACCGTCATGCCCAGGGTGCCCAGAGCCTTCTGCCTCATTGCCATGGCCATGCGTTTCTTCTCAGCACGAGTCTCCCTGCGGGCAGCGTCGATCTTCTTGTTTACATCAGGGTGCTCCCGCAATGCCTCCAGCAGGTTCTCCGCCAGGGTCCCAATGCCCTCATCGCTGGACACCTGCTCCAGTTTATGTAAATTTGTGATGGAGTCTGTGCCAATCAGAACCTACCAAGCAGAGACCAGAGAGATATATGCTTCCAGTTAGGTGGACAAGCATTCTATCCAGGAGCTTGTAGGTTTAGAAAACTCAACAGACTGTACTCAATCTCCTGTCATCTGTTCAGTTTCAATCAGATCCTTTGTATGCTTCAAAACTTTCAACAAATGGAGGAGGGTTTGACCCTGTCATTGACCGCTGACCAGTCACTCTCCTCTTTGGCTCCAGTGCCCCCCTTCTATAAAATGGGGATAATGGGGACAACTGGGTGGCTCAGTTAAGCATCTGCCTTCGGCTCACGTCATGATCCTGGGGTCCTGGGATCGAGTCCCTCATCGGGCTCCCTACTTAACAAGGAGTCTGCTTTTCCCTCTCTCTTTGCCTCTCCTCTGGCTTGTCGCCCCCTCCCCCCAAATAAACAAAATCTTAAAAAAAAAAAAGAGGATGGGGCGCCTGGGTGGCTCAGTCGTTAAGCGGCTGCCTTTGGCTCAGGTCGTGATCATAGGATCCATGGATGGAGCCCCGCGTCAGGCTCCCTGCTCAGCAGAAAGCCTGCTTCTTCCTCCTACACTCCCCCTGCTAGTGTTCCTCTTGCTGTGTCTCTGTCAAGTAAGTAAATAAAATCTTTAAAAAAAAAATAAAATAAAATAAAAAGGATAATGTCATGGTTGCAGTGAAGATTAAAAATTAGTCACAAATATTTAGATGTAAAGCACCCAGCACACTGAAAGAGAAAGGGGCTCAGGTAAGATTCCCTACAGCAGCAGCACCCAATGAGGCCTGCGTGGCGGGCTCAGGGACCCGAGCAGAGCAGACCTTGACATTCATAGTGACTATGCTAAATTCTTCCTTTGTGACCCTGTGTCCACCAAATCCAGGAACACAGGATTTTCTCAACCTAGGGATGTTAGAGATACAACTACAAGTGGGAGTGGGGATAAGAAGACACTTTTTAAAAAACAGCTCTCACCAGGGACACCTGGGTAGCTCAACTGGTTAAGCGTCTGCCTTTGGCTCAGGTCATGATCCCGGAGTCCTGGGGTTGAGTCCTGCATTTGGCTCCCTGCTCAGCGGGTAATCTGTTTCTCCCTCTACCTGCTTCTCTCTCTGCCTACCTCTCTCTCTCTCCCCCACTCTCTCTGACAAAATAAATAAAATCTTAAAAACAAATAGTTATCATCCCGAAACCCCTGTGCTTGAGAAGGCTGGCAATCACTGCATGACTGCACCATGTCACTGACACGGGCGGGAGAACAGAACACGGAAACCAGGGCAGGTTCGACAAAGCTCTCCAGGTGAGTGGAGGAGGAGCACTGTTCCACCAAAATCCACCCACCCCGGTGTAAGTATATTAATGGTAATTACTACCGTACAGATTTGACAATAAACAGCAAGCAATAGAACCGACTTGCAATGCGAAAGCTCAGCACTCAACTAAGATCATTCGCGGCTTATAAACCTGGCCTCACAGCAGGTGCACTTCCAACCTGCACCTCAGCAAAACTACAGGTCACCTCCTGTCTCCTGCTTGTAAACGCTGAGCCCACAGCACAATGGTCTAGGGAACCCCTGCACAAGCACCCCGACCGCCTCGCGCTGGCGGTCGCTGCGTGCGTGCGCGTGCACACATCCACAGGAAGCCGCGCATCAGGTGCCAGGGAGACAAAAGCCCGATCCTCCCGAAGCTTACACTCTAACTGGGTGAGCAGACGCACATCACAGTCTGACAGAGTCTGACAAGCCCTCCTGCACCCTACTCTGAGCTTCCTAGGATGTCCTTCAGGGGCACCATCGCTCCCCGGTCGCCCAACCCCAAACTGAGCAGAGTTCTTGACTCATCCAGCTTCTTCACCCCTCCTGTGCAACCAACCCCAAATCCCATTCATTCTGCCTCCCACACTGCGCTGAGCCCCGCCCGCTGTCCACCTCACGCGCTAGCTCAGCTGCCCTCACCTCTTACCTGGATTACGATAAAAGGCAACCAACTGGATCTCCTATCTGTCATCTCCCCTCCGTCCAGTTCATGCCCTGGGTCACGGCCCTCGGGAGAAGACACACACTCCTCTCTTTGGAGAATGTGCCCTGGACCCATGCTGCATCAGGGTCGGCTCTCGCCGGCCCCGTCCGCCGCCAACCCCTGAGCACTCCCAGCAGCCTTCAGCTCCTGAGCCTTAGCAGATGCCATACTTTCTTCCAAAGCATCCTCCTTCTTTTGGCCCCTTTCCCACTGCACTCGTCACCGGTGGAAGGCTCTACCTTCCACCAGTGAGCTCCCAGAGGCACAGGCTGTGACCACCCTGGTCGCCAGTGTCGCCTTGGCCTAGCATGGCACGGGTACACAACAAGCGCCGAACAGCTGCTGCTGGTCAAGCGTGAATGCTGACTCCCTAACTAAAGTCTTCGTCTGAAGAAAGTAATCTGACTTAGTAACTCCAAAGAAGGCTGGAAATCAGCAGACCCGAGCATGGCCACATCACAGCCCCACTCCTGGACTCACCGGCGTATAAACAGATGAGACAGGAGCACAGAAACTAATATATGTGGGGACTCCCATGTTAGAGAATCACCTCCACAAAGGTGTGCTAATTATGACTGCCCCCACTGAACTGAACAGAAATTTAAAACACCAGAGATGTAAGAATCCTACAGCTAAGCTACCCTACCCTACTTTTGGAATGAGCAATCAGAACCGATCACCAAATAAGAACATGGTATTACATTCCATGAAGAACACCATTCACAGAAAAAAAACCAGCCACAAGGACTTTCAAAACTCAGTACCCAAAAATAAGAAAAAAAAAAAAAAAAAAAAAAAATCCAATTAGAAAATGGGCAAAAGAGGGACGCCTGGGTGGCTCAGTTGGTTGGACGACTGCCTTCGGCTCGTGCCATGATCCTGGAGTCCTGGGATCGAGTCCCGCATCGGGCTCCCAGCTCCACAGGGCATCTGCTTCTCCCTCTGACCTTCTCCTCACTCATGCTCTCTCTCACTCTCTCTCAAATAAATAAATAAAATCTTAAAAAAAAAAAGAAAATGGGCAAAAGATATACACAGGCAGGCCACTGAAGACACGCAAAGCACATGGAAAGACATACAGCACCATTAAACATTAGGGAAATACAAATTAAAATCGCCGTGAGACATCACCATCTACCTATCCAAGTGGCTAGGTGACGTCCCAAATGCCGGTGACGACGCAGGGCCAGCAGCTCACTCGTACTGCTCTGAGACATAAAACGGGGCAGCCACTCTGGAAAGCAGCTTGGCAGTTTCTAATAAAATTAAATCCGCCACCATCGTACAACCCAGCAACTCCACGCCTACGCATTTACCCCAGAGAACTGAAGACTTCTACACGTTCACAAAACGACTGCATGTGAATGTTCACGGCAGTCTCATTTGTGACTTCCCAAAACTGGCAACAGCCCAGTGTTCTTCAATGGGTGAACGGTGGGGCAGCCGGCGGAACCCACCGCAGGGGACGCTATTGAGCAACACAAAGAACAGACTGTCACACACCCCGCAGGAGCCCCCAGCACGATGCCGAGTGAGAAAAGCCAAGCCCAAAAGGCTCCGTGCTATCTGACGTAACACTCCTGAAGGGACAGGATGACGGCCACGGACAGCAGATGAGGAGCTGCCAGGGATCAGTGGCGGGGTGGAGGAGGGTACAAAAGGGAACACAGGGGAATCTCTGTGATGACGAACTGTCGTGAATCCTGACCACATCAGTGTCAATATCCCAACTGTGATACTGTACGTGGCTTCATACGACGTTACCATCAAGAAATGGGTACATGGGATTTCTCCTTAACCAGTGCAGGTAAACCTACAATTACCTCAAAATGTTTAATTTAGAAAAACTCCAGCTTGGCCGCCTGTCTGGGCCAGTGCCGACCTGTGAGGGGTACCAGATACTCCCGCTCAGTGCAGGGAGATAATCAGGGATGAGCAGCAGAATGGAATGGTGGGTCTCTCTGAGAACGAAGTTTCCAGCTGCCCAAAGCAGAGCAGGAGAGGGCAGTGATGGTTCTGTAAATGTCCCAAATGACCCCCACGACTACAGGCAGAAATCACGATTATTTCACGCTCCGGCCAGCCACACCTTCAGCTGCACTGCTGCTCAGCTGACCCATGGGATAATAAAGCCTCATGTAAGAAAGAGTCAAAGATGAAGTCAGTCACTGTAGCTCACTCCTCTCCACACAGAGCTGAACCAGAGAGATGACCTCTGCGAGGCCCTTCTACTCTAGGGGTCTCACCTGCTGGGGGAAGTCTCATCCTAAGGCTAATCGAGGTGGTTCTCTTCATTCAGCCACAACAGATGAGACCACAGTGTGTGTTCCTTCAGCATACATGTCCCGCCTCCAGAGTAAGGTCCATGGGCACCCTGGCTACTCACTCACCTGGGTGGCAGGGTGCTGGACAGCCAGCCCACGAAGAAGCCTCAAGATGAATGGCAAGGCTGGGCGAGATAAGAACTTTTTCCAGATGTCAGCATCCAGACTGAAAAGGAAAAGCGGCTGATTAGCAGGCCAGAGGAGCAAAACCTACCTAGAAACCAGCTGTTGATTCTATTCCGGCTTCTTTAAAGGGTCCCCCTTCCAGAGGGCCTTCAAGAATCACGAAGCATCACCCAGATCAGCTAGGCAGCCGGACAGAAGTGAGTATTCTAAACAGGAACCACTAGGCTGCCCCCACCCTGTTCCCAGCCCCAAAGGGCTCTGCGGTGGCTGAGTGGTCACCTTGATGGTTTCTAGAAGGGGAGGCAGACCCTAAGGAGGGTCAAAGGGGACTGCGTGGAGCTTTAGGCCACAGCAATGAAGGAGAAAAGGAACCAGAAGAGGAAAGCAAAGTGGCCACCCTGACAGAGCTGCTTCTTACTTCTTGGCGCTGGGAATGTGCTTTTTCATATAGTCCAGCGCACTCTGGGTGATTCCCTTCTGGAGAATCAGATCCTTTAGCTGATGCCCGTTGCTGCTGTTCTTGATGCCAGCTGCGATCTTACAGAAGCAGTCCAGGAAGACTTTATCATCGCCACTGTGGTCTTCATCGTACCTGGAGCACAGAGCAGAGTCCCAGGTGTGAAGAAAAGAACACACGTGCATCATGTTGTCCTCCTGGTTAACGATCTTCAATAGTCTACAGGATCAAGTTTAGACTTCTTGGCATGACACAAGAAGCCCACTGATCTGGTTCCTGTCACTCCTCCTTACCTGCTACGTCCCCCACGTGCCCAAGGTTCTCTCGCATTTTCATGCTGTTGCACACATGACTCTCTCCATCTGGTCATGCCCCTGTCCCATTTCACCAGTCCCTTCACCCCCTCTGCTGAGCCAACACAACATAGTGACTCCCCACTTACAATGAACCCCTTAAAGGTGGGACAAGCAAACGAAAATCTAACAGAAATCATGATTCCTCTCCTAAGTCTCACAGAACTAGCTCAGGGTATTGGGGAGGACCTTCACATGGCCATCTGAAATCCAAGCACATACTTGTCAAAGCTACAGTATGGCTTGAAGCGCTCCACCAAGATCTGCATTTTCTCCACCTCGCCGAAGGACAGGTACGGGATGATACGGAGCAGGCCCTGCAGCACACTAGGGTTGGAGCGAACGAAGGTGCTGTTGATCTGGTCCAAGAGCATCACAAGCTGATCTTTGTCACCCGTCAGCAGGAGGTTGCCCTGCAGCAGAAAAGAGGACAAAAGGCTCAGAAACAGGGTCAGGACTTTGGTCAGCCAGTATCTGAACCCCAGATGTCACCCACCTCCATCAGAAGCAGCCCTAGAAAAACTGTCTCAGTACTTCCTGGAGATTAATGAACAGTGTGAGTTCTACTGATACTAGCTTCTAAGTTTCTGTGTGGCTCTACTCATAGTCTCAGATAGTCAAAAATTTTAATACAATCTCCCCTCTCCCAGGAGAACACAGGCTGCCTCATACTCAACTTGTTCACACCTCTAGCCAAAACACTGAGTACCATCAGGGACAGGAGAAGGTAAGGGTGAAATCAGTGGAGAGACACTGAACTGGGAAGTTGGAGACCCAGGTTCTCGGCCTGACTCTGCCAGCAGCCAACTACAGAACACTGAACAGCTTCCTTTACTTCTCTGGGCTGGCAGTTCCCTCAACTGGACAATGAGGGGCTGGGCTAAGGCCCTGTCTATCAGCTAGAACATGCCAGCATTCCATTAATGAGCAGCTTGCAAGTCAAAGAATATCCTTAGCAGCTTCGTTTCCTTCAAAGCCACAGACTTCAAGCTTCAATGCCATCACATCACCACTAGCTGAACTTTGTCATTTCTATAACCAGAGCACATCCCATCATTCCTGGGGGACACAGCTGGACACACAAACAAGCCTGCTGCTCGCAACAAGACACAGTAGGTGCTCCCAGTGTCTGCACACAGATGGACTAGTCCCACGCACCTTGTCCTCATTCAGGGGCTCGGCGTTGGACTCATCCAGAATGATCTCCATGATGCTAAGCACCTGCTCGGCCACAGCTGCACCACCACTGTCCTTGCTTTCTTGCTCAGCTACCAGGGCCTGCAGGAGGAGACTCAGTTACTCTGAGAGTAAGACCACAACCACTCATTGCTGATGGGATTTGGTCCTCACCAACATCCTTCCTGGCCTTATTGCCAGAGACATGTGTGTGCACGTGTCTGTGTGTGTGTGTATGTGTGTGTGTGTTAAGAGATAAGTGTGTGGACTCTTGCAGACAATGAAATCGTAATGTTCCAGATCTCTATCTTGGTTGCCCCGAGGACACTGGTATTACGACTTCTCCAACGCTGTGCAGTCTGGACTGTTTCACAGACTAACTTCCTCTTATCTCTGATCTGAATTCAGGAAAGGGACCAGGAAAGGTCTTGCATGTCCTGGCAGCAGTACAGGGGTGAGCCAGCAGGAAAAGAGATAATTTAAATGATCCATGCCTTGGGGCAGTCAACCAGACAGAGAGAAAGGGTTTGAAAAGTCCACAAACCCATTTCATCTGAGCCCAGAGTTGAGATGCCCCTCCTCCACCCAGGACTTCTGAGGCTCACTCTGTCATCTGCAGCCCATACTCCTTACCAGGTTTAGGGTCCCCAGCATGACATTCAAGGTGTTCATTTCCAGCTTGACCAGCTGCTGTCGGTTGACTTTCACCTTCACGCAGTAACTGAACAATTTCAGAAGCACCTGCCGAGAAAAGCCAGTCAAAACTCAAGAGGCCATCTAAGAGTATAACACATGGAGACAAGCAAGAAAAAAATGTCCGAGAGGGGTCATGTACAATCAGTAGGCACTCTTCCCGAATTGTAGGAACAGTAAGGAAAAGTGTTTCTTGAGAAGACCTATAGTAAGGTGAAGAGGCTCTCCAGCCAGACTGGCATCTCAAAAAGCAATGTTCTCTGGCAACAGTCCACGTGGGCTTGGCATGTCTCTACTATCTCTAAAAGTACAGCAATGACACCGATTCCCAGCGGAACAGGTGACACTTCTGTTGTCTCAAGGAAATTCCACCACTAACTCAGACTCTAAGAGTAAACAGAAAGGTCCCAAAGCTCACGGCCTGTGGGAACTCAGAACCATATAGGTCATTTATTTTTTTTTCGAGTAACGCTTTCCTTTTATCAAGATATGAGAAGTTTTTTACATTTTTCAGATTTTAATTTTTATTGCTTTTTAAAAATTTTTCACATAGGTCATTTAAAACATGATTATAAAAATACACGTTCTCATGTCTTCCGGAGCCAAAAATAATAGTGTGATATTTCTGGTGCCTTTGGGATTCTCTGCTCCTTAGGAGACAGATGAAGATCCAAGCAAGATCCTACCAAAAAAATGAAAGAACTACCTAGAACATCAATTTAAAAGGCAACAGCAGTAATAACGGACTCAAGAGCAGCTTGGCGAGGAAAAACAGGCAGGCACTGGCTCCACAGGTGACTGAAGAGACGCGGCTGAAGGGACCAGTGCACTGGCTCTGGTGGGGAGAGGAGAGCCAAGAAGACGGGGATGGTGGGAGACACCAATGACACAGGACACCCGAGGGCCCAGAGGGCTCAGGGAGGCTGCCAGGCCGGGCTGGCTTGCCCCGGCCTGTGGCACCATGCCGCCCTCTAGAGTTACACAGCACAGTGGCCACAAGCTTCTCTCCATAGGGGCTGCTCTCAAAGCAGAGGGCTGCTCCCACCTTGCTGCCCCCAACTCACAGTGAGAAGGTGGCGTCCCTGCTTGAAATCTTTGATCCCAGCCAGTCTGTTGAGCATGCACTCCAGGCCCCCGCACTGCGCCATCACCCCAGCCATCTTATACACTTCCTCTTCATCTTCTTCTTCATCTGAGGGAGAAGGGAAGCCAAACAGAAATGGAAGGGAAGGGAAGGATAAAGAAAACAGATAATCCTCTTCCAGGCTGAGAGCTAGTTCCCTCTTATCTCCAAGAAAAGCGTAGCAATAGAAAGTATCGAAACTAGATATTAAACTATGAGACTAAAGCCAATTACAATTACTGTATGTGAAAATACAAGCACCACAACCACCACCACCACCACCACAAAACACACACACACACACACACACACACACACACACAATCTAAACTAAAAATAAATCTGAACTCAAGTCTGTTGCTAACTGCACTTTATCCCTAGTCTGTTGTTTTAACTCCCGAGGGATCAGAATCAAGTCATAGATGCTTGCACTTTTCTTCAGTTGGAGAAGTAACCTCCTGTCAATTCCAGTCGGAGCTAGAGGAGAATGTGTTCAGAATACCCCTAAATCCCAGGACGGGAACCACTCACTGCCCCAGACCCCCCACCCACCCAAGGCGCAGCAGTGTCTGTGGAAAGGGCCTACCTGTAGTGGAATCCAGGGACTCGATAAACTCCTCGGTGGCATCGCCCAACAGCCCTCGCATGCGGTACACAATTCTCATGGGTTCTCCCTGAGCAGAGGCAGTGGACAAAGACGCTTGTAAACAGGTCTGGTAAATACAAGGGACTCAACACCCGGCCTCGTTCTTCTGTTTCTCTACAAGATCTTAACCACAACATCTAGAATCCAAGCGTGCTGCAATTCACGTAGAAGAAAAGCAGCTAATTTCACACAGTGTCTACTATGGGCCAGGAGTTGTGTGAAACATTTTATAAACACAATCTTGCTTAATTTCATTAAAACTGTACATAACAACGATAATCACTATCACTTACTGAGTGTTTCACTCTGTGCTAAGTTCTATGCTAACCCAGCACTTCATATCATCCTCTTACACTAGCTGAAGCAGCTTTTTCAAAGTTATCCAATGATAAGCACAGTCTAATTCCAAGCCTGTGCCTCCTTCAGGAGCATGAATTCTAACCAATGGGGACCACTTCCCAAAGAATCAGCACAAGCAAGATCAATCAGATCAAAGAGCTTTGATTCAAGACTCAGAAATCAAAAGCAAAAGCATAATCCAATCCTGAGGTCTTCACGTAACCATGTAACAAGGAAAGAGTTCTTCCCAAGTTATTCAAGGTTTTACTGGAGGATCGTGACAGGTCCCTGTACACTGGGTACTAAGTTAAGCACTCTCCCATCTACATCGTTCTCATTTTGGAGGTAAGAAACGGGTCTGAAGTCACCCTGTAAGAAATGAAGTTGAAGAGCAGGTACCACATTAATTCAGGTTACTGGCCCCTAAGCCCCATGCTCAGCTTCAGGAGAGGAAACCCTTGTGGGAGAGAACCTCCCAGTCAGAAAGGCTGCTTGCAGAAGTATTCCCAGCTATGGGAGCCCAATGGGAACTTACAGAAAGAACAGCAGGAGAACAAAGCAGAAACAGAGACAGAGAAAACAGAATAGGCTCAGGGCGCCTCGCTGGCACAGTCTGTTAAATGTCTGACTCTTGATTTCAACTCAGGCCATGATCTCAGAACCGTGAGACTGAACCCCGTGTCAGGCTCCCCACTCAGCATGGAGTCTCCTGGAGATCTCTCTCCCGTTCCCCCTCAGCCCCTCTCCC
Organism: Lontra canadensis; assembly: GCF_010015895.1. Lineage (NCBI taxonomy): Eukaryota > Metazoa > Chordata > Mammalia > Carnivora > Mustelidae > Lontra > Lontra canadensis. The sequence continues at coordinate 13,320,102 of NW_022631019.1, forward strand.
CGCTGGTGCGCTCTGTCTCTCTCTCTCTCCCTTGAGCACCTCTCTCTCTCTCAAATAAATGAAATCTTAAAAAAGAAAAGGAAAACAGAACAGGCTCTAGCCAGCAGCTAAGGAGACAGGCTGTTGATCCATGAAACAGAGGAGTGGAGCAAAAAGGCAAGTTGATGAAGGCCCTGATAAAAAGGTACCACAAACTCTGGACTTTGCCAGAAGAACCCATCGGTGGACTGAGTCCTAATGTGAAAGGCAGTGCCCCTCAACTTCTTCCTTGCCTCGTGGTTCAAAAGGGGAGCTGCCCATGGATGTTCTTTGGGTTCCATGCCACCATTTCCAAGGGCAGCCATACAAGCTTGGTCTTTCTTTTTTGTGTACCAGGGATCACATCTGTACCATTCTGTGTTGATGCTCAAGTGTCAATGACAAGATCACTAGATGGGGCAACCTTCGACGTGGACCTCTGCCAACCGGCAGCAGCACCAACTGACCAGGATTCCCAGCACAGCAGCAGAACAGAAAGGAAACAAGCAAAAGCTTGTGACAGACTGAAGGCCAAAACGTACTAGCAGACATTACCAATGTAGTGTCTTAAACTCTCCAGAAACCCTGGGACTAAACACAGAAAAGTTCACCGTGCTTCAGCGGCACACTGGCTCGCCCTACTTCAGTTCCTTGTTTGACTCATTGAGTAAAAATTACCCCACCAAAGGAATGCGAAGAAAACAGAAAGAAGGGAAAGAAACAGAGGAGGAGGAAAGGAAGGAACAGGAAAAGGGAAGAGAAAGAGGAGGGAGGAGGAAGCGGAGTATCTGAGACCCTTAGGACAGGTCAAATAGTACTGAGGGGGCCAAAAGACCAGAGCACCAAGTGTCCTTCACTTCCCCTCCCCCTCAAGAACAACTGCCTGTTTGCGTCTCAATGCCCCGGCTAGTAACACGGAACCATGCTCGCTCCTTGACGCCGCCACAGGAAAATGTTCTAAGTGAGCAGGGCTCTAGAGGCAGAGAGTTCGTCTCGGTCAAGAAGTGTCCGTGTATAAAGGGTACAAGACAGCAAGCACACCCCATCACATGCTTGCTCCGACACTGCCCAGTCCGACTACACACGGCCAGAAACGCTCATCCTTCCCTGAAGCTCTTCTACCTCTGGTCGGATGCCTCAAAAGGAGAACAAGATGACTGGTCTTCTCCACAACCACCAACGGGGAAGGCCAGCTCTGGGAGTGCGGTCACCAGCGGGGTAGCGATGATCAACTACGGCTTCTACCGGTACAAGTCCGCTTAAGTCAGAAAAGTAAAACCCCACCCCCAAGCAAGGAAACAAGCACATACCTCATTCGTGGTACACCAGACCTTCTTGTAAACCTCGGCCACAGGAAGGTCCAAACTAATGATCTTATTGTTCACTAGAAGCTGAACAGCAGAGGAGATGAGCTGTTATTCCAAGTAATTATAAGGCAAGGGCATTTCAAGGTCAAAGGGCACTTCACAGCAGTGGTTCCTAACTCATCATTTTTGTGTTCTGGACCCATCGACTCCTCATCTCTAAAAACTACACGTGTGTGCACAACACACACAATCTGGGACACAATTTCAGAGGCAGCAAACACCCTTATCCCAAACCACGAACCCCAGGATCCCGCCCAGAGACCCCCTCAGGCTCCGTTGGAAAAACCATTCTCTCTTTTCCCCAACATGCTTTCCACCCCTAGGCGACAAGGCCAGACCCTGGAGGTCGTCTACCACAAGATGCTAGACACAGGGCCAGCAATCTTCACAGGGGCCACTACGCTAGTTTTAGGGAGCTTAATTAACTCGGAATCCCCGGGAAGTCTCCGTCGGAAAAATAAGAATAATAAACTCCTACTCCGTGACAAGCAAGAGCCACCAACCATTTGCGTACTGCATGCCAGGCACTGGGCAGAGCCCTTTATGGGTAATTAACCTTAACACCAGGTAAGGCACGTAGGTGGGACCCACTGGCCCCATTTGTAAAGAAGGAAGCCGAAGCAAACCACCTGCCGAGGGTTAACCGCCTACTAAGTAGGAAGGAACCTGGATGTGACCCCAGCCCGAGTTCTTAGCCATGGTGGCAACGTCCTATGCTTGTTACCTCCATCCCGCTGTCATCCTCCAGGAGAGCCACCAAGTCACAGTCCTGGCAAATCTTGTTCTTTACGTCCCTCATGAGCGGCCCGACGCCCGGCTCGCCGCTGCTGTACGGGTTCCCGGGCATCCTGCCCTGTAAGAAGTCTTCCTGCTGCGGGTCCTTCTCCAAGGTCACAAAGAATTCGGTGACTTCATTCTCCTCCTGAAGGACAGAGAAAAGGACACGTTGGCAGGAACGGCAGAAGACATCACAGGAGGACAGGAGAGACCTTTCAGATTCAGACGACGCTACTTCGTTCCAAGGACACTGAGAGAAACACAAACTCACCCAGCCCCTCACACATAAAGACATAACAATAGGAAACTCAGAATGGATTCCAAATGCACTTCAAATAGCCTTCAATATCAAGCATTTCCTCTGAAACTCAAGGGTGGGAGAGGAGAAAGCCTGCCACAATGAGCACGCGGGCAGTGCATCAAAGCCATGGTGCTGAACCAAGGGAAGGGGGCTTCCCTCCTGCTCGCCTCAAGCGATGCTAACCCACCCGCAGCCAGACGACTCTGCCACTGATCATCCCCACGTCGAGAGGAGGGTCCTGCTATTACATAAAGCTCAGGTGCGCCTAACCCCAAAGACCTCTCATCATTAACTGATGACGCTGTGGTTTTCAGCCTTGTCTTTGAGCCACGCCATGTTCTTGGATAGCCAGGCGAGGGAAACACACACTCGCGTGTGTGTACGTACCAAACACAAGTGTGGTAAGAAAGAAGAGTGATTTCTTCTCCCGTTAGCTCCATATTGCGTCTTTCATAACATACTGAATGGGTAAAGCAACAGGATCTTAGCAATCGGAGGTTAGACCCCATTTTTAAGAAGACTGACCTAGACCTTAAATCTAGGAAGTAAGACCATGGAAGGAAGGTCATCAGATTTCCCATCATTAGGAGGAGGAAAATTAGGAGACTGTGTCATCAGTGGAGCTTTCTAAAATGCTGACTAAATGGCCGACAGCTGGTCAGACTGCCCATGACCGAGATGCTTCCCAGCAGAATGGCACATGCAGAAACCCTGGAGGCAAAGGAAGAAGCCCCGCTTACAGGATAAATGATGCTGCAGAGCCTCTCGAAGATGAAGACAGGCGTCCGGTAGTCATCCAGGTTGTAGCGCTTGGCTGTCTCAATGCACACAGCCATGAAGGCCTTGGTTTCCGATTCTGTACCTGCCAGAAATCAGTGGCCACGTCAGTTAGGAGAGAGCTTCACACACACACACGATGAGACTTTACGGGTACAGTCACCAACAGGTTCTTTCCTCCTGGTCAGTTTTCAAATGCCCTCCATGGCAGTATCAATATTTCAGTTGGAAACTTGAAGCTGATTGACTCGATGCTCAGACCACATTCCATCTGAAAGCCCCAGCACCCAAATCAACACAGTGCATCATAGTTGGCTGTGTACACCTCTTGCTTCCTCTTCCAATGATCACCTTGAGAAAAGGAACTGTGCTTTATTCAGCTAGTATCCCCTTGCCTAAAACAGGTACTCCAAAATGTCAAATAATAATCCTAATTGTACTCCAGGAAAATCAAAGGCAAGTTATAACTTTAAGCTTCAGTCTTAAAACAATTAGGTGGACGGCCCTCTCTACGCCAAAGAGACAATCTCAAGTCACAGGAGAAGGAAGAACTATGCTTCAAAAGGGTCCAACTGTGGGGGGCCTGCGTGGCTCAGTTGGCTGAGCATCCAACCCTTGGTTTTAGCTCAGGTCGTAATCTTAGGGTCCTGGGATCGAGCCCCATGACGGGCTGTGCGTTCAGCATGGCATGATGAAAATACATCAAAAGGGCCTCCGTGTCTGGTATCGTGGCAGACAACACTTCCTGACCTACTCTCACTCCTCATCGCTTAAAAATAATGTAAAATATTGAATAATGTTTATCAGTGAACTGCCATACTAGCAAAGATCTATCAAACACCAAGAACCAGGAGAAATTCAGAACCTATGCAGGTTAGCAAAACTCTAAAGCTGGTGTCTGAGCTTTGGTTTCCACAACCTGCCAGGATTTGAAAGCTAGATGCAAAGCCCCAGGTCGGCCAATGTGGAGAATCCAATGGGAACACCTCTCTCCCAATAAAAGTATGAGGCCCCAAAAGAGCTATACCATGTCACCGGGGTCAACTAGAAATAACTCTCCATATCCCCCAGGCAAGTCACTGAAACAAAATTTCTTCCCTTACAATGTGGCATTGAGTAGAGGGGGAAAATATCTCCCTTGAGAGAACTAACAGGCTGCCCTTCACGGGGGTTGGTGGCTCAAAATTCATCCTACCTACGCGGTCTGAGAAAGCCGAAGCTCAGAACTTCCTTCAAGACCACCCTGTGACAGCAGTGCTGGGAGCTGCTTCACAGGAGCAGTCACAAATCCTCACTGGAGAAATCTGTATTTGGCTTGGCTCCTAAAGAATTTCCACAGAGGGAGCCTGGGGAGCTTAGTGAGTTAAGTGTCCAACTCTTGGTTTCAGCTCAGCTCAGGTCATGATCTCAGGGTCTTGAGATCAAACCCCACGTCAGGCTCTGGCACTGAGCAGGGAGTCTGCCTCTCTCTCTGCCCCCTTCCCCCGTTCATACTCTCTAAAATAAAAACAAATTTTTCCAAAAAATTAAAAAAAAAACAATTTCCAGAAATAAACCCCTCGAAACATGAGTGCATGAGCTCACAGTCAAAAATCACAAAATACAAAAAGATTTAGGCACCAGAAGCAAGAGCTGGAATAACAAACAGCAGAATCAAATGAATAAATATTTCAAGCCTTAGAATTATCAGACACAGAAATGTTTGCCATTTTTACAAACTACAAGAGAAATGGGAAGTGTTAGTGAAAAACAGACTAAAAAACCTAGAGAGAACCACAAGGACTCAACAGTTTAAGACTAAAGAACACACTGAAGAAAAAATTAACAAACTAAATGAAAGAACTGAAGAAACTCTCCAGAGTCAGCATAAAGAGACCATAAGATGAGCCCCATGATGGAGCGGTAAAGAGACAGATGAGAGCGGGGTCTACAAGGATGACAAAGAGACTGGGACAAAGGCAACAGAGGAAATGATGGAGAATTTTCCAGAACCAGCAAAAGACACTAATCTGAGGACACATAGTTCCTTCTACTCTATAAGCTTATATAAAATGTCTAAATGGGGGATGCCTGGGTGGCTGAGTCAGTTAAGCAACTACCTTCAGCTCAGGTCATGATCACAGGGTCCTGAGACAGCCCCACATCAGGCTCCCTCTCCCTCTCTCTGCCTACTGCTCTGCTTGTTGTCTGCACACTCCCCCGCCCTCGTCAAATAAATAAAACGTTAGATAGATACATTAATTCATTAATTAAATGTCTAAACAGACTGAGCCCAGCTCTGGAATTTCACAGCTCTGAGAACCAGAGCTGCTTGCCCTCCCTCCTCGGATGTGGAGAGATAGATGCCTGCCCCTGTCCTCCAGCAAGAACGACATCCCCGCTCTGGGCCGCTGGGCAGTGCTACCTGTCGTCATGTCCTCCAGCATCTCCAGCAGCATGTCCTGGGTCTCGTCGATCAGCTTTGTCCTCTGCACCACCAGCTTTCGCAAGCACAGGTACCCATTCAGCACGGTACCTACCAAGCGACTCTTAAAGTGTCTTTTGATGGACTCCACCTCGACAAAGGAGGAAAGAAGGCCTGTGGGGACAGGAAAAAGCTGCTGCGAGGGCTCTGAATGAGAACGAAGGCGAGGAAGGTCCACATCTTCCAAAGGTCATGAGCAATTCCAAGGCAATTTCCGAGCATAGAGTGGGCGCTCAAGGAAGTGAACTGCTCAACTGAAAACAGCTGTTCAAAAACGTAAACCTACCTAAGAGGGACACACAGAGCTTACGTGTGTACTGAGTTAACATATGAGGGCACCGTCAACCTCCGTGCCCCAGGAACTAAGGTCAGCCCCCAAACTAGACCCAGGGTGCCTAAAGGAAGGGCACAGCGGCTACGTCTACCTGTAAGACTTTTGAGGGCGTAGCCCTGCTGCAGGTCAGTGCTCAGGGTGGCCTCCTCCAGGGCCAGCAAGCGGGCGATTTCCTACACAGGACGACAAGCAGTTAGTGACAGCACTGCTGACGACCTCGGCCCCCTCCAGCTGCGGTCCAGGAGCCAACAACAGCAACCGGACACTCCACAGTCACTGTTCTATTCCAAAGACCCCTTGAGCTGAACCCCTGCAGAACTCCTGAGAAGCCGAGGGAAGTGGCAGTGACGTTAAGGAATAGCTTAAAGACTTGGAACAGCCACAATGCCCCAGCAGATCGCTACCTCCTACGACACACAGAGCCAAAAAGATCGATTTTTTCCAACAAATATTTCTTCTCTGCAAAGAGGAGTAGCCTGAAATCTACATCAGGGTACTATGATGAGAGCGGAACTGGGGAAGGGCTCTTCAGGGCAGGGGTGGCTACCTTGGTAATGAGGTTGCCCACGTAGGGCAGGACTCCCCGAGCCGCCAGATAGACCTTCCAGTGGGCGGAAGTGATGAGCTTCTGGTAGAGAGCCAAGTACTCGGCGGCACACTCGCCAGCTATGCTTAGCTCGTCCAGGTAGCTGCCACGGAAGACAGAGGGCACAGTGAGAACACAACTCCGGGGATACCAGCTGTCCCCTCCTCCTCCCCCCACCCCACATCCTCTGCTATCCTGGGCTCCCCCTTCCTTCTGGCCACCTGAGAAAACCCCAAATGTCCCCCTCGGGAACTCCCCACAGGTGGGGACAATCCGGAGCACCGAACAGGAGCGTGATGCAGTCAGCTACACCCTTCTGGACCGACTGCACGGTGCTTCTCTGGGAGGCGAACAGAGGTTTTGAGAGGCTCAGGGAGAAGGCAAGAGTGCCAGAGTTTAGAGGCTGATGGCATGGGCTTCGGAAGACCACTGCCTTCCAACCCTGCCTTCAGCGGACAAGTTCTCAGCCGCAGCAAGCCCAGGCCACTGCGAGGGTGGCAGAAGATGGCACGTGCTGTGCGTTTATATGCTCGACAGACCTCCGTGACCGTGAGAGGCCGGCACTGCTGCTCTGTTACCACTCCCAGCGCGACCCCTCAGCTTCTAGGCCTTTCCTGTTCCTGCGCTCTTCTATGCAGCACGGCATGGGTACGGAGCCCGGATGTGCCTTCCGTCACCCTGACCTACTGACTCTCCCGGAAACATGGGGAAGGCTGACCCCAGGTGAGCCTGAGCGGTACCTGGTAAGGAGGTCGAGGACCTGCTGCTTGCGGCTGGGAATGGTGGCCAGAGCTTCCACGATGGTGCAGGCCGCCTGCCGTGCTGCCTGCGTCGCTGGGGTGAAGAGCACCTGTGGGACACAGAGAGAAGCCCCAGCTCGGGTGACAGCCGGTCTCGCCAGGCCCGCAGCAGAGCACAGTCCACTGCCACCCTTCAGAAGGCCTCTGGGCACCTCAACAGGGAAAGGTCAAAGGCGACAACCACCAGCTGACGCCAGATGCAACTGTGGGTGCTCCGGACCCCACAATTTCATGGCAAGTTTCTCCCTCAAGGAATCTGGAGAACACGCCTAAGATGACTGAGCTGGGAAAACAAGCCAGCAAGTACTTTCCTCAGCACACATTTCTACTAACTGTATTCTGGGGATAGTGATATGCTAATAACTGCTTAGGCCTAACAGTGTCTTTCTCGTTTTATGTATTAATGGACCACAGATGCCCTTAATTACTCTAATCCTTCACAGGGTTCACTAGAAAGGAGAGAGGGAGGGCAGCAGGAGGTAGAGATGAGAGGAGGAGAAAAAGGGAGGGTGGCACCGAGGCTTAGTTCTGGTAGGTGGCCAGGGAGGGGAGTGGCAAGCCCACCAGCCTGATGAGAACGGCACAGAAAAATCCTGTCTTGGCCAGGCTGCCACGCTGGCGGCTGCCGCCAAGAACGTCCCCTGCTGCAAGCAAAAGCAGAGCAGACACGTGGGAGGAGCAGAAACGCGATGTTTGGCTCCGGGCGCCGGGGCAGCGGGGACAGGGCGGAGGAGGAGGTCACTCACTTGCCGCAGCCAGTTGTTATGGCCCAGCTTGAGATCCAAGGGGGGCGTTCTCTTCCCACGACGACTCAGGAACTGCTTCCACCTCCACACGTACTTCTCAGTCAAATAGAGGTGGCGGAGCTCTGACTTGCTGGGGGACTTCCCATCGCCGTCGACCCCTGGCAGGCACAGGGGTGCAGAGAAGAATAAGGAAAAGGAAGTGAAAGAAAGGGGGCAATGCAGGGCTGTCAGGACAGGGCTAAGGAGTATGTCTTGGAGAGACAGACAAACCTCTGATAGGAAGACATTTCTTCCAGGCTTCATAGGACGCTTTGGGGTCTCTCTTGAGCCACAGCTGGGCCTGGGCATGGATCTCATTGCAGTACGGCTTAACTGTGGTGAGGGCCTCGACGGGGACATCCTGCAGTGTGAAAGACGAACAGGGTGGGGAGCTTCAAAGCACAGCTAAAAGCTGGGCTCCAATACAACGGCACGGACGCCCCAGAGGGACATACACAAAAGGAGATCAGAAGAATCAACATTCGTATCAGTTAGGCCCCAACATGTGTTCCTGCTAAAGCACTTTGGCCCAATTTAGTTACAGCAGCATCTCCGCGCTGGGCTTATGGTCACTGCTTTGACTATGCAGGACCAGATGCAGCTGGCTTCCTCCAGACCATCCTACGGCCGCAGACAACAGCTCCTATCCCAAGCCCAACTCCGTTTCCTAAACGTCAACCTTCAAGGAGTCCCCAAGCGGTCTCCAGAATTTTAAGAGCCATTACTAAGCAGCACGAACATGCACAGTAGAGAGACCCACACAGAACTCTAAGCTAGCCGTTCTCAAGCTTTTTGGCCTCAGGATTTGTTTACACTCTTAAATTACTGAGGACCCTAAACAGCTTTTGTACGTGTGGTTCTAGCTATCTACCAATAATTACCATGTTAAAAATTAAGAATGAGAGATCCCTAAAATATTTACTAATTCCATCTTAAAATAACAAATCCACTACCTATGTACCTAAATGAGAAGATCATCTAAAGGAATGACACTACTTTATGTTTTTAAAAATTTGCTTAATGACTGCCTTAATAAGACAGCTGGGCTCTCCGACCTGCTTCTGTGTTCCAAGCGTTGGAAAATGTTGTTTGGGTTAAAGTCCGTGAAAAACACCCAACTGCACACAGATACATAGTTAGAAAAGAGAAGACTGTCTTAATAGCCTTCTCATTTAATTGCAGGTTTCCTTCTTTGATACTACCTTCAGCAAGTTCTAGGTTCTTAAAGAGCAGCTCTTACGTGAAGACTGAAATCACCAGATAAACTTCCCACAGTCCTTAACACTAAAACTCAATCTTTTACCCATGCGTGATTCTGTAGCACGTGCTGGTCATTCGGAAAATACTGGCTCACTGAGTTACGTCAATTCCTCTGGACGTGACAGGCCCGCTTCATGCATTTTTCAAGAAAATGTCTCCCAACCACCTGATCCGGAATAACCACAGCCGGCCTGGCACACATGTCCCCAAGCACACAGGGGCTGCGTAAGAAAAGCATCTGGCTCAGCCTGCATCTGAAACAATCAACCATGTGCTTCTCAAGACGAGCGCCGCACTTCGGTGGGCGGCAGGAGCACCTCTGTGTCCTTCCATGCTGTCACCCTGAGTGTTCAAAACACGAGGACCCCCGAGTCAAGATCTACTAATAGCCACTTGGGCTTCAAGGATGCCCTTGAGCCAAAGTGCACAGCAATGGAAGAGCCCAGCTAGGAGGGCAGCTGGGAGCCACTGCCTTTCCCACTGGGGCCCTGGCAGCCTCGCCCTCTGGTGACCTCACTCCTCCGGTGACTGTGCACCATCAGCACCAACAGTGCCAGACCACAGGGGGCAAAGAGGGTCATGGGGCAACCTCAGAGATTCCTCGACAGTCTGGGGAACACCTAGGCACCTGCGAGCGCACATTTGGAGAACTGCTGCTTTCCCTAGGCTAAAACTAAGCACAGCATGAACGTCAACTCTGGGCTCCAGTGCTTAGAAAGGTAAGCAACTCTGAAAATCTGTGCCTCACTCAGGAAAAAGGGAGTAAGTGATGTGCGGATGGGGTTCTCTTTAATCAAGGACAGATTTTATCTGCTGAGAATGAGCTCTGAAGGGACATAAACCTCATCAAAGGGAAGGAAGGTGGGAACCCTCAAACCTGCCTTTGTCTAGGAAGACAGGAGCCAAGGAAAATGTAGTTAACTCTTCAGGATCCAGCTTCCTCCCTAGTGCTTACCACTCAGAAAGCAGCCTCCCTGAAATGATGACAACTCTGTTTCTATCAAAGGATTCTGTCAGGAAACAGAGGAGTCAAACAGCCCAAGGACCACAGAGGGGTAAGGGACAGAGAGCGTCAGGCATGGCCGAGAGGAAGAATTACTGCCAGTGTTTTCCACAAACCGGTGCAAGGAGATCAATCTGGGGCTCAGTTATGGTTATTTTAGAATAAAAACTGGGCTTTTCTCATTCACTTACTGATTCACTGAGTAGCTATCGTCTGCTAGGTATTACAGTCTGGCCTGGACATAAAAAATACTCCTAAATGCACATCCCTGGATTCAACGAGCTCACACCAGCCAAGCAGAGAACTGGATCTTCTAGAGAGCCAAGCAGCTCACAGAGAAGGCAGGTCCTACGCAGAGCAGACCGCACACGGCCACAGCCAGCATTCACTGAGGACTAACTGAGCCAGCATTCAATGCACGAGACCCGCATCAAATAACTGATCCTCTACAACACTTTAATGTGTTGGGTCCTCATTTCAGAGCTGGGTAAACTGAGGAACCTGAGTTAAGAACTTGCCCAAAGTCACAGGTGATTAAATGGGAAGAGCTGAGACGTGAAATCAAGACGTCCACTTCAGAGCCTAGGACCTTCACCACCGTGCAATACCACACAGGCAAACACACGGGGACAGAAAAGGACACTGTGCTTTCTGGAAGCTGGGAGTCCTCCAACATAACTGGAGAGATAGTCCTCCAGAAAACCACCCTGTTCTAGGCTCTCGTATTTTCACATTTATCTTACTCCTGACTTTCCTCCGAGAAATCTTCCTTCTAGGGGCGCCTGGGTGGCTCAGTGGGTTAAGCCTCTGCCTTCAGCTCAGGTCATGATCTCAGGCTCCTGGGATCGAGCCCTGCATCGGGCTCTCTGCTCAGTGGGGAGCCTGCTTCCCCTTCTCTCTCTGCCTGCCTCTGCCTACTTGTGATCTCTGCCTGCCAAATAAATAAAAATCTTAAAAAAAAAAAAAGTCTTCCTTCTAGAAAATCCAAACTCCTGTCTGCTGAACTATGGTAAAGAAAGCACTGGTGCCCTGCCACGGGCAGGCTGAGTGCAGAGTAAGGCAGACCTTTACGAGGCAGGACACTATGCTGACCTGGGCGGGAGGGGGCCACGTCCTGCCCTGCCCTCTGTGATCCCCTGCCCAATACCTTGTTCTTCTTGCTGGTTGGAGCAGGTGGTTTAATCAGCTTCTGCAATATCCGCAGGCACATGAGGGTAATGTTCTCCACAACCACAGGAGTCTTTATGTTCACGGCCATGAGGAAAAGGCTGAGAGCTAGGAATGGGAAGGACAGGCCGAGTTGTGGTCACAGAGCACCCTGCACCTGGCTCCAGCAAGGCTGTGCGTGGCGGCTGCCCCACCCCACCACCTCTGTAGCTAGGACTGTACCCAAAGCCCCCATCCCTCTCTGAAAAGCCCCTAACCAGAGGTGGCCCAAGCTCACCACAGCGTAAGCGCAGTTCCCAGCAGCTGTCCTCCTTCGAGATGGAATCTGTCAGCAACAGCATTTCATATTGAAGGCTGCTTGCCTAGAAGGCCAACGGAAGGAGACATGAGAAGAGGAAGGTCTACAGGTGAGACTCGAGACTGGGGCTTATGTCCAAGCTCTGCTCAGGGGACTCGGATTGAAGATGTCTGGTACCCAGTGGCACCGTCAGAAGGAGAAAGGAATTGGGTGCCTGGGTGGCTCAGTCAGTTAAGCGTCTGCCTTTGGCTCAGGTCATGATCCCAGGGTCTTGGGATCAAGTCTCACATCAGACTCCCTGCTCACTGGGGACTCAGCTTCTTCTTCTATCTACCCTCCCCTGCTTGTGATCTCTCTCTCCCTATCTCTCTCAAATATATAGATCTTTTAAAAAAAAAAAAAATCTTATGAAGAAAAAGAGAAAGGAGGAATGGAGACCCCTGTCCTCCATCTGGCCAACCACCCATTCCTCCTCTCCCTCTGGGGCTGGCTCTGACCTGGGACAGTCATGCTAAGGTGAGAGCTCTGCAGACTGCTGCTCCTTCCCTCCCCAAACACCCCAGGGAGACTCCTGGAAAGAAATCATGGGGATGTAGAAAGAGAAAGAGGAAAGAGTCAAAGGGCCGTTGTCCTGCTCACCAGATCAGGATTGGCCCAGTGGCCCTTCAAGGCAGTGGAGACTTTGCCAATAATCAAGTCGTTCATTTGCTGGGTGGCTTCTGGATTGTCTCTGGAGAAGCAAAGAAACAGGAGTCCTGTTATCTACCACTGGCTGTGTCCCTCCTTCCCACCTGAAGGAGCACAGAGAAAAGCCATTCAATGCCCAGGGTTACCTGGCCTCCCCAGGGGCCTGACCACAAGACTGGCCCCACAAGACATGGGTCTGTAACAGAACACCCATCACAGCCGCCTTTCCCGCAGCTGTCACTGAGGGGAAAGCAGCGCCAGCATCCAGGAGAGCTCCTCCCTGTGCACAGCCCAGGCTGCAGAGCCCCCAGGTGCTGCCTGGTACACCGAATCCTCCAACCTCCGCATCTGACAGCGTCCCACCAGGATGGGTCACGACACTTTCCTCATCTTCTCCATCTGCCTCCAATTTATCTCCCACAAGGTACCCACACTTCCCACCAACACCCCACTATAACAACATCTATATTAGTCCTGACAATGTCAACTGTACCAGATCACTCTCTTGCTTCCTACCCCATTTTGAGTAAAATCCCAAGTCCTTACAATGGCCTAGATCGCCCAGGACCTGGCCCCCAGCGACTCCTGGTTCTCCTGCCCATTTCCCGTGCAGAGCCTTCACTCCACCTACTGGGCCTCTGGCAGCTCCTGCTCCGTCCCTGGCAGAGCCCTGCCTCTTGCTCTTGCACATGATGTGCCCTATGTGCACAGCCACAGCTGAGACATCTGCATGGCTTGTCGCCAACTGCACGCACGCCTCCTCAAGCATCACCCCTCAGAGGTCTTCCCTGACCCTCTTCTCCCAGAAGCAATCCCTGCTGTGGTCAGGGGCGCCACCCCAACTGTGCCTCTCTCCCAAGCCAATCTCCTGACAGACACCAGACTGTGCAAGTGTGCTTCTGCAGTTCTCCCCAGCTGGACTGCAGGCTCCAGGAAGCAGGGACTCCACTCCATTTACTACTGCACACTCCGAGTCCAGAACAGTGCCTGGCATTCAGCAGATGCGCAAAAAAGTCCCGCTGTGTGAGTGACTAAGACAGCAAGAAATGGTTACCCATCACCTAATGTGTTCCAGAACTTATGCCACACACTCTGTAAACCCAGCTCTGGTGACTGCACTGGCACATAATGAGTACTCAACAATACGAGTTACTACTGCCCAAAGGACTTACTCCATTCCACCCTCACCACAAGTCTTTAAGGCATTTACGACCATCAGTATTTTTCAGTCAAGGAAAATATCAGCTCAGAGAAGTTAGCTACGCTGTCCAGGGCACAGAGGATCAGACACAGAGCCTGAGCTTCATCTCTAGGCTCCGCTGTTCCACTGGCCTCTTCCATGTGAATCTGGAGTCCAAGTGCCTGATCACTCCCGTCTCCTCTCTCACCAGAGCCCAGAGACTATTCAGGGAACCTCACTGGAACCAACAAAGTACAAGCCAAATATTCTATTTACATGGAAACCTGGTCCCAAACGCTCACGGAGTTCACTCACCCAGACCTTGGGCATCTCTCCCTCTCCCTCCCTCATAAGGGGCAGCCTGTCTGGCAGTGACTAACACCACACTTTGCGCCCCTAAGCTCCTAGGGTCGCTGCAACCACCCACCCCCGAGCTAGCAGGGGTTAATGGGCCCACAATCCTGATGCAGGCTCTGACCGAGTTAGCAGGCACATGAGCTGGCGGACCTCCTCCCGCATGGCCGCAGAGCCTCGGCGAAGATTGTAATCAAAGAGCTCCCGGATGAGGCCCTGGGAGACGAGGATGTGCCTCAGGGCCGGATTGGTGGCCAGGGCTCGGAGCAGCGTGATACAATGTTCTGTGACGGCCGAGGCGCAGCCATAGCACTTGGTGGAGGATGTGTGGCCACAGCCCAGGACAGATAAGGCGCGGTACTGGCTGGCAGTGAAGGTGGGCTGCACAGAGGTTCGGGACGACTTGGTGGCCGCTTCCCTCTGCTGCAGGTCATATTCCAACAACTCTTTGCGTGAAGCAAAGACTTTCTAATGATTAAAAAAAAAAAAAAAAGGATAAAAGAAAAATCAGCAATTAAAAGAAGGAAGAAGAGAAAGTGAACTGGAAATCAGCTTTGGTCTGAAAAACCACTTTATATGTGTTATTTAATTTAACCTTTCTAATGACCCCACCAATTGGATACTTCATCATCATTTTACAGAGCAGGAAGCTGAGGCTTAAGAGGACTGGTTTGCCTAAGGCAAGTGGCAGAGGCAGAAGTCAGCCCCTGATCAAAGGCACATGTCCTTAACTCCCATACAGTGCTCTCTCATAACAAACACAAAGATCAGAGATGCAAGCCCATGCACCAAAGGCAATTCTGGGGGGCAAGGACCCAGCTTGTCTGCGGCCAGCTTCCTGTCCCACGGAGATTAGGTCGGTAACACTCCACTGGCTGCCCAGCCCACCCTCGTTGACTGGCATCGGTGCGCCGTCCCCTTCCAGCCTACAAACA
Organism: Lontra canadensis; assembly: GCF_010015895.1. Lineage (NCBI taxonomy): Eukaryota > Metazoa > Chordata > Mammalia > Carnivora > Mustelidae > Lontra > Lontra canadensis. Next base: position 13,335,195 of record NW_022631019.1, read on the forward strand.
TGGCTTATCAGAAAAAGAGGAGGGAACAGAACCCTAACACCCTGTTTTTTAAAACTAGTAAGCCCTCTACTAAAAGATGGGTTGTGAACGGGTCAAGGAAACCACATGTGTAATAATCTGTTACCCTCAAGTTTCTGCCAAGCACCGAAGCTACAGTGGGAGAGAAGTTATATGGTGCAGCCACCCAGACCCTGCCTTTCCAGCCAATCGGACAAGGGAAACCCAAGACTCCAGATGCTGGAGCGGGGCAAGAGGACGGCTCTGAAAACAGCATGGGGAATGCTTGACAGAACACTCTAGAGTGGCTCCCATTTCTCTACCTGGATGATTTTGGAGAGCTCATCGAAAGAGTTCTTGCAATCTCCACAGTACTCCTGAGCCAGCTGCAGGATATACCGATTCACGCTGGCTGAAGTGGAGCTGATGCCCCCAGCCGTCCCCGAGTCGTCCTGCAATCCAAGAAGCTTGCTGTGAGTCCCCTGCTTCTGACCCAGAGTCCTCCCCACCTGCCGCTCTAGCTGGGGGTTACCTGCGGTTTTTCGGGGGCTGCCTCGTTTACTTTGCAGAGCAGGTTCTCCAGCTGTGGCCGGTGTCCCATCAGCTGGTGATATACTCGGTCAGCTTTGTCCAGGAGCGTATTGATGTTGGAAACCGCCTGGCAGGAAAAGACAGCGGCACATGTGAAGGCTTCTCCTTGAGTGATCCCAATTGCTAACCATTTCCTGAAATACTTCCCACAGGTCAGGCGCTGTATTTCACACATCCATTATTTCTATTCCTCACAATAATCCACAGTGTTTGATGTTATTTGTAATAACACACAACGTACTGTATAACAGCATATATGTAAGCATGCAATGCTTAGAGAAATCACTGACACTCAGTCACACACCAAAAAAGCACAACCGGAACTGGAACTTTTGTCCTTCTGACTCCACAGCTAAATGCTGTCCTGCTTCCCATGTGCTGCTTCTAGCAGCAATCCTAAAAGCTCCCCACTTTTTTTTTTTTTAAGATTTTATTTATTTGACAGAGAGAGAGTAGGCAGAGAGGCAGGCAGAGAGAGAGGAGGAAGCAGGTTCCCCACTGAGCAGAGAGCCCGGCATGGGGCTCGATCCCAGGACCCCAGGATCATGACCTGAGCCAAAAGCAGAGGCTTTAACCCACTGAGCCACCCAGGTGCCCCCAAAAGCTCCCCACTTTTGACTGCCACCTAATCCCCAGTCCCAGCACACCATGCAGACTGAGAATCAGCCCCCAGATAAGCAGACACTGAGGAAAGGCCCACAGCTGTAACACGACACATCTGCGGAACCAACGCAAGGCACTCATCTGACTCCTGCCTTTCCAAATCTAAAGTCATTTGCCCCTGCAGACATCCTAGTTCATTCCCAACCAACACTTCTCTGAAGTGCTACACAAAGCACGTGTTCCAATAAACCCTCTGCCATTATTTGCTCACCCCCAAAAGCTGGGCCCTGAAGAGAGAGCTGAGTTGAGGAAGACTCAGGAGAGAAGAAAAGCGTACTACCCTCCACCAGCCCTGCTACCCAAAGCTCACATTAAAGACACTGCCCTGAGTCTAGGTCGGACCCAGCCTCACCTTCTTCCGGTCTTCTTCATTCTCAATGGGATCCACTGCACAGCAAGGCTTCGCATAGAGCATAAAGTCGAAGCGAGCGTATTTACAGAATCCACAGGCATTGCAGAGGAAGGGATCCTTTTCGTCGTAGTTGATAGACCTGAAAAACCAAAGTGTTTGAGTCAGGGGACAGCAGAGGCTGGGATGGGGGAGGGGGACTATGAGTGCCACACACATTCTCTGGAACTGTATCGGGATGACAAGAGGCAAGGGTGACTCACACAACCAGGTAATAAGAAAAGAAGACCTGGATCTAAACCGAGGGACACCCCCCCACTCCCAGACCACCATGGGATGGACATGTGTACCATTCTTCTCACCCCCGCCTTCCAGCCTTGGACTCCACAGACCCATAACCCTCTAATTATGATGAAGGCAGCAGACACTGAAACTGCCCACACTGAGACTCCTGCAGGAGATACAAGGAACGTACATGGCCCTGGCCGGGACGCCACTCCCTCCCTCACCTGCACTTGTGACACTGGTAGACATTCTCTCCACAGTTGCCACAGACCCCCGGGTTGGCAGGGACGGAGGCGCTGCAGCGCGGGCACTGTAAGGTCTCTGTGGAGGCCTGGTAGTTCTCATAGAAGTCCGCAAACTCAATCATCAGGTTGGAGGCCACAATGGGCAGGGGCAGGTCGATCTTCACCTCTGTCTGCCCAGGGGTCAGTTGAACCTTCTTGGCCTTGTGCCAGCGGGCTGGCCTAGAAGAGACAGTGGCAGCTGGAGGGGCAAGGGCCTGAGAGCCATTCACGTACCCCTCCATGAGGGCAGTCTGAGGAGACAAAGAGCAAGACTGTCCTCATGCGTTCTCCTAAGGCAGTGAAATGGTTCCTTCTAAGAAAAGGAGATCTGGCAAGTAATAGCAACCTAATTTAAAAAACATTCTCTATAAAAAAGGATAGAACACAAATGCTTTAAGATGCTATACAAGATAATTTTTCAGAATCTAGAAAAACGACAAAGTCTGTATCAAGGGGAGACATTACTCTAAAAGTACGCCACCCTAAGAACCTCAAATCCTAAGAGGTGCCTTGTACCATGTGCCATGTAGAGGCAGAAAAAGAAAAGGCGTGTCATCACTTAGAATAATTATAGTAATTACAAATAACATTTATTGGCCACTTACTGTGTGCTAGATCTGTTCTCAGCACTTTACATACACCAAACTCAATCTGATCCTTAAACACCCTGAGAGTGGGCTGATCTCCACTTCACAGTTAAAGAAGCCAAGGCTGCACAGTTTCTCCCATGTCAAGAGACAGGAGTAGCAGAGCTGGGGTGCAGAGTCAGTTTTACCAGCTGCTGGGCTGACTCTACACAACAGAAAATTAAATCTTCCTTCTCCTCCAGAAGGGAATGGGTTATCCCAATGGGCAGCTTCTACCTGCAGATCACCAATGTGAACTGCTCCACAAAGGAAAAAAGCTTCCAGCAGGAAGAATTCCGCTTGCTGATGTGGTGAACTCTAGCTACATTCTGCCTCTCGGAATAATACCAATACTTCCGTTCCGTGCAGACCAGCTCTTCAAGCAGCACCTCCCCACATTCTCTAGCTGACAGCGACACCTGAGATTTCAACAAGAGCACTGTCCCCAGAAGTCAACACTCTACGCCATGCTGGCACCTTCTCTGGCACACACACAGTGTGCCCCCATTCAGGCACTGGCATACATGAGCTAGAAAGATCCAACACTGGCAGATACAGAGGAAACATGCCACGCAGAAATGGAAGGACTGATGTGCCAGAGAAGCTTCCTGATACTGCCTACTGCCTGCGCTGTGAGCAAACAGCATCTTAACCCAAGAAATGACCACTACTTCCCAACACAGGTGTTACATAAAACTAGAACTGCCCTAATTAACATGGTTAAGGAAAAGCCTGAAGTCCCCACTCAGCTTCCCCTCCTGTGACAGGCTGCTGAGTTGCTTCCTCAGACACCACAGGCTCCACTGGACAGGACTTTAAAAGAACCTCTGTCAACACCCTTAGGAACTGTGTTTCACTTCTGTCCCTAGTCAGGACTCCAGTGGGTAAGAGGACATACCAGGCCTCTCTCTAGGGACATGCTGCTTCACCCGAGTGCAGCCATCAAAGCCAACAACTGGTGTTAAGCCTGACAAGCTGCCCGTCCCCAAGTGTGCCGAGCCCGTACTTGTTCTTGAGCTCCACGATGGCCTGCACGGTGCGGTTGTTGTAGTAGAGGTTGATGGTCCGCACCATCTTTGTCCGTTTCAGATCCCCGATCTTCACCGTCACTTTGCTGATGGTGTGGCTGCCGATGAGCTTCACGACCTGCTGGGTGGTGGTGTACCGCGTGTCCACTTTAACGGAAGACAGCTTGATATACTAGACATGGGAGTAACACACAAAACACTGTGTCAGTTCAAGGCCACGGGTTCAAAACTGACCACTGCAGCCCACTCTTCATCCACGGACGAGGTTTCTATTCAAGGTGGTACGTGTGGCAGGTAAGCATTCACACCACTGGTGACTGAACACCCATGCGGCTACACTCAACCTCTGCAAACAAGAAACCCACGGGCCCTCCAAGCCTCACGGTCACCCAGGTGAAAGATGGCACTTACACAAAACGGCACCTCTGGATTATTACACACCAGGCAGGGATCGCTCTCCAGGTAATAGCCATCAAATTCCACTAAGCCAGACAAGGTGCTAAAGAAGAAACCAGTCTCAGCATAAGGAAGTCTTCATCTTAGAAAGCACTGAGCTTCACAAAGAAGCCACAAATGAGCCACAGCTCAACATTCCCTAAAGCGAGCCCCACCCTAGTAAGAACACAGGGGAAAGTAAGAAATCCCAATAGAGCCTTGAAGTCACAGGAAGAGAATTTCAACCAATCAACCCTTGATGTTTCCTATTTCTGAGCTGTTCTAAGGCCAGAGGAATCCTAAAAAGCGATATTAAAATTCGACTCCAAGAAATTTTACAATTAAATTTACTAAAAATCTTTGAATTGTATACTTAAAATAGGTGAATTCTGTAGTATATAAATGATGCCTCGATGAACTTTAGAGGGAAAAAAAATGAGTCACCATTAAACCAGGGAAGTAAGTTTTTTTTTAATATAGCCATTTTCTGGAAACCTATCTTACCTAACTTAGACGTAGACACTCGAAAATCAGAGGCATTCTCAAATGACTGCATACCAAAACCTAAACCAGCAGTTCTATTTTGAGTACCCTGTGTATGCAATGCCCCAGCTATGGGGGGGGGGGGATTCAAAGACCAAGCAGAGAGAGATATATCGATTCTTGGGTAAGAGAAAACGGATGTGGAGATAGCAACTGGGACTGTTAATGGCGCTTCAAATAGGGACAAAGCAGAACAAGCTCACTTGTAAATGTTGGAGTTGGGATGGTTGGTAAGAATATGGTTCTGAGTCCGCAGAATCTCCACAGCCTTCTGTGAATATTCCTTCAGCTGAAACAGAAGTCAATCAAGACCACATTAAAGCCCAAGAAAAAGTTACTGGAAAAAAGACTTTGGTCTTCTACTGTCTCGTTGATACTGCCCAAGAAGACCCCACCAGAGTCATACAAAGCTGGGCCTAACTCCTACAAGTTTCCACAATCTTTGCAACAGCCACTTTTCAGACCCTGTGGATGAAGGTAATTTTTATTCCCACGCAGAAGTAATGAAATGGTTATCCTGTTGCAGAGACATTTTTAGGGATGTTGTCAGGGTTGCCAGGAAAACCAGGGGGACACCTTCTTTCCAAAAGCAACTGTAATGGGCTGTATTATCCTCCCCACCTGATCTCCTGCTGGCTAAGGCAAATTCAGCCTGTACTTAGTTGTGTGTGTCATCTGTGTGGGACACATGGTGTCTGTGCTTAAGATCCATCTCAAGATTTTTCACATGGGTACCCCCTATGCAGGTTGGTCACGATGTCCTTAACTCAAGAGAAAAAAAGGACAAATACACAAAGTTAGCCCCTCTAACCACATATCAGCTGTTACCTTCTTCTCTGTTTGTGGGGTTTTCAAGGAGAAATAGCCTAGCAGGTCCACAAACTGGGCAGCCTTACGACCGTAGGCTGGGAGTTCTGGCCATATGGACCACATCAGATCTAGCAGGAGTTCCTGTTGAGATTTGCTAGAGTTTCTGTAGATAAAGGACAGTTCATGTTACCAAGCAGAAAACCCTGAGGTTCCTTTTATTTATCAACAAGGCCCAGGTATTGCTCCCGTAGATATGTCTACCTCCCCACAGCGAGGGTTTAAGTTCGAATCACTTTGCACTCTTTCAACAGCAGATCCTAACAGGTGTAGCTCAGTTCCTTTCCTGTCTTTAGAAGGTGGCCTAAAGAGTCAAGCCTGGTCACTTTACAAACGTCTCAACAGAGCCCTCTCAGGGAATAAGTGATCATGTCTTGCTTATGATGTCAGTTTAATGGCTAAAAGCAGATAACCAGATGAAGACATCTGTAAGTCAAGGGAATCCAGGCTGATGTAAATACGGGCACCGTGACCGTGAGTGTGTAACACAACGCAAGACAGAACTACATCAACCGCTCATCTCCTGGACCCATGCAGACCATCAAAACTTAGCCCGGGACCCTACCTGTAGATGTGCAGGGTCAGACAGTGGGCCTGCCAGCGCACCGAGGAAGAATTGGACTCTAACAGGAAGCAACGCAGGAACTGAACCAAGGTCTCCTTATCAGCAAATTTGTTCAGCTGGTTCACCAGAGCTGTGCACAGCTGGTCCTCCTGGCTGCCCGAGCTCTCACCTGCAAGATCATGGAAGACCCGAGGACTGGAGAGCAGGAAGTAGGCTCTAGGGTCTTAGAGCCAGTGCTACCAGATGGAGAGGGAGGGAATCTAAGAGTTGAGAGTTTAGTTTCTTCAACTAAATGGTTCTAATTTGAAAACAACTTTTACTGGTTTATTGGAAAGCCAAGGCCAGCCCCATATGAGACATGCGACAGTTAACGCTACCAAAAAAGCACAGGGAAAAGTGCCGACACAGGCCTGGCACTGAGCACACGCACAGCCACCCTGGAGGGACACCGAACACGCACACAGCCACCCTGAGGGACACCGAACACGCGCACAGCCACCCTGGAGGGACACTGAGCACGCACACAGCTACCCTGGAGGAGGCATTTCCTTTCAGAGGTTTGCTACCCAAAACAGCTAGTTGAGTAATTAATTGGGAAAAGGTAAGCCACCTCCACTGCTCTCCACCCCGATCACCCATCCTAGGCCTCCAAGGACCATGAAAAGCAGTGAAGCAGAAGAGCCTTTTGTCTTTCTGATAATAAGGAATCAGCTAAAACATCTTCCGTATGCAGAGCATTTAAGCGTTCACAAAGCACATCTGCAAGCATCATTTGACACTGACAACCTCTCCACGCGACGAGTGTCATTTATTATTTCACAGGAAAACAAACTTGGCTTATTAAAACCATTTAGTACACTTTGACCATTCCTTGGGATGGGAAGCCACATGTTCAAGGTGTAACTGACAAGGACACGAAAACTGGACACTGGAGAGCATGAGAATTATAGGTCCTAGTAAATCGGAATAAAAGCGCTTTCTGGGGGCGCCTGAGTGGCTCAGTGGGTTAAAGCCTCTGCTTTTGGCTCAGGTCATGATCTCGGGGTCCTAGGGTGGAGCCCCGCATCGGGCTCTCTGCTCTGCGGGGAGCCTGCTTCCCCCTCTCTCTCTGCCTGCCTCTCTGTCTACTTGTGATCTGTCTGCCAAAAAAAAACTAAAAAAAAAAAGCCCTTTCTAAAGAGGAGCATAAGCCATGTGATCCAAGAAAAATCAGAACACCTCGCCCAGGTCACCAAGACAAGAGAGTGACGCTTACCCTCTTTCTCCTTTTCCTTTTCTTCTTTCTTGCTCTTCTTTGTGGAGGACTTGGACTGCGTCGTGGCCTGTCCAGAACTGGCAGCCACAGGCGCTGCAGAGGAGGAGGCACTCGAGGAGCCGGCCGAGGCCGCCAGGGCGGCGAGGACTTTGCTGCCACATAGGGCACAGGAAAGCAGCTGCAGCAGCACCGGGGACACCCCCTCGTCCACCAGGAAGCTGACTTGGAGGAGGAAGTACAGGACAGCTGCAGGCAGAGGAGATGGGGGCTCAGCTCAGACACAAATGCACCGGACGGACACACCGCAGGAGCTGTGTCTGCCTGCGGCCAGGACAGCTCCCCTCCCCTCCAGCTTGTACTCCGAGTCCTCTCTGCCAGATGTTGCCCAGAACTCCCGCCCTCTGTAGAAATGAGCTGGTAAACGTCCTAAGAGCTACCTAAGGATCGACTCCCAGCCTCCACTTCTTCAACTAAGACGATTCTCTAGACTCCACAGGCTCCTCTTTAGCTTTCGCTCCACAATCTGGAGGTCAGTGACTCCTACTGTACCTCCATAGCACCCCACATTTTATCTATGACCCTTATCGCTCTGAAGTTCTGACTTGTCTTCTCAGCTGAACAAGAGTTCTAAGAACTTGAGAGGTCTTAGTTCTTAGTGTCTTAGTGTCTCGCTCATAGCCTCATCTCTGGTCTCCAGTTCAGTGCTTGGCACAGGGCAGGCCTCAATAAACAGTTCTCAAAGAGATGAATGAATGAACAACCACCACCAAAAGTCGCTGCACTGCTTACAGTCGTCTTTGATGCAGAATTTCTGCCAGTTGATGGTTCGCTGGGCAGCAATCTCAGCACAAGCCTTCAGGTGCTCCATCTGAAATGGAAACCGACCTCCACAACTGAGTAGGGCCACCAAGCAGCCTGCACCTACCACACCTGCTGCCTTGAGGGGTCTATGCGAGGCTGCTGATCTAGTGCCCCGGGGAACCTGGGACCAAGGCCCCACCCACACTGTCGCTCTTACTGAGCCTCCTCCATTCAACTCCTACCACACAAATGCCTTTGTTTGCAGGGGCCCGTCACACCACTCAGTAAAGCAGCAGAAAAGATAGGCCACGATGAGAAACTACAATCCAGTTTACTTTTTTCTTTTCTTTCCTTCCTCCCCTCCCAGTTTACTTTTTTCTTGTGAAAGCACAATAGCAAGGACACTAGTTTAGGAGAATACCGAAGACATTCTCACCTAGAGGCTTCCTTGCAATATACTGTTTGCTTCCCGGAAGTCCAAACAATTTACCTTCAGACCCATCATTTCTTTAGTATTCAAGGGCAAAAATCAGAGGTTGGCAAATTCCAGGTCAATCCTGCCCGTATGAGCCAATGACACAGGTAAGAAGCCCAAACCACTCCTCCTCATAATGGAGGTACCACTACCAGGTGGAAGCGGGAATGGTGAGGGGGAAATCACAGACCCTGAAGCCAACTACACTTCATATGCAGCATTATGGACCCACCCTGAGCTCGACTGCAACTGTGACGTTCTCTGAATATATAAAAGCCCTGTACTCCTCCAGCCTACTGCCCACCTCCCTGAGCCGCATCACATGAGGCTCCCTGCCCCACCGTCCCCCTCGCCACTCGTACCAGGCTGATGAGTGTGTCATACTGCAAGGCAGAGCCTGAGCTGGCTGTAACCACACTTGCTCGGAGGAATATCCCCTGTTCCTCCAACAGCTTCTTGATCCCACGCACGTGGGAGTCCAGCGTGTGCAAATCCCGGAGCTGGCGGTACTTCTCCTTTGACCCACAGATGAAGAGCAGAAGTTTGCGGACTTGACGGCGCACAAATGGAGTTTGCTGGATCATCAGGTACTTGAGAGGAAAGGCAACACAGAGAGTCAGTGACTCAGGAACTGTGTCAGCAGTAGTGCCCTGGGTTTTCTTGAACTTTTGTTAGAAACTTGTAAGAAACACACACCAAGCTATTTCCTCATAGCCAAGCTAGACTCTAGTGAATTCAGTACTCCTTACAGAGTGGACAGGAAAAAGAAAACTGTCAAAGAGGGGGAAACAGCAATACTCCCGCTCCCCTCCTGGGAGTCCTTTAGAATCTACAAGGAAGCTGGCTTCCACTCCAGCCCACCCAGAATGAAATGGTCAGGAAAACATCTTCAAAATCTTTCAGGTCAAAGAAGTGGGGAAAAGGTTAGGTTGTTGCTCCATCTATACAACCCAAAATGGTCATTTGGGGCTTGCTAACATGTCAGTCTTCCCAGAGTAAATCTTAAGCTCGCTGTGATAACGCGACGGCAGCTAACTGTGAGCTACCGTCCCTCAGCTGTCTCCAACCTCCCCCACCAACCCCGGCTACACAGTGCTCTGCGATGGCCGGCCCAAAAGTGCACCAACTACACTGCTTCTCTGCCAGCCGGCTCCCCATCAGGTCCTGCCAAGAGGGAACGAAAAGGGACACCAGAGGGCCCGAGGAAAAAACACTGGCTCCTTCCTGTCTGCCTGCTACCCTGACAGCAGCCCTTCGTTCCGGCAGCCTCCATCACCTCTCTGGTATTCAAGGACAAACCAACTACAGTTGGTTCTAATCATCGGCTTTTTTCCATCCTCCCAGAACCAACCGCATGACATCCCCTCACAGTTCCTGGGGTATCAGAAGCAGCAGCCCCTCCTCAGGTCCACCAGACCGAATTCTCTTCAGACACAGGTCTGCTGGCGGCGGCTGCCTGCAGCTAGGGTCTCTGTGTTACTTCAACATTCCCTGTTTTTCTTTTCGGATCCTTAGTGGCCGGTCAGCCAACTCCCTACATTAAATCTCTCTGTAATTTAGCACATTTTCTGTTTTCCAGACAGGATCCAACTTATTAAAAACTCATCCCTTACCATCATATACAGAAACAGGCAAACGTACAGAATCAGAAACTAAAGCCATGGCTTGCTCTGACAGCCATCTTCCACAGCTTCACCACACAGCTCACCTGGCACGCAAGACCTACATGGCGGGAGTGGCGCTGCGAGGGGAAACGCTTCCTGACAGTGAAGACGGAAGGGGGCCATAAAGGCCATCAGAGCCAGGGTGCCTGGGTGGCTCAGTTGGGTAAGTGTCTGCCTTTGGCTCAGGACGTAATCCTGGGGTCCTGGGATCGAGCCCCGCACTGGGCTCCTTGCTCAACAGGGAGCCCGCTTCTCCCTCTCCTCCTCACGCCACCCCCCGTGCTTGCATCCACATGCGCTCTCAAATAAATAAATAAAATCTTAAATAAAAGAAAAAGAAAAGGAAAAAAAGGCAGTCACAGCAATGTCCTCTCCTTGACTGGCGCATTGCCTGGGCTTCACTTACCTCTGAGAGAAAGTAAAACCACGAATGATCAAAGACAGGAGGTGGGATTCGGGAGTTCGTATCGGCAATCTTCTTGATTTGGTAAGGAAGCCTCAGGACCATCTCTGTCAGAAGCTGAGTATAGGCCTCAAACACATCAGCAGCATGACCCTGGGGGAAGAACATCTGTGTAAGAACCTGTGACGGACAGGTGTCCACGACCACGGTCAGGAAAAGGGCTGGCTTCCTGCTCATTAGGCACAGCTTATACCAGAGCTGTAAACGGTATCTTTCAAAGCTGGAGCCATCACTGCCCGACAGCTTGGTTTAAACCCAGCAAGGCCCCAGGCTCCAGGACACAGACCTCACTAGTCTCAAAAGTCCCAAAATTACACTCTGGGTTTTGCCCCTGGGCTGACTGTACTTTGCTTACACAAAAATTAAACTTCTAATGGGAAAAACAGTGGCAGTGAAGGATTTCTGACTTCCTGTGAGAGATGCAGTCTATGCCCCAGAACCAAAACCTTCTAGGCTATCAAGAGACATTAAATAAACTGGGTGGCTCAGTCAGTTGGGCAGTCAACTCTGGATTTCAGGTCAGGTCATGATCTGAGGGTCCTGGAATAAAGCCCCACCTCAGGCTCCGCGTTCAGCGGGGAGTCGGCTTGAAGATCCTCCCTCTCTCTCTGCCCCTCCCCTCACTCACTTGCATGCGTGTGCACACGCATGTGCTCACTCTTTCTGAAATAAATCAATCTTATAAAAAGAAAGAAACCAACCACCCAACCAAGGCAGCCGGGATCACTTAACGCATAGCCCACAGAGAAGGGGGAGCTGAGGGGGTGAGGACGGTGGACGCAGCAGCTATCCTGCAGGCCACATGGTCCAACAGGAAGAGCCTACAAGAATTTGGGGCACGATGTGTCTCACGTATTCAACCACCAGTTCCTCATCGGGTCTTTGCCAAGCAACTAGGGGTGCAAACAAGGGGAAGATGCCATGTGTGCACAGGGCACTCTGGGGACCGAGGGCAAGACCATCGCGATCTGACCTGCTAGCAGGAAGTGCATGTTGGGGAGGTTTTTCCCAGGACCCAGTGTGTGAGCCGGGTCTTGAAAGACGAGGAATTAACTCAGAGGGGAAGCAAGCGATGCAGAGGGAGAGCAGCTCAGGAGGACAGGAAATAGGAAGGCAGTATGCCGCATCTGGGGCAAGGCACAGGACGGGGGCTGCATGCCCGGGGCAGTAGTGACATAGCTAGAGAGTTAAGTTCATAGCTGGGGTACTCGAAGAACTTTTTGGCCTAAAAGTTCTAAAAAACCAGCAAAGGTTAAGAAAAGAGAAGAACATGATGCGATTCACATTTTACGAAAGTTCTATCCATGTCACAGTCAAAGCAGTTGGGAGTGCGCCGCGAGGAGCACTCGTGCCACTGCCCAGACACAAATGTGCAGAAAAGGCACTGATGATGGACGTGGACAGGCCCTGGCACGCTCAGCGCTGGGCTTTCCTGCGTCAGGTCAGCCAGTGCTCACAACAACCCTACACAGCAAACCCCGTGTGGAGCCTCGGTTTCCAGGTGTGCAAACCGAGGCACACGAAAGCTGCACATAACTTGTCCGAGCTTCCCAGCTGGTAAGCAGGAATGCTTGTTCCCAAACTCACCTGATCAGAAAGCCCATCTTCTCAACTAGCTCCCTCCATGGCCTCTGACGACAGCAGGGGGTGTTCCTGACACACACACACACACACACACACACACACACACACACACCTGTGACATTACCCTGCTCCCCTTTTTCTAAGGAACTTAACATGAAAGGACAGGTCTATCTGATTTCACTCAGTTCCTCTGCTTTACAGTCACGAGTCCAAACCCCGGCAGGAGGGCGGGAGAAGTGGTTACTCACTAAACGGCAGCAAGCCCAAAGCCCCCCAGGGCCCGCGGTCTGCCTCCGGCAGCTCCTTGCCCGGGTCCTTCAGCCCTACTTGCAGAGGAGGAAAGTGCTCTGGAGGAGGGCAGGAGCGGTCCTTCGTCCGGGGAAAGGCCTCACCTTCACATACTGGCGGAGGAAGAACGGGCTCATGTCGGGCGGGGATGAAGTGGTGTGCGGTTTCAGCAGCTGGCTGGTGGCCACGGGCTCCTCGTCGTTCTGCTGGCTCTTCCAGTACTCCAGCAGCGATCTGAGCACGTGCAGGCAGTAGTCCACAGCGCCGGAGCTCAGCAGGGCCGCTGCTGTGGCGCTGGAGATGAGGGAAGACGACTGGGGGAAACAGGGAAGGGGGCAGAAGAGCTTGTAAGGCTGCTGGGGGCAGGGGCAGGAAACCCACCAGGGACAGTCTCAGAGTGGGCCGCTGGGGGAGGGAGCTCGTCTCTTGAGTTCGAAGTCCCCCGACTAACTCAAACACTCCCCATCTCTTTCCAACAATGGCGTGTTAGGAACCAACCCACCACAGGTCCCGGCTCTACTCGCCCACGCGCACATGCTACAGGCCAAGGGGGTCAAGGACTGGACACCTTTCCCCTGGGAGGGGCAGGTTCTCTCCTTCCCTGGGCAACCAGAAAAGAAGCCCATTTCAAGGAGAGAGAAAACTTTGTACTCCAAGCACTTTTTAGCAGCCCCACCCTCCAGACAGGGGCTCTCCCCACCAAACCAGCTTCTAAAGGAGATGGGGTAAGTGGTCCCATGAATAAAAAAAGCAGGAGAAAAGCCACTGTCAATAAAGCCATTAGGAGAGCCTTGCCAATCCCCGCAAACCCCACAGCCCATAAGCTCATTAAGACTGGATGCCGTCCAGCCTCCATTTCTTCCTTCTCTGCTTTGTGTTAATCTCCTTTCCACCACACACTCCACTTTCTCTCTGCTTTATTTCCACACCTTATGGCAACACACCGCAGGGGAATCCTCTTAGCCACCCATGCCTGACAGAACAGTCCCCTCTTGTCAGTCGCGGAACTTCCAAACCCCGTAACCCCCCAATGGAGGGGCCGCTGGCAAAGATCAGCGCTTGGAAGGGACTCTGGAAAGGTGGTGGCTCTGCTCTTAAAGAAGTGACAGCCTGGACTCCTTCTCCTCTACAGCGACAATAGCCTATTCTAACTATCACCTCTGCCCGCAGCTCTAGCTGACAATCCTCTTGCCTTTCCCCGCACCCCCTTTGTGCTCAAAGCGACAGTACCTCGCAGACGGAAGACTTGGATCCGGATTTGGTCCGGGACATGAAGACACTCAGGAGTCTCATTACGACCAGATGGACTTCATTCAGGGCACTGCGCTCGTTCTTTCTGGAGACGTCCTGCAGGCAGACGCGGAGCCCAGAAGCCCACACTTACTTTAAGCTTGAGGCGTCCACTCAACAAGGTTCCCCTCCGCCTACCAGCACTAACTGTTCCTCACATGGAATTAGAGGCAAAACAGGTGCCCACAGGACTACATCCGGATGACCTAGAGCCCAATACACTTAAGAGGCTGTATTAAGAGACAAACAACTAATTTACTGTTTTCAGCTTCGGGAACTACAAAAGGTCCATGAGGGCAGGCACTCAGTCTGTTTCTCATTTACATCCATATCCAACAGGAGGCCTGGGCCGAAGAAGGCACTGGAGCCTTCGGTGGGTGGTTATCCCTGAAACTAAGTGAAGTTCCTCTAAGAGAGTGGACCTCAGTCCCTGTTTCTCACATGTCAGGACTTTCCAATCTTACCTTTTTGTCCATGCCCAGTTCAGCAATTAGCTGGGACAGCAGGTTGTCCAGGGCCCCCTTGTCTTTCTCATCTTCTCCATCCAGATCTGTAGTGAGCATCAGGATGACCTGAAAGTCAATAGAGAGAGAAAACATGAGCACCAGGACCCTAAAGAGGACTCCAAACACACAGGGTTCAGAGGAAATCCCAATCTTCCTGACTACCCAATCAATCATAAATGTAATCCACGAAAAGATCCTAAATCCCAAGGTATCCAAAGGTCTTTAAGTGTCTGGAGTCAGAAGAGTCTATTTTGGTACACGCCACCCTTGGCATCACAAAAAATGTTTTGCAAAGAGTTTGCAAAACGAATCGACTAAACTACATTATAACCAACCAAAGTGGCTTAACAGAGGGTGAAGTGCTATGCTCAAAAGTAAAGAACTTTCCGCTTAAGGGGACGGCAGCTAGTGGGAGAACAGCTAGCGGACCACACTCCAACACGGTGTTAATGAAGACTCACTATACACTGAGAATCTCGGGGCCAGACATTTGCTCCTGGCTCTGTCAATAACTAGCTGGATGACTGCAGGCATCTCTTTCAATTCTCTGACCCTCGGCCTTTTCATCTACAGCATTAAGGGCTACAACTTGCAGTTCAAAATTGCATTCCATTATTCTATGACCTAACACCAAACAAAGCCTTATAAAGCCTCTAGAAGAGAGAAGTGAGCATGCTGAAGGGTGGTCCGACCACAGTGGGACAAACCCAGGCGAACTGAGGGATACCTGCATGTACGGGATGGCCCGGACACCTCCAACATTTCGTAACTGGGGCAAGGTTTGCAGTAGTCTCTCCAACAGCATCAGACGGACCATGTGCAGTCTAAAAGGCCAAGGAAAATACATGAGATGTGAGCTAGTTCACAACCAGTGAAAACCGGCTGAAAACAGTTCTTTCCTCCTGCTACCAAGGTAAACAAAAAGCCTACTGCTTAGAAACAATCCTACCATTAGCAAAATGTTCAGAAATGCCGATCTGGTGACACCACCAACACAGAAGGAAAAATCTCGCTCTGTTAAAAGGAACGAACTAGTCCAAAATACAACGGATGGCCCTGAAAACCTGCTACAGGAAAAAAGTTAGCATTTCTCAAGCAATCAGCCCTAGGTGTTCTCAGTAGTGCACTCTGTGGCCTTTTCCAACACATGACCCCATCCTGCCTCCCGGCACTATCTTCTGGGAGCCCTCCATCTACAAAGTCTGCGTCGTCCAGTGGCAGTGACCCAGTCCTTTTTTTTTTTTCTTGCTTCCCGGAAAGTCTGGCACTGCTTTACCCTCTCAACTCGCCTACCATTTTTCCTAGTGGAAAATTCAATCTCAACTCTACCCTTTCCACCCTGGACCCATGAATTCTCCCATATATGCAGGTGGGCACTAACGTGGCGGGGCTTCCCTACTGTATGTGTGCCTCTGGCGCTCTAGTAAATACACTGATTCGAGAGAGGACCGAAATGAAAAGGAATTAAGTGCAGTCCTGATGACAATCTGGTTGGCAGTCCCAACTAACGCACAATCTTACACAGATGAAGAACACATTTGTGGAATCGATTACTGCCTTCACTCTCATAGTTCATAAACTGTTCTTGATTCATTTTACTTTACAGACTGTGTATAATAAACCACAGGTGTACATATGCCTAAAAAACTGATTTTCATGTGTAACATATACCTAGGAGATAACTAGATTATTTTCAAAATATTAAAATTTCAATTGATGTATGGGGTCTTACTTGATTGATAAATGACCATGATTCCAAAAATAACTCAAAGGAATGAGCTATTAAAAGTCCTTCAGGGGCACCTGGGTGGCTCAGTGAGCTAAAAGCCTCTGCCTTCAGTTCAGGTCATAATCCTGGGGTCCTGGGGTGGAGCCCTGCATCGGGCTCTCTGCTCAGCAGGGAGCCTGCTTCTCCCTCTCTCTCTGCCTGCCTCTCTGCCTACTTGTGATCTCTGTCAAATAAATGAATAAAATCTTTTTTAAAATAAATAAATAAATAAATAAAAGTCCTTCCAAATACAGTCACACGTAAAAGTTCACACATACATCCAAAGAATAAAGCAAGCTGTGTGGGGACCACATGAGTAAGAATTGCTCAGGAATGGAACGCCTGGGTGGCTCAGTGCGTTAAAGCCTCTGCCTCCGGCTCGGGTCGTGGTCCTGGGGTCCTGGGGTCGAGCCCCACATCGGGCTCTCTGCTCAGCGGCGAGCCTGCTTCTCCCTTTCTCTCTGACTACTTGTGATCTCTGTCTGTTAAATAAATAAATAAATAAATCTATCTTAGAAAAAAATTTTAAAAAATAAAAATAAATAAAAATAAAAGAATTGCTCAAGAATGTACAAGACACAGCAAAGAAAAGTAATAGGACAACGGCAGCTCAAATTCAGCAGTTCAGTGTCTACTTGCAGGATAAAACAGCAAGCTTTGAGATGGATGCAAGTCTTCAGATTGGCAGAACATACTTGTGAATGCACGTTTATCAGAGAAAAAGGCAACAAAATGAGCAGAGTCTAGACCTGGACCAAGATGCTGCCAGACTACAGCTTTTTAAACTCTTAGAATCTAACAAAAAAAGTAAACCCTATACCAAAGATTACAGGTTCCATTTCTTTAATGACTTAAAAACAAATTAGTTACTATATTATTTAAAGTAAGTCATTTAATAATTACTCGATTAACTTATCCTTGAAAAAAAAAAAGTATAATTATAACCACATTAGGGGCGCCTGGGTGGCTCACTTGGTTGAGTGTCTGCCTTTGACTCAGGTCATGATCGCAGGGTCCTGGGATCGAGCCCTGTTGTCAGGCTCTCTGCTCTGCAGGGCGGGGGTGAGGGGGGAATGGCTGCTTCTCCCTCTCTTCCCCACTCCTGCTCTCTCTTGCTAGCTCTGTCACTGTCTCTCTCTCTCTCAAATAAATAAACAAAATCTTAAAAAAAAAAAAAAAAAAGACACTTTAGACTTCTACTACTAACATGGCTAGGTTACCTAAAACAGTCCTCCTAAAAAACATCAAAAATCCAAAAAAGACAGAAATCATTTTAGAAGCAATGTGGTGTCTCAAGAAACTTGAAAGGATTGAAATCACACAGTATGTTCCCCAACCATAGTAAATTAAATTGGTAACAGAAAAGTAATTAGAAATTCCCCAAAGGTTTGGCAATTAAGCCACATACTTCTAAATATCCCATGGGCCAAAGATGAAAATTACAACAGAATTTAGAAAACATTCTGAACTGAATAGCAATAAAAATACAACACATCAAAATATATGGGCCCCAGCCAAAGCAGACTTTAAAGGGAAGTTCAGAGAGAAATACCTAGTTTCAAATACATATTTAAAATGAAAAGTTTGGGATGCCTGGGTGGCTCAGTAGGTTAAGCAACTGCCTTCACCTCAGGTCATGATCCCAGGGTCCAGGGATCGAACCCCGTATCAGGCAGGCTCCTTGCTCAGTGGGGTGCCTGCTTGTCCCTCTGCCTGCTGCCCGCCCCCGCTTGTGTACATGCTCGCTCTCTGACAAATAAATACTTTTAAACATTTAAAAAAAAATAATAATAAGGGGTGCCTGGGCGGCTCAGTGGGTTAAGCCTCTGCCTTCGGCTCGGGTCATGATCTCAGGGTCCTGGGATCGAGCCCTACATTGGGCTCCCTGCTCAACGGGGAGCCTGCCTCCCCCTCTCTCTCTGCCTACTTGTGATCTGTCAAATAAATAAATAAAATCTTAAAAAAAAAAGAACGCATTATTTAAAAAATAAATAAAATTTAAAAAATAAAATAAAATGAAAGGTTTAAAATCAGTGATTCAAGTTTCTATCTTATTAAGCTAAAAAAAGAAGAAAAAATTAACTCTCAAAAGATAAGGTTCCATAAAAGCTTATTAAGCAAAGAAAGGAAATATGAAGAATGAAAATAAAACAGAAGAATTGACATAAAACAGAAAAGCCAAAGTTGGTTCCTTGTAAATAAAGTTGGTAACTCCAAGCAAAACTGACCTTTGAAAAAAGAACACACATATAAGTTACCAACATTAAAAATGAAAAAAGGTGCATCACTACAGACCCTAAAGACATTAAAAGGATGATTTAAAAAAATTATGGGGGCTCTTGGTGGTTCAGCTGATTAAGCATCTGACTCTTGATTTCGGCTCAGGTCATGATCTCAGGGTCCTGGGATCGAGACCTGCATCAGGCTCCCTCTCTCTCTAACTGCCTCTCTGCCTACTTGTGATATCTCTCTCTCTGTGTCAAATAAATGAGTAAAATCTTAAAAAAAAAAAAAAAAAAAAAGCCCAGAACCAGATGACTCCACTGCCGAGTTTTTACAAGAATTTATAGGTGTAATAACAACGACATCACACGAACTCTTCAGTTTTTTTCTTGCTTCCAATAGTCGAACGCTTAACTGACTGAGCCACCCAGGAGCCCTATATTTCATGTTTTATGCCCGCTACTCAAATAGATCTTAAGAAGCCAAAAATAATTAAGCACAGTGAATTTTTTTTAAAGAAAAAAAGATACCATGAGATATGGAAAAAAGACTATGATAGTAAAACTATGTAAACAGAGTCCCAGGAAGAAAAAAATGACAGAAAATGAGGCAGAAGCAATATCTAAGGAGACTAATAGATGAGCATTTTTTAGAATAAAAGACTCTAACCCAAACATTCAGGAGTCCCTGAAGTAGAATAAGCAGAATAAATGTAAAGAAATCTATCCTGGGGCGCCTGGGTGGCTCCACTGGTTAAGCGTCTGCCTTCGGCTCAGCTTATGATCTCAGGGTCCTGGGATCCAGCCCCACACATGGGTCTCTGCTCAGCGGGAAGTCTGCTTCTCCCTTTCCCTCTGCCACCTCCCAATCGTGCGTGCACACATCCTCGCTCTCTCTCTCTCAAATAAATAAAATCTTAAAAAGAAAAAAAGAAATCCATCCGAACTATATCCTAAATAAAGATCTTATAAACAGCAGTAAGACAGTATACTCAAATAAACAGCGGTTATGATAGCAGGTCACTTCTCACTGACAGTAACAGTGGATATCATTTTCAATTTGTGGGGAGAAAAACTACCAGCACAAAACTATATACCCATCAAAAACATGCCCACAAAATGTGAGCTGAATGAACACATTTCCAGACTAAGAAAATCTGCGATTGGTGGTGACCCATCCCTCATGGAAAATCTAAACGATGCACTTCAAGAAATGATCCCAGATAGAAGGTCTGACACGCACATGCAAATATTGAGCACAGAAAGTGGTACGCATGTGAGTAAACGTGAACAAACACTGACCACACAAACTGTACAAAAGAGCAATAGTACCTTGAAAAAGCTTCAAAATCCTTTTTTGAAAAAGAATTAAAACACACAAAAATAACAGCTTAAATTGGTAAGAAGGGGTCAAATCTTCCAAGGTCCTCTATATTATGCAGGAAGAAGATGCAGCTGTGAGATAAATTTAACTTTGGGTAAGTCAAATTGTACATGGTGAAATGACCAGGGTAACCACCAAAGACTTGAAACAGTGAACAACCTGCAAATGTAGGAGAGGGGCAGAAAAAAGAAAAGAAAAAGGGAGGAAAACATAGCGAACTGACCCAAAAGAGGACTGCGAAGACAAAAAACATAGAAACAGGCAAAACAAATAAGAAGCAGGAAGTAAATGGTAGGCATAAATTCCAATTCATCAGTAATTAACACTTATCACAAATGAACTTAACTGTTTCAATTCACAAGCAATGGCAGACTGGATTAAAAATGTTTTAAATAAATTTCAAAAAACAAAAAATCACAAAGATTACATCTCCAAACACATGGAATTAACCTAGGCATCCTGTTAAGAGAAAAAGAAAAAGATTAAGTAAAAACCCCTTTATGGTATAATGTTAAAAAACAGACTCCATCAAAATATCATCATTTAGGGGCGCCTGAGTGGCTCAGTGGGTTAAAGCCTCTGCCTTCAGCTCAGGTCATGGTCTCACGGTCCTGGGATCGAGCCCCGCATTGGGCTCTCTGCTCAGCAGGAGTCTGCTTTCCTTCCTCTCTCTGCCTGCCTCTCTGCCTACTTGTGATCTCTGTCTGTCAAATAAATAAATCTTAAAAAAAAAAAAAATATCATCACTTAGTGGAGCCAGAGGTCACCCTCATCCAAGAGATGTTCCAAGAACTGAAGCTGAAACAGTAGGAAACAGGGAGTATAGGAGACACTCCTTGATGTCCTCTGAAAATGTCTTATGCCTGCCAGTTTCAATGACCTTTTATTTGGATAGAAATCATTGAGTCCAAAATGCTAGTTATTTCTGTACTGCACTAATGTGAAAATTTGGGGCCTCGACAAATTTAACAAACATTAGATCACAAATGTATTTCTCCAGTCTCCCCTTCTCAGTTAACAGCTATGTTCACTCCACCAATCCAGTAGCAACCACCACCAGAACTTCTTGAAGGGGACAGAGCAAGATTTTATAGATTACTTTCAGTTTGCCAAATGCCCTCCCACTGGTATTTCTAGACGTAAATATGTATTTGGTCTGCCTTATTTCTCTGTTACCTTGTAGACACACTGAACAAGGAGCCATTTCTAGCATATATGTAATAGCCATCACTGTTGAGCCTAGAAGAGTACCACTTGTAAAGAGAATGCTACAAAGTGAGTTTATGGGTAATGATGAAACAAGAGAGAGCTGAGCAGGAGGATACACGTTTTCAAGACAATCATTTTACAGTGATAAGGGATACTGGGGGCCCTTAAGAGAAGAAACATGTTGTATTCTCTCCGCAGTTAATCTGATTTAATTCTAATTAGGACAAAGAAGACAGGCCTAGAATGCCTCCTACGATCTTGAACCGTTTCCTGAGTTTATTACCTGTATATTAAAAAAAAAAAAAAAACACTATTAACATCTCTCCACCTCCTGCAACTGATCCATCACCTTATTCCCGAAATACTCTCCCATAGCCTCCTGACTGCAAATGACCAGGTCCTAACCTGTTGCTAGTGTGGACATCGCCTTCCCCTTCCCCTTCGCCTTCTCCCTCGGAGCCATCTCCCTCCTGGTGTCCGGTGGTGGTGCTGATGGCGCCAGTGCTTGAGCTGACACTGCCTGGTCCAGCTGGGTGCCCCTCCACCGTGGCATCACCATAAGCACTGCTCCGGCCAGATACTAGAGGGAAATGGTTAAAAAAAAGTGTAAATCAAATCCTCAAGCATGACAGAATCCAATACACTCTGAAGTCAGCAATAGTTCAGAGACGCCTGTTCAGAGAATTTTTTCTTCTCTGTGAAGAAGAGAATAAATAACGACTGAATTCAAGATTCTGGCCCCAGAGCACTATGCTACAAGACTCTCAGGGCAGCCCCTCACCCTTCTGCGGTAGGTAAGATCCACCTACAAGAACAACCTCTGCTGTTGATATATTTCCATCTCCTAACCCAGGGGAAATGTACACTGACTTGGGAATCTAGGAATTATCAGCTACTCTTAATCCCTTCCCTAAAATATTTTGCTATCTGATTTTTAACCACAGGCTGGTTTATAAGGTCAAACCAAAACGGCATGCTTCCTCATTCCACAGCCCCACCGTGTCAGCCGCAGACAGTGAAGGCAGCCCGCTATGTTAAGAGGAACACTGCCTGGGGCGCCTGGGTGGCTCAGTGGGTTAAAGCCACTGCCTTCGGCTCAGGTCATGATCCCAGGGTTCTGGGATCGGGCCCCGCATCGGGCTCTCTGCTCAGCGGGGAGCCTGCTTCCTCCTCTCTCTCTCTGCCTGCCTCTCTGCCTACTTGTGATCTCTGTCTGTCAAATAAATAAATAAAATATTAAAAAAAAAAAAAAAAAAGAGGAACACTGCCTGACAGCTTCCCCCAACAGAGGGGACAAAAGCCACAGTATGATGGATTTCAAGGTCATACCATAACTATTTTAGATTACTCCCGATTTGGGATAACACATATCCTTGCTTTCTTCCAATAAGACACAATGAAAATCTGCCTGTAAAATGTTCCAACATTAATCACGTCATGCCTAAGCTCCTATCATTAAATATTTGAAACTCCGGTATTTAGGTCAAGTTAATTCCACCAGACTTTCAGTGAGCCCTCAAAATTTCCCTTTACTGACACCAATCCCAGGAGCCAGGAAGAGATTCCTAGTGCGTTTCCACCCCTGCCCATTGAGATCAGGACCTCCAGCCACATTACCACTATGCTCGCCAGCCACCGAGTCCACGGCGCTGCCCCCGCTCTCCGAGCCCACGCTACCACCGTGGTCAGCAGGGGAGGTCCGAAGGGTAGAGCCATCAGTCGCTGCCGTGCTGCCCTCGTCATCCGAGGCTGGAGCTGAGAGAGTAACGAGAGCTGTTACAGGTAAAAAACCCCTCCTGGGGGCGACAGCATCAAACCACATAGCGCAGAGGACACGATGCAGTTTATACACCCTGTCATCGAAGGAAAAAGGGAAAGATCTGCTTTGCTGGTTCATCACCAACAGGAACAAACACTATACACGGAGCGCTGCAAACAGTACTGAGACAGAGGGAAACCCCAGCTCGCTGGGCATTTCCTTTGCTGCTATGCTATAGTGCAAGCCGCGCAGAGATCCAACGAGAATCTGTGATACGGACACTCAGTTTTCTAGCTAGAACACCCCACGGCCACCACTGTCTAGGTGTTACTGACACCTGCTGAGATCAGAAACTACCCATGACCAGTCAAAGCATGGGACTCTGAATTTTCATGAGATTTGTTTTGCAATCAGTTAATTTGTGCTTATGGTAGGAAATCACTTGTCATGAGCTCTTGAATCAACCTTGTTGGTTTGTTGGTTGGTGGGTTTGGTCAGGTGGTCCAGAGGGGAGCTAATGGGGAAATTTCACCCCTCCTCCTCAACCTCCTTAGACACTAAGAATGAAGCAAGGAAATCCCCCTGAGACAGCCACAGCATCCAGGATCAGGGCTGAGCTGAGACAGGAGGAAAATGCTGAATGAGATACATGGGGGAGGAAAGCCAAGACAGCCACAGAGCACAAGAGAACACAATCGGCACAGCATGACAGCCACCTCCACGCCTTAGGGGACAACAGCTAACGAGAAGTGAGGAAAGCGACACGCATGGCAGCAGGTGAGAGGGGACAGCCAATGTCTCCCTTTCTCTTCTACCCAGAGTAACACTCCCAAGAGAAGAGAAAGAAAGGGAAGAAAAGAACAAAGAAACAGGGAAGCAGCACTCGGGAAAACTCTAACCCAACCCTTCCATTCCTCAGGAGGTGATTTTCTAGGGAATCATTCAGGTGTTCCCTCCTCCTCTATCTGGCCCAACTCTCTACTCAGGACATTTTCTTCTCCTTTACCAGATCAGCTAAGAGACTGAGTGCAAAAACAAAACGACATCTGAAGAGTTCCTACGCAGTTTAACTGTCCACACACCGCTACCTCCCAAGCTCACAGCCCTGACGGTGAGCCACGATGACCTGAGGCAGGACTTGGCTTCCTGCGGCTTCACTTTTCCTTGTAAATGAAGAGAAAACAGTGCATGGCATGAGCTCTACTTCTCGTCTCCCTGCTCCTGTTGTCTAAAACGTCCACTCTGGTGAAGAGCCCTAAAAGCACTGCACCCCTACACCCTGCAAGCCGCTCTCTTGGCCTCTCCCTGGGAGCCAGCAGGAGCCAGGCAGCATGCAAAGTGTGAGGAAGCAGAGCCAGGAGCGCCTTTGCCAAGCTGCAGCACTGTGCCCTCCATGCCCGTATTTCTAAAGCAAAGGCAGAAGCAGGAAGTCCAGAATGGCCTGTCAAAGCAGCCGCCCGTGCCGCTCTCACAGCACTGGAAACAAGGCTGGAGGGTCCTGGGGCCCTGAGCCGTGCTCCTTGCTGTGGACAGTTACCTGATGCTGTGGTGTCAGAGAGGGTTCCTGCGTCCAGAGAGGAAGAGCTGGGTGCCTGGCCGGACAGCCCCAGGCTCTGCAGGCCCAGGGCACTGCTGCTGCTGCCTGGGAAACAAGTGGAGAGTGAGCACAGCATTCCCTCCCATCCCCCTCCGCAGCGCTGCTTTGGCCACCTGCTGCCCTCGGGAGCCTAAACTCACCAGCGTGTGACCCCCTCTGGCCTAGAGAAAGTTAATCAACAGCCGCCACTGTCTACCCACCACGTTTAGCTACAGACACGGTGGAAGGCTTCCTTCAGCTCCGGCAAGACACAGGCTGGAGTAATCTAACAGATTTGGAAGGAAATAATCCCAAAGACCAAACTAACGGAAACGAGGAGATGGACTCCCAGATGGCAAATCCCACCACGTCCCTCTCACTCTCCACCTGTGTCTCTGAACAGCTCTCACCCAGATCAACCTCTCCCCACATCTGGGGACAAGCTAAGCCAGCTGGGTATCAGTAACTGCCAAACCCTCTTCGCTGTGCAAGGCCACCGGGCGGCTCTGTTCCTGGCATGGCCTCTACCTTGCTGGTCCTGCTGCAGGCTCAGGGCAATGGCTAGCTCAACCATGGTCTCGTCATCTGCATCAGGCGGGATGTCCAGCATGGGGGGGAAGCCCTCTGCGCCTGCCAGCAGGGCCTCCAGAGGAGAGGGGTTGCCATTGTTGACATTTTCGGCTGTCTCCAGCACCATCGACTCAGACTGCAGAGAGAGAGAGCTCTGTCAGTGTCCCATGGAGAATGGCAGCTTTTACAAGCCCAAGGAGTGAGAGCCGGAAGAGAGCTGTGAGACTCGTCCTCCCCTCTCCTGCTGCCAGAGACTCACCACCATCTCAAAATCTCCATGGTCCACCTCACTCTGTTCCTGGCTTTCCTGACGGATGTGACCACCATTCGGAATCCCTGATGACTGCATTTTCTCGTCTGCATCATCATCGTCATCATCATCCTTGTCTCCTGAGTCAGAGAAACCCCAGTCACCTGAAGATGCCTGTTCTTTCCTTCCTTGGCATGTGGTACGATAAGTCACAGAGCAACACAAACCCAAGACAAGCTACCAGTGAGAGCCCTATGCTTCAGAGGGAAGCTGCAAGGTCATCCCAGCCTTGTCCTCCCACTTCCTGGACCCAGCAGGATCTGGGAAGATGGGGTTGGCAGTTGACAGTTTGCCCCCTTAGGAAAATGCCTTCCCACAGCCGATGATGTGACAAAAACAAAAACAACAAAACAAAACAAACAACAACAACAAAAAAAAAACTTGGATTCCCAAGAGATTTCCAAGGGCAGAGAAATAAAAACCAGGAGGCCCCATGAGCTCCCGCCAACTCCCAGGAGACCTTGGGCAAGACCAGGAAAATAAAACACCGGAGTTGTTTATCTGTGATGTCATGGTAGCTCAGAGTATCATTTTACTCCCGTCCAAAATAACTGGGTCAGTGTAGTTGTTTTGGCGCTACATAATCCTTACAAGGAGAACGAGAACTGAAATGTAAAACCATCGCGTGGAAGCTGAAGGACACCACTGCAAGTCCTGCCCAAGCTGGCTTCTGTGTGAAGTAAAGCCCTCCACATAAAGGAGAAGTCAGGGCTAGACTCCTAGTTGTCAGGAGAGGGTGGAGCCCTCAACTTCCACTCACTGGGTTGTGCGGGATGTGAAAACAGGCGACCGCGGCCTGAAATGGAAACATCACTCCCTGTACTCGAGCTTCTTGCCAGAGAAAAGAAGCACGTACAATTGCCTAACTCAAGCTTATGTCAACAAATGATATCCAAGGAAGATTTATCGGAAGACCACCAAATTGTACACATTCCTTTAGATCTGCAACTGTACCGTAGGAAGCCCCCAGCCACGTGTGGCTAGTCCAAGTGGAGATGCAGTTTTAGTGTAAACTACCCACTAGATTCTAAAAGCAGTGAAAAAAAAAAATTTACAGAAAGGAAGATTTCTCAGGGCACCTAACTGGCTCAGTTAAGCGTCTGCCTTCGGCTCAAGTCATGATCCTAGGGTCCTGGGATGGAGTCCTGCATCAGGCTACTTGTTCGGCAAGGAAGCCTACTTCTCCCTCTGCCTCTGCTCCTGCTCATATGCGCTCTTTCTCGTTCACTCTCTCAAATAAATAAATAAAATCCTTTAAAAAAAAGCAACTTTTTTAAAAAATTTTATTTACTTATTTGACAGAGAGAGATCATAAGTAGGCAGAGAGGCAGGCAGATAGAGAGGGAACAGGTTCCCCGCTTAGCAGAGAGCCCGATGCGGGGCTCGATCCCAGGACCCTGAGATCATGACCTGAGCTGAAGGTAGTGGCTTAACCAATTGAGCCACCCAGGCGCCCCCCAAAAAGGGAATCTTTCTCATTAATTTTTCACATTAACTCCCTTAAAATGGTATTTTTTTATATGCCAAATGTATTTCTCTTTGCTCTTTATAATGGGGTTAATAGAAAATTAAAAATTACACATGTGACTTGTGGTGGAAATTTCGTCTGGAGCAAAACTAAACAATAGAGAGTTACATAATAATGCTGACATTCAAATACTTTGCAAAACTGCTTTTACTAAAATGTTCAATGTTACGCCCTTGACTTATGTGCAAGTACATCAGGAGGGAAATCTCTTGTGATATTTGCTATCAAACCAATTGTAGGTTAAGTTCACTGGGGCTACTAGCCCTTAGGCAGCAAAGCTGGCCCTTAATGAAGAGTTTTTTTATGCCACGAAAAATATAGTTTTCCTGAAAAATGGCTGCTTTTTCTCTGAGGTCATGTGATTATTGTGATTTTTTTTTTTTTAAGATTTTATTTATCTATTTGACAGACATAGCTCACAAGTAAAGCAGAGAGGCAGGCAGAGAGAGAGGAGGAAGCAGGTTCCCCGCAGAGCAGAGAGCCCAATGTGGGGCTTGATCCCAGGACCCCAGGATCATAACCCGAGCCGAAGGCAGAGGCTTAACCCACTGAGCCACCCAGGCACCCCTAACTTTGTGACTATTCTTAATTTTGCTATAAGCTCTTGGGACGCCTTCAGCCGAAGAGAAGACCCTCACTTAGCAATAACAGGAGACACATCAAGAATCTCATGATAGAGATTTTCTGTACCAGGGGCATCTGGGTGGCTCAGCTGCTTACGTGTCCAACTCTTTTGATTCTGGCTCAGGTAATGATCCCAGGGTCATGAGATGGAGTCCCGAATCAGGCTCCGTGCCCAGCCAGGTAGTCTGCTTAAGATTCTCTCTCCCTCTCCTTCTGCCCCTCTCACTGCTCACTTGTATGCACGCACACATGCGTGCACACACTCTCTAAAATAATTAAATCTTAAAAAAAAAAAAAGACATTTCTGCATCCTTGACTTGCTTTTACTATTGCATCTTTATTTTCCTATGGCCTCAATTTTTTTTTTTTATTCTACTTACCATATGCATTTTTAAGTGCCACCGTAAATTCTTCATGGAATAAGGTAGGGTAAAAACAATGGATGCATAAACAAAAGTTTCTAGGACCTTGGTCCACATGAGCAATCCCTCGTAAGGCTATACCTCCCTTTCCCCCAGCCCCGCCACATGCACACACATGCCTAAACCCAGACCTCACATTACCCATTGGAGTGTTGCTGCGAGGGGAGGAGGGCAAGGTCACGTGTCTCCGCTTGTTCCTGGGCCTTAGGACTCGAATTAGAGCTTGTTTACAAGAGAAGCTCACAGCAGGATCCTGAAGTTAAAAACAAACAAAAATATACTTAGGTTTTACATTTGTAATTCATGAAATAGTCTATAAAGGACTTTCTTTTTTGGCCAATCACTGACACGCATGTGAAGTATCTATCTACCCACCCTCACCTGCAACTGTGCTGACCAAGTTCAGTGCTAATGCCACTTCCCGATGTGGCATAGGTAAGACCCTTCCCCCACGTCCCCGAATCTCAGTTCCTGGTAAGAGACCGGAAGGTCATTTGCTCCTGAGGTCACACTGGCTCTCCACAAATGGATTCTGGCTTTTCGTCAGAGAGCAGACTCATCTTAAGCTCTGGGCTAAAGTCAGTACTTCTAATGCTCCGCCTCTATGACACCGTCCCTGGAAATGCATCTTGATGATGTTCATTCACAGGTTCATTTAAGTAAAACTAACTTAGCACTAACAACACAGCAACCACCAGAACATTCCCTTGGGATTTAGCGCTGAACAAGAAAAACAAAACCCATCTCCATTTCAAACCTTTCCCTTACGTGGAATGAATGAGATCATAAAGCTTTTATTGACACTTAAAAACTCTTTCTTCATACAACCTTCTAGTATATTTCATTAATTTAACAAACTTGTTTAAAAGAAAAATTTCTAGACACTCCCAGACCAGTAAGAAATCATCTGCGGTGAATGATACGTACAGGACACAGCAGCATCTGCATGTAGATCTTGGCTGCTGTATTAATACAGTCCAGCTCACAAGTACAGTAGCCATGAACGATGTCTACCAGGGCATTGACGGTAGCTTCGATATGAGTCAGGCCTACGGGGGAGGAAAACAGGGTAGGAAAACGTCCAGCTACTTGAGAATCTAGAATAAAGGTGAGTGCCAGTTCTTATCCCCACACAAAGGTCAGACTAACAAAAAAATGACAGGTGCGCACACAGCAAAACAAGACTAGCACACACGTACAGATGGTAGGCTGTCAGCATTATTTGTGACTTGCTTTATTAACGTCTCCTCATGTCCAAAACGATCTCAAAAGCCCTTGCAGGTATCTTGCTTCACAGAAATAAGTAACTCTCTACTCTTGGATATCAAAAGACAGGGCAGGAAAGCGTGAAGAGGTGAGCAGATTGTACTTGTTCCCCACAATCCCCGAACCTTAGGTGATGATAAACTCAGCCTCTGACCTTTTAGGTTGACAGCCCAAGCAACCTCAAACACAAGTGGGAACCAGGGCTCGCTCTACTTTCCTAGATTGCTCTTCCGATCCTTACCTTTCCACTTAAGCTTTGGACAGTGAGAAGTCAGATGCCAAACACAGGAGTAGCTGGGAAATAAAATAATTCTCAAGGAGATGCTTCACTTTCACCTTCTGAAGTGGCTTTGCCCAAGCTTTCAAAACACTTTTAAAACACTTATAACTGGGGCGCCTGGATGGCTCAGTGGGTTAAGCTGCTGCCTTCGGCTCAGGTCATGATCCCAGGGTCCTGGGATCGAGCCCCGTGTCGGGCTCTCCGCACAGCGGGGAGCCTGCTTCCCTTCCTCTCTCTGCCTGCCTCTCTGCCTACTTGTGATCTCTGCCTGTCAAATAAATAAATAAAATCTTTAAAAAAAAAACAAAAACAAAACACTTGTAACTACCACTGAGGATACACAGGAACACAAAAACTCCTCTTTATGTGAAATATTCAACCCCACGGGAGGAGCTACAGTACCAGAAAATCCCACTTCTCTGCCACACTGCTGTAGCTCCTGTGTCTAAAAGAACGCACTGATCTTCCATTAATTCTGGAAGAGACAGATGATGACGCAAAAGGATAAGGGTTCGACCTATTCGAAGACAGAACTCAGATCGAGCTTCAACTACCCCTTTAAATATGGTACCTGGCAGGCAGGCAGGCGCCAAGAAGGCATTCTTGGGTTTGGATGCGTGGAGTTTCCAGAAGTGGCTCACCAGCTGGGTGATGAAACTACAGCAGTCTCCTTCCAGCTGCTTCTGAGGTTCTCTCCCCTCATCCACTCCTTCTAACAGAACAGGAGAAAGAAAATGATTAACGATGGTAAATCTGACACGGAATTTAATTTGTTTTAAGGTTAACTCAGGTCAAGGAAGCTTGCCTGGGGAGGGAGTTTCAAGTGGGGCCCCAATCAATATGCCAACTATCCCTAGACTCCAGCAGGCACATCTAGGAAAAAAACAGTCTGGGAAAGGAATATCACAGAAAACATTGAATGTTAGAATTAAGTAGAAAGGGGAGCATTCAGGATCTTTACAGCAGACTCAGGGATTTCAGGTCCAACTGCTCAACTTCTAAAAACTAGGGGAACAGCTGAGATTTTTCTGACATGATTCCTGGATAAGAACATTAGGAGGAGGAACCATACGATGACAGCAAATGGGAGTATGTAAGTAACAGAACTGTAAAGGCATCGATAAGCTCTATGTGATAACGCAAAACAAGTCAGGTACCCAGCCAACATGAGGAGAGATGAGGAAATACAATCAAGCACTTAGAAAGCCCACAGCAATGTTAATAAAACACTGGCCAAAGAATAGCACGAAAGCAAGATTTGACCCTATTTCTTTAAAGCAACCGGGCCAAAGCTCAGCTTTGCCCTCAAGATCCCAAAGAGATAGGTAGTTGAGAGACAGATTATATCCGACATGCAGAGCACTAAATAAACTCAAGATTCTCCAAGGGGTAAGCAGTGGAAAATGTATTTGCTTAAATGGTAAAATCTAAATGTCAAAAGCCCTACAAGGTACAAAGACAAGAGTAAAACCCATCTCAGAGCATGCAGTCAGGCAGAGGCCAGAAACAACAAGAAGAGGGGGAGAAGGTATAGAAGATGCATCAAGCAGATTTCAGGACCACGACCATGTAGGCCAAGTTCACCTGTTTCCATTGGGGGCAGCTTGGACTCCGTAAAGTGGACAAGGTTGTTAGGGCGCATGATGGCAATGGAGCGAGCTGTGATCACCAGCCTCTGGAAGACCTCAGGGTCCAAATCCTTGCCTTCTTTGCTGGATGTGTTGAGACACTGCACAGCTTTGCTCAGCAAGGCCTGATCCTATAACGAAAGGATCGCAGGGGATGAACCAAAAGCAAGGGCTGGGTATGGTACTAAAACAAAGAGGAAAGGACAGCTGGCCGGTCATCAGGATGTCCACCTCCTCTCAGGAGAACAGGTTAGTTACCGCCAACTACCTGGAACAAGTCTTCAAAGCAGTCCAGTACAGGTAAATTTCTTAAATCATGAAATATTAAAGGCACAAAATTCGAAAGTCATTAAGTACTGAAGTACGATGGGAAAATGTGGAACCGCCTGATTCTCTAGAATTGTAACATCCCAGATGATTGTGCTAGAGCAGAAGAGCCATTTCTCTGCAAGTTCCTATCGCCCAAGGACTCTGTTTCTAAACTTGCCATCCCTCAAGAGGTTCAGCAGGTTAAACTTGCATTTCTCAAGCCTCTGGGCTGGAGGCACAAAAGCTCACCGAGGCGCCTGGGCTGCTGGCTTCTTCCTCACAAAACTGAAACAGTCACTTTTCCCATCTATGGCAATTGGCCCAACTTACTGCCCTCAGCCCCCACTCTCAGTATAAGTGAGACCCAACCCCCTCCCCCGGCCCCAGATCTCCCCCTCAGAATCTCTCCAACAACCATTCGGCAATTTCCTCACAAATGAGGACACCTAAGCGAGAGCTGTGCCACAGCTAGAGGAGGGACCTCAGTGATTCCCCTGCCCTTGCTCTTTTCCAGAGACGCCAGTCTCACTTAGATCTTGTGGATCCTACTAATGATAAAAAAAAAAAAAATCAATGCAAACCAGCGGCCCATTAGTTGGCTTGTCCCCAGTTTTGAGGGGGAGTTGTTCGTTTCTCAGGAGAGACTTTAGAGAGTGTGGGTATCTCATCTCAATGACTTCACTGTGTCCTCCTTGCTTTCCATATGAAAAGCCAACTGGCCTGATTCCCTGTCGGTACCAAAACTTCCAAACTTTGCCCTGCTACAGAGGGCATCCAGGGAGGGAACGATTACCTTGTGGCTGTGATAGGCCGAGCGGCTGGTGTGCAAGCTGGCCAGAAGGCTCTTGGACTGCTGCTGAACGCTGGCAGGTGCTGGCAGGGACAGCAGCAGAGTGGCCAGCTCCTGAGCTGCATTCTTGTTTCTCTCCTGATGCGGAAGACAGCAGGGTTATCGCTGACCCCACCAAATCCATGCACAACCGTGTACACGCTGCCCTTCCCCCTTCCTCTTTTCTAGACCACAAGGGCTAGATTATGCCACATGAACTGCTAAGAGCAAAATGAAAAATTTCAGAGATTACAAGCCTCCCACAAGACAAGACCAGGAATTGAGTCCAAGCCTACGACTCCTGGAGACACTGTTCTTTTTGCCAGCACTCATCCTAGTCTACGAAACACTCTCACAATGGATCCCCCAAAAGTAGGACAGAGGCCTTAAGCTATAGACTTCTATGGAGCTTTCTTGCAAATGAAGATCATGCTATAAATATTCTTCAGCTGCAAGGCCTCGAGCCTCTGACAACTCCACTGACTTCCTGCCTCTTTGGAAAGCTCCCATGCGCTTTGAAAAAGTCACTTGCCTTCTCGATGATTGGGCCAACAGCAAAGCAGCTTTCCAGGGCTTCTAAAGAACTCACAACCAGCCTAGGGAGACAGAAAAGCTGGCTTGAGTACAACCACCACCCCCTCTCTGGTTGTGCTTTAGCCTGTGCAAACTATCATCAGGGGGACCTTGGGGACAGCTAATGAATGCCAAATACAGAATCAAAGCACAGTAAGACCTGCCACAGGCACCATGCATATCGCTTCCTTGTGTTACAGGCCAGAAGAAACCTGGCTCCCGCTTGGAGATCAACCTAAGGCCATGTTCATAATCCGTAACTGAAAGATGGGGCTTTTCTTCCTCAAAGCGGATAAGTGTGCTTCCTTCTGCTGCCTGTGGCAGGGATCACTGAGAGGGGCTTAACAGTCTTGATGCAATGGGACCCAAAGCTCAGGTGCCCACAGATCAGGAGGCAAAAGGATACACAAAGGGAAAGGTTAAAATCATCTGCTTATACTGGGAAGGTACACGTTATATTTTACGTATATCTCCAGGAAAATGCACAAAGGTACTTCCTAAGTCCGTGAAGTATGGGGAGAAAACAAACTGCTTTCAGGAGCATGCCAACTGCCAACACTCACAGGGCACAACAAAGCATCTTTAGAAAACGGAGCCACTATCTCCTGGGAAAGGAACTGGAAACCCCGCTGTTAAAGGGCACCTAGCAACATGCTCCTCAGGGCTTACTCCTGGGAGTTTACTGTGCCATGGTGAGAAGACCAACATCCTGAGGTTGCCAAGGCTCCAGGCACAAAGGGAACGGTATGGAGAAGGCAGCTGGAGAGAAAAGGGTCAAGGGGTAGCTGAAAGCAACCAAGAGCAAGGGAAGAGGGGCCTGAGCCATAAAACGAAGTTGGGCAGAACAAGCTCTCCGCTGGCTTGTCAGATGCTAGGATTTTCCCATCATCCCACTGCCCACACCCGCCTCCTTCTCACCCACTGTGGAGAGGGAGCGGAGGGACGGGGTGTGGAAGAGAGAGCTAGCAGGTTCTGGAGCGGCTACCACCAAGTGTGCACGTACAACCCTCCACACACTCCACTCTTACACAGGATAGCTTTGCAGCCATGCAAGGACCAGAACAGAAAGAAGCAGGAAGACTCTTCCACAGAAGCAGAATCAACGCAAAGCCACACCATTGGTTACATTGCTCTCTGACACACACTCACCCGTGCAGAGAAAAGAAAGAGGGCATACTAACCGGTCCAGCTTGGTTAGGGACTCAGTTTCAGAACTTGGGGGAGAAGCAAAGGAAAAAAAAAAAAGGAAAAAAATGTGAAGCTCAGAGAAACCTAGAAACACATCCTAAGCAAACAATATAAGAACAGGGGAGGGGGAGGGGAAGAAACAAAGAGAGAGATAGAGAGAGAGAGAAGGGAGGGGACAGTCTGACGGTAGGAGGCAGTGATTTCAAGCCAGGCTACTCTTCTGACTTAGGATGTAAGAAACTCAGCGTCTTACATCATGAGTCGCCTCATCTATCACGGCAAACCAGCAGCCGCCTAGCACAAAGAAGCCAAGCGCAATGCTTCAGAAGGCCACTGGGGGGAGCCCGGGGAGGCTCTGAACTCTGCTGTAGGTGCTGCAGCCAGCCTCTGGCCAGCAGTGCCATTACCACCTAAGTGGCCGCTGCAAAGAGAAGATGATGACATCAGAATGAACAGAAGACTCTCCGCTCTAATTTCAGCAAGACTGGACCCAAACCTCTAGCGGTGACTTAAGCATCTTCTACTCCACAACCTCTGGCTCCTCCAAAGGGTGCCTGAGCATTAAGAGAAGGCACAGACACCCCCAGGCGGACTAGGATCCCATGGCTCTCAGCACACCACCAGGCTCTGTGCTCACAAAGAGACACAGGGTGTTGGGCTGCTGGGGGACGACCTGAAACTCACAGGCTACACTAGGGGCAGTTCTGAGAGGCTACTCTCTCAGAACAGGTTGTGCTGGGAGAGGGGGAAATGGCGAGGACAGGGGCTGACCCCTGCCAGCGCTGGTACCTCTCCAGGACGGTTCCACTGGTGGTGGCAGGGGCTGCGGAGTCACTGTCTCCAGTGCCATTGCTCTGGTTCAAGTTGGAAGGGCAGATGTTGCTGACAGAGGCAGAAGGGAACTCCTCCGGGGGCTCGTCAGGCCAGCCAAACTGCTCCTTGGTCTTGCCATAAATTTTCACAGCATCGATCATGGTGACGCCAGCCGGATCCACCGAGGCCCCAACTGCAACAAGTGAGAGGAGCTCTAGGAAGCACATCCTCTACAGGGTGAAAGTGAGCGCCTCCAAAGCAAAGACCAGACTAAGAGGGCAAAGTAGCAAATCCCACCAATTTTCATCAGGGAAGAACTTTGTCTCCTGAGACTCAAATAGCACTTGAACCCTGAGGAGACACTGACTATACGTGAAACAGTCCCACTGACCAAAGGCCTAGGAAGTCCAGCTCTCAGAAGAGCCCCTTATGCCTGGGTAGCTCAGTGGATTAAGCCTCTGCCTTCAGCTCAGGTCATGGTCTCAGGGTCCTGGGACCAAGCCCTGCATTGGGCTCTCTGCTTGGCAGGGATCCTGCTTCCCCCTCTCTCTCTGCCTACTTGTAATCTCTTTCTCTCTCTCTCTCTCTCTCTCTCTGTCAAATAAATAAATAAATAATCTTAAAAAAAAAAAAAAAAAAGAGCCCCTTAGCATCACAGCAGGACTCTTCCAGTGCTATCACGGCACTGCACCCCCCAGCTTCCACTCCCCAGAGAGCTCTAAGCACTCCCTTGGTTCAAAACACAAATCATCATTCATCCTCACAGCAGCTATTTCTAGGAGCAAGAGCATCAGATAGGCGGTCCGTAAATGGCAGAGGAAGATGCCAGGCTATTGACAGGCTCAGGGAGTTGTTCTCTGAGGGTTTAAAGTATTTGACAGCTCACCAAGCCCAGGCGCTGCTACACATCCCTCTCGAGGAGGTATGTGACCAAGGCCCTCACCTGCGCTTTAAGAACACTGCTGCTTCCATGCGCTGACCTTGCCTCCTCTCTGCCCACCCACAGAGGCAGCCGGGCCGGCAAAGCTGATCCAGGCCCACCAAAGCAGACGCAGAGGCAGGGTTTGCCCTGTCTTCCCCCTCCCGTTCTTCAGCACGCCCCTCCCCTGGCCATCTCCAGGAAAGTTCGGAGATTGAGGATGGCAAAGACCACTGAGCAGCAGAGAGCAGCGGACTCCCACAATAGCGGACAGCTGCCGAGAAGGCGAAGGGGAGGCCCTGCCAGGGGGTGGCGACTCACTGAAGAGGCTCAGTTTCTTATCGGCCTGCAGGGCTTCCTCTCTGGTGAAGGGGAAGTCAAACCAGCGGGAGCGACTCAAGTGGAGCTGCATGGTCCTGCCAAAAATCTCAATGTATGATGGAGCCCGTTCAACGGCCTGGGTCCCGAGCTGGAGCCGCATGCCTGTCATCACCATAGCGCTATTGTTGTTGCTGACCTCGATGGTGAAGCCGCCGGGCTAGAGGGAGACAGGCACAAGTCAGACAAGTTCTTTAGGGTAAACCTGTAACGTTTCGTCTGCTGGTGCCGAAGTGTGTAACCCCAGGCAAGTCCATTACCCTCCTAACTTCTTGGTAAGGATTTCCTTACTTCCAAGGACAGGGGGGAAAAAAGGCAGAGAGGGGCACAGTCTCCAGTTTCAAGCTACTTTCTCCCCATGACTAACCACCTCCTGCTGCTAACACTGGAACAGGAGCCCTTCTGTGCAGAAGCTGAGAACAGCCATTTATTCCAGGGACCACTTAGCAAGAATGCAAGGGTTAGTGACTGTAAGTATCTATTTCACACCTGCGTTCTAAGACGACAGGTGTTTTCCAGCCACACCGTCCAGAAGTCATCCTACCCAGGCACAGCCCCCACACAGCGCAG
This sequence comes from Lontra canadensis, assembly GCF_010015895.1. Classification (NCBI taxonomy): domain Eukaryota; kingdom Metazoa; phylum Chordata; class Mammalia; order Carnivora; family Mustelidae; genus Lontra; species Lontra canadensis. Next base: position 13,371,879 of record NW_022631019.1, read on the forward strand.
TCCTCACCTTGGTGTTGGCCACGTACATGCCGGTGGAGTTCAGCCGGTGCTTTATCTGCTGCGCGTTGTACACCTGCAGGAGGTCATTCCCGCCAAACTCGACATCCGTCAGCTGCTGGTTGTGCTCAAAGAAGTCGATGGGGAATGTCACCTGGCTAGATGTGCGGGTTGCTGTAGGGAACAGCACCAGCAGACACTGAGCACCAGTAAGTGTGGCACTCCCACCTCTGCACCCACCCCTCAGGGAAAGCCCCTCCCAGACTGATGCCACACTCCTAACCTCTGCCAGGTTAGGACACTCTAACCTCTTCCAGACAACTGGGATGTGAACGTTTGCATCAGTGTGATGCCTGCACGTGGCCCGCAGTCCAACAGTCATCATCCCTAACCACACCCCAACCCAGCAGGACAAAGAACGCAGGTGTGGTATTGAGTACAGTTAGTAACAACAGACTCCCTCGTGGCTGGTTGACTGAAAGTAAACAACTCAGGGGCGCCTGGGTGGCACCCACGGTTAAGTGTCTCCCTTCAGCTCAGGTCATGATCCTGGGTTCCTGGAATCGAGCCCCAGGTCAGACTCCTTGTTTAGCGGGGAGTCTGCTCTTCCCTCTCTTGCTCATGCTCTCTCCCTCTAATAATTAAACATCTTTTAAATAAATAAATAAATAAAGTGAACAATAGAAACTATTCCTTTACAAGAGAATGAGCTGCATTGTCATCTCAAACATGGACTCTGAAACAAATTTCAGGGGTGCCTGCCTGGCTCAGTTGGTTAAGCAACTGCCTTTGGCCGAGGTCATGATCCTAGGGTCCTAGAATCGAATCCTACATCAGGCTCTCTGCTCAATGGGGAGTCTGCTTCTCCCTCTGCAGCTTCCCCTACTTGTGTTCTCTCTCTCTCCGACAAACGAATAAATAAATAAAGTATAAAACAAACTTCAGTCACGGGACGACCCCTGCAAAGGTCTCTGCTTAGCCGTGATCACTCATTCCTGAATTCAGGTCTCCACACCCTGAAGCGTCCTCTATCAGTCAGGAGCAAGACTCCCAGCTCAGAGATCTATGACAGGTTCTTCACTACGCAGTGGGAAACTGACGAGTGGAAGCAATCTATCCTCCGCTGGTTCCATCTCAGACTTCATATCAGGCAAGCTGCGTTCCCCAAACCCAGAGAAAAATCTCTCCCACAAGATCCATGAGATCATTCTTTCCTGGGCACCAGAGAACTGCAGATCACAAGTGGAGAGCGAATGAGTGCTTGTCATTTGTACGACGAGTCTCTAAAAGCCACAAGAACACTGCTGGCCTCAGGAAACATGGCACTGCTTTGGGGAAATCAGCTAGCACGTATCTCTACCTTTACGAAACAGGCAAGTGGGAAAGTCATCACTTCTTTTTTTTTTTTTTTTTTTTAAGATTTTATTTATTTATTTGACAGACCGAGATCACAAGTAGGCAGAGAGGCAGGCGAGAGGGGAAGCAGGCTCCCCACTGAGCAGGAAGCCCGATGCAGATCTCGATCCCAGGACCCTGAAATCATGACCTGAGCCGAAGGCAGAGGCTTAACCCACTGAGCCACCCAGGCGCCCTGAGTCACCTCTTCACACTTACCACCATCTGTTCCATGTCTCGACTAGAAGGCTGCCATCCCCATCCCCCCACCAGTCTACTGAGGAGGGTACTTACTGATGGTAGCTGTCTTGCGCTTCCGAACAGGCTTCATTATGCTGATGACACTGCTGGGCTGCAGGGACGGCTGGAGCCAGTAGGAGGTGTTCTCCACATTGGCCATGTAAATGCGCAGGCTGCCGTCCTCACACAGGAGGATCATCGTGGTCCGCTGCTGCTCGTTGCAGGCCGTGTGCCGAATGGCAACCATGTCTTGGATCTGGCAGAGGGGACAAAGGAGGGTGTTAGTTCCCATAACTAGAGATCAGAACCTATAGAAAGAGGCAGAGAAGCAACTAGTTCCACAGTCATTTAGGGGGTGCAGAAGAGTGACAGAGAGAAAACAGGCAAAAGTTCTTTCATAAGCCTCTTCTAACGAAAAGGTCAGGGAAGGGTAAAAATATACAAATACAGAAATACAGAATTAGACCAGGTTCACAGCCAAGTGGTGGGATCTCTGGCACTGACCTTTGCTTTCGCAGGCAGAGTCTTAATCTCTTGGATAAGAAAAGTGTCTGGTTTCACCATCACTACCAGTGGCACACCTGTAGTTTGCTGGACACAACACACCAGGCCAGGGTGGTTCATCACCTCGGACCACTGGCAAAGGGCAGGAGACGTCTTACTGCCACCATTGGAACTGCAGACAAGAAAACCGGCCACAGTCAGGGTGTCAACCACCACCTAGTCATCCTCTTCTCGACTTAAAGGCCATAGCTACCAAACACCTGACTCCTAGAGCAACGTATGTGCCCAGGGACTTGAATTACCCACGAGTCTCAGCTTTATTCTGAGCCGTGCATATACTCACACCCCGCCCCTCACCTCCCTGTGCCCACGGCAGGAGTCCTGGTTTAGAAATCTCCCCTGCTGGCTCCCACTGTCTGAGGGAAGAGGTGGCCCAATGTGCCTAGAGGTCATCCACTGCATGGAGCTGGCTGAGGCTCATGACCCCTGGTCCCATCAAGCATCTGCAAGCACACCAAGCTCTGTGCGAACAGCACCCCATTGGATTTCATCTCCAACCAGGTAACCTTTCACAACACAGAGGACAGAGAAACGATGCCTACAGCACTTTTAAGGCTCTTCAGTGGCAGACAGGAGAGACAGGAAGAAAGCCTAAGCTGCTTCTCCCTAGCTCCCTAAAATAACACTCAGCACCTCAAATACACCTCTACTATCTGGACACCAATGCAAGCCTCTGCCTGCCCCCCTCACCCCCCGACCACGCCCTCACTGCTGACACCATGCTCTGAGTTCTGATCAACTACCCCAGCAGGGAAACTTAAAGGGCATTTTGGCTACATAAGTGTCTAGGAGCCACTACCGTTCCCCTCTCCAAACTCAGTTATCACCCTCAAGTCAGGTGTGCTGCCTTGACTAGAGCTGTTTCTCCTGAGTGACAGCAGTCCCCAAACTACCTCTTACAGCTTGGGGTCTACACAGTGGAGGACAAAACCACGCAGACAGCCAACCTGCCAACACTGGGTGCCTCTTGCCTTCAAAAGGGAGAGGACTGCCGGGGCAAAGCTTCGCCAGATTCCTAACAGACACCAGTGCTGGGCCAGAGGAGCCTCCCGCTGAACGCGGGCACCACGGGAGCTCAGCGTGAAGCACGCCTTCCCACCTTTTGATGTTGATGGAGAAAAGCTGCAACACTTCCAGAGTTGTCCTGCTAACGGTGGCTGCAAACGATTTGCCTTGAGAGTAGCTGAAGAACAACATCTGCAGCACGTGGGAGTAGTAGACGGACACACCGCCACCGGCCACCTGGCTGTTACTGTCCTGTCGGGGCAAAGACACAACACTCGGGTTAACCTCACATGCCGCCTCTGGGACAGGCACGCAGTTTTGCAGCTTATTAGTTTTAAATCACGACTGTGGGCTCTCATCATCTAAGCCAAGTGGGTAAATCTTAGAAAAAGCACGAGAGTCAAGAAACTCCACAGTGAATCAGTTTGGTCCTAAAGGACAAGAGTTTCTACTAACATGGAAAAGTCAGAGACTGAAGAAAAATGAAAAACAGTGGAGGAGCTACCAAGCTAATCCACCAGGAAGAGAAGGAGAAAGCAACACCTGCCCGAACCTTCAGGTCCTCGTGGTTGATTTCCAGCACATTAGTGACATAGAAGGGTCCCTGCTGGGCACTGCTGGCCTCTTCCATGAGCTGGGTGTAGATGTAACCAGCTGAAGACATTATGACAATGATGTTCTTTCCCTCCTCATTGAAGAGGAAGGTAACATCTCTTATCTTTGAGCTTGGCAGAAGAAAGTAGAAGGTCGGGCTCAAGGCATCAACAGACAGGTCGTAAATCTGCAGGACAGAAGGAAGGGAGATCTAGTTCAGTCGCACCCCCAAATCACCCTGGCGAATCCGAAGACCTGCCATTGGTGAGTAAGGGATCTCAATTCTCGCTCCAACAAGTGTCTGCAAGTATCAGGCACAGAGCGTACAAAGAGAAGTATCTTTTTACTTTCCCTCAAGGAATGAATAGGGGAGAGAAAGGCATCTACATCTTCTGTGACAAGTACAGGAAGACCCATGCACTTAGTAAAGCAATGTCATACTGCCTACACCCAGAAAGCTCTAGCCCACACCCTGGGAGAAGCTAGCACATAATAACAGTAATAACCAGCCACTCTAGATTTAAAAACAAAACAATTCTAGAACCACAACACCCAAGAGCAGTAACTGTACCTTGACAAAGTCCGCAGTGACAATGGCTAACTCGGTCTGTGACCCAGGTAACCACACAGCTTTGATGATGAAGTTGCCTGTCGCCAACTGTGGGTGCAGCACCAAGTGATCCGAAACAGAGCCGGAGCTACTAAAGGTCAACACGTGGCAGTCCTGGACAGGGTTTAAGGAACAGACTAGTTAAAAGACGGCGGGAAGTAAACGAACCCATTTCAGCTCTCTCAAGTCTTCCCTGACATTCCCTGCCTCCGGGTATTATTCACACTGTCCAGTAATGCACTCGGCTTCCAAGAACACACAAAAATCATTTCCAACACAAGAAAGACCTGCAAGAGCTGGGAGAAATCCAGAGTAAGATTCCTTTTATATTCCAAAGGCTTTTAGATTTTAATCTTAATGAGTACGAGAAAGCGGCACTGAAAACAGGGGAGAGGAGAAGAGGGTCCATGGCGTGAAGGACTCAAATCTGCATCAGGTTTTTACCTTCAGCCCACACACGGCCAGGTAGTCCTCCTTGCAGGGGTTCCCAGTGAGGCTCAACACAGTAAACGGGACGGGGGCAGAAGCCAGGCGGGTCAAAGTCAACTTCCTTTTGCTGGAATCTGCTTGCTTCAAGAGCGCAGAGAGCTGCAGAACGGTGATCTGCAAGGAGACAGCTGCCGGTTTATTCCAACCCCCATCCTCTTAGAGAAAGCAGAGCCTGACAAAAGCTCCTTCCCTGCGACCCTAGTCCACAGTTAAGTCTCTTAGGAAAACCCTCTCTCCAGGTGGAGAGAGATGGAATGACTTTCACTTCCTCCATCAGGTGACCACAAAAGAGAGGAGTAATGAAACCAGCTCTTTATACACAGTTCATGAAAACAATTACCCAGTCCCTACGTACTATCGTCCTTTCTAGTTTTCCGTACAACTTTTCATTGTACAGATTCCTAACAGACACCAGCACTGGGCCACAGCAGCACTGCTGTATTGTTTTTTTTTTTAAGTATTTTTGTTTTCTTTTGTTTTCTTTTGTTTTTGTTTTGTTTTGAAGTATTTTAGAGGGATCTTACAGACTTATCAGATTTCTAGTTTGTTTTTCACTTAAGATAAACTTAAACAACTTTACTAGTACTAGAGAAGCCAGAATACAGAAAAATGTTAAGATACCTGCCACCCTTCCAACTTTTACTGACTGGCTCTCTAAAACAACATAAGCTTCCCTGTGTCCGCAGCAGGCTGGGAGGGCAGGAAAGAACTAAATAAGGAACACTGTGTCTCCCCAAGAAGACTCTCATCTCTTGGCTTGTGCCCTCCCCTCCAGCATAACCAAGCCATGCCACGCCTGAGAGCCGTGCTGTCGTCAGTAATCACTAGACACAAGCCCTTTCTCAAGGGCCTGAAGGATAGGTTTTGAGTAAGAAAATACTCATCAGAAATGGCAACTGTTCTAGTCACATTGCTTCTAAGTTTAATCAACCAACTCAGAGTTGGAGTAGAAAAGCTCATTGAGCTCTGTTCTGTAAGGCATTCTTGGAACCCAAAACACTTTTTCCCAGAGGGCCAGTCTGAGCATAGTCTTCTATCTGTTTTGTTAGCACTTAAGATAAACATGACCTAAAATGAGTAGGAAAGAACTGGAAACCCACCTTCCCTTTCTCATGGCTAACAGCCAAATGCTGGCGGCGCCCATGCGGAGAGGAGAGCACACACATGGCCACGCGCCTGAGCACGTGGGCGCTGATAAGCTGTCGAATAGTCTGGCCCTGGTCTCCACTGTAATTCATCCGAACATTCTCAAAGGCGCCTTCCTGGGAGCCCAAGGTGGGAACCTGGCAAAGAAGGAAGCAGAGAATAGGCAGGAGTAAACCAAAGAGAGCCAGTGGATCCATCCACTATTTATGGATAAAGACCACTGTGCAGACCAAGATGCTGCACGCTGCAGTCATTCGAAAAGTAAGAGGTTCCAGTCTCTAACCCAGGGACAGTCAGGGGAGCCTCTCAAAGCAATTCTGTCAATCTGATAAAAAACAACGTAGTGAATGTTTCACAAAGCTAAATTTAATTAATACAAAGTACTGGCTTCTTAAAATGCTAAAACACCCTTTTTGGAAGTTGAATGATGGAGGTAACAGTTAGGAATGTTTTTCATTGACCCGACCTGGCAAAACTGAGTTGACAACTTTATGGATCACCAACACCATCCCAACACTTACTTGCTCCATCTTTAATAGCTCGAGGTCTAAAAGCCACTACTGTAAAACTGGGACTCATTTTCACTACAACACCAGAATGTCTGTGTGCGTGTACATGTGTGTATTTCTGAGGGAATATTTTTTCCCTTAAAAACAGTCTCCTTGGGGCGCCTGGGTGGCTCAGTGGGTTAAAGCCTCTGCCTTCGGCTCAGGTCATGATCCCAGCGTCCTGGGATCGAGCCCCGCATCAGGCTCTCTGCTCAGCAGGGAGCCTGCTTCCCACCCCCCGCCACCCCCCGTCTGCCTCTCTGTGTACTTGTGATCTCTGTCAAATAAATAAAATAAAAATCTTTAAAAAAAAAAACAGTCTCCTTGTGAGAGCTAGTCCTATACCTCGTTCATTTGTACACTTCCCTTTCAGAAGCACAGACACTTTACATGGTCTCTACTATTTTACACTGTTGCCAGAACTCCTATTTTTGGTGCTGAGCAATAGGTTTTAAAGTAGATACTGACTTACAACTTCTAAGTCATTTCTTCTTTTTTTTTTTTTTTTTAAAGATTCTATTTATTTATTTGACAGAGAGAGAGAGATCACAAGTAGGCAGAGGCAGGCAGGGGAGGGGGGGCGGGAAGCAGGCTCCCTGCTGAGCAGAGAGCCCGATGTGGGGCTCAATCCCAGGACCCTGAGATCATGACCTGAGCCAAAGGCAGAGGCTTAATCCACTGAGCCACGCAAGCGCCCCTTCTAAGTCATTTCTTATTAAAGAACTAAAGACAGTTGCCCGAAGGGCTACAAGCAGAAGACAACAAACATGATTTCTTCAAGCCACTGAAACCTTAGGTCTCCTACTTTATATACAGAGAAAAACATCTCACTAGTATAACTGTCCCCAGATGTTCCTCACACCTTGGGGGTTCGTATATCCTTATGAAATGAAAAGTGGACTTATTCACTGAGTTGGCCCAAATGAGCTATTGTGTCTTCTGAAGACACACCTCGCACGTGGCTCTCCAGCTGGCTAGCTAGGGACTGGCCATCCTCAGGATACTCCACAGACGATCCAGCACACCGCGTCATGTCAGCTATTGTGCTGCTCCCGCCACACTCACCATCAGCTGGTCTGTCATCTCAACCACCTTGTCCACTGTGTGCAGCTCCCGGAGGGCTTGCTGAGCCCGGCTGCTGCTCCCCACAGCTGAAGCCTGCTGAAAGTTGGTCTGAATGGCATCCATGAGGAAATTGAGCATGTCTAACACGAGAGGAGCGAAGGAGAAATTGGCCTGAGAAAAATCCAAATACACAAGTGGGGAAAAAAAAAAAAAAAGAAAAGAAAAGAAAAATAATGGATCATACTCATCGTAATACATCTTGCCAATAACAGTAACACCCTTCAGAATCTAGAAACCCATCTGGGCACTTCCAATTTAATATTCGAGCCACCTCTTCCTTTCAGTAATACTGGATTCGTGCTACTAACTCTAGAGCAATCTTTCTAAACCAGGCGTCCCATGTTGACACCCTAATGCTAGAACACATTCCTCACACAGAATTAGCTGAATTCTCTCCTGTGCATCTAGAATTACTCTAGTTATGCGCCATCCTTGAAAAAACTGAAGAAACAATCCTGTAAATCACTTTCTGTATTCTGTGCTTTAGATGAGGAACCCTGGTCAAGAAAGGAGATCTAGGGTATTACACAACTAAAACACACCCTCCCACAAACCCTCATAGGGCTCCTCAGTCCCAAATCCCTCCCTATGAGGCAGGAGCTTACAACACGTCCTAACAGATACATCCCATGAAAATGAGTAATCTCAGAAAGTAGAAAATAACTCTCAGCCCCACCAGGGGCATTGCAAGGAGAGCCTTGCGCATTGCTTGCTCGGGAGCCAACCAACCCGGCTCCACACTCCACCCAGCGATCCCGGCAGCACCAGAACCCCCACCTGGTTCTGCAACTCCTCTCGGCAGCCCTCCACCGTGCGGCACAAGCTGCTCTTCTTGGGCTTCTCTTCATCAGCAACCTTCCCGTCGCTGATGGTGACTTTGGCCTTGTCTGCTGGAGAAGTGCTGGTGTGGCGCACCAGACTCTCAGAAACCCTGGGTTCACTCTGAAAGGCTGACTCCTTCATGGTGGAGCTCATGCCACTGCTGGGTGTTCGCTTCACCAGCGCCTAGAGACAGAAAATGTCAGAAACCCAAAGCTTGAACCACAAACACAGATTAAACACTGCCTAAGATCTTGGTGGGAAATCCAGACCTGGAGGAGAAATTGGCCAACCATTGAAATGATATCCAAACACCTGAATTCTAAGCTTCATGGTACACACCTAGTAACAAAAATACTTCACCACTCACAGCCACAGTTCTTAATTACAACATCTGAAACTGTGGCAGATCTTAGAAAAAAAGTGCAAGATTTTTTTTTTTTTAAACTACAAGATTTTTAAAGACCCTGCAAGTTCTAACATTCTAAGCAAAGTGCTTATTAGGCCATGATCAGTGACAGACCCAGAAATTACTCCTAGACCCGGGCCACCATGAAGGTGATATGGCAATTTCCTAGTTTGGCTTCAGCATTCCTATGTCACTAACAAGTCACCCCTCCTAACCCAGCAAATGTTCCAAACTCTCACCAAACAGCTGCCATCTTCCTTGGCTCCACAGTCACAGAAGAAGGAGCCATATTTGGCATAGGAGATCTCATGATCCTTGTGGCACACCTTAGCACAAACTGTGCACACACCTACCCCATCTACCATTTTGCAGGTGTGACAGTGGTACCTACAAAGAATAAGAATGAGCAAATGAGCCCAGCAGTGCCAACAGTCCAAGACCCAACAAATACTCAACTGAAAGAAAGAACTTCACTTACCAATGCTGATTCATGAATTCTTTCTGAGTGATTGTGAAAGTGCAGAGTTTATTGCAAAGAGAATCTTCATCCTTTAAAGATAATAAGTCTTTTTAATCAGAAATAAATCCTTTTACACAACCACCCCCAAAAATACACCCTAGAGAATAAACAGTCGATTCATAAATGACCAATAAAACTTACTCCTGGAAATAATCTGCAACTATAAACGTGCTACAATTCCAGATGAGAGATTAAGGTTTTATGCTTAGAAAAAAAATAAATCCAGGGGCGCCAGGGTGGCTCAGTCAGTTGAACATCTGACTCTCGGTTTTGGCTCAGGTCATGATCTCAGGATCGTGGGGTCGAGCCCAGCATCTGGCTCCGTGCTCAGCAGGGAGTCTGCTCGGGATTCTCGCTCTCTCCCTCTACCCCTCCCCCTGCTCACACATGCTCGCCCTCCCTCTCCCTAATAAATAAATCTTTATAAAAGTAAAAAAATGAGATCTTGCGCTTTCTCTGTAAAGGAACCCAGACCACTGACATGAAGAAATCGTCCCTAAGGCTCCATTTAGGATACAAAAACTGAGTAACGGCAGAGAAAGTGGCTCTGGATGGAAGACGCCATGTGCTTATTAAACAGTCCCTTCCCTAAGAGATCAGATCCCTACAGCTTGCTCTGCAGACCTATAAAATCAGTCTGCCATTAGTCACGCAAGCAGGGAGAAAGCAGACAGGAGTGGGAGAGTTTTGAAGCTCACAGGAGCTAGAAAAGAGGGCCAAAGGCTTGTTAGCATGAGCTCTGTCACTGCCAGTCAGCCGTTAATAACCCAGCTCGGCCGCCTGGATGGTGACGTGGTACTTACTGAATCCTCAGCCTGGGAGTCTTCCTCTTCCACTGCCAACTCCTCCACCCAGTCTGAGTCCACCTCAATGGCCCGCTCCTCTCCATCCACCGAGAGGTGACTTGGGCCTTGACCATTACTCTGGCTCAGGGCATTGGTGACATCAGCCAAGTAAGACATAATGTGACAGGTGCACTCCAGGACTATCACATGCTGGAAGAGAAGACCACCATCACAAACCAAGAAACTTCAATTCTCCATATTGATTACTGTGTACTATGTTTTCTCAAACTCTTCCCAATAAAGCTCAAGATCAGAGAGACATGGTATAAAAGCAGACCAAAAAACAGGCTTTAACTTTCTATTTCCTCAGCTCTGAACACTGTGACTGCATGTAGCCAGTCAACACACTGTACTGAATTAATGTGATCCATTCATTCTTAAGCACGAAGACAACGCTCTACAAAATGTTGTAATAGGAGGTAAAATTGAAATAAGAAAAACAAAGTAACAAGAAAAAAAGGAAAAACAAAATAAAACTGGAGGCAAAAATCATTCAAAACAAGACAACCGATACAGAGAACAGAATGGCAGTTCAAAGAGACAGGAGTAGTGGGTGGGTGGAGAATGGATGAAGGACGTTCGAAAGATAGAATCTTCCAGTTATGAAATAAACAGTCACAGGGATGTAATGCACATACAGTGAGGACCATACTTAACAATATACTGTACTGCACATTTGTAAAGTAAGAGAGTAGATCTTAGAAGTTCTCATTATAAGAAAGAAACATTTCGAGCTATGTATGGAGAGAGATGTTAACCAGCCTTATTATGATGATCACTTCACAACCTACCCAAACATCGAATCATTATGCTGTACACCTGAAAATAATATAGCATTACATATCAAGGACACCTCAATTTAAAAAAGACTAGATTAAAAGGATGAATGGGCTCTCATTAGCTATTTACCTACGAATAACATTTTCTTAACCATTAGTGAAAGACACTTACATTACTGGGTTTTAAATTAATGTAGTAAGGGAGGAACAGCTTCAGAAATCAAGCAAAAAGTTTTCCAACAAACCACAGCCAGTAGCTCATGTTTGCCTAAAATTCCAGCAGCCTGGCATCAAGGCCTCAGATTTCTAAGTCCCTTCCCTCTGCAAGCTGACAATTCAGAGCTGAGAGGAGAAAGACTAGCAAGGAAGGAAGGAGACATGAATGGTACAGTGCTGGGTCTCAGAGGCCACTTAGCTGCTCTTATGTGAGGTTCATGGTGGGGCAAGGTGGGAGAAAAGAATGCCTGCATGCACGATTTCTGTCAGTTTAAAACCTTCTTCGCAGCAGTGACCTGAACTTTCAGGTAAATTAAACGATTCTAGTAAGTGGACTAGAGCTGAGAATGCAGTCTGTGACCTACTCAAGAGCACATAGTTCTAATGCAGGAGGAGGGGACAATTTTCTACAGCATACCAATGTCTAAAAAATAGCAAGAATTCACTAGGTTTTAAGAAGGATTCAGCTGGATGTTTTGTTTACCCTGTTATTTCCCCCCATCACTCCTCATGACCCAGCAGAGGCCCGAGGAGGGCAGGCAGTTCACGGTACACACACTCCCGAGGCTTTGAAATTGTAGGCAGGCTGGCCAGGGCCAGAAGCCAGTCAAAAGAAGAGCCTTCTACATGACCACAAAGAAAAATCATCACTCCCTAACTGCTGTCACGCTGCACTTCGCTTACCTTTCCATGCATTACATTGGCATTCAGTTTTTCCACCACATTCTTCTGTGATAGGTATTTCTTGCTGTCCCAAAGGAAAAAAAAGGAGGGGCAGGGGAGGCACAGAAATCACCCAAGGAACTAAACAAAAGGAAGCAGTTTCATGAATCCTGCATCAATTTGTGACACTGGGACGCAAAGGCATTCTTAGAAAACACCGAGGTGTGGGGTGCTCTGATCTTAGGTGTGGTGGGGCACTCTGGTCTTATCACTGACACTTGATACAATTTTCCTTAGACTTCTCCTAGGAATAATGAAGAGGAATCCCTACTAAGAATGTAGACTGAGTCTCAAATGAACACTTACAAACTTACAAACTTAAAAACTACTCCCTCAATCCCCAATGAAAAGGTAGAGACGGGACACCTGGGTGGCTCAGTGAGTTAAGCCTCTGCCTTTGGCTCGGGTCATGATCTCAGGGTCCTGGGATCGAGCCCTGCACCAGCAGGGAGCCTGCTTCTCCCCCTCCTCCCCTCTGCCTGCTTCTGTGCCTACTTGTAATCTCTGTCAAACAAATAAATAAAATCTTTAAAAAAAAAAAAAAAGTAGATACTTAAGTTCTTTTATACTCACTCGAACCTACAAATAACTTGCAATTCATTATCCCCCTTTTTTCTAAGAGCAATGCTGCACCTATAGATGGGCCCCTCCAATTTCATCATCTTACCATCTACTCAGCCAGTCCACAGCAGCATTGTGAAGCTGAAGATGGCCAGCACCTTGACCTGCACTGGCCAGGGTGGCCATCACAACCATGAGTTCAGGGAAACCAGTCCCGTCACCATTGGCCAACATCTCCGTCGCCATGGGGATCAGGGTGCCTAGAAGCACAGCACACACACCTTCCCCAACTTGGCTGGTAGACAAGAAACCGCAAATTAGTAAGTAAACAACAGGAATCTGACTGTACTTCTAAATTTATAAAAGTAAGAGATGTTGAAAATTAAACATTCAACACATGACACTCCCTGTCCCCTTCCTCCCCACTCCATATATATGCACCCAGTTTTGGACTTCAGCTATGAGAGCACAAAACAGTCACCCATCTGACAACTGACAGGCCCAGTCACTGCGGAAGTTTTTCCACAGGAGAAATTAAGGAGCTCTACTAGATTCCTTCGTCTACTGCAGGGAGCTTCCGAATTGCTCAAAACACTAATGACCAATGCCTGAAGGGAAGAATGCAGCCAATGCTCCCAACATTCACCTGGGCCCTTAGGGACATGGGACCCAAATACATCTGTTCTACCTGTTTTCCCGAACAATGTACGCAGTCAACAGCTGCAACAGCTGTCGGTTCTCCTGAATCACATCCAGCTGGTCAGAGTCTTTGGGGGGCGACGCAGTCATGCGGGTGAGCCAGGCCTGGAGGCGCCCTGGCTCCACACAAGCCAGCTGTGCCAGAGAGCCACAGAGATGCAGAAGGCTCGGGTTAGGGCTCTTCTCAGCTAGGGACAGACCGAGAGGCTACGGTCAGTGAAGGAGGGTGAGGGACAGGGGGGAAGGTGCCGACTGGGAGCCAGGCAAGGGGGAAGGAAAGGCTTTGAGCAAGTTTTCAACTTCCTTCCCAACGTCCTTGCAGGGATTCTCTGCACTTGTTACTCGGTAGTTACACTTGGGCAGAAGATATGCACAGTATTAGCTGGACATCAAAGTTCCCATAAGAAGATTACTAAAAGCTGTCACTCACTCAGCTGGAAGAGTTTGGTGAAGAATTTCAGAACTCGGTTACAGAATTTAGCAGAGAGGTTCTCATTGGCTGTCGCCATCATGATCTGCACGAGTTCTCCACTGGGAGGCAGAAGGGGGGGACAAGGGAGAATCACATTAAGCCTCACATAAAAAGGCATCCTCTTCTATTTCTTCACGATGTCATCTCCCCTAGGGGAACTGGTCACTGGTCAGTCAACGACCCTAGTTTTTCATGAAGTCGACCCCTCATCATGACGTCACCCCTTCAACCTGAAGAATGAGCAATTAATCTAAGTCCTCCCCACAGTACAAATACCTAAAGCAGGCTTCAAGTGTTCCCTGAGGGAAAAGATACCTAAGACATTCAAAAAATGTTCACCGAGTAAAACAAAATACAGCTCACCTCTCAGAGAAAAATTCCTCCATAGCTTTACGAGCCTGGCTGCTTTCCAGTTGCTTTTCCAAATACTGGAGACATTCCTCCAAGATGGATTCATCCAGTCCACTGAGGATTAAAAAGAAAAATTAACTACCAGAAATAAGGTCTGTTTCAATGTCTTCCTAATACTGATTTTTAAAAATCCAAACTTTATGACTGAACTTCAAGAGCAATAGTTACTTTTTCTTTTAAAAGCTTGGCATAAGGGATGCCTGGGTGGCTCAGTCAGTTAAACGTCTGCCTTCGGCTCAGGTCATGATCCCAGGGTCCTGGGATCGACCCCTACACCAGGTTCCCTGCTCAGCGGGGAGCCTCCTTCTCCCTCACCCTCTACATGCTGCTCCCCCTGCTTGTGTTCTCCCTCTCTATCTGTCAAATAAGTAAATAAAATCTTTTTTAAAAAATTTCAAAGCTTAGCATTAAGCCTGGCTACACAGGAGCTCAGTAGATCTAACACATTAAACTCTAACAAAACAAAAAAAAAGTTCCGAAAATCTTAGTTAAAGAATGTAGTCAGTAGTTTAGAGTTCAAAGAATCCTTGCTGCTGGTTCAAATTACAGAAAAAAAAAAGAAAGAAAGAAAAAGAAGTCGAGAGAGAGAAAGAGGAAGGAAGGCAGGCAAGTACATTAGTACAGTTCTCAGTGGAATGAAGCTGTGACTTCCTCCACTGCTCTTGGGGGCCCATCCACGTCGCTACGGCCTAAACCACCCAAGTCGAACGGCGGCGAGAGACCACCTGCCTAATGCCCCACCACCCATCTCAGAGGTACAGTTCCAAAAGTATTAGAAATTCTATGGAGCAAAAAAAAAAAAAAAAAAAAGAAAGAAAAAGAAATTTTATGAGGCTCCTCTGTACAGCTCATTACATCAAGTACGGCGCTTGATAAACATCTGTTCAATTACTTAAAGTTTCCAAATCTGAACCTTTAAGCCTTCTGCTTTCTCAACATTGATTCCTAACAATTAGTCATAAAAGCGGATTCCAAATAACCTTTCGTGCGGGTTCACAAGAACATAAAATGCACACAAGCACAGAACTTTCTGTTAAAAAGCACAAAAAGCCATTAATCAAAGACACAGAGAAGCCAGCGCTGGTACACTCCGCTGTGAGCAGCAGGAGGTCGCGGGAGCCGGATTGTCCCCATCAGGCTCACCTATTGGGATCTGCATGATTGGCCAGAATGTTGTAACAGCCAGTGATCAGCTTCTCATACACTCGAGCCAAGAACTCCTCGGACTCCGCGGGGCCCAGGATGCGCTCCAGGGAGTTGCTACTGATCTCAGCGACGCTCTCGGTGCTTGACTCCAACAGAAGGGGAAGAAGGGTCCCAATTACCTGTGGCGGGTTCGTCTCATCGGACCAACTTCAGCAAAGAAAACAGAACCATGTTAGTGAATCTAGCCCCCCACAAAGGTGCAAAGGCAGGGACAGGGCAACTCAATCATTTACTGAGACAGGAGGACTTTTGTTCCCATCTTTTCTCCCCGGATAGTTACTGTTTACATAGGTACAATCATACAACTTCATCATTTCACTTCTCGTTATTATATCAGAAACAAAACCGTTTCCACACATAAACCACATTTATTAAAATGTTAAACAAGGTAAGATGCCTTTTCCAATATTCAGAAAAGAAAATCAACCCATCCCAGACAACTTTCACACGACTGCCAGGAACCTGGATCACGGTTAAGGCAATGTGATCGAGGCTTTCACCCAGGCCCTACGCAGAGGCAGCCAAAGCACTACCTCCACTGGCCTGCCCCAGGCCCCACAGGAGGAGAGGCTCACTCCCACAAGGACTCTGGAGATGCAGGATTTGAAATACGTCACTGCCACCTTAAAACGCCAACCCTAAGCACCTCACAATTAGATTAAAAGCCTGCATGGTCTTTCCTGCAAGAGGGAAGGAGGTATTCTGCCACAACACATTCTGGGTCAGTCTCACACTCCACTCCGAAACCAGACTCTCTTTGCTACGGAAGCACGCAGGGAAAGCATGATTACTGATGACAAACTCCATCTTCATTTAGCTATGAAGGAACACAGAACAGAGAACACACAGGGCTCCGTAGTAGCTACTCACACAATAAGATCTCCGGTCAGCCTGACCAGTGAGAGGAGAGTGTGCTTTAGGGAAGCAGCCAGGGGCAGACTTTGGCCACAAAGAGTCCCCAAGTGAGCAGCCTGCACAGCACTGATGTAACTCTCTGAAGGGACGGTGTCATTAGCAAAGGCATTGCGCTGAAAGGAAGCAAAACAGACATGAATGGACTGACCATCTACCTACCCAGGATGAAATTCTCACGTGCGGGGAAAAGAACCAACTGGCATAAACTAAGACCCCATTGAGGTTTCTGGACAATGGCTCTACTCAGTATACACTATTATTCATCCTGGGAAGGAAAGCAGGGTGAAGCAAAGGAAGCAGCTAACTAATTTTAATTAGTATAAAGGTAACGCAAAATTTAAAAAGTTAAGGGGTGCCTGGGTCGCTCAGTCGGTTGAGTGTCCAACAGCTCAGGTCATGATCTCAGGGTCATGAGATCCAGCCCCATGTCGGGCCCTGCACTGGGCATGGAACCTGCTTAAGATTCTCTCTCTCGGGCGCGTGGGGGCTCTGTCAGCTGAGCATCAACTCTTGGTTTCAGCTCAGCTCATTAGATCTTATTAGGGTCATGGAATGGAGCCCACATCAGGCTCCGAACTCAGCGGGGGAGTCTGCTTAAGCTTCTTTCTCTCTCCCTTTGCCCCTCCCCTCCCTCCACCTCTTCAAAAAAAAAAAAAAAAAAAAAGCTAATAAGTGAAAATGTTAGTACAAAGTTAAGATACCCAATACCAGTTTTCAAATAATTATAATATATTCTACTTAACACTAAAACTACTATCTCTAATAATTAAGAAGGAGGTGTATTTTGCAAAGCATCAGAGTCTCCGTTAAAATACCTTCATTATCCTTCTGCTACAGCTCCGGGTGATGTAAATAGAGCTCATGATTATAAAGCAAGGATAACAAGATTATAACACTTGACTCTCCCGAAGAACTATAGCAAGGGAATAATCTATTAATAGAGGTAACTAGGGCAGAGCAGACACAAAGGTCAAGTAAACTGAGAGGAGACTCCAGTCTTCTAACAGCCTCCAAAACCTGAAAGCTACCCTAGAAAACTCTGACAAAAGGAGAAGGTTCCTGACATTTTTCCTAAAAAGAAAATGAAAACAGCTCACATTTACTGAGAATTCAGGAGCCAAAGACTGTACCAGGTACCTTAGATTTAATACAATTAACCTTCACATCCCAGTATTAAGAAGAGAAGGAAATGGAGACCCCGAGTAATAAAACAGCTGTCTTACAACGCAATAACACAGATTTCTTAACAAAACAACCACTTAAGTACCATTTGGTAAATCAAGCTTTTGATTATCGGTTCAGCCATAGCAAATACATTGCAGCATACCAAGGCCTCTTGGCAGGTAATTTCAGCCTAAGGAGTAAGAACAGAGCACAGAATGGCTAGCGCTCCGCATCGCTACTGTGAGAGCAGACACTCACCCAGGATCCAATGTTGGGAAACTCGTTGGTGTTGATGTTGTTCCAGGATTCACACACAGCCTGCACCCAGGATGGTAAATTCTGAACCAGTGTAGGACCTGGAGGCGACAAGAAGGATGACGACTCATCACAAGGGAGAAGAATGACACATACTATTTTAAAGCCAAGCCCAAACGCAGAAAGATACACCACTGCCCAAGCTGTCAGCAGAATTACTAAGATCACTTAGATGGATCTTTCAATAGCAGTACTACATCCAAGAGCTAGCTAATTGCTTAATAGCTAACAATGTCAATTATAAGGTTTTCATTTCCTATCATGTTCACTTTCTAATCTTGCAAGTAAAGGCAACAACTGAAAACAGAATGCAAAGTGGGAGCGTGTGACTACAAGTCAGGCTAAGACCGCTACCCGGCACCTCCCACACCCTCCACCGACAGGTAGCACTTTGATCTCCTCTCAAGACAAATCTGAGGGCAAGGAATCTTTTGTTTTTTTTTGTTTTTTATGGTTTATTTATACATTTTAGAGAAAGGTGGGGGACAAAGGAGAGGGAGAGACTCTCCAGCAGACTCCCTGCTGAGCACGGAGCCTGACACTGGCCTGCTCCCACAACCCAGAGCCAAAATCAAGAGTCAGACACTTAATTGACTTTGCCACCAGGTACCCCTGAGGGCAAGGATTCTTAATGCACATCAAGAACAGCATTCTAGGGGTACCTGGGTAGTTCAGTCAGTTAAGCATCTGCCTTCGGCTCAGGTCATGATCCCTGGGTCCTGGGATTGAGCCCCACGTCAGGCTCCCTGTTCAGTGGGGAGCCTGCTTCACCCTCTCCCTCTGCTGCTCTCCCTGCTTGTGCCCTCTGCCAAATAAATAAATAAAATCTAAAACAAAAACAAAAACAAAAAATGCCAGCATTCCATGAAGTAGGAGAATTTAATTTCCGAAAAGTGTGACTACCTGAACACTGGAAGGGTATTTTAACGCTTGCAATTCAGGAAAATACAAACGGTTATAAATCGAGACTGTAACGACTGCTCTTAACTCCAGTCCTCCTCAGGTCCATTTGCTTCCCCATCCTCCATTTCTACCAGATCACTCCTAACACAGGGAAGAGGTTTGCCCAGCACAAAGCAGCAGCTCGCCAGTCTTCCTGATCTCCACAAATGAAACGGAGAACACAGGCTAATGCTTTAGAACCAAATGGCTTTGGGTTGGATCCCGGCCGCGATATTCTGCAAGACATAGGATCTTGGGCAAATTAACTTCTCTAAGACTTAGTCTCCTACGGAGTAAAAAGGGAAAACTAACATTTCATAAAGCTCCCAAGAAGAGTGACAGAGATAAATCTATGTCAACATTCAACATACAGAAAGGTTCCAGCAAGTGGTAAACGTCAGTAGACAGGTAGAGAAGTGGTAGGACTAGTCCTACTAGCGGTAAAGGCATTTCAAAAGCACATTCACTTACCCAGAGTGTTCGCCTTGCACCTACTAGAGCCAATAGCCAAAACAGCAGCAAAGCCATGCAGTTTCTCCTGGGAAGGTTTTTCAGTGGATCCCTCTTCATTAAAGTTCTGCAGCAAATAGGCTCTGAGGAAACAAACAGGGGATACATGAAAGCTGAAGAATCTACTCCCATCAGTTAGAAGAAACTGCCCTAGACAAACTCAAACACCTGCACCTCTATCAAATGTAGTTTACAGTCCCCGCCCCTGTGTGATCTCGTAAAAATTCCAAGGGGCAGCTGTCTTCCCAAGAATATCCCATCCTCTGAAATGTTCCCAAAACACAATTCCAGGACAAACGAGCTTGGCGAACAGTGAGCACTACCTACACACCTCCCCCTGGCCCTGAAAGATGGGCTGTGCATATACTGAAGGATCTGAGAAGTACGGTTCACCTTCGAATAACAGGAATTTTAACTGCCTAATTTATAGGCAGATTTTTGTCAGTAAATAAAATATAATACTGCAGGGGCGCCTGGGTGGCTCAGTGGGTTAAAGCTTCTGCCTTCAGTTCGGGTCATGATCCCAGGGTCCTGGGATCGAGCCTCACATCAGGCTCCCTGCTTGGCAGGGAGCCTGCTTCCCCCTCTCCCTCTGCCTGCCTCTCTGCCTACTTGTGATCTCTCTATCAAATAAATAAATAAAATCTTTAACAAAAAAAAAAAAAAAAAAAAAAACAAAAAAAAAAACTCCACAGAGCAGGAGCTGAACGGTGAAATCCTACTGGGACCAGAGAAAGTAAATGAGCGTAAAGGGGCCCAGTAAGAACAGCTACGTGAGGTAGCCACCCCTTGAATACAGTGTGCTAATGTCATGTGGCAAGTCAGACCCAGTTTTATCAGTTCATCCTATGTAAGAAAAGCCAGAAATCTTATTTTGTGAATAAACTCCCCACCTGCATACACTGAAAAGTAGATTAAACATCATGCAGAGCTAGTTCTATAGGGCATGAAACTTGCAACGTGTATTATTTTAGAAAAGACTGGATTTCAAAACACTCCCTGACTCATTACAAAATTTGTTTCTCTACCTATATGAAATTGAAAGAGCATTTAAAGCTTCATCTTAGTGCATGACAAAAATGACATGTTTGGGGAAATTTCATTATCTTTCCTTGTATCCTACAAGTAAAATGCTAGAAAATATTTAAAGGTTCATAGAAATCAAACAACTTTTTGACTCTTCCTTAACTATTTGAAAATTCTCTCATCAGGCATCCCTTTCTTTATATTAGAGAAAAAAACATTTTACTGAGAGGGAAAAAAACCTTAGGCTGACAAAAAGAAAAAAATGTAAGATGCTGAGTCATTAAGGATCTGCACAGTGAACAGTACGCAGAACCACTAAGTTCAAATTGAAGAATTTTCAGGCTTCTAAAGGAAATAAACCACCCAAGAATCTAAACTCGCCATTTCCGACATCTGTGGTCAGGCAGCCCATCGCACCTAGTGAACGATGCGTAGGTGTCAATGAGTTGTAGCGTGGCTGGAAGGAGGTTCTTGGTGATCTCAGACGACTTATGAGGATCTGTCTCAGCAGCCATCTTGGAAAAATGCTCATCCAGGGAGACCTGGACCTTCGAGATGGCAGCATCAAGGGTGTAGATGGACTGCAGACTTGGAATTTCATGGAGTTGCAAAATGGTGGTACAGTCGATGCTACAGAATGATGAGATCTTCAAAAGTACCCAAGATATTAATTAGTTGTGGCAAAGGGCTACAGCAGAAGCTAAATCCTGGCATTATGGACCCAAAACGAACATACCTGTCGAGCGAAGTATTCCTCTACAATTTCAACGTCATATTTCACTGAGCTGCATTTGGTGGATGCCAGTTCTAGGAGAGAACCAGCATGTTCCGCCTTCATTCCCTGTTTGATAAGGTGATCCTGTTTGGGCAGCAAGAAAAAGTGCTCAGGAGATTAATACAGAAAGAGTCTAAAGCTTTCATTACCCTTAAAAACTGACAAGTTCCCACAAGCACAGAACATGGTGGCTTTGGCCACCCCTCAGCAGAAAGCCGTATGTGACACCATCGTACCTTTATCCAGTTAACATAGGAGCTGATGCGGAGGCGGGAAGACCAGCGCAGGGTGTGTAAGATGTCACATTCACTCATCTCAGGTGAGTTCATGGCCAGCTGATTCATGTAGGTCTTTGATGGTGGCAAAATCCCCAGGATCCTCCACAGTATCAAGAAGTAACACTGAAGGGCACAGGCCTCCTGGAAGAAGCAAAGAGACCGGTCATAGCAGTGGCACTTGGTATCGTGTCATGAGCCTCCAGACAGCAAGAACCGTTCCAAATACACTGTTTAGAGCAGACTGTGTGCAGTCCTGATCTTCAGCTGAGATCTGACTCACAAGTCTGGTCCACTCATCTTTGACAGAGAATATATCTAATAACAAAGCAGAAAACAGGAGCGCCTGGGTGGCTCAGTGGATTAAGCCTCTGCCTTCACATCCAGTCACGGTCTCAGGGATTAAGCCCCTCATCGGGCTCTCTGCAGAGACAGTTGTTAACCGTCTCCCTTCAGCTCAGGTCATGATCCCGGGATTCTGGGATCAAGCCCCACATCGGGCTCCCTGATCATCAGGAAGCCTGCTTCTCCCTCCCCACTCCCCAACTTGTGTTGCCTCTCTCCCTCTCTCTCTCTGACAAATAAATAAATATAATCTTAAAAAAATATATATCAACACGTGAAGATGCTAACAGAGACAGGAAGAAGGTGCCCCTACAGCAAAAGTGGAGCCCAGCAAATAACATTTTCCTTCTAAAATAAGTTCAAATCCTAATAAGTTCAAAATCCTAATAAGCTCAAATCCTCTCTCTGTGCCTGCCTCTCTGCCTACTTGTGATCTCTCTGTCAAATAAATAAAATCTTAAAAAAAAAAAAAAGGGCAGAAAATAATAACACACACACATAAGTAACTTGCTCCTCCTGTGCACATCTCACAGGCCAAAGTCACTGTTCTAAGACAACTCTGGCTCCCCAAGAATTTACCAAGTAACCAAAAGAGAGCAGATCATCCTGGCCAGCAATCCCATCATCAGATGTCCCTTTCTGTGGCCTAAATTGCTGTTATGGCTTCTAGAGGTATAGACATATTCATGGAATCACAGGAAAAAACACTAGTGGAAGACTTTCACGGTCACATATCGACCACCGTTCACTGAAGGTCTGATATTTAGGTTGCCATTAACTCCCAAAGTCATATAGGTCCCTCGATGTAACAAAAAGAAAGGCAAAAATGGTTAAATTATCTCTAAAGTGAATATAACTACCCAAACACATAAAAATACTGAACGATCAGGGCGCCTTGCGTGGCTCAGTTGGTTATGCATCTGCCGTCAACTCAGGGCACGATCCCTGGGTCCTGGGATCAAGCCTCACATCCGGCTCCCTGCTCAGAGGGGAGCCTGTTTCTCATTCTGCCCATTCTGCTCCCTCCCCACTCGTGCTCACTCCCAATCTCTCTCTCTCTCTCTCTCTCTCTCTCAAATAAATAAAATCTTAAAAAACAAAACAAAACTTAAGCATCTGTCAGTTCTGGAAATAGGTAGTTCACTAACTGATGAGATCCCAAAAAGATATTTCTGGTAGAACCACTACCCAATTATCACATTCTAAACTCTTTAAAAATCAGCCTGGGTGGGACATCGGGGTGGCTCAATCATTTAGTGTCTGCCTTCGGCTCAGATCATGACCCCAGGTCCTGGGATGGAGCCCCGCATCAGACTCCCTGGTCAGCGAGGAGCCTGCTTCTCCCTCTCCCACTCCCCCTGCTTATGCTCCCTCTCTCGCTATCTCTCTGTCAAATAAAAAAATAAATAAAATCTTAAAAAATAATAGTAATAATAATCAGCCTGGGCTTCAGTGGTCTTACCAGGGCCGTTACGTTCTTGTTTTCCTTTCTCCTGACGGTATCAAGCTGGGATCCAGCTGCAAGCAGGGATGTCAGTGCGGTGTAAAGCTCATCATACTTGACAAGCTTAGAGAAAAGAACATCACATGCCTAATATTGAGGGAAAAAAATATTTTTTCTTACTTTCTGATACATATTGTCTACTACCCATCCATACACTATCATTTAACCTCATGACTGGCAAAATACCTCATTCAAATTATAGGTACGAATTTCTCATTGCAGCAAGATTCCCACTCAGGGACCTCTCTCGGTTTATGGGCTATTATGAGCACAGAAGGGCAGGCATTAGAATGAGGCAACTATTTTTGTCATTAAAAATATCTAGAAGGTGCCTGGGAGGCTCAGTCGTTAACTGTCTACCTTCAGCTCAGGCCATGCTCCTGGGATCCTGAGATCGAGCCCCATGCCAGGCTCCCTGCTCAGCAGGAAGCCTGCTTCTCCCTCCCCACTCCCCCGCTCGTGTTGCCTCTCTCCCCTTCTCTCTCTGACAAATATATAAAATCTTAAAAAATATATCTACACGTGAAGATGATAGAGACAGGAAGAAAGTGCCCCTACAGCGAAAGTGGTGCCCAGCAAATAACATCTTCCTTCTAGAATAAGTTCAAATCCTAATACAGGCCAAATTCCCTCATTACAAAAACCAAGTCATTCCCTTTTTCCCCTGACAGACTGATTTTGGTGGAAACCATCTGACCCACATGTAAAATGGGGTTTTAAAATTCCTGGTACCACAGAATCGAGTCGGTTCAAATCATCCTCTGAGGCTTCTGGGGACAGGACACAGTAGAATCTGGGTTGTGGGACAGCATCTGAAAAACAATGGGCTCATTAAAAGAATGGTTTCATTCTCAACTCTTCTTAGCAAGTCTAAAATGTAAAAACTAAGAAAACACTTTGGACACTTGAAGACACAAACAACCTTGGTACTACTGACACTCAGGGCCACGTAACTGCTATGGTCCTGGGCATGACAGAATGTGTAGCACCCTCCCACTGTGACAACCAAAAAGGTCTCCAGACATTGCCAAGGGTCTGCAGTGGGGAAGGGGCCCAATCATCCCTAGTTAAGAACCACTCCTCTAGAAGTGCTCTTACAATCACCAAGTTAATCATTAAAACTGGGTCTTTGACTAACTTCATTAAACTTAAATGCTGTCTCCCCAATATCAAAGGAACTAAATAATAGATCCCAGTGATAGTAAATGCATACACAGGCTTGATGAGAGTTTCCACAAAATACATTAAACAGCAACAATCCTCAGGATGAGCAAACACACACGAAAAATGAACACAGGAGGCACTTCATGAAAAGAATGGACAACCGCTCCTGAGAGACACCAGGAAGGTGGTCATGGCTCCCATTATTTTCTGAACAGTATCCCACCATGACCCAAAAAGATATTTAGCCTATGGGCTCAAACCATATTCCTATGGAAAATTAAATGTAATCATTCAGAGTGGCAGGAATCCACGTACTGTACTCTATGAGTAGACACAAGAATTCCTAATTCTTACGCCTCAATGCTGTTTTGCCTTTTGTTTTTAAATCAATGTGGGATATGTGACAGTCTGTTTCTAAAAACGTTTTGAATCCCTTGGTATTTGCCACCTGTAGGGAATAGACTAAATCTTAAACAGTCTGTAAGCACCAAATTCAATTCCCTCAATGAAAACCAATGAGTCAGCTTCTTAGGGACAATCTTCCTTCTGACCTGATGAGAAATGCTTAGACCAGTTTTCTTCTACTTCTTTGAACCCGTGATAGAGAGGGGCGGGCGCCCGGCGGCTGCTGCTGTCCTGGGATCCATGTGCCCACCCAAAAGGAGGACTCAGCAAGTTATGCTGCACCTGTTAAAACACAAATACTCAAATTAAAAAAAGACGCATAGCCATATTCCGCATCTCACTGCAGGTGTGATAACTGATCAATATATCAAAGCTGGAGAAACTCACAAACCAACATAAAGTTTTGATTTTTCTGTGACTTCTTTGGGGAGCATCTTTTTGCTAAAGTATGAC
Source organism: Lontra canadensis (assembly GCF_010015895.1). Lineage (NCBI taxonomy): Eukaryota > Metazoa > Chordata > Mammalia > Carnivora > Mustelidae > Lontra > Lontra canadensis. The sequence goes on from NW_022631019.1 coordinate 13,397,045, forward strand.
GGGAGCAGGGCTCAAGCAAACATTTTAGGAAATGCTGAAAAATCCTTAACTGGCCATCCCATCTTCATGCTGAATCCCTACAACAGAAGAGTTCACTAATCCATAAAACTTACTGCTCAGCCATCCTTCGACTGCTAACAAATATTCAAGAAGGGCAGATGCTCAGGGCACTGAACTGGACACCAGGTAAAGTGGGTTAATTCAAAGGACACCTGTGAACAGAACCTATAATCCAATTTTCACAAAACCATCAAATCGAATAACCTACATTTCCTGCTCCTAGCTAGATACAAAGTGTGAGTGCACATACACAAGTCCAGGGGTCTTCCCAAGCTTAATCATGAACCTACCACAACAAATGCCTAAAACCTAAAGTCAGCAGGTCATTTTGCTTTGGACCATGGCAACTCAAGAAGAAAAACGCAAAAACAACGTGTTCGTCTATACCTGCTCAAACAGATACACAGGGGCTTTGGAGTACTGATGAAGCAGATAATCGAAGATCAGAAGGAGGCGAGCCAGGATGAGGGGCACGGAGCGCGCCTGAGCATCCATGTTGGCGCTCAGCTCCTGGATGATCTGCACGAAAAGGGTCAGGATGGCCCTCCGGCCTTTCTCAGTGAAGTTGTGGAAAATGAGGAGCAGCAGCTGCAGGTGCTCTACATTCAAGTCTTCCGTCTCATTGGGCACCACCCCTTGCAGGGCGTTCTGCTTCATTGTCGACAAAAACCTACCCAGAGAAAAGGAGACCATGTCTGGTGGAGGAAGTCAGAACACCCCCCAAGACTTACAATGTCAAGGGCTGGAAGAGGTACGCTTTTTAAACCCAGGCACTACTATAACAAATCAAGGAAGACAAAAATCTACATGTAAGAGAAGATTAAAAACTCAATCTTGGCTACAAAAAAGGTAAATTCGGCCACAGAATATTTTCCCTTCTCGACTGTGGCAATAGCATAAAAAACCCATTCTGCCCCTTATAACCACAAAAAGAACCGTAAGCTCCCCCAAAATGTGTCTCATTTTTCACTCTTTTTTTTTTAATTTTATTTATTTGTCAGACAGAGATCACAAGTAAGCAGAGAGACAGGCAGAGAGAGAGGAAGGGAAGCAGGCTCTCGGCCAAGCAGAAAGCCCCATGCGGGGCTCGATCCCAGGACCCTGGGATCATGACCTGAGCTGAAGGCAGAGGCTTTAACCCACTGAGCCACCCAGGTGCCCCCATCATTTTTTAATTAATAAACCTGGACAGTTTTATAAACTAGAAACAGTTCAATTAACTTTTCTCCATAATTTGACTCTACAGCTTAATTCTTATTTTGAGAGTTTACACTACAGGTTAAGATCGCTGCATGATAGCACTCAAAAATAACTCAATGTACTAAAAAGCAATAAAAAATAAATTACACTATTCAGAGAATTTGTCAAAAGCTTTTATGCAAAAAAGGAATGAATATAGCCAACTGTTTCCACTGCCTGTGGCTATTAGGAAAGAGATTTGTGTTTTAATATGGGTTTCCCTCACCCCCATTCCCCCTCCCCCACTCCCTGGCCTTTTTGCAAGATTCCATCAAGAAAAATACAGTGGGTCTTTGGCATTCAAGGAGGTTTATGATTTCTCAAATCCAGCATTAGAGCTATTTGATCATAGTATGGGGAAGAGAAAAGCAAAGCCTTTTAGGAAAACAAACTGCTTTGAAGACGCTTAACCATGTAAACAAAAATGGCAAATATAGGTCCATCTAAAGAGGATTTAGATGATTAATGTGAGCTTCCCCCAAGTAAAAAAATTCTTTAAAAGTTGTCCAAAAAGACAAGTCACTCTGAGTGGTTTTCACGTTGAGAGCAAAATAACCGAAGACAGAGTTGGCTTCCCCGTTTCGTCTTTCAAAAAATCAGGTCAGGATAAAATTGGTTACATTCAGGATTCAGGTTCTGTCTCATAATTGCATCCATATCCCCCATGTGCTAAGGGGTGATTTTGTTTCCAGACCACAGTGTAGGTATTTCCACTTCTTCCACAGTGGATCTTCCCCCAACACCATCAGAAACATACTCCTCCGCCCGCACTACTGTACCGCTATCATCACACACCTGTCTCAGAGCCCCGGGCTAACGACAAAGAAGTCAAACAGATTGTAAAAAAGCACATAACCACCTCTGCAGGGCTTCTCCTGGAATTCTCTTACCTGTCCCAAACTTTAAGGCATTCAGGGACATCGGGATCACCTTGAGCACCGGCTTTATGTTGCCAGATGAGCAAAAGGCGTGAAAGCACAGAGAGGCTTTGAGGGTGAATGTACAAGGGCCAAGGGCCCTCAGAGAAAGGCGCTACTCCCAGCTGCTGCAACAGTGTGTTCTGCCAAGGAAGACATACAAGAAACCATGAGGAAAAAGAGAACAAGGCCAAAGGTTACCCACGACCCCTAAATGTTACTCTTTAATGCTGAAAGAGTATTTTTTTTTTTTTTTTAAGATTTTATTTAGGGGCACCTGGGTGGCTCAATGGGTTAAGCCTCTGCCTTCGGCTCAGGTCATGGTCTCGGGTTCCTGGGATTGTGCCCTGCATCAGGCTCTCTGCTCAGCAGGGATCCTGCCTCCCCCTGTATTTCTGCCTGCCTCTCTGCCTACTTGTGAGGTCTTTCTGTCAAGTAAATAAATAAAATCTTTAAAAAAAAAAAAAAGATTTTATTTATTTATTTGACAGAGATCACAAGTAGACAGAGAGGCAGGCAGAGAGAAGAGGAAACAGGCTCCCCGCTGAGTAGAGAGCCTGATGCAGGGCTCGATCCCAGGACCCTGGGATCATGATCCGAGCCAAAGGCAGAGGCTTTAACCCACTGAGCCACCCAGGCGCCCCCTGGAAGAGTATTTTAAAAAGCATGCAGAAATTCAGATTTAGACCTGGTTTGGAGAAAGGTCATTCACTCAACAAAGAAGAAAACTATAAAGGGAAAATTACTAATCTAACCCCGTTCACAACTATAGTTAGTGTCAGACATGGGGTCCTAAAAGGGGCGATGCACTGAGACAGCAGAATCTGAATGACTATCCAAACGGGCTGACAGTTCTTCTTTCACAACCAGTTATATACAAGTAACACTCGGAGTGGGAAGGTCCTGAAACGCACAAGGTCCAGCCGCTTGTATTCCACAGCAGTATCAGCAGAGAAAATCTGCCTCTTAAGATGTCAAGGCACCCCAAATTAGTCAGGGTTGTCTTTGCCTCCAGTTGCACCGCGTCTTTCAAATGAGCTTGACTTGCAGCTCAGTTATCTAAGCTGCAACTTTTCTTCTCGAACACACACACAAACTGAGCACGATGCCAATGGAAAACCAAAGGGCCCACTTTCTCACTTGGCTTCATAGTTATCTCGGGATATAGGATAAATTTCTAAGTCTGTCAAATTAAATTATATTCTTATAAAACATCCCAGAGGACCCCACTCCTTGGAAATAATTATTCAAAATGTCACAGATATCAAGAGTAGTTCATGGAGCGCCTTGGTGGCTCAGCTGGTTGAGCATCTGCCTCTGGCTCAGGTCATGATCCCAGAGTCTGAGGATCGAGGCCCACATCAGGCTCTCTGCTCAGTGGGAAGTCTGCTTCTCCCGCCCCCCTTACCCCGGCTCATGCACATTCTCCCCCTCCCTCTCTCTCAAATACATAAAATCTTTTAAAATAAAAAGAGTAGTTCAAATGTACTGGGTAGCTATCACAGACTAAGCTCTGCACACATACCGTCCCTCGAAATGCTCAGTTATAGTGTCAGGTGGGTACGTGCTCCATTTTAATGATGGGGGAAATAGAGCTCAGGGTGGTTTAAGAACATGACCTAAGACACATGATTCCCAAGTGTCCAAGCCAGGTTAATCTCAAAAATCTGCATTCTTAATCATTATGCTCCATACAGCCTTAAAGATTTTCTCAACTCCTAACTCAAGGAAATAATTCAAAAAAATTAACATGCCTGAGCTATATAAAAAATATTACCTGAAGCACTCCTGTAATAATAATAATAAAAAATTTTCAGAATAAAATCTAAGTGTTCAAATCAAGGAACATGCAGCCATGATAGTGGCAACTATAAAGACCAAAGAAAACAATATTTGAAGCAGTAAAATTTTAAAAAGCGGAAAAAAGAGATGTATCGATATTCTGATTTTAACTGTGAAACTGCAACTATACAGATAGGGACTAGAAAGAAAACGGAAAAATGTACATCATGAATTGGGTGGAAGGATATGATGTTATAATGTTGATATCATATTTTTTAGGAGGATTTTTTGTTTTGTGTGAAGTTGTTTCAGGCCTCAGGGCCCTAAGAAATGAGCAAACATTCCTCAGAACCTGGTTTTCCCCAACCACTCCAACTCTCAGTAGCCCTAAGAGGAATTGACTTTCTAAGTAAAACTGCACCATAGCACACCCACAAAGGCCTGGCTTAAAGCGTTTCCTCCAGCCCTTCGGGTGCCCCGTCCCCACCCCTGCTTAGTGCCGGCATACCTGGGCTTTCTTCCTCCACCCTCCTCATTCAGGTCCCATCTTCCAACCCTCTAACTGTTCTCGTTACTTCAACAACTGCCTCTTAGTGCTTCATTCCCAAAACTCCATTGTCAATGTTAATTTTGGGGGGCATTTTTTAATTTATTTGAAAGAGAACAATAAGCATGAGTGGGAGGCAGAGACAGAGGGAAAAGGAGAAGCAGACTCCCCACTGAGCAGGAAGCCCAATGCAGGGCTCCATCTGAGGACCCCAAGACCATGATCTGAGCCAAAGGCAGACGCTTAACCAAATGAATCACCCAAGTGCCCCTCCATCTTAATTTTTTAAGAACTGAATTTCAGACTCACATTTCAACTACCTTCTAGATGTCTTCAACCCACTGGCACCTCAAAATGCCATCCTACTTAAAATGATTTTTTTAATAATAGTAGTCATAACTATTTTAACTAAAAACATTGATAAAATGTACAATTCTTATACAAAACTCATATGTAATTCTCGTATGCAAGAACATACAAACTGCTTTTCTCACTGGACTAAAAGGGCTATAAAATTCTCCATTCCAACAGGAAACAAGACAATCCCATGGTAACGCCACAGCTCATTGCCTCTAGCTTACTCCTTCATGAAAAGAAAGCTTTGCACTCAAGCTGTACCGCACACTGGCTTCCAGGCTGGCCGACCACAAGGGACTCCAAGTGGTGTGGATAAGCAGACATAACTTATCAGAACAAAAAGAAAATGACACAGTGCATCTCATGTAGCTCAAGAACCCAGAGGATCATTCTGAGCAAACGTGCAATAAATAAGCTATCCATGAGTGAAAAGAACCCAAGAGCTGACTCAAACCTAGGAGGGTGAGCTCCCTGCAAACTCAATACGGCTCCTTCTACCACCAACCCAACTGTTCTTGCTGACATCCCCTTTCTATGAGACCACAGCGCCCTTCTGGTCTCATTTGGGTTGAAAAGGCAGGCAGCATCTCAATACCTTCCTATCCAGGTCCTTTACCCCATTCAAATAATTTCTCGAGATCTCTACTGCAGGCCCTTTATCCATACCTTATCGCCCCCTTTCCTCATGATCCCAAACTAATCCCAGTCATCTGGATTTCGACAGTGCCTACAACACTACCGGGCATACAGTAGGGGCTCAATGAATACTCAGTGAATGGATAAGTAAACATATACCACTATGTAATATTAAATCATTATACTCCTATACACAATAGTAATAAACATAAAACATTAAATATGTTAATAAATATAAAATGAATAACAGTAATAGTAACAAACTAATAAAGACAGCAGCTAATCTCTAGTAGGTACTAGTACTATGTGCCAGGTATGTTTATTTTACTTACATCATGATAAAATAAAGTAACATAAAATTTACCACTTAAATCATTTTTAACTATACAGTTAAAGAGGCATTAAGTACATATACACCATGCAAACATCACTACCATCCATCTCCAGCACTTTTATTTTTCCCAACTGAAACTCTATGCCCATTAAACACTAACTCCCTGTGACACTGTGATACAACATTAATATTCTGATACAAGAAGAAATACATATTTGGTCTTTGTCCCACTCCTGACACAGAGCTCCTAAAATCTTGTCATTTCCTGACGGGGTAAGAACACGTTTTGTTCTTCGTAATAAGCCCCTCTCAATATTACCTGTGTTTATGATAACGAGGCCCCTAAACAGCTTCGGATGGGGGCTGGTTGCCAGAGGAACCAAACACATAACTAGAGGGCTGGATCCCCAACCTTCCAATTCTATCTCCAACCAGGGCTAGAGTTTGAGCTAATCACCAATGGCCAATAGAGCAAAATGCCAGCAGGAAGCCAGACAAAGCCTGCTTTCTCATTTGGCTTCAGAAGACACAAATCATCTTAGTAGACTGCTCTATTAAACAAATTTGAAAGAAAAGAACAGAGAGGCCATGCCAACCAAGCACGTGGCCTTTTGGCAGAAAGTCTTCTTTCTGCTACATATTCATAAGTCATCTTCAATAAATAGGTTTCAATTTCTTCTGTAAGGAGAGAAAGCCTAGCAGTCTTACTAGCTCAGACCCAGTTTTTTATTACTCTGAGAGATGAAGAAAATTTTTATGATGCAGCTTACTTTTGTTTTCTTTCAAAGACTGGGTGGGGTCCATTTCATTAACCTCCCTTAAAGGACACTGTGTATGTCTTGCAGCGCAAGTTAGACACCTTGGGTACATAACTTTCTATGTGGGGTGCCTAGGTGGCTCAGTCAGTTAAGCGTCCAACTCTTGGTTTCAACTCACGTCACAATCTCAGGGCTCTGGGCTGTGCGTAAGGCTGGCTTAACATTCTCTCGCTACCCCTCCCTTTGCTGCCCCTGCCCCAGTTCCATACACAGGTGCTCTATTTCTCTCTCTCTCTCCAAAAAAAAAAAAAAAGAACTCTGTACATGATTCCAGAGAAACAGTATCAATAGCAGGTAGTTAAATTACATTAGCCATCCTTCACTTTCTTCCATGATAGCAATGAAATTTCAGGGAAGAATTTAAAGTCCCATGTTTGGAAATGGAATGAAGAGGGAGGTTTGATAATTTGCTCTCCATAAAGTCAGTGGTTATGGGAGGCCAAGCTGCACGTCCACACAAGGTCTGGAATTATTTTTTAAATGCTAAGAGGGCAACATCATTACAGGAATCTTAAGAACTCCTATTCTCTACGGAAAGTATTTCTTCCCCCATTATTTGGACAAGTTTAGGCAGGAAAGGGCCAAGTCCATGAACTTTGAAACTTCCCTAAATAAATTTAGATCTCAGCAAGGAGCTGCTAACTTTGGCCGGACATCCTGACCATATATAGTCTGAGAAGGTGCTAGAGGCCACATATTAACTGAAGCATTTTGTTCTCTTCATCTCACATCAACAACTTTACCACTCAAGTTATATTCCCTTTCCTGCTAAAAAAATCATATTTTTAACATTTACTTATTTGAGAGATAGAGAGTTCTAGAGTGCACACACGTGCATGCTCAGGGGAGAGGGGTGGAAGATGAAAGAGAGAGAGAGAGACTCCCAAGAAAACTCTGCGCTGAGCATGGATCCTGACATGGGGCTCGATCTCAGAACGCTGAGATCACAACCTGAACTAAAATCAAGAGTCAGACGCTCCACTGACTGTACCACCCAGGTGCCCCCAAAGCAATGTTTGTATAAATAGGTTTTATAATTTTTTTTAAAAAGATTTTATCTGTTATTTGACAAAGAGAGACACAGCAAGAGACGGAACACAAGCAGGGGGAGTGGGAGAGGGAGAAGCAGGCTTCCTGCTGAGCAGGGAGCCCGAAGCCAGACTTGAGCCCAGAACACCAGGATGATGACCTGAGCTGAAGGCAGATGCTTAATGGACTGAGCCACCCAGGCACCCCCAAAGCAATTTTTTTCATCTAACACTAGGTATGTATAAATAGGTTTTATAATTATCTTTTTAAACAATTAAATAAATTTTTAAGAATTTTTCAAATAACTTGGGATGCTAAAAATCACATTTAACCTTTTGAAATAGATTCCTAGATTTTGTTCCCTTGGGGGAAGTGCAAAACCCTGAACTGTGTCCTGATTCTGAGAATCCACCAAAATAATCTTAAGAATAATGAAAAATTTTCACAACAATCTTAGGGCAAACTACTGGAGAGATCTACCAAATTTAATTCTTCTCAGGGAAGTGAAGGGTAGCTGCAACAGAAATCTGCATTTTAAATAAATTCCCCAGGGATCTTTATGCACACTAAGAGATTGAGAATCACTAACTCTGACCACATTAAAAAATTATTATTAAAATATGACACTGTGGGGGTACCTGGGTGGCTCAGTTCAGTGTCGGACTCTTAAACTCAGTTCAGGTCTTGATCTCAGGGTCATGAGTTCAAGCCTCACGTTGGGATTGGGGGGAAAAAACATCACATTGTCAAATGGTGGGAGAAAAAGTGAATCCATAAATCTGACACATGGCTGGTAATGGTAAAACTTGGTGCTTTTTTTTTTTTTTAATTTTTAAAGTAATCTCTACACCCAATGTGGGGCTCAAATTCACAACCCCAAGATCAAGAGTCGCCTGTTCTTCCAGACTGAACCAGCCAGGTGCCGCACTGGTGCGGCCACTTGAGAGAGCAGTCTGGCATTACCTGTAGACAGTCACATACTCAGTTTCCTACCAGATCTACTCCCAGTTATCTGCCCATGAGAACCCCCTGGTTATCCAGGGGACACGTACAAGGATCACAGCAACACCCGGAGTAGCAACAAACCCTGACACAACCAAAAGGTCCATCAGTGGGAGCAGAGGGGAGATGAATAAGTTGGTACAGTCACAAACACAATGGCACAGCATATGGCAAAACAAGAACTACAGAATTAGGAATAGCACAGATGAATCTTGACAATATCATCTTGGAAAATAATACTAAATGAAAAAAGAAAGCCCAACAAGACTATATATAGAGAGGATGGTATCATTTACTATAAAGCTAAAAGCAATCAAGTAATTTGAAAATTTAAAGAATATAAATGTAAAATTAAGCATATATATAAAACTAATGAAAGGGGGAATTTGAGATACAGGATTCAAGACATCACTTACTAGTGGGGAGAAAAAACCCTCAGATTTTTTAAGGCCTCAATCAAGATCCTAGGCTTTATTTTGCTGGTGAGTTTGCAAGTAAGCTTGTATCAGAAAGCATCTACCTCCTGTAATTTGAATGACTCTTTTAAAACACATTTCCAACATGGATTCCTTGGATTACCGGTGGAGTTAAGCAATTCCTAGGATTGTTAGCCACTGATATTTCCCTTTTTTATAAACTGCCCTCTTACCTATTTTGCCCACCTGTCTACTAGGACACTCATTAGGAGCTGGTTTTGTAGTTTTTCCTTTGCTTTAAGCTTACTGAACGACTTGAGGATAAAGAACACATTTTTTCTGTCTTGAAATGATCCTGATGGGGCAGCGGAACATATTAGAATAATCTCTCAAACTCTCCCCAGCGAAGGTGTTTCCACAACAAGCCATGTTCCTTTGTAATCAGAACACTACAGCCTACTGGGAGCAGACACACAGCACTTGGCCGAAGGTATCGGTGCAGACAAACCTGCAGATTGGGAGACTGAAGGTCAGAAGTTACCAGGGAGTGGTTGAAGTGATAGAGAGCAGCAGCGAACTCTTCATCTGATGAACCTGGAAAGCAAATAAGGACCCTTGTTATTCAAGCAGCCCCTTGACGCATCACACCTCCCTGCCAACAGCCAAATGTCACTGGGGGAAAATCCAGCAGGCCCCTATCCTGCCTACTGACCCTTGAGTCCATCTTTGTCCACCTCCTTAATGATGCTGGCCAGGGTGGCCATGTGGTGTTCGGAAAGAGACACACTCAGGTAGTTTCGGATAAAACTGTTCCGTGAGTTCAGCATGGAAGAAGTGATGAAGTTCAAAATGTTGGAAGCCAGGCCTAAGAACTGAAAAAAAACATAAAGAACCTTGTATCAGGTCCATAAGCCCTGACTGCCTCCAAACCCTGAATATAAAGAGAACTAAAACCCACCCATAGATATGATGCAACAAAAGCCATGAATTAAAGGGTCAGGTTTTAAATCCCCTACGGTGGGACAAAATTTAATTATGACAATCTTTCCCACATAATCCTACCAGTTACACAAAAGGGCACCAGTTGAACACAACAGACTTCAGAAAACACCATGGGAAGACAGAGTTTTCTAGATGGACTTGCTTCTGTCATTCCTCTAAGGCCCTGAATTTCTTCAGCTCAAGGTCATTACTGAAATAAGGAATTCCGGGACGCCTAGGTGGCTCAGTCGGTTAAGCAGCTGCCTTCAGTTCAGATCATGATCCCAGAGTCCTGGGATTGAGTCCCGCCTCTGGCTCCTTGCTCAGCGGGGAGCCTTGTTTCTCCCTCTTCCTCTGCCTCCTACTCTGCCTGCTTGTGCTCTCTTTCTCTGACAAAAAAATAAAACCTTTAAAAAAAAAAAAAGATAGAAAGGAATTCTGAAACCTGTATGATCATTATACACACACGAAATTCTCAGCTCTTTGTTTCTCAAAATGAACTGAATTATTGTGTGAATGTTTTATGTCCACAACCTTGATGAGATGAAGCTGTATGAAAGTGTGCTCCATATCTGCCTTGTTTATCAATCTAGCTTTAGAACAGCGCTGACACATAGTACATCATCTAGAAACGCTGCTTGAACAAATAATTTAGCAAGCCCTCAGGATGGACCGCACCTACGCTAAGGGCTCTTTCATTCTTCACAACACCCCTAAAGGCAGATATAATCACTCCCATATGACAGAAGATAAAACTGAGGCTTGGAGAAGTTTTAGACTCTTGCCCAAAGTCTCAGAGCCCGGAGTGGCAGAAGCAGGATTCAAACCCACTTCTAACTCCAAAGGTCATGTTACTAACTCTCAATCAAAGAAACAATACCAAGAATACAACTCAAACACCAGGGGTACACGTAAGTCTTAAGAAAAAATATCTAAATATTACAGTTAATCCAACCTACAAAATGTTTTAGTTCAAACAATCTGCTTTTCACACCCCTTCTCCCCATCTGTCCCTCCCCCTAAACCTCAGAAATTCACTCTTACCAATTCAGGATCTTTGCGACTAGCCAGAATGTTGCCCTTCTCACCAGGGGCCTGTTTGCTGGGGCTTTTAACTCGTGGAGAGCTCTCCAGCGGAGGGGGCGGGGGAGGGGGCGGAGGTGCCACTTTCTCTTTACTGGGGGAGATGGTCTCCTCAAACCATTGCCCCAAAATAGGCTCACTGTCATCATCTGAACAGAGAAAGAAATAAGTAATAAAAATCACACATTTTTACAAAATTTTCAGTCCATCTGTTTTGTGGAAGTGTCTACGTCAAAAGGAACACAAGGATATCTTGATTTCAGGTGGTAGTTTCGTGGCTGCATAAATTTGCCAGTACGCATCCAAATGTACCCACAAAGCAGGAGCATTTTACGGCATGTATACTGTACCTCAATAAAACTGGTATTTCTTAAAGGAACCCAATGAAGAGAAATGATGTCACTTTACTGGCAACAAGCCAAACATTTTGAAAAATAAATGTTTACTCGTCTATCAGTTGTAATGCGCAAAGTGGGAGCTGCACCTTCCACAATACTGTACATTACTCCCACAAACCCAATTATAAAGAACCTGAGACATTTTTCTTATTCAATCTCCAAACCAAGACAAGAGGGAATGCTCGTTTTGCCCTGTTGTTCATGGCAGCAGGGTCTGGACTTCCTCTCCCTGCTCCTCCCCAAGCCACACATCGATGACAACAGCCAAACCAAATCCCTCAAACGCAACCTCTGGAGATTCACTGGGAAAGCTCAAGAAGAGAGCCCCGAAATGGGTCCACACAAAAGGAGGAACGGAGGTGTATTCTGATCTTGGAGGGAAGGGCTAAAAAGCAAGCCGGGCTTCACTGAGAGTAGTTTCTGTCCTTTAGTCTCCACAGTTCAAGTTACTCCTAAATAAGATATCACCTTTGAGGGCACAGAAAATTAAGATCCACACCAGGCAGATGAAGACGGCAAACAACACTAACGGAAGCCACGGGGGAACTTCCCGTCGCACTCTGCTGCCTGTCTCCTGGAGACCAAAAAGAGCCCTCACTACCTTGGCTGCTGTCTTCCTCCGTGCTGCTGAAATCATCCTCATAGTAGGTGTTTGAGTCGGTCGAGGCGCTGGCGTCGCTGCTCATAGAGCCCTTCCTCTGACGCTGCAGGACGCAGGCCTAGGAAAGCAGGAGGCTTTGTAACTGCTGGTCACGAAAATGGAGCCGCCCTACTTCACCTCGTTCACCACATGAGACACTTTCTCTGTGTCTTTTCCTTTCCTCTAAATCTAGAAAGTCCTTCTAATAGCACCTTTCCTTCTAGGCTCTGATCACTTTATCCCACCAAGGCACTCCAAAGCCAAAGCTATGGACAAGAATTGAACCAGAAGTGCTTCCGGGGCGCCCTCTAAGTTACTGCATCAGCACGACAACCATCTCAAGGCACCAAGCTGTCATATGCATCACAACACTGCAATCAACAACAGATTCAAATGTGCAATCACTTAAGAATTTTGCTCATCTTCAAAACCATTACCACAACTCTTGAGATTATGAAGGTCACGGTATACAATCTTCTCCACCATTTTGAAAGGATTATGTAAGAGCTTCCAATTCTCAGAAGCACTGACACCACCCACCTTTCTGTAGGAGGTTGAGAGCAATGTCAACAGCAGGTTTGTCAGTGGAACAGAGTCAATCAGCCGCTGGATCCTCTGGATGGAGGTGCTCTGGGCCATAATGCTCAGGACCGCAGGAGGACCATCTGTCTCCCAGCCCTTAAGGGAACCGTAGCAAAAGAGAATTCAAGTCCTCCAACTGAGCAGGAAGTAACAGGATCGGACGGCTCATGGGTGCTCCCCCAGAAGTGAAGCCAGCAATGGAGATGCTGACCCCAAGCACGAGCCCTCACCTTGTGCAAAGCTTCCACTTGTAGGTCTTGAAAGAGAGAGGTTAACAGCTTGACAGCATGGTTTGCCAGTATTACGGAGAGCACCCCAAATCCCTGGTGCCTACACACACACAAACAAGACAGCAAACAAACAAATTACAACCTCGAAAACAGGGCATCTTGCCATTTGGGGCCTTGACCCCTTTCAGAAACTATGGACCTTTCCCCAGAAGGAAAAAAAATGCACACATAGTATCTACATGTAATTTCAAAAGCTTAATCTCCCTGAAGCCCACTCACAGCCTGCCTCAGGACCCACAGGCTTCCGGTTAAGAACTCCAGGACTACAGAAAGGCTTCCAAACTCCAGCATTTTGGAATTCAAACTATCGGTTCGAATTTACAGGGTGATGTGAAAGATGATGGCATTCAAAGGTTGGTCGAACTTTTTAAAAAGTCATTTTTTTGGGTGCCTGGTGGCTCAGTGGGTTAAGCATCTGCCTTCAGCTGAGGTCATGATCTCAGGGTCCCTGCATCAGGCTCCCTGCTCGGTGGACAGCTTGCTTCTCCCTCTCCCTCTGCCTGCAACACCTCCTGCTTGTACTCTCTCTAATAAGTAAAATCTCTAAAAAAAAAAAAAAAATTAAAAAAATAATAATAAAAGTCCCTCTTTTCAGAGAGCTTCTGGGCTGACAAACAAAGGGAAATAAAAGAATGGTATGTGTCGGAGGGCAGGGATGCTCTGCGCTATTTCCCCACACCCTGCCCTAGGTATCTCTTCCATCTGGCTGTTCCAGGGTGACAGCCTCTATAAGAAACTGCTCATCAATTAAGAAAAAAAGTCATTCTTTCGAGAAGAAAAAGGATAAAAATCACCAACTTCTATAAAGTATCTAGTCATAAACTAAAGAGAATAAAAACAAAGTTTTACACTTTAAATGTGAGTAAATCTTTTTCTTTCTGTTCAAATGACCACAGGACAAAAATTAGTACACCTAATACACAAAGAGCTCATGTTCATCAGTAAGAAAAAAGGAGAAATACTGAAGAAAAAACGGGGGTATAAAACAGTTACAGGGCGCCTGGGTGGCTCAGTGGGTTAAGCCTCTGCCTTCGGCTCAGGTCATGATACCAGGGTCCTGGGATCGAGCCCCGCATCGGACTCTCTGCTCAGCAGGAAGCCTGCTTCCCCCTCTCTTATCTGCCTGCCTCTCTGCTGACTTGTGATCTCTGTCTGTCAAATCAATAAATAAAATCTTTAAAAAAAAAAAAAAACAACAACCACACAGTTACAGCAGTACTCATAAAGAAACATAAGTAGGAGTGATGTAATACCATCTTTCTCTTTTAAAGATGAAGATTAATGACAGCCACTGTTAAAGATGACCGGGAGAAATGGGCACATGCGCACAAACTGCTAGTGAGAGTGCCATCAGAATAATCTAGCAAAACCCTGCAAATTTTTACATAAGTATGCCCTTTTGTTCCAACAATCATACTTCTGGAAATTTACCCCAAGGAGATAATTAAACAAGTTCACAAAGATTTACATTCAGAAATTTATCAAAGCATAGTTTATCAACACAAGAAATTTAATACAGCCTAATAAGTACTTCAATAGGGTAATTAGTTAACAACGGCATGTTAATATGGTGGAAAACCGCCAACCATTAAACACTCCTAGTGATTCCGAAACGGCACCACTGAAAAGTTATCTATAATATTTTTTCTTTTTTTTTCTTTTTTAAGGATTTTATTTATTTGACAGACAGAGATCACAAGTAGGCAGAGAGGCAGAGAGAGAGAGAGAGAGGAGGAAGCAGGCTCCCTGCTGAGCAGAGGGCCCAAAGAGGGCTCCATCCCAGGACCCTGGGATCATGACCTGAGCCGAAGGCAGAGGCTTTAACCCACTGAGCCACCCAGGCACCCCATCTACGATATTTTCTAACGGCAATCCTGTTCTGTAAACATACACATCTTGTGCACATCATGTGCACTGAAAAATGTCTGGAAGAGTGTTTAACCAGTTTGGGAGGTAGAATTTAGGATGACTTATTTTCCCCTTTCTTAAGGTTTTTAACTTACATAAGGTATAGATTTTCTTTTTCAATGTCAAGAAACAAGAACTGTTTTTTAAACATTACTGTTACTCTGAAGGATAGACCTTTTGGCGTCCTCCCATTTCCTGCTACAGTGCCAAGTGTGAAGACAGAAATTCAAAAAATCACAAATTACTGTTCTCTCTGGAACATGCTCAACTCCCTTCTTTGTCTGGTATCTAATATCTACCATCCCAACGTCTATTTCAAATTTCAGTTCATTTAACATTTCCTCAAGGAAACCTGCCTTGATTTCTCTGCCCAGGCCAAATACCCTGATTAGAATACTCTCTAGATACAATCTGACATGACCTCTTCACGTCTCTTAGAAATGTGGGTTTTTTTGTTTTTGTTTTTTTAATATATATCATAGCATTCCAGAACTGACACAGAGATCAGGACAGAGAAGATACTCAGTGAATAATCAGTTGAATGAGGTCCAGAATTGGACTTCCTCCTGGAGCTCCAGACATCCATACCAACAGCCCATTCACCATCTCACAAAGAGAGGTCTGAAAGTCATCTCAAACTCAGCACAGTAACAACGGAATTCTATACTTCTTCCCCTTCCTGCCACCCAAGCCCTACGTCAGTGTTCCCTGTCTCCATAAATTATACAACCCAGTTGCTCATGCGAAAAAATTCTGATGTCATATCTTTCACACTCACTATCCAAGCCATCACCAAATCCTGTCAGCTGTACCTTCCAAACACATGCTGCTTTGACCTCTTCTCTCTGCCTTTCCCACAAGCACCCTATTCCAAGTCCCTTCGTCTCTCGTTTGGAATAATGCATGAGCTTCCCAACTACTCTCCCTTCTTTCTGCCTTAGACCCTGCAGTCTTATTCCCACACCAGCCGGGTTCTTGGGTCACTAAGAATTAATAGATCAGATCACTCCCCTGGGGAAAACCCTCCACCACTTAGAGATTACACTTGGCCCAGGCAGATCTGGCCCCTGGCTACCTCTCTGACATAACTTTCTACCACTCTCCCCAAGGGCTCCACTCCAGCCACACTGACCTTGTTGATCCTTAAAAATGTCAATCATGGGGTGCCTGGGTGGCTCAGTAGGTTAAAGCCTCTGCCTTTGCCTCGGGCCACAGTCTCAGGGTCCTGGGATTAAGCCCTGCTCGATCCCAGGCAGATTAAGCATCTGCCTTCAGCTCAGGTCATGATCCCGGGGTCCTGGGGTCGAGCCCTGCATCAGGCTCTCTGCTCAGCGGGGAGCCTGCTTCCCCCTCTCTCTCTGCCTGCCTCTCTGCCTGCTTGTGGTCTGTCAAATAAATAAATAAAATCTTTAAAAAAAAAAAAAATGTTGGGGCACCTGGGTGGCTCAGTGGGTTAAAGCCTCTGCCTTCGGCTCAGGTCATGATCCCAGGATCCTGGGATCGAGCCCTGCATCGGGCTCTCTCCTCGGCAGGGAGCCTGCTTCCTCCTCTCTCTCTCTCTGCCTACCTCTCTGCCTACTTGTGATCTCTGTCTGTCAAATAAATAACTAAATAAAATCTTTAAAAAAAAAAAAGTTAACCATACCTCCACCTCCAAATCTGAACTGTACCCCCAAAATTTGCAAGGCTCACTCTGTCACCTCACATATGTTCTCTCCACCTTGTCCTTAGAGCCCATTCCTTATCATCCTAACTAAAATAACACCCCCGTCACTCTCCAGCCCCTAGCTGAGGCCTATTTTTCTTCATAACACTCCTATGAGAATCAATCATGAACTTACTAGTGTACTTGTGTTCACTGTTGCTCCAATTAGAAAATAAGCTCCATGAAAGCACAGACATTTGCTGTGAACAGCACTACATCCTCCATGCCTAGAAGAGCCCACCCAGCACGTGGTAGGGACTCAAAAATTAAATAAAATCCAGAAATGCCTGGGCTTAGAAAATAAAACCTCGAACCACGTGAAGTCCCATCTCTAGCTCCTCTCTGAGCAAGCAGGGCTTACTGTCCAGACTGCATGAGGATGGCAGCAAATGTTCTAGGAAGCAAGCCAAGAGGACCTGACAATCCTCCTCACAGGTCAAACATGCAGATGAGTAATTAACTGCAAGTCACACCAGCCCGTTTTACAAAACAGAGGCATTTTTTTCTGATTTGAACCTCATAAAAACCCTGAAAGTTACATTAACACAGACATTTTCCCCTCTTAGAGATAAGCAAACTCAGAAAAAAATGAGCAATTTGTCCAAAAACACACAGCTATGATGTAGAGAGGAGACAATGATCACTACCTTAGTTGTTAAATTTAACCAGGTACGGCAGCAAACAGTTCCGCTGATGTGAAGATTAGAGGGCTTACCCTAGCTCCCCATCAATAACAAAATGGCAGTGACACAACACACAACATGAACAGCAATCGAGTAGACACGTACCCTTTCCCAGGTCCCAGTTTAGGAGAGCCCACTCCCTCTTTTGTTCGAGAAAGGATGTCTCTGACTCGGAGTGCAGCCAGTGGGTCTTTCTCTTTCCCCTTATCGGCCAAGGCAGTGGGACTGAGGTTCAGTATGAGGAAAAGGCTGTTTAACAAACACCACGCACCCAGCAACTGGAAGTTCTGATAGTGCTGTTGAAAAAGTACAAAAGACAAGGATGACCATGGAGATCTTACGAGCTATGAGACAGGAATGTAGCAGAGACATACTTCTTACCTCTCCACCAGCCCGCCGGGAGTTGCTGATCGCCTGTCCAATCATGTCATAGATTTCAAGCTGTCCAACATCAAACATACACAGAAAGAAATCTGAGCGAGCTGACTTATTTCATTACAAATTTTAATCCCACCCGAATTACTTTCACTTGGAGAATTTAATATCCTCAAGTCACTTTCTAATGACAGGATTCCATCACACTTTCCTGGACCTTCACATGGTGTTGACTCCTTGTTACACTCAGCTCACGGCTCACCTTCTCAGAGATGTCTCCCCCACACAACCTAAAGCAACACAGCCAGGCCCCCATCAGATCACAGCACCTCACAGGGATGCATCCTACGCACCCACCACTCTGGGAGACTATCTCTGTACCGCAGGCCTCCGCTCAAAGCGCAGTGACGCACAGCAAGCCCTCGGCACACGTGCAGACTGAGTGACTCATCTTTCACAAGGCCCACTGCCACCACGATGACGCAGTGCCTTCCGCAGAGCCAACCATGTGAATGCCCACCTCTCAGACCTGCTACTGAGGGGAAGGGTATGGAGAGGACTCCACATCCTTTCCTCTCCCCGGAAAGAGGGTAGACCTGGTACTACGTCCTCACTGAACGACAGAGACCCCCGGCGCCAGGGGACCCGGCTTACACATTTCTGGACAATTGTAGCCGCATCGCTCTCGTAGTCCTCTTCTTTGGAGCTCGTGGACCCCGTCCGCACCTGCTGGGCACTACCCACATGCAGGATGGCCATGCAAGTTGCCACACTCACACCTGGAGGAGGAGGGAAAGATGCAGAGATTCCAATCATGGCACAGTCCCAGGAGTCCACCAAAACAGGAACAGAAAATACAACCTACCCCCAAGCCATTCCATGATTTGACAACTGAGAATAATGTCCACAAGAGCAAGACTAGACAGCATTACCATTCGGTCCAGCAATCACACTCCAGAGTATTCACCTGAACGAGCTGAACCCTTGCATCCGCATCAAAACCTGCACACAAGCACTTCTTATAGCTTTGTCTATAACTGCCAACAATGAGAAGCAACTGAGATGCTCTGCCACAAACCGTGGCACACGCACACAGAGAATATTATTCAGCAATAAAAAAGGGTGAGCGATCAAGTCATAAAAAAAAAATCAGGGAGGATGGGGCGCCTGGGTGGCTCAGTGGGTTAAAGCCTCTGCCTTCAGCTCGGGTCATGATCCTAGGGTCCTGGGATCGAGCCCCACATCGGGCTCTCTGCTCAGCAGGGAGCCTGCTTCCCCCTCTCTCTCTGCCTGCCTCTCTGCCTACTTGTGATCTCTGTCTGTCAAATACATAAGTAAATAAATCTTTAAAAAAAATCAGGGAGGAAACCTAAATGCGCACTCCAAGAAGAAGCAGCCAGTCTGTAAAGGCAACATAATGTATAACTGGTTCCAGTTCTAGGGCACTCTGGCAAAGTTAAAACCACGGAGACAGTAAAAAGCTCAGTGGTTTCTGGCAGCGCGGGCAGGAAAGCAGGATTACTAGGCAGAGCCCGGGGTAACTGCAGAGCAGCGGACCTACACTGTGTCACAGTGATGATAAGTACAGGACATCATACATTTGTCAAAACCCACAGAACTGCCTAACAAAAGGAAACCCTGACATAAACAGTGGACTTCAGATAATAGTATATCAAATACTGGGTTCATCATTATAACAAAGTTCATTACCTTAGCAATGCAATACATGAATAATAAGGGAAACGGTACTGGGGAGAGAGGATAGATAGGAACTCTGTAAAACCTGCTCGACTTCTCTGTAAACCTAAAACTGCTTTAAAAATAAAATCTATTGGGGCGCCTGGGTGGCTTAGTGGGTTAAAGCCTCTGCCTTCGGCACAGGTCATGATCCCAGGGTCCTGGGATCGAGCCCCAAGTCAGGCTCTCTGCTCAGCATGGAGCCTGCCTCCCTTCCTCTCTCTCTGCTTGCCTCTCTGCCTACTTGTGATCTCTGTCAAATAAATAAATTAAATCTTAAAAATAAAATAAAATAAAACCTATTAACTTTAAAACATCACAAAATGATTTCCCATTTTTCCAAGATTATGGGGAAAAACATTCCATGTCTGGTGTTCCTCAAAGACACAAAGGCCAAATCCTTGTCTTTATGTCAAATCCCAGGCCATCAAATTTCAACAACCCAAACCTGGGATCTTTAATCCAACTAAAAAATTTTAAGGACTCTCTAACCAATATTAACTAAGTATACGGACAGCCATGTGATACTCAAGAAATTTCCTAAAAATTAAATAATCCCAACTTAAAAACTGCAAAAAATCAAAGACAGAGGATGAGGAAATGAGCACTGGAGATGAGCTGGGGAAGAACACATTCTCCCACGTACCTTTAGCTACACATTCTCCCACGTACCTTTAGCTTTCTCGTTCCCCTGCTGCTGCCCGAGCTCAGGCTCTTATGGTGTCTTGCCTGAATGACTACAAAAAATCCTCCTAACAAAGCTTCCTGCCTCCAAATTTCCCCACACCAAAATATCCTGCACACTGCTGCTTAAATATAGCTCGGAATTTTCAGTGGTTTCTACTGTTTATAGGACATTGTCCAAATGACTTAGACTGCATTTCTAAGACCTCTGTGATTGTGTCCTCCTTTCTCTCTGGCTATACAATACCCACCAATCACATATCCTCTCCCTTCATCCCTTCCCTCCACACACTTATATAGTATGTTCCCCCAAACTCTAGGATATTTTGAGTCCTGCTTCGGCCTCTACCTCCGGATAGCCAAGTTGCAATCCCACCTACCCTATAGAATTCCTTCATTACTACTGTTTTACCCAATTTAAAGTGCCTTTCTCTTTATATCCCTTTTGCATCCAGATGTTCAAAATAAAGCTATTGAAAGAAAGTAGGGAGATGATCAACCTCAGCATTTATTGGTGTCCCCAAGGTCAGGTTGCCAAAGCTGTTCAAATCCTCACTCAGAGAACCAAGTAAACATCAGAAATTGGTATACCTTCCAAGACATACAGGACTACAGTATTTAAAACCAAGGATCAGTGAATTGAGTTAAAAAGTCACTGTCATAGCAACTTAAAAGAGAGCAAACACCAGCTGTCAAACCCCACTCTCGAGGCAGCATGAGCAACAGGAAAAGGGGTTTTGGGGGAGCATGAAGGGTAACACCTGCTGTATTTATCAATATAAACAGATACCACCTGTTCTGTAAAGGCTTCCTCAGACTTGCTCCCACAGCAAGACTCCATCTCTCCCTTCTTTGTGTACCCAACTACTCTACACTTCTCTTATTGCCTTTATCACCCCCTACTGTATATTATTCCATGTGGTCCTAACTGTTCTCGATATAGGCTCCTTGACAGCATGGATTACATATTGTTTATCTCAAAATCCCAACAGTACTTGGCATTTTGCTTTCCATACAGCAGACACTTACTATCTGCATATACTATGAAAGCAAATACGCACATCACGTGCCAACAGTTGTGCAACAGCAGTATAATTCACAAGATTCCTATGGAGACCTCCTTTCACCTAGACGAGACAGCAGATGATCCTCAGGGGAAAGGGCTCAAGGAAAGGGAAGAGAGCAGAGCACGCAGGGTGACCTCATGGCTTCCAGAAAGTATATGTGCACTGAACTGAGAAAATGAGATCAGACATCACAACCCCTCACCTGCATACAGACAACTTAGGCTGAGGACTGTCACATCTTGCAGACGAGAAGGATTGAGAGGTTCCAACACGGGGAGAGAGAGGGTATCCAATGCCATGGTTACATCAATCACCAGTGAATGAAAACTACAACATGACAGAGAAGGAGGTTAACCAAAGTGTCTCCTTGAATCCCTTGCTTCTATAATCTGATAATTAAAGAAAGTTGGCATGCCATAAACAACTACCCAGTTTCTCTCGGAGCAGCTTTAGAAGGTAAAGCACACATCCCGGAGCACCTTACCCATTCCGAACAGCAGTGGCATCTGCTACTGTGGCCGGCATGATGAAGAAAGAATTGGCCAACACTGCATCTTGAAACCGATTGATGTAGCGCAGGAAATAGGGCAGGTTCAAACACACGCGCAGGAGCTTCTCAGAGCCACCTGCATTAGTGACAAGGCTCGACCTTACAATTCCATTTAACGGAATTTTTGAAAGCAGAGAAACCAGCTTTAGGACAACAATTAAGAGTCTTACCAAGCTCTTGAAGACTAGCCACATTCTGAGCTATAAACACATTCTTGGTTTTGATAGCAGAGGCTTGATCTGTGGATGACTGCTCATCATTTTCCCCTTCAGCCTGAAGAGAAACAAAGGATGTGAAAGGCCTATCATGATATTATCACCTGCTGACAACGGCCCTCCAGTTCAGAATCTAAGCAAGAGCCCAAACTAAGCAGAAGGTCTATGGATACTCTTCAGAATTCCCAGTTAATGAGGAGGGGAATCCCTCACTAATGCTAGGGAAAATACAAGTTATTTTCCCAAGGGGAGGAGAAAAATATAGAGCTTGAAGATACATATATTCTACAACTAATAGAGAGTGTGATGCCTTTTACAGAAAACTGTATGTGTCTTTTATATCTGCTTATTTGCATTGAGAAATTTTAGAAGAATGATCATCAAAATAATATCAACAGTAGAGGGGCGCCTGGGTGGCTCAGTGGGTTAAAGCCTCTGCCTTCGGCTCAGGTCACGATCCCAGGGTTCTGGGATGGAACCCTGGGTTGGGCTCTCTGCTCAGTGGGGAGCCTGCTTCCTCCTCTCTCTCTGCCTACCTCTCTGCCTGCTTGTGATCTCTGTCAAATAAATAAATAAAATTTAAAAAAATATATATCAACAGTAGAAAGAAAATCACAGCGTTTTTTTCTTTTTGGTTTGTATTCTTCTATTTCTTTCTACCCTAGGCAAATACATCATTTTACATCACAAATATCAGATACAATTGTTACTTTTCTCTAGTATTATCATCTTAAAAGCTCCAAGGGATGAGGACGTTTGGGTAGAGTAACTCACCGGAGTCTGTGGACCTATGGGTGGTGATGCTACAGTTCTAGGGTTGAAAACCGACGTCAACTGATTCAAAAAATTCATCTGTACCTCCTTCTGCCTCAGCTCTGGGCTTACAGGTGAGGCCAGTTCTTTTTGATCTTCCACTGTAAATATAAAACCAAAAACAAGGATGAGCAGAGTGCCACCAGAAGCCAAAGCAGGAAAAGTTGGCCAGGGAAGCAAAGATCTAGGTCTGGCAAGCAAAGGCTCACCGTCTGAGAGTGTCTTCACCGTCTGTGGCAGCTTGGCTGATTTCATCATTGCTGTGAACGTGATAATTTCAGTCCTGTCTAGTCGACTACAGCCAGTACACAGGCCCTTGATGAGGAGAATCAAGTGTTTCTGAAAAGAAAACAAAGTCAAATATGTCTTTCAGAAGATACTACTCTTTTGGGACTTCTCACTGGCACAGGGCCAAATTCAGGATCATATCAAAAACTGAAATCAGGGAAAACACTAAAGCAGAGATCACAAGCTGATGGTCCTCAGACCCTATCTGGTTTGCAAATTCGTCGTACTATGCTCGCAGTGTTGTTGTTGGATTGTTATTTTTTTACTTGAAGTTACAGTTAACTTTTTAAAACATGGAAGGTTCAACAGACAAATCCAGATTTCTTATCTTTCTCAATAATTCACAAGATACAGCAACTGAGTCTCCACCTCTATCTGGCAACGACTGACTGGAGCTATCCAGTGATTGGCCCTTTACAGCTGGGTCGGGCACCCTTTTCAACTGGCACACTTCACCCATCTATGTTATTTGCCTGACCCCTGGAAACATGGAAGTTTGCAATCATTGCAAAATCCTCTGCAGCCCTCTATACCAGAGGCTGGTGAACCACAGCTCCAATTCAGCCCACTGTCTGCTTTTGCAAATTACGTTTACTGAACCACAACTATGCTTTTTCATTTATGTATTGTCTGTGGCTGCTTTCATACTACAAAGGCAGAGTTTAAAAGACAGAGACTAGTTGCAAAAGGGACCAAATGGTCAGCAAATTGTTCACTATCTGGCCTGTTACAGGAAAAGTTCACCAATCCCTGCTCTATACCACCCTTCTCCATCATGCTACTAGTGTGTCAGAGTCCTACCTCAAAATAAGGGCCACAAATGAACCCGTCACTCTCACCTGGGACACGGCACAAGCCTCATCTGGATTCTCCAAACGCAGGAGAGAAAACTCAATCAGGACTTTACAGGCTGCTGCCACCGACTGAAGCTGGTTCCGGGGAACTGAGAAAGAAATGGGCTTGACTTAACCTCAAACTGTCACAGCTTGGTCAGCCTCATGGCTAGCACATCAAACCAGACAACTCCCAAGCTCTGTGTCCAGCATTCCCAGCACCATTCCATAACAACAATCATTCAGAACCAGCCATCCAAGGGCCAAACAAAGGCATCCTGGCACTGATACCATCCACTGCTTCTAGATCCATCTATCTCACATTTACTGGAAATTCATTATAATAGGAAATACAACACAGTAAGTACCAAACACTTCAAATATACTAACCCACTGAATCCTTAAACCAACATTTTGAGTAGGTATTATTGTTACCCCCTCCCCCTCTTTTTCATAACAGGTAGGGAAATTACACCATAGAGAGGTTAAATGACTTGCCCAAAGTCACAGGGCTAGAATCAAATCCAGGAAGTCTGGCTCTAGAGTTCAAGCTCTTAACTACTAGAATATACTACTTCTCCTTTCCCATAGGTTCTAAATGTCTTTTACAAGAGGTTCCCTACACAAAATTTCTTCAAGCTAAAAGTGATTCCTCCACCAGTAGCCTGTGGTGTTAATAAACACCACAGCACACAACAGTTACCCAGCAACCTTATAGCTTCCTTTCATTTTACTTGCTTAGCAAACTATTTAGGTAAATAATTCGAATTCTTAAGAACTCTGAGTTAGTTTTTTTTTTTTTTAAAGGACTTTTTTAAGCAAGTAAAAATGTAAAAATTCAGAAATAGCAGAAAATAAGAGTAAAAAAAAGTTTAAAAGATGAGGAACTGAAATTGAAATCCCTTGACATACTAGAGAATACAAAAGGAGAATTTACTTTCTCACCAAAACCAAATAAAGAATAGTGCCTCCATCAGTGGTATCCAAACCTCAAGCTGGCGTCCGCCCATCCCCCCTCAACCCCCAGAAACGAACACACTAGTAATTACATGTGCATGTATGAAACCAATAAAATGCTTTTGATTAAGAAGGTACAGTTTAACTTAATAGATTACAAAGCAGACATCCAAACCAAGTACTCTGCAAATCCCTCTTGGCTGGCCTATGTAAAGGAACTTCCAGAGCCTTATCAGACTGACAGCGGTCTCCACTGCTGGGTGAACAGGTTAGGAGTGTTAAAACAGACTTCGTTAAAAACCTGTTCAGACACCTGCAAAGAGAAGACACAACCGTACCCCCCATCCTGAAGCCCTCAGAAGGGAGTGACAAGCATGGAATACTCACTGAGGCTGCAAACTGTTGTGATATAGTGTGTGGAAAGTGCAACAAAAGAGGAGTAGAAGGGCTCGTACTGCTTCTCGTGGTGCAGGATTTCGGATTCACTGCAAAGAAAATAATTCAGCTAGCATTTACTTAGTGTTTCCTATCCGCCAGACACCCTACCCCTTCACAGGCATTACGGTACTTACAGCAGCCCCATTTGGGAGGCACCGTTACCATCCCTATGTTCAAGATTGAGAAAGGGAAGCTCAGCAAATTGAATGTAAGCACCTTGCTCAAGGTGCGTCAGGCTTAAGGAGTGGCAAAGGCTAACAGGCAATAATCATTTTCACACTCACTTAGAATTAAAGAAGTACAAGTTAAAACATAACAGGATGCCATTTTGTCTTATATTACTGGTTGCCAAAGACCAAAAGCGAGTAATATTATGTGCTGGCCAAAAGGGAGTAGACCAAGAACACTCAAAATACTGTTAATGGGAATAAAGGTCATCATAACCCATTTTGAAGACCAAACAAGACCAGTCCATAATGCAAGAATCAACAGTTCAGGGAAAAAATCACCTGATCAATGTTAAAACCCAAAACTCACCAGGTACCAGAGCTCTCCTGTCTCCCCACGCCCCCCATCTCCAACCAGGACACAGCTAGATCTCAAAAAATTCAGGGATTTTAACCATATCCCTTATCCTGAGCTGAGGAAATGCCCTCTTCTATGAAAATCTAGAGCCCGTAAATCTTAAAACTATACATTTATGTAATTCTAGCAAATCAGATGCTAATCCACAACGCATGAAACAAGAAGACAATGAAAACAAAATAAAATAAAACAAAACATATCTTATTAAATGGAAAGAACGGAAGGCTGTGGCTAAACAGCTTCCTCAGTGAGTTAATTCTCCAGCCAGTATCAGACTCTGAAGGGAAATGTACACAGTCAGGACTCTATCCCCTTGCCAAATCAACATAAGAGCCAAAAAGAGAAGTTCAATACTGGGGAGGTGCTGGTGTGAGTGATGAATCACCTCAAATAGCACTTACGAGTCTGGCATTGCAAACACTCTGCTATGTGGGGATTTATCTAGGATAAATGGGGATTTATCAAAGATCAGTTCCTTATCTTAGAATAACTGCTTCACCAAGAAAAAATATTTATGGAGCATCTATGATGTGTAAGGGCTTTCCTGCCCACCAAGGATCATTTCTACTTGTCAGGTGGACAAAAAAAGAGGAAACAAAAACCTTTAAACACTTGTAATGCTCAACTTCATGGCCATCATACTGGTAGAGGTCATATCCTACTCAGCAGAAAACTTCTACTAAATTCCCGCTTCTACCTCATACACTTAGTTGTTCTTTCACTTTCGTCCTTGTATTTTCTTACTCATTGTTCTAAGGTTTCCCCACCCTGTAATTTGATGTATTTTACTGAGTCATTTACCTTCTGTTTTATTTCAAAAGCTCAGAGCTGCTTATCCCCATGTTTTTTAGCTGAACAGGCATACTAGAACTAAGAGAAAAACTACCCACCCAAAGGATGAACTTATTCTGTTGTTTTCATTTCCATTCAGATAATGAAATACATCCATAATACAAGAATAAACTCATTTAATTGGCTGGTTCAATGTTGACCCTTTGTGATTTTCCTGCTCTAGAAATGCACAACTGCCTTATTCCAATTAAAAAAAAAAAAGAAGAAGAAGGGGCGCCTGGGTGGCTCAGTGGGTTAAAGCCTCTGCTTTCGGCTCAGGTCATGATCCCAGGGTCCCAGGATCGAGCCCCACATCGGGCTCTCTGCTCCGCGGAGAGCCTGCTTCCTCCTCTCTCTCCCTGCCTGCCTCTCTTGCCTACTTGTAACCTCTGTCTGTCAAATAAATAAATAAAATCTTAAAAAAAAAAAAAAAAGAAAACAAGGAAACAAGAATGTACTTTGCAGAAAGATGGACATTGGCATGCAAAAAACTGCAGCACTCTCAAGCTCCACTTACAGTTTACTTAGGGCAACTAAGGATAAACATGGGGAAATTAATTTGAAAAGACTTGAAGGAGGGAGTAGGACATGTGGACATGTGGCCCAAAGGACATTATCATATCTCTTGATTTTAAAGAAACAAGTGTGTATGAGTAGCCTAATAAAGACTTGCTGCCACCCTCATTCCCCAATAATCTGAAAAACACCAAGATACCAGAAGACTCAAAGAAATGGAAAAAATGGGACAAAGGGCAAGAAGTTAGGTAGGAATGGGGAAGAATGAAGAACCGCAGGCAAATATAACAAAGAGAAAGGAAAATAAGACTTATAGGTAAAAATATCTCTCTCCTCTGGGTGGTCGAGCTATCTTCCTCAGACATCTGCTTCTTCTAACAAACATTCCAACCACAACACCGCTGGGGTTGAAACACTTCTGAAAAACAGGGAATCTGAAATGCTTATATCCCATACAAAATAAATGTGAGGCAGAGAACAAAGGGACAGCAGCTAGCAGTCTGATCACAGAAATCTAATATGACATCTAAGTAAAAAATAACTGGCTCAGGTCTGGAAATATCTAGCTTTTTTCAGGAAGAGGTGGAATGCCAAGAGGACAAAATAAAAGACACAGATTCACCTTCCTTCTCCCCCTCAGACACCATACTATCTATATCGTTTTTTTAAACTATGGAAACTCCACACACCCCTTTCCCTTCATCAAAGTCATAAACTCCCAAGAACAGAATCCACTATGCCTGTTTCATGACACGATCAGGAAACAAGTAAGCATAATGAATACAATTTAAGAAAAACAGATTAAAAAAATATATGCTTACTGAACATCTGCTGTATGTCACAGAGTAACACACATTTAACCAAAGAACTAAAAGCTTTCCGGCACCTCCTTCACTCTTGACAAACTTGTGGTAAATGTACAATAAGACATTAACCAGCCATGAGGACTAACCTCACAATTACACGCTATCATTTGGTGGCAAGCTTTTTTTTTCCTGTAGGTCAATCATGAACTTCTGTCCTATAGCCTGACAGAAGCTTGACACCAGTGTATCCCTTTCTCCCTTTCAAGAGATTTAGGAAATGACCAAACACTATCTAATAGAGATTTTGTAATAGCTTCCGCCTTCCCAAGTAGGTCTCTCTGGCCTAAACTTTATCGAATACCTGGGAGGCAGAGACTGAAAGAGACATCATTAAGAGGCCAGGACAGCCTAGGAAGGACTGGCTCATGGGAAACGGACTTTTTTTTTTTTTTTGTAATCTATGAAAGGTCAAAGTGTTCAATGACAATCATGGTCACCAACATATATCACACAGAGTTATGAAAGGAATTCTGTGTTTGACAGGACCTTAAAATACAAGGTTACATTCAACAATTATACTAACTAATCCCAAATATGGCACGTGCTCCACTGAGCTTATTCTAGCTCCATTTCTGGTCTGGAAAAGTAAGAGCACTGTAAAGATTTTTAATCCTTGCTATTAAAACAAATGCTAGCAAAAGGCAGTAGAAATGAAAATAAATTTCTTGTTAAGTAAACTCAGGTATGTTTTTCTTTTAAAAACAGAAGGACACTTTTGAAAGTATGTTTCCCAGTTTA
Organism: Lontra canadensis; assembly: GCF_010015895.1. Classification (NCBI taxonomy): domain Eukaryota; kingdom Metazoa; phylum Chordata; class Mammalia; order Carnivora; family Mustelidae; genus Lontra; species Lontra canadensis. The sequence goes on from NW_022631019.1 coordinate 13,425,945, forward strand.
CCCATACTAATCTATTCCCCCTTTGTTTCACAGCTGGTTACAAAGTCAAACTTAATTAACAGGATCTAGACCTAGACATTGTTATCTACCTCTTCTTCAAACCCAAAGTTCAATTCCAACTATAAAGGTTTGAAAGACTAGAGATGGCAAGTGGAATGGTGGAGCACAGAGGAGTCTCAGGGCAAGTCAGCGTCCCCAGTGGTCAAATAGGGAGGAATTCAATGAATGAGCGGGCTTTCACACAGGAAGGCAGAGCTGGCAAAGATGGAGTCAGGACATCTAAAAGGGAAGCAGAGAATAGCAGATTCCAACAGAAAAACAGGTCTCTGGAGGGAAGGGAGGAAAACATGGATGGCAGTCATGACAGCAGAAAGGGGATCCCAAATGAGAGCAGCAATCCCAGAAGTAGCAGCCTAGGCACCTACTAAACCTTTGATCACCTTCAAAACAAAGCCCTCCACAGCATCTGTACAGTGATGACTCTGATCTGGTCCTATGATCGATGGCAATAACTTTATATTCAAGAAATACTTCCACAATTCTCACACCTTCATTTCATTTTTTTTTAAAGATTTTATTTATTGGGGCACCTGGGTGGCTTAGTCAGTTAAGCGTCTGTCTTTGGCTCAGGTCAAGATCCCAGGGTCCTGGAATGGAACCTGCATCAGGCTCCCTGCTCAGCGGGGAGCCTGCTTCTCCCTCTCCTACTGCTGCTCCCCTGCTTGTGCTCTCACTCTCACTGCCAAATAAATAAAATCTTCTTTAAAAAAAATTTTTTTAATAAAGACTTATTTATTTATTTAGAGAGTGCAGGTGCAAGCAGGGAGGGCAGGGAGAGAGAATCTCAAGCATACTCTGCACTGAGCTTCATCTCACCACCAGATCATGACCTGAGCTGAAATCAAGAGTCAGATGTTTAACCAACGGAGATACCACGGTGCCCCCCCCCACTTTTTTTTTTTTTTGAAAGGCAAAAACTTATGAGAAACAGAATAGCAGGGTACTAACTTCTGCTCCAAACCAGGGTCTGGCACTGTTTTTTTAACAGCCCATATTTAAGAATGGTTTTTGCAATGTTTATTTGGCTGAAAAATAACTGTTAAAAACATTTTCTGACATATAAATATATGAAATTCACATTTTAGTGTCCACTAATAAGATGTGGAACACAGCCACACCCATTCACTTACATCTTGTGTTAAGGCTGCTTTTGCTATACAATGACTGAGTTGACTAATCCACGCAGAGAATGTACAGCCTGCAAATATTTACCCTCTGGCCCTTTTTAAAAAAAAAAAAAAAAAAGGCATGCCGACCTCTGCTCTACACCAAACTGAACACTAGTAGGTTTGGTTGTTTTTTACTGTAAAGAACTTGTAAACCAGGTATTCTGAAAACTTTTCTTAGGATCATATTCCTCTCAGAGACCCTAAAGAGGACATAGAACCACCTTTCGAAGTGAATTGAGCAACAAAACCGGAAGCAAGACTCCAGGGATCCTGCCTTACAATAAAAGCTTTTGTTACTAAACATCCATTAGTTTGGATATCTTTCCTAAATCGTGAAGAGAGTTCTTACTTCTGTCTACAAACCAGGCAACTCTTGATTACCTTAGGGTGCACGAGGGGGCACTGTCACTCACTTGGCAAAATTCAAACCTAGTTTGATATATTCGGTTTTGGCTCCTTCTACAAGCTTGACAGAGTTGCTAAACCATTATAGTTTTAGAAAGATGGATCTGGGAGCGCCTGGGTGGTTCAGTGGGTTAAAGCCTCTGCCTTCGGCTCAGGTCATGATCCCAGAGTCCTGGGATCGAGCCCCACATCGGGTTCTCTGCTTAGCAGGGAGCCTGCTTCCTCCTCTCTCTCTCTCTCTGCCTGTCTCTCTGCCTACTTGTGATCTCTGTCAAATAAATAAGTAAAATCTTAAAAAAAAAAAAAAAGATGGATCTGGAATACCGGATGAATGGGAGGGTGTCACGTCCATAAAAACATAAAAGCAGGGGCACCTGGGTGGCTCAGTGGGTTAAAGCCTCTGCCTTCGGCTCAGGTCATGATCCCAGGGTCCTGGGATCAAGCCCCACATCGGGCTCTCTGCTCAGCAGGGAGCCTGCTTCCCCCTCTCTCTCTCTCCCTGCCTCTCTGCCGATTTGTGATCTGTCAAATAAATAAATAAATAAATCTTTTTAAAAAACACACACACATAAAAGCATGGGCAGCTGGCTGACTTAGTGGGGCATGCGAGTCTTGATCTTGGGTTTGAGAATTCGAGTCCCACATTGGGTGTGGAGATAACTTAAAAATAAAATCTTTGGGGCGCCTGTGTGGCTCAGTGGGTCAAGCCTCTGCCTTCGGCTCAGGTCATGATTTCAGGGTCCTGGGATCGAGCCCCGCATCGGGCTCTCTGCTCATCAGGGGCCTGCTTCCTCCTCTCCCTCTGCCTGCCTCTCTGCCTACTTGTGATCTCTGTCAAATCAATAAATAAAATCTTAAAAAAAAAAAAAATCTTCGAAATAAATAAATAAATAAATGCAAATATTTTAGAGTGGTATATTATCCATTACAAGTCACATGATGAGTATAATGTAGGAAAAATACCGCCAAGCCAAATGTTTAAAACAGTTAAAAAAGAGGCCACCTAACTGGAAAGCAGTATCTTGATACTTGCTTACATCTTTAAAATATTCTGGGCTTAAGAATTAGATAGGAAAATCCATCTGTAAAGTTAACAGTAAAACTACCAAACCCAGCCATTATTTTACTATAACTTAAAAAAAAAAAAAAAGCCTTCATCCAAAGCATCACAAACCTAACAACAGGAACTGCAATAAACAATCTGTCAAGTCATGGGCCTTCCTTAGTAATAAAAAGCAATTTCTAACCTCCTGGATGACATTAAGATATACCCTTGCTGGCAAGAAGCTAAAATGACCCAGTCAGCAATTGCAGATTGTTGAAGTAAGGTCTGACTAGCAAAATAAAAGTGAGACTCCCTTTGAAAGCACGTCTACCATTAAACCAATGAAAGACTCCTCTGAGCAATGTTAAGTCAGGAAAACACAGGCATCCCGATACCATGGCCTTGTTGAACACAACTATCACGATCTAAGAACTGTGGACAAAATGACGAAGCGATTTAATACCAAACCAATAAATGACCCCATTTGTAAGAGCCTGAAAATTATTTTGAGAGGGAGCGCGCGCGCAAGCGAGGGCACTGTTTCTGTGGGAAAATGACCTCAGACTAACACTGAAATGGTTTCATCAAAGACCGTTACAGTAGCAACATACAGTAAGTGCAACCTGAAAACAAAGTCCTGAGTGGTCACTAGTGGCTTCAGCCACAGAAACAGCACGTGCCCCCAGTGATTACAGCGCCACGGAAAGACCGTTATTAAATTATGTGGCACATCTCCAATTTAAACCCCAGGCTCCGCTCTGGCCCAGGCCGGGGGGATGAGTGCGGGCAAGAAATGCAAACTCATCAGTGCTATGACCTTAACACAGGGGGCAGCCCCGGGGACATTCCCCGAAGAGCGCGAAGCGTCCCGAAGTCACTCCCAAACGGGTCCAGCCACGCCCTCTGAAGAGGGCGTCTTCAAAAGTTTTCCTCGGAAGGGAAATCGAGGCACGATAATTTACATGGACCGGCGGAAGGAGCCCTGGACAAGCCCTCGTCCGCCTGGATCGGGGAGTCCCGAAGCCGGGGCTGGGACTGGGGTCGCCCAGCAGCAGAAGGCGGCCCTGGAAGCCGGTCTAGACTATCCGGCACGACCTCCCCTCCCCCTCTCTGCGCCCGCCTCGCCGGGGCCGCCGCCCGGTACCTCTCGATGACTGAGGCCACCAGCTGCGGCAACTCCTTCATCTCGAAGGCTGAATAGGACGCAGACAGCAAGGGCCGAACCGCCACCTCCCAGCCCGGGGTTGTGTCAGCCCCGGTCGCCGGGGCCCCGGGCGCCGGCGCCGCCGCCTCCTCGCCGCCGCTCGTCGCCATCTTCCGTCGTACTACTGCGGCTCCCTTCGGGGGCTTGCCACCGGCCCAGCGCCGCCTCCCGGGAGGGGGCGGAAGTGACGCAATCCGTGTGTCTCACTGTGCGACGCAGTCGCAGAGCAAAACACGCGACGCGCAGGGCGACCTCCCTCAGCTCTCAGGAGAAGGGTGGCACCGCGCGGAGGAGCTGCGCCTGCGCAGGATTTACGCCTTAAGAGGAAGGCGTGGCGGGGGGGGCGGTGGGCGGTACTCTCCGCGCCTGCGCGCTGGGAGTCGTTCCTGATGGTGGGAGTGATGTGCCTCTGGGGCATCGGGGAAAGCTGAGTTGGAGATTTGGTTGAAGTTAGAAAGACCAGGACAGCGGAACAGGCTATGCATCTGGAGATATAGTGGCCCCGACCCGAGACAGCTAAGGACGAGAGTCTGATCACTCACCCGCTTGCTTCCCTCCCGAATGTCCCCCACAAAGTGATACTACAGCGCTACGTAGTCTACAAAACTTTCTGCTCCCCGCGCCACCTCTCGCTGTTACAGTCACTAGTCCCAAATCCCTGTTGTGTTTTGATTACCCTCACTAATAATATTACTAGCTTGCATGTTACATGGCTCTTTGCAGTTTGTCCCGGCAGGTTGTGTTTCCCGCATTTTTCTACGAGCAAAGAAAGAATGTAAGCTTTAATAACGGGCTTTTTGCCAATATAGCGATCTGAGTTCCAGATCTAAGAGGGAAAAGCAGTTGGCCTTGACAGTTGGCTCAAGGAAAGCTATGCGTGCTTCGAGGACATTCTGGGCGGGCGGGGGTGGGGGGGGCGTGTCAGTGGAGGACGTCAAGCCCTAGGCCCTGTGACCCCCAATCTGTCTAAATAAAGACATCTTCGCAAGAACTGTGAATGGTTTGAAATCCTGAAGCCCTGAAATTCTTCCCGAAGTTTTGGATGGACTTTTGTTACCTGTGTAATTCTGATAAATTGGTACCTGATGATCGATTTCCACTTGTAGTCAGAAAAGAGCTATTTTGCATTAGGGATAAAATACCGTCAAGGCTACTCTTGGAGGAAAACGTGGCTTTAATGATAACCGTAGAGATTTACCTTTATTTTCTCGGGATAATAATGGACAATAGCAGGTTTCTTAAACATACAAAAAGTTATAACGGTAAGTATTGCGCTAATTCAAGATACTGAGCCAGAGCCTGAAGGAGAAGGCTTAAAATCTTCAGAGTGGCTCTTGGGACATTAGCTTTGTTTTACCCAAAGGACAAAATTAATCTGCAGAGCTTCTCTTGGAAAGGTTTCAGGAAATAATAGAGGATCAAAAGTTCCTGCTCCCCTCCTTCCCCCTCCACCTACAGCTGGAAGAGAGTATAAAGGCAAATGCAGACTATCATGGGAAATTTGCTCCTGTATGTAAACTCGCATTACTTTTTAATATTTCTGGCTCGTAGATTTGGAGAAAGCACTCCAGGTTAAGATCTTTACAGGGGTGCCTTGGTGGTTCAGTCCGTTAAGTGTCTGCCTTCAGCTCAGGTCATGATCCCAGGGTCCTGGGATCTAGCCCCCACATCTTGCTCCCTGCTAGATGGGGAGTCTGCTTTTCCTTCTCCCTCTGCAGCTCCCCCTGATTGTGCTCTGTCTTGCTCTGGGTCAAATAAATAAATAAAATCTTCAAAAAAAACAAAGATCCTTCTTATAAATACCACATCAGTTCCCGTATTGGAGATGTGTTCTTGTGTTGCTGCAAAGATTTGGAATGGCATCCACATTCTAATTTTTTTTTTTTTTTAAGTAAACTGTGCACCCACCATAGGGCTTGAATTCAGGACCATGGAATCAAGAGTCACATGCTCTACCAACTGACCCAGCCCGGTGCCCCTCCACATTCTAAATTTATATAAGGAACACAATACATAGAGGACTAAAAAAGACTTCTAGAGGAAACACAAGCTTCTAATACTCTAGTACAGAAAATAAGATAGAAACCAAAGAATAATAATTTTTGTAAATTAGTAACTAAAGGATTTAAAATATTTGTTTCCTTCTAATCCCAAGTGGCTGGGTAAGGAACCAAAATTTTAAAACTTACAAAAGAGGGGCGCCTGGGTGGCTCAGTGGGTTAAAGCTTCTGCCTTCAGCTCAAGGTCATGGTCCCAGGGTCCTGGGATCAAGCCCTGCATCGGGCTCTCTGCTCAGCAGGGAGCCTGCTTCCTCCTCTCTCTCTGCCTACTTGTGACCTCTCTCTTTCTGTCAAATAAATAAAAAATATCTTTTTTTTTTTTAAAGATTTTATTTACTTATTTGTCAGGGACAGAGGGAGAGAGAGCGAGCGAGCACAGGCAGACAGAGAGGCAGGCAGAGGCAGAGGGAGAAGCAGGTTCCCTGCCGAGCAAGGAGCCCGATGTGGGACGCGATCCCAGGACACTGGGATCATGACCTGAGCCGAAGGCAGCCGCTCAACCAACTGAGCCACCCAGGCGTCCCAAATAAAAAATATCTTAAAAAAAATAAAAAATAAAACTTACAAAAGAGAGGTATGATATGGTCCTATTACAAGAAGTGCAGTGAAAGAAAAAAATTAAGCAGCCATGACGGAACGGTATCAGTGTGGGAACTCAGACTAGGAGGAAGTGTGAAGAAATTCGCAGGGAAGTAAAAACATTCTGTATCTTGACAGGGGTCATGATTACATGGATATGCACACAATATTCATTCAACTATATGGTTATGATGTGTACACCTTAGCAGTTAAAAATTATACTTCAATCTAAAAACAAAGGGGACGTGGGTGGCTTAGTAGCCTAAGGGTTCCCCTCTTTAAAGATTTTTTTTTTTACTTGACAGAAAGAGCACAAATAGGCAGAGTGGCAGGCAGAGGGAGAGGGAAAAGTGAACTCTCCGCTGAGCAGGGAGCCCAATGCAGTCCTCGATCCCAGGACCCCAGGATCGTGACCTGAGCTGAAGGCAGGCACCTAATCAACTGAGCCCCACCCAGGCGCACCAAACTCTTGATTTCGGCCCAGGTCATGATCTCAGGGTCATGAAACCAAGCCCCCTCCATCAAGCTCTGTACTCAGCATGGAACCTGCTTAAGATTCTGTCACTCTCCCCCCTTAATAAATAAATAAAATTCTTAAAAGATCTCTTAACAAAATAAAATGAATAAAATGAAAACAACAAGAGGTCATTGTCACTCACTCCAGGAACCTCAAAGCCAGAAATATTGGCAGTTTTTATTTCAAAAAAATTTCCATCTGATAAGAGTTGTGCATTATCCGTTACTTAAGTAAATCACAGGAGTTAACTCCCAGGGACAACAGAGATCAGTCTGTTCTCCAGCTTTTACAAAGTTACAAGAACCAATAGTGCATATTTTATGGAAACTCCTAATGCAAAACAGCTACAAACGGAGAGAGCTGCTCCTTTTTGGTAATTCGTTCTGAAGGGAGATTTTCTTTTTTCTTTAACTTCAAGAATATAAGGAATTAGGGACACGCCAGTGGCTCAGTCAGTAGGGTGTCTGCCTTCCACTTGGGTCATGATCCCACAGTCCTGGGATCGAGCCCTGTGTCAGGCTCCTTGCTCGGCAGGGAGCCTGCTTCTCCCTCTGCTTGTGCACACACTCTCTCTCTCCCTCTCTGACAAATAAATAAATAAATAAAATCTTTTTTTTTTTTTTATAATATAAGGAGGGGCGCCTGGGTGGCTCAGTGGGTTAAAGCCTCTGCCTTCGGCTCGGGTTATGATCCCAGGAGGCTCGGGTTATGATCCCAGGGTCCTGGGATGGAGACTCGCATCACATCGAGCTCTCTGCTCAGCAGGGAACCTGCTTCCTCCTCTCTGTCTGCTTCTCTGCCTACTTGTGATCTCTGTCTGTCAAATAAATAAAATCTTAAAAAAAAAAAAAATATATATATATATATATATATGGAAATAGATTAGAAGCCTAATTCAATTTAGTAATAGTATAGTCATTTGTAATCCACAAGTATTGATTATTTTTCTCATAATACTGCATCTTATATGGTATGAATTTAAAACAAAGAAGAAAATGTGCCTTGCAGCCTTCTTGCAATTTTGGCAATTGTGCAAGGACTAGAATAGAATGTCAGTTTTACAGAATAGCAGCAAGCAAGACTTACAGGAAACTGAGGGAAAAAAGAGCACAATGGAAATGACTAAAAGTATAATAAGATGAACATCCAAATTTGCAATGCTGTTCAGTAACAGCCAATGTGAATTAATTAATTAAAAGCTTGACTGGCAAACTTCTACCAAATGAAGCTTAGATAGATAACACTAATTCAGCTTAACCCAAATAATTTATATAAGGTCGCAAATGTATCAGAAGAGTTTTGTTTTAGGGGCCCCTGGAGGGCTCGGTTGGTCAAGCTAGGTACTCTTGATTTCAGCTCAGGTCATGATCTCAGGGTCCTGGGATGGAGCCCCATGTAGAGCTCCGCACTCAGCATGGAGTCAGCCTGTCTTCTCTCCCTCTGCTCCGCCCCCTGCTTACTCTCTTTTTATTTTATTTTTTTTTATTTATTTATTTATTTTTTTTTTTAATTTTTTTTTTTTTTTGCTTACTCTCTTTTTAAAAGATTTTATTGATTGGGGCGCCTGGGTGGCTCAGTGGGTTAAAGCCTCTGCGTTTGGCTCAGGTCATGATCCCGGGGTCCTGAAATCGAGCCTGGCGTCAGACTCTCTGCTCAGTGGGGAGCCTGCTTCCCCGTCTCTCTCTCTCTGACTGCCTCTCTGCCTGCTTGTGATCTCTGTCAAATAAATAAATAAAATCTTTTTTTTTAAGATTTTATTTATTTATTTGACAGACAGAGATCATAAGTAGGCAGAGAGGCAGGCAGAGGCAGAGGGAGAAGCAGGCTCCCTGCCGAGCAAGGAGCCGGATATGGACTCGATACCAGGACACTGGGATCATGACCCGAGCCGAAGGCAGCTGCTTAACCAACTGAGCCACCCAGGCGTCCCAATAAATAAAATCTTAAAAAAAATAAAATAAAAATAAATGATTTTATTTATTTATTTATTTATTTATTTATTTGAGAGCGAGAGCAAGAGCAGAGGGAGAGAGGCAGCGGGAAACAGAGAAGCAGAATCCCCACTGAGCAGGGAGCCAGCATGGGGCTCCATTCTAGGACCCTGAGATCATAACCTGAGCCAGAGGGAGGTGTTTATCTGACTGAGCCACTCAGGCACCCCAATAAATAAAGTCTTCAAAAAAAAAAAAAAGAGTTTTGTTTTGTAAAATGACTTGTTTTCCTCAGACCCTCTGTTGTCATTGTTTAGGATTTAAATTTTGGACCACCAGATTTAGAGATAGGGAGAAGTATAAAGCAAATGTGGAAAAACATTTAACATTTGGGAATCTGAGTGGAGGGTATCTGAGAATTCTTTGTACTACTCTTGCAACATGGAGGGTATCTGAGAATTCTTTGTACTACTCTTGCAACATACTCTTAAGTCTGAAATTACATCAAATTAAAAAGTTTAAAAAAACAGTTTGTAATTACTTTGCTTTATGACTCAAACATGGTTCAAACATGATTTGAATGTAATGACATCTGTGACAGGCACTTAGCAGAAGGAAAGTAGTGTACTTGAAAGTCTAGAAAAAGGGGTGCCTGGGTGGCTCAGTGGGTTGGGCCTCTTGCCTTCAACTCAGGTCATGATCTCGGGGTCCTGGGATTGAGCCCCGAATCAGCTGTCTGCTCAGCGGGGAGCCTGCTTCCTCCTCTCTCTCTGCCTGCCTCTCTGCCTACTTGTGATCTCTGTCTGTCAAATAAATAAATAAAAATCTTTCAAAAAAGGGGCGCCCGGGTGGCTCAGTGGGCTAAAGCCTCTGCCTTCGGCTCAGGTCATGATCCGAGGGTCCTGGGATCAAGCCCCACATCGGGCTCTCTGCTCTGCAGGGAGCCTGCTTCCTCCCCTCTCTCTCTGCCTGCCTCTCTGCCTATTTGTGATTTCTCTGTCAAATAAATAAAATCAAATAAAATCTTTTAAAAAGTCTTTAAAAAAAAAGTCTAGAAAAAGTGGAGTCAAATGATTGTACTGTATCCATTAGCACTGTTAGGGCACAGGATGGGAGCTGTCTTGGTCAGCAGATGTGAACGTTCTGGTCTCTTAGCAGAAGCATGCCTATCCTAAAAACCATGTGTTGCTATCAAATCTTCTATTCTAAGTCCAGAATAACCAAACAAGCTTATAATAGCATTTTAATTTCTTATACAGGCTTTTTTATAGGATGTGCATTCCAACTACCAGACGTAAGTGTTCTCCTTTTCAGAACTATCATCTTCATTATCATCTGTAAACTGGCATTCTGGCGTGTCAGTCTTCTAATCTGGATTATTGTATGACAGCACATGGAATATACAACATCACCAAAACTGTAAAGAACAATGGCAATTACGAGTAAATGTGCCTTTGAAATGCTCATTTTTAGTTGGCTTTATTGACTTTCACTCATTCTGATTGTATGTGACGTGATGGTAGACAAAGAGTGTGCTTCCGTATAAATCTGTGACTATTTTGTAAAGACACCCTCCTAAATGTCTTCAGTGTGTATACTGGGAAAGGTACTTTCTCAGTGTAATGGATCAGAAATTTACATAAGCCTCAGTGCTGGGGGAAAAAATGGCTTCTTGGTTGGAGGTCAGTCTCAAGGGCAATAGTGCCTTAAGAGGAGGCAGGTGTGCACACATCCTTTACATTATTATAAATCTTTACTGGAATGATGATCTAAATAATACAAAATAGACTTGCCTGAAAGAGCATTCGATTGATCTCATAAAAATCTCTAATGGAATAACACTTAAGAATTTCAACCTTGTGACCGTAAGAAAAAGTGTTTAGGAAATCCATATTGCTAATATGGAAAGCTTTCCGTGATACATTAAGTGATAAAATCAAGTTGCAGAATATTATGGGATCTGGAGAGATACATGACAGGTTGTTCAGTGGTAACCTCAGGGAAATAGAGAATGGGGGAAGGTTTTGAAGGAGAGTGTCATCTTACTGTTTTGGGCATAATTTTTTTTTCTTAAATAGTCTTTTTAAATAAAGAACTTGGAAACCAAATTTTGATGAGGGAACAGAAGGCTAGCTGAGGACAAAGTACAAGTTGACCCCCGGCAACCTCCCCCACTAGCCCCCCACCCCCGCTCCTGGGTGGGATTTGTGTGACCCTCCTCCAGGAAACTTCCAACTATCTTAATGCTTTGCTAGAGGGAAAAACAAATTTAGCTTGGTAATAACAAGGCCTCCAGTGTCCTGAAGGTCTTTTTTTTTTTTTTTTTTTTTTTAAGATTTTATTTAATTGTCAGAGAGAGAGACTGCACAGACAAGCAGGGGGAGAAGCAGAGGGAGAAGCAGGCTCCCCTCTGAGCAAGGAGCCTGATGCAGGACTTGATTCCAGGTCCCTGAGATCATGACCTGAGCTGAAGGCAGATGCTAAACTGACTGTGACACCCAGGCCTCCCTCCTGAGGGTTTTCTTTAGGATATAAAAGTCCTTCTGGGGACACCTGGGTGGCTCAGTGGGTTAAGCCTCTGCCTTCAGCTCAGGTCATGGTCTCCGGGTCCTGGGATCGAGCCCCGCATCGGGCTCTCTGCTTGGCGAGGAGCATGCTTTCTCTTCTGTCTCTGCCTACTTGTGATCTCTGTCAAATAAATAAAATCTTAAAAAATAAAATAAAACAGAAGTTATGGTATTGTAAAGCTCATTTCCCATATTGATCTTGTGAGCATCCATTTTAGGTATTAGATAGGGTTTGTTGGAGCTTGTGTTCCAGGGCCCTCCAGAAAAAGATGAGTGGGTCTATCTCTTGGCATGTCAGTAAATATAATTCCTTTTTTTTTTCCTTCTTCTTTAAAGATTGTATTTATTTATTTGACAGAGAGCAGGAGAGCACAGGCAGGGGGGTGGCAGAGGGAAAGGGAGAAGCAGACTCCCTGCTGAGCAGGGAGCCTTATGTGGGGCTCGATCTGGTCCTGAGATCAGGACCAGAGATTAACCGACTGAGCTACCCCGGGCGTCCCAGTAAATACAATTTCTTTTTTTTTTTTTTAATATTTTATTTATTTATTTGACAGAGAGAGATCACAAGTAGGCAGAGAGGCAGGTAGAGAGAGAGGGGGAAGCAGGCTCCCTGCTGAGCAGAGAGCCTGACATGGGACTCGATCCCAGGACCATGAGATCATGACCTGAGCCAAAGGCAGAGGCTTAACCCACTGAGCCACCCAGGTGCCTGTAAATACAATTTCTAAGTCACCAAAGGCACTGTAGAAATTTTAAAAACTAGGGACAAATGCCCTAAGGCTTCTTCTATGAAGGAGGTGTAACCACTTGGGGAACTATTTGTTGGGAGCAGGTTCATGCTTAAGAGTGTGGGGAGCTGGACACCTGGGTGGCTCAGTATTATTTATTTTATTTATAATAATATTATTTATTAAAGATAAAATCTTTAAATAGTCTCAAACACATACTTCAGGAACTGAGTATTTTTTTCTGTCATACTTTGTTCCAGAAAGGATTTAGGGCATCTTTTTAAATACATGATGTTCAAAATGCATTAGTTGGGGGAAAAAAAAAAAAAACAATAGCATGAACCCATTAAAGAACACAAAACTCAGGCTAGCAGTGCCCGTATGAGTAATACTGGTACTAGGCTGCAGTGATTTTTGTATTTTAACTCTAAAATATGCAAGTTCTATGTAAAGTCAAGGGAAAGAGACTTTTTAAAGTGACTTGGGACCCTGACTGTTCCCGCTGCTGTGGTCGGAGGGCAGTTTCTCACTGGCTCTGCAGATGACGGGATCAGCAGTGCCCTTAACATCTCTAGACTAATACAAGTTGTAAAATCCATTTCTGAGGGTGGGCTATGACAAAGTATGACCCCCAAATTCAGCCTAGATGCACAGCTAGTTCTCTGCTGGCCGGGCTTAATCTAGGGATCAAGTTCAGAGTAGCTTGAAGAAAAGAAGAGTGTACATGTATGTGGGAGTGCCTACCACAAATCCAGCCCCAACCCATCTCCCGAGCTGTTGTTGACTCTCCTCGTTGCTATCGCTGCACCCAGCTTTCTTTATATCTTACTGTCTATCACTTGCCTTGTGTCAGCTGTGCCCAGTGCTTTCTGGGACCGGGCGAGATGCTGACTGTTCAGATCTACAGTAAGCTTCCTGGAGCACAGCTGTTCCACGGGGCCAGATAAGCAAGGGGCTACCTAGTTGAGCAATCACCGAAGCTGGTGAGAGGAGTATCCTCATTACAATGAGAGTCTGACCAGGATGTGTGGCTAAACACATGGCCACAGGGATGGCCGTCACTTCCACAGGTGCTCCAGTGCTCCTAGAATTGGCCTTCTACTCCCCCCGACCAAAGGCAAAGGAGTGAACTCACAATTCAGAATTGTGGACTGTAGGCAAAATAAATTACAGAGGACTGGTAACAAACATGTGGGTTACAGAACAGTTTACCTCTAACTTGTTCTGCTGTTAAAATGCACAGTCAGGGGGTGCCTGGGTGGCTCAGTCCGTTAAGCCGCTGCCTTCGGCTCAGGTCATGGTCTCAGGGTCCTGGGATCGAGCCCAGCGTCGGGCTCCCTACTCATCAGAAAGCCTGCTCCTCCCTCTCTCACTCCCCGTGCTTGTGTTCCCTCTCTCGCTGGGTTTCTCTCTGTCAAATAAATAAATAAAATATATTTTTTAAAATATTTTATTTATTTATTTGACAGAGAGAGAGAGATCACAAGTAGGCAGAGAGGGAGGAAGCAGTCTCTCTGCTGAGCAGAGAGTCCGATGCAGGGCTCGATCCCAGGACCTTAGGATCATGACCTGAACCGAAGGCAGAGGCTTTAACCCACTGAGCCACCCAGGTGCCCCAAATAAATAAAATCTTTAAAAAAAAAATTGCACGGTCAGTTGTCTCTTAGAGCCATCCGCAGTTTATGACAGGAAAACCATGTTATCTGCATGTCCGCCTACTGGCCTTTCTTTGCTGAAGAGATCGCAATCTCCTCCCAAAGTGCTTTTAAATCAGTAAGTCACAATTTTAAGAGGAAGGTGGGTGGGCATAATACATTACTATTTAACCCCCTTCCAAAAGATTAATGTCATCTATCAAAAAATTAAAACAAATTTTTTTCTAAGTTTTAGTTAAGTAATCTCTACACCAACCGTGGGGCTTGAAGTCACAACCCCGAGATCAAGAGTTGCACGCTCTTCCAACTGAGCCAGCCAGGTGCTCATCATCTATCAGAAAAAATTTTAAAAAGGTTCTTATTGGGACGTCTGGGTGACTCAGTCAGTTAAGTGTCCTGGGATCTGGGATCAAGTCCCATATTGGGCTCCTTGCTCAGCGGGGAGCCTGCTTCTCCCTCTCCTTGCTGTTCCCCCTGCTTGTGCTCTCTGACAAATAAATATTTAAAAAAAAAAAAAAGGTTCTTATTGACCATGAATGTTCTACCTAATTCTGTATTTAATGCATACATAGTCCCCAATAATGGACTACAGAGTCAAAGGCTGAGGAAAAATTTTAACAAAAGCCACAAACCATTTTACATTATTCCCCAAAGGGACTGAGAATCACTAAATACTATTTAGCTGCAAAATTTTATACCAAAAGATCTTAAATATTGAGCAACTAATTTAAAAAATGACCTAAAAAATACGAAGAACTTAATTTTTTTTTTTTTTTAAGATTTTATCCCTTGATTTGACAGAAAGCGAGATCACAAGTAGGCAGAGCAGCAGGCAGAGAGAGAGGGGGAAGCAGGCTCCCGGCTGAGCAGAGAGCCCGATGTGGGGCTCGATCCCAGGACCCTGAGATCATGACCTGAGCCGAAGGCAGAGGCTTAACCCGCTGAGCCACCCAGGCGCCCCCGAAGAACTTACTTTTTTAAGTGAAACATTGCAGGGGGCTCCGAGGGAACTTCATTAATGAAGGTGGGGGAAACAGATGGTTCAAGGGAGATGCACAGAAATAGAAGAAAACAGATCAGAGGGAGAGGCTGAGCGAAGCTAGTCAACCAAGTGTGGCTTTAAGACGAGGAGAGGTAGAGAAATGACGAGACGGGACACAGGACCATGCCCTTAGCATTAGCTCTTTCGATCACCTGCTTTGAGAGAATTTTCAGTAGAATGGTAACGATTAAAGCCCAAACCCGGGGCTTTTTACGAAAAGGCAGGTAGCTTCCCTCCACTCAGCTTGCTCTTTGGATTCTGGCGTACGTAGGCAAATGAAAACCAGCAGCCAGCAGACTGGGGGCTGCGCCAACGGAGCCCACAGTGGGCGGGCTGCCAATGACGCAGCCTGCTCGTACTTCTGTAGGGCAGTCGGGATTCCAGCCGGGCGTCCTCAAAACTAGGCCAGGATCTTTTCTAACTTGTACGTATTCCCTTCTCCCAGGACACTTTAGAGAAACCATACTTTGAGTCAGGATGAATCAATGCCTGTTCTTTCCGGAGATACTTAGATGCTCATTGACTCATTCAGATCCACTTCACAATTTTATTACTCATGTAAAATGACTCCCATTTTTCTTCCTCCCACTAGCATCATCTAACAGCAGCATATGACCACAAAAAGATCTTGAATTTTGTTTTTAAATAACTCAACTCTTGGGGTGCCTGGGTGGCTCAGTCGGTTAAGCGGCTGCCTTCGGCTCACGTCATGATCTCAAGGTCCTGGGATCAAGTCCCGCGTCAGGCTCCCCACTCAACAGAGAGTCTGCTTGTCCCTCCCCCTCTGCCCCTCTCCCGCCTCAAATAAATAAAATCTTTTTTTTTTTTAAGATTTTATTTATATATTTGACAGAGATCACAAGTAGGCAGAGAGGCAGGCGGGGGAAGCAGGTTCCCCCCCGAGCAGAGAGCCCGATTCGGGACTCGATCCCAGGACCCTGAGATCATGACCTGAGCTGAAGGCAGAGGCTTTAACCCACTGAGTCACCCAGGCGCCCAAGTAAATAAAATCTTAACAATAATAATAATAATAAATAACATGACTCTTGCGGGATTAAATTGGCATGTTTCCCTATTAAAATACACCGTGTGTCTGCACAGCTTTCAGCCCCGTCTAACGCAGAAGTCGCCTCCACATCCCACACCAGGAAAAAGGACTGGCCATTTGTTCCATTCCTCATCCGCTTTACTCAGATACCTGAGTGAACCATTCCTCCCCACAACGCTAGATGGTCTCCTTTGCACACGTCATCCTTCACGGGAAAGAAAAACGCCATCATTCCCCAGATCCAGGCACAAAGGAAACTTTTAGAACGTTTTCCATTTGTCAGAGATGACAGCTCAGCCGACGGGCAATGCTTCGCCCACCACGGGCCAGTTTCCTATGCCCACCCCGTCCGCCCCGTTTTTAAAGCTGCAAAGGTTGCAGCAGTAACATTTAAAATCTACCCACTTTAGGAGGAATGTGGCGACGTGCTCATGAATTTGTATCTAAAAATAAAAAATAAATAATGAGGTTCTCAAACAGGACGGCTGGCTCTGACTAGGTCAGAAAAGGACGAGGCCAGCCTGGGGGTGAACAGCCTGGTGGAGTCTCTCCTCCCTCGAAATCTCTTGCAGGTTCAGGCAACTCAGTAGTATTAAGTCGGCCTCGGCTCGGACACACCTTAGGCGCAAAGCATGGGCAATGACCGACAAAGCAGGACACTATGTCACACCTGACTTGTGATAAACAGCAACAAGGACTTCGTGGCCCCACCTGATGACTGACAGCCTCCAAACCAGAGGCTTGAATTTTGATGCCATATATAGATTCCTCAGCTCTTGGGAGAGAATCCCTGAGAGGCTGGATCCGTCTTTAAGCCTCGACTAAGCACAGATCTTCTTCCTCCCAACGTGAAAGAGTAAAAGCACCTATGAGGCGGAGTTACCAGTAAGAGCTCCTGCCTGACTTGGAAGCATGAGGCAGGGAAACGGTCAGGATTTCTACGTAAGCCTGGGAAACACAAAAGGTGAACCAAAATCTACAGAAGCAGGCCTCCCGAAAGAGAAAAATCTGTCGAGGGGACTTGGTAAAGAAACAACATTCATGGACAGGCAAAGGAGGGAGGCGGGGTGATGGCCTTCGGACTGTGAGGGCGAGTCCGCGGAGAGGCTTCGAGATCCCTGGCCGAGAGAGCTCAGCCTCCACTGGTCGCCGACGCTGCAGCAGACGCGTCCCAAAAGGAGTCTCCATGAGAGTCCAGCTTCTTCCGCACGACTCAGCTGAGGAGAGCACCCGACCCACGTCCTCGCCCGGGCCGCCGCACCGCAGCCGGAGCTCCCCGCCTGGCCCCCGCTGCCCCCAGCTCTCTGCTCTCTGGCGCTGGGGTCCTGCGTCCTTACCGCCAGGCCCGATTCAGGAGCTTCACCTGTGCCAGCCTCTTGGTGATCATGGTGGCAAACACCAGGCCAAAGAGGACGCTGCTGATGAGCACATAGTCATAGTCGTCCTTCAGGACGTCAAACTGCTTGGATGGGTAGACTCGAGTTTGGTAAATGTCCAAACCATAGGCCACAACCTGGGAGGCGGAGGGAACGAGAAATACGTGAGAAGGGCGGCCAGTAGTCGGTCCACCAGGACCTCGAGCTCTGGACAGAAAGGATATGGAATTTCCTCAGCTGCTTCCCGAGCATGAACTGAAGGGCCGCCGCTGCGCACGGTGGTGGGCGGCCCCACTCACCAGGCAAGTGGACTCCAGGCCTGAGGGAGCTGTGTAGATGCCTCGCATTCGAGAAACCGTCTGGTTGTAGTTAATGAATCGCTCTGCGTGTATCTGCACGTCCGGGGAATATGGGATCAGGTTCTCCTCCCTGCAAAACATCAGCCAGGACCGGCATTCAAGACTGCAGCAAGGGGATCTCTCGGCTGCCCTTTTTGAGTCCCGGGAGCTTTCCAGGCCATGTATCTAGCCTCGAATCTTCCTTCAAGGTCTACTTTAACTATCAAGTAGTTAAAAATGTGGCAGCTGAATGTCAGCAGGGGCTCCAAGAAAGAAACCTGGGTAGAGGGTAGATCTGGATTCCTACCCTGTTCTAAATCGAATGACAACCGGTGCTTTACACGAGGAGGAGGAGGTCAGGGCCAGTCTAACCCACACGTGCAGCCTCTTGACTCAGAGAGCCTCGGTCCACATTCCTCGGAAAAGCCTAGGCTCACACCATGGGCTAACCACACTCCCCCTTTCCTCCTGTGCAAACACAGATCTGCTCTCTTCCCACACTGCTCAGTTCCCCACACCCCTAAGTGAACAGAATTCGGGATGGAGGCGAGAAAATATGCAAATGATGGCTGACAATACAAAACTGAACGCTAACGGTGACAAGCTATTCCCCACATGACCCAGCCCTGTTAGCTCCCCAAGCTCACCGCCTCACATCCCCCCACCCCACCAGCTGCTGCAGCCAGGATGGCTTCTTCCCTGCCTCTGGCTCGCCAGCCACGGTTCCAGGGCACGGGCACAGCCCTCCCCTGCCTGGGAAGCCCTCCCCCAGACAGCCACAGGCTGGCTTCTGACCACCTCCAAGTCTTCACTCTGCAGTCACCTTCCCAGCCGGGCATCCCCAGGCCACGCTCTCAAGTCACACCCCCTCATAATGCCCTACTCTCAGCCTTCTGTAGGCCCAGTCCCGTCTTAATTTTTTCTCTGTAGCATATATAAGTATGTGACACGGTATTATTTCTCTTGCTTATCTTACATAACATCCATCTCATCCCCTCACCAGCATGTTACGCTCCACGAAGGGAGAGGTTTTCATCAGACTTGCTCCCTGCTCTGCTCTCAGCCCCCAGCACAGCAAGACAGCACGAGGCAGTCATCAAGAGGTCACATTCCTGAGGGTCGGAGCCTCCAGTACTCCTGCAAGCGTCTCACCTGCTTTGCTCTGTTGGGATCTCTGGACGCCGGGGATCCAGCAAGGCCTTAGGAAGGGAAAGAATGGCTCCAGAAGGCAGCCCAACTGCGGAGAAACAAGTGCGGTCATGGCATCAAGGCCATACGAGGGTCTACACTCAAGGGGAGGCTGCTTAAGATTCACTCTCCCTCCTCCCTTGCCCTCTCCCCACCGTCCCCCCGTCTTGTGCACATGCGCTCTCTCCCAAACAAACAGAAAGGAGAGAAATGAGAGTCGTGTCAATCTCTTACAGGTGGCCAAGCTAGACTAAGGAACTTTTCCTGCGGCAATAAAGCCCTCCTCGCTAGCCTCCCCTAGTGGTCAAACAGGGCTGTGCCCGTGATGTGTGTCCAGCTGCGATTCTCCTCGGTGTGGCATCCTACAGAAACCAAAACCGTCACCCCGAGACCCTCCCCTGGTCACTCACTAAGCAGGTGCCGGCTGGTGATGCCCCGCTCGGTGATGGTGGCTTCCATGGCGCTGATGGAGGAAGGGAAGATGTAGGACTGCTGGAGGACCTGGGGCAGCTGAGGGCGGTCCAGGGAACTGAAGGCAGTGGCGTTGTACTGCTCAGTGCCCTCGTAGAGCTCCAGCGCCGTAAACTCATTGCGCCGGGCCTTGGTGTTCCAGTACTGGTACTGGAGAGAGGAGGGGGATAGCTGGGGACTAAGCTGCCACTTGGGCTGGAAAGGGGTATGACGCAGGAAGGCACCTCTCTTTCCATGCATGAGCTACACATTCAGGAAGGAAAGAAACCACCTGGCACCCATTTTCTTCCTTGTTACCAAATTTACTAACTTTCAGGGTACTTTTATCTGGCTTTAGGCAAAGTTCACCATAAGACAAAGGAGTTCTCAAGATACTCAGAAGTCAGACTAACAATAGCTAGGGTCTGAGTGCTTATCATGTGGCAAGCATTATTCCAACCCAGACCAGAAGACACTCTCCTAGCCCTCCTTCATGAGTGATGCGACACAGGGAGCTCAAGAATCACTTCAAGATTGCACAGTCGAGGGGCGCCTGGGTGGCTCAGTCGTTAAGCATCTGTCTTCAGCTCAGGTCATGATCCTCAGGTGCTGGGATCCAGCCCCGCAGCAGGCTCCCTGCTCAGTGGGGAGTCTCCTCCTCCCTCTCCCACTCCCCCTGCTTGCATTCCCTCTCTCGCTCTCTGTCAAATAAAATCTTTAAAAAAAAACTTTAAAAGGTCACACAGTCAGGAAAGGGAAGGGCTGCCATGAGCCCGAGGCCATCTAATTCCTGAGCCAAGTTCCCTAAACAGCCCCTCAGCTGCCATCCAGGGGTTTGGATTCTATAGAAACACAAAGAGGCCACCAGTTTCTGGAACAAGAGGCACTGAAAGGATTCGAGACACAGGTCTTGGCTAGGTCGTGAACCTGACTGACACCCACACTTCTGGCGCTCTTACCACCACCCAGTTCTCTGCGTGCACGATGTGGACGGGGCCCTTGGCCTTCCTCTGCACGGAGGAGTGGATGACGCGCCCAGTGACGCCATCGACGAGGAAGATGCCCACGAAGGTGCGCTCGTGGTGAGTGTCTGTGCTCTCCGTCACCACGGCCAGCAGGTTGGGGTTCAGGCTCTGGGGAGAAGGAAAGAAGAGTTCCTCCAGAACCGTGATGGCCAATCACAGGCCCTGCCGTGCAGGAGCCCTGGGTGGAGAGACAGCCCGGAAGCCCGCTGGCCTGGCAGAGGAATCGGGCTTCCTAGCCGGAGGAACTCGCTACCAGAGCCTGTCATCACGGCCCCTGGTTAGAGTCCTGGGTGCCACGCGCCACATCAGTTACTCTGCCCACATCACCCCCCAGAATCCCACAAACCACCTCGAAATGGAGCTATTGTCATCCATACGTGGCAGGTGAGAAAAGGCTGCAGGCCATAAAGCAACTTGCTCCCGTCACAGACACAGCAAACGGTTAACTTGAGATACAATCTGCCCCCTCCCTGACGTAAGCCACTGCTCCCCCAGTGCGGTTTCTCTGCACCGGGGCCTGCCCTACGCCTGAACCAACAGACAAGTCTCATTCCTCTTCTCACCCGACCTGCTACTACAATGGGACACAGGTGATCGTGCCTTCTCAAAACACCTTCTCAGGGCGCCTGGGTGGCTCAGTGGTTAAGCCTCTGCCTTCGGCTCAGGTCATGATCCTAGGGTCCTAGGATCGAGCCCTGTGTCGGGCTCCCTGCTCGGCGGGGAGCCTGCTTCCTCCTCTCTCTGCCTGCCTCTCTGCCTGCTTGTGATCTCTGTCCAATAAATAAATAAAATCTTGGAAAAAAACACTTTCTCCACTTGGCATCCAGGACGTGTGGCCCCGGTTTTCCTCCACCCCACTGGCTGCTCCTTGTCAGTCTACTCTGCAGGCTCCTCATCTCCCCAGTCTCCTGAACATTGTCTACACTCGCTCTTGTGGTCACGCCGCCCAGGGGTGCTGGCAATGGCCAAGGTTACACACCCACGCTACACTTTCCCTGAACCCCAGACTCTAAAGGGCTGTCATCTCAGTATCTCTTCTTAAATGTCCCACCTCAAACCTGACATGCGCCGAAGGGAATCCCGTCCTGCCCCTGCCTAAAGCCTGTTCCCCGCAGGCCTCCCCACGTGTCAGGTTTGAGACCCAGGACCTCTGAGTCTTTCTCGACTCCCTTCTCTCTCCCCAGCACAGACCAAACATCCCACCCACCAGCATATCCTCCTGGCTCTACCTTCAGAACGCCCTGGAATCTGGTCCCTCCTCCCCACCCCCACCCCCAATCAAGCCACCACCACGTCGCCAGGCTTACTGCAACAGCAGGTCTGCCTGCTGTCTCCCTCGGTCCTCTGGTCTCTCCACACAGCAGGCTGAGCGAGCCCTTAACCTCAGTCGTTTAGGTCACACCCATGCTCCCAACTTCCCACCCCCACTCCAGCTCACTTAACATCAAGGCCGGGGTGGTGGCCTCACAATATGTCCTGCCACTCTCTGACCTCAGCAGCCTGGACTCTCCCCGCTCACCACACTCCAGTCATACTGTCCCCCTTGCTGTTTCTGGAACACTCCAGGTCCACTCCAGCCTTCCTGTCTAGAAGGCTGTTCCCCCGATGTCACCCACTATCCTTCTTTCCTTCTCAAGGTGTCACTGTCGTGGTGAGATCCTCCTTAACCTATTTTAACTCGCACGCCCTTCCAATCCCAGCTTTACCCCCCTTCTCGGCTTTGTTCTTCATAGAACTAGCTGCTCTCTGGTACGCTTTACATTTATCGGTGTACTTGCTTTCTGGTCTCTACTGAATACAGTTAGAGCCTCAATCTTGTCTATTTTGTTCACGGATATATCTCAGAGTCTAAAAGAGTGTCTGACATCCCACTAGCAACCCCACCACCTCCCCCCCAAAAAAAGTACAGCTTCCCCTCTGTGGTGTTCCTTCTAAACCCGCAACCACGGTCTAACCACGAGAAAAACGTCTGACAAACCAAAATTGTTTACAAAACACCTGCCTCGTACTCCTCAAATCTATCAAGGTGACGAGAAACTAAACAGGCCAGAGGAGACTTAGAGAAACGTGGCAAGTCCATGGAGCATGGGGCCCGGGGCTGGACCTACAGCAGAAAGGGACCTTAGAGGGAAAACCGGTGAAACTCTGAGAAAGTCCGGAGTTAACAGTCTTGTACCAATGCTGGTTTCTTAGTTCAGACAGATGCACCACAGTCCCCTGGGGGGAGCCAGTAAGGTGCACATGCGAAATCAATGTACCATCTTTGCAGCTTTCCTGTAAATCTAAAATTAGGCCAAAACAAAAAGAAGCTTATTGAAAAAAAACAAAACTAAAAAATGTGTGTGATGAGTATAAATCCCAAAAAGCCCTACTTTAGAACTACCGATTAAGCCCTAGTTAGAACTACTATTTTTTAACGTAGAAAAATACAAGTACTCTTCGTAAATTCTAACTCATAAACGTAAAATTACATAAAGAATACACTTTTTCGGGGCACCTGGGTGGCTCAGTGGGTTAAAGCCTCTGCCTTCGGCTCGGGTCGTGATCTCAGGGTCCTGGGATCGAGCCCCGCGTCGGGCGCTCTGCTCAGCAGGAGGCCTGCTTCCCCCACCCCCCATCCTCTCTGCCTCCCTCTCTGCCTACTTGTGATCTCTGTGTCAAATAAATAAATTTTAAAAAATCTTAAAAAAATAAAGTGTGCAGTTTGATGAATAAAAAAAAAGAATACACTTTTTGTAGCACAATCAAGCGTACTCTAGAATTTGTATTATTTTGGCCGTTCTGACTGACTAAGGCAAACTGACTGCAGCCACAAGGAAGGCAGCCGTCACTAAAGATTTCTAATGAGGAGCGCCAATAAGGTTAACCACGAGGCTGGCACTGTTCTAACCATGTTACGTGTTGTTGTGTGTTACCACTAATCTCCATGACAATCCTATGATGTAGGTGCTCTTAGCCCCATTATATTCTTAAAAATAGGCATTTGGGAAGCCTCCGCAAACTACCCACGATGAGCAGCCAGCGTGGGGCAGAGCCAGTTGTGAACCTGGACAGTCCAGCCCACGCCCCGTGAAGCCGCTCCCCCGTCAGCCGCCTTGGCCGCACTCTCGGCTGCATCACCCCTCCTCCTCCAACTCGGCTGCATCACCCCTCCTTCCCCAACTCAGCCCGCGCTCTGCGGAGCGTGCCACCAATGACCACACATCACTACCAGGCTGTCTTCTCTCCCAACAGTTTGGCAGCCCACTAGCCACCTCTCTGTCTCCCTCCTTCACCACTAACTAGCGTGGATCACAGAGATGGAGTTTCTAATGGATCAGTGAAGGCTTAAGCCCCCAGCGTTCGACCATCACTATCACGAACAGCAAGAGCGAGCATCTACCGGGTAGCAGCCATAGGCCAGGTACTACGCTAGGCCTGAGTGTCACGCGATCATCACGACAGCCCTACAAAGGAGGCACGTCAGACTCATTTGACAAGAAATGAAAGCTCAAAGGAATGAAACGACTCCCTCAAGATAGAGTAGCTATCAAATCCCAGAGCCAGAATCCAAGCCCTTGCCCTTCTGCTCAGCAGCAGACTGCAGAACCGTACCTTATAGAGCACACTGCGGTCCCCCATCACGCGGCCCTGGGAATGAACGTGCTCACTGCTGCGTTTCCCCTTCACCTTGACGATGCGCTGCACTTCTGGGGGGATAGTCAGCTCCCAACTCAGCTCAGTGGTGAGATCCTAGGGCCAGGGCAAGAGAGCCAGCACTTATGATGTGGAGGGTACACTGAGTCCTGTGACAGCTATAGGCAGAGACATCCCACACTCCTTTATTTGGGGCCTTTGCACCCAAAGAAACAGAGATCAGAGCTCCTGGGAAACAGCAGTAAGGATCTAGTTTGTGCAGATGTTTTGGATCTCTGTTTGATTAGGCAAGACACTAAAGCCAGTAAGAAAGGAGAGGAATGTTCAGTGGTATCCTATTGTTTATCTGAGTAGGAAATACCCAAGGAAAGTTTACCACTTACTACTACTGACTATGGCTCCCGTATCTGAGCTTAGCAGTAAATCACTAAACTGCCAGGGACCTTGAAACATTATAGGAAATGTTCTTCATAGTCAAAGAAAACCAATTCACAAAGTGTTACAGTTAAATATATTATTTTTTTTAAGATTTATTTGTTTGAGATAGAGAGCATGGAAGCATGCATGAGCTGGAGGGGCAGAGGGAGAGAATCTCAAGCAGATTCCACACACTGAGCACGGAGCCGGGTGTGGGGCTGGACCTCACGACCCTGAGATCATGACCTGAACCAAAACTGAGAGTCGGACACTTGATGGACAGAGCCACCCAGGCACCCTACAATTAAATAAGTTATTATCCATCCATACTGTGTATACACAGAGCTTTGTGTCCTCTGTCTTCCCTCAGCCACTGTTTCTTCCCATGTCCTCAGGACTCCACCAATCTTGATACCCGCGAGCTTGCTCCCCCAACCATGAAGAGCCATCTCTTTCAAGGCCCCTCTTTAATAACTTGAGGGGACAATTTTTTTTCACCCACAGGGGTAAAGAACGTGTTTTCTGGGGAGACCACTTCCCATGCTGTTTCTGGAAAGGTCAGCTGTTACAAAATGTCAAGAAAGGATACTGCATTTTTAAGACAACAAGAGCTAAAACTTAGACGGCATTTGCCATGTGCCAGGCATTGCTTCGTGTGATTTACACATATTAACTCCCTGACTCCTCACGACAACCTTACAGAGTAGGTCCTCTATCATCTTGTTTTATAGACAAGAAAAAAGGGCAAGGGAGGTCATGGGCCCAAGGTCACAAAGTTAATAAATCACAGAGCCCGGCTTCCCACCCGGGCAGCTGGGTCCAAGCTCCTAAGCTCTATGTTGCACTGCCTCTCAAAAGGCCCTGTGGGACAGGATGGAGGGCCCCTGGTGAGTACATGATCCAGATCCCTCCTGTCTGCAGGCCTGCTAATGAGGCCAAGGCCAGCCCTCACCCCCCATCCCGCCCCATGAACCTCAGAGCTGGCCCTTGGGGCCGGTGTCTATCAGTCTTTGCTAGCGCAGGACTCAAGTATGTCAACAGTGGAGAAAATCAGCCCCATTTTTAAAAATCAGATTCAGGGGCACCTGGGTGGCTCAATGGGTTAAGCCTCTGTCTTTGGCTCAGGTCATGATCTCAGGGTCCTGGGATCCAGCCCTGCATCGGGCTCTCTGCTCAGCTGGGAGCCTGCTTCCCTCTCTCTCTCTCTGCCTGCCTCTCTGCCTACTGTTGGTCTCTGTCAAATAAATAAAATCTTTAAAAAAAAAATCAGGGGACGTCTGGGTGGCTCAGTTGGTTAAGCAGCTGCCTTCGGCTCAGGTCATGATCCCAGCGTCCTGGGATCGAGTCCCACATCGGGCTCCTTGCTTGGCGGGGAGCCTGCTTCTCCCTCTGCCTCTGCCTGCCATTCTGTCTGCCTGTGCTCGCTCTCTCTCTCTCTCTGACAAATAAATAAATAAAATCTTTAAAAAAAAAAAAAATCAGATTCAAAGCACACATTCTATCAAGAGTGGGTCAGTAATGGCATCTTCATACAGAAAGTACAACTCTACTCAACCTCCGTTCCACCTCCCACCCTCTCAAGAACGGACAACAACACTCCTTCTCTCTGCTAGAGAAAAGGAACGTGGATTAAAAAATCCATGGGTTGGAGGGCGGTGAGGGCGGGTGGGCTGGGTGGGAGGGCGCCTGGGTGGCTCAGTTGCTTAAGCCGCTGGCTCTTGATTTCGGGATCGAGCCCCACATCGGGCTCCATGCTTAGCAAGGAGTCTGCTTGAGGATTCTCTCCTCCTCCTTCTTCCCTCTGCCCCTCCCACTGCTCACATGCTCTCTCCTTTCCTCTCTGAAATAAATACATCTTTTAAAACAAGAAAAAAAAAACCCCTCCATGGGGGCGAAAGTTTTATCTCCCGGGCATTACTCTTTTCACAGTGCCTAGAGTCTTGTCTGCTGCGCAGCAGCTGATCAATAGGAAAAGGCCTGTGAACCAGACACTGGGACTGTGCTGAGCCACATTTTCAACAGAATGAATAGCGTGGTCCACTTCTTAGCCAAATAGCCAAGAAACGCTTATGCCCTCCCCTGGAAGGTCCCTCCGGGGGTGCCCTCCCTACCTTTCGAAGTCGATATCCACACAACCGTCCCTGTTCTGCATCCACCAAATAGAAAAAGATGGAAGGAGCGAGCTCATGTAGCTGTCGTAAGACATTTCGAGTGGCTGGGAACGCCGTGACCTTGAAGACCCCAGAGAGCCCAAAAGAGTTAAAGGAAAAGGGTGCTCCGTGCGGTCTGCCAAGAGTCATTACAGTTAGCCATCAAAAAGCCTTAAAAATAAAACAATCAATTTTAAAAGCATTAAAGCCCACTGAACCCAAACAGGGCTTAAATCTCCTTTTGCTCAGAGCCTGAGTTTCCACAGGTGCAGGGAAGGAAAAGCCATGGGGTGGCTCAGAGATGCCCTTCCAGCCCACACTCGCGCTGACTGCTGAGCCCCAGCTCTGGCCGCAAGCTGCCACGGGGACCGCCCCCCCCACACCGGACCCCCCCGGTGCTCGCCAGCCGCGCTCAAGTCTCCTACCTTATACTCATCATCGATCAACAGCAGCACCTTGGCATAATCCTGATCCATGATGGGGAGAAGCAGAGACTGCAGGATGGGGCGCTTCGGCACGGGGGGGGCCACCTGACTCCACTTGCCGAAGATGGGATTGAAGACGTACAGAGAACTCATCCCCGACTCCTGAGACGGACAAGCCAACAGTCAGACCAGCGGCAGGAAAGGACGCAGTGCTCAGGGCAGAGCTGAGAGCTGGGACTTCAGCTCAACTGTGACACATTCCCAGGACCCCTCTGTGTGGATGCCCTATTTGTGCAGAATAAAGTTTTGTGTGACGGTAAACCGAGGCTAACGTGTCAGGAGGGAAACGGTCGAACTGTCCCTGTGGCCGAGCACTGGACACACTGAGGGAGAAACAGAATGGTCAAGTACCGATTCGCTAACCTCGGGCAGCCATTCCAGCGGTGCCTCCCAAGCCTAGAAAGTGCCCTTTCTCTTTTTTAAAGATTGTACTTTTATTATCTGAGAGAGAGAGAGAGTGAGAGAGAGACAAAGAATAAGCAGGGGGAGAGGCAGAGGCACCGGGAGAAGCAAACTTCCCGCTGAGCAGGAAGCCCAATGTGGGGCTCGATCCCAGCACCCTGGGATTCATGACCTGAACCGAAGGCAGAGGCTTTAACCCACTGAGCCACCCAGACGCCCCTAAGGTTTTATTTTTATTATTTATTTGAGAGAGAATGAGTGAGAGAGCACAAGCAGGGGAAGGGGCAGAGAGAGAGGGAGAGAAACTGTTCCTTTCTAACGACACTAGAGTGAATCCACAAAAATCCAGCTAATTCTGGGAGGCAGAAATAGCTTTGTGTCCTGCTCTCCTTCGTCTAAGGAGAAAGCAGCCGCTCAGCAGCTAACAGCGGCCTGCATGTGGGAAGGAGGAGGGCTGGCTCATTTCAGGTCTGCTGACATCACACCCCCTCCAGTGTCAACCCCCATCAGTCCTGGATGGTTCCTGGATGCGTCTTCCGCTTCAACAGCTGGAACAAACAGAGCTCTAGTCCCTGGACACCTGTCCTTAGCCCTCCCAGAATTCCAAAGGCCCAGGAGAAATGCAACTTACAAAGCACTGAAAAGCCACATCCCCTCTGGCTCAGAGCCGAGGAGGACAGCCTCACCTTGTCCTTTACCAGCAGGGTGCACTGAGGGGGGTGGGGGAAATGGGCCGTTGTCCTCTGGACCATCAGTTTAAAGGAGGAATCTGGCTTGACGCTGGGGAGATACTGTTTCCACAGGATGGTGCCAGAGCTGCTCTCAATGCCAAAAAGCTGCAAGATAAACACCTGGCTCACCACTAGGAAGACAAACCCGAAAGCTGACTCTCTCCCTGGAAATCAGCACCAGCGCTAGCCCCTACCAAAGGCTTTTTGCTTCCCACTCACGGAACGTCAGAAGCTTTGGTACCTGGGGCTTAAAGCCCTCTTACCTTGCCCGAGGCCGTCACCATCACCATCATCTTCTGGAGGTTAAATTCATCTCTGGCCAGGGTGTCAATGTTGATCTCATTCTTAATCTGACTTCGGGGCTTCCGAGCGTCGTAAAACATCTTCCAGAGGTGGGAGGTCCACGCCTGCAGCAGGATGAGCTGGGACGACAGGCGTTTCAGGAACATCCCCAGCAGGCCGTCTGGTGTCAAGGAGAATGTACCAGAACTGAGGCTCACGCCTCATCAGACTAGGTGCTTTCAGCAAGGAGCTTTTTCTAATGAGGGGGTCTCTCCTGCTCCTGTGGAGCACTCAAGTCATGACGTGCCAGGTGGCGAGCCCGAAGGGCGTTCCTTTAACCAAAGCTACCACTCTCACCCTCGGGTATAGCCATGCAGGAACTCCAAAACCTATTTTCCTGGCCCCCAGTACTCCCACCTCCTGGTCTCTTGGAAGAGGAGACCAGGACGTCAGGGATCAGCCATGCTGAGCATGTCTCCACCACAGCCTGCATCCAGAATGGCCAGAAGGAGGTTTCCGGGTGTCACGACAAAACCAGAAGGGGGGAGAGTGTGGGGGTGCAGAGGTAAGTGTGCCATGGACAGGCATTTCCCTTACGCACAGTTCGACTCCCACCCTATTAAACTGACACCCAGCAGACCTACTTGCCTCCAACCCCCAAACCCTGTCAATGAGGCCACCACCCGCAAATCTCCCCCACGGGGTCAATGTGGCAGCATGAGTACAGAGCCCAGTCTTTGGAGTCTGGCAGCCTGGACTAAAATCCCAACTCTACTACTTATTAGCTGGGTGACCCAGCTTGTGTACATAACCTCCGGCCTCTGGTTCCTCATGCGTAAGATCGTGTGTAGTCCAAGGGCCACATGACCTACACATGTGACTTCACACCACGCAGGATCCACGGTGAGTGCTCACTAAAAAGTAGTGCCTTTGCGCATCCTACTTCCAAGCAACCTCAGCACAAGGAAGAGAAGTGAGGGGCAAACAGAACAAGCCACAGGCCCAGCGGTCCATGCACACACGGTATGCACCTCAATGATGCGGGTCAGGAAAAACAAACAATTAACCAGAAGCTAGTCACGTGGACAGGCAACAGGCAACAAGGCAGCAGGAAGCAGATTTTACCTTGAATTGCTGGGTCCGGGCAGCAGAAATAAACAGTAAAGTCAAATTAATCCTCGGCTCAGAAAACCCGCAACGCCTACCGGGGAGCCCGGCCCAGAGGCGGCCCTCAGTAAACATGGCCGCAGAGCAAGGTGGAGGGATGGGAGGAAGAGGCGGGAGGCAGGACTGACCAGAGCGGAGTGAACCGAGTCCATCCTGGGGCAAGGGACTGGCGGGCTCCAGAGGGCACCGCGGGCAACCACAACAACCCCATCAACCCAGCCACACCTCTCCAGAAAGACGCGGCTGGTGCCTGGGGGACAAGGCGTGACACAGTGCCTGGCAAATCTGAGGAACTGAGGCAATGGCAGCTATGACTTTACTAAGTGAAGACTGAGAGGGGTTCCCAAGTGGCTCCTTTCAGAGAAAAGAACGGTTACCTAAACCACATGGCCATGAGGGCACCAGAAATTGGTCGCAGAGCAAGTTGCACACACACGGGCAAAATGATTGCACCCAGGAAGCCGGGGATGCCGTGAGCCAGCATCTCCTGCGGTCTAACTAGCAGACTCATTCCCAGAGCAGCCTCCCCCAGCCATAGCGCTGT
Source organism: Lontra canadensis (assembly GCF_010015895.1). Classification (NCBI taxonomy): domain Eukaryota; kingdom Metazoa; phylum Chordata; class Mammalia; order Carnivora; family Mustelidae; genus Lontra; species Lontra canadensis. The sequence goes on from NW_022631019.1 coordinate 13,456,146, forward strand.
TCCCAGCGTCCTCCGTGCGTACCTGCCTTCTTGCCGAATTCTCCTTCCAGCTCGGCCTGGGCGCCCGTCAGGGGCAGATCCACCATCTCCAAGCACACCACCTCTGCCAGCGACTCCTCCCGGGCCCACAGCACCACCTTCCCTGCTACAGAAACGCCGGTTATGAAAGCCACGCCTGCCTCCCCCATCACCTGAAGGCTCTTCTCCATGGTTCAGGGATTCCAGACGCTCTTGTGTTAGGCCGAGAAGCAGCAGTGCACAGGGTGGCATGCAACAGTTCAGGTAAGGGAAGGTCCCGATTTCACCTTAGAATGCTAAGGGATCGTTCAAAAGCAGAGCAAAATATGGCTCTAAAAACTATTCAGGCTACACTCCACTGGAATCTTTCCCAGAAGCCAGTCCACGGCCCCCCAAATACAGTCTGACTAGAAATCTGGGCAGGCCGACCAAAAATGGGCTGATGAGGTGCGCTCACCCAGCTGCTGCAGGAAGAGTAGCAGGTGGTCCTCTGTCTGCACCAGGGCCCTGTAGCCCACCGAGTCGTCCTTCTTCAAGAACACCTGGATGTAGAGCTGTAAGCAGAGCCCGGGCCCCCGCGGTCAGCCAGAACCCAAAAGCTTCTGCGCGCCAGACCCCCAAACTCACGGCATCAGGAGTGGGAAAAGGCCCAGGACCCGGGGTGATTCGCTGTCCAGGCAACACAGCGTTCCCCCCTAGACCCCAAGGAAGGAACGTGAATGCATCAGAGCCAGCGCTGCGCCGCCAGGCCGCAGTTCGGACCTCTCCGGGTGGGGGGTGGGGTGGGGGGGTGTCTCAGAGTTTCCCAGGCACCGCATCCGTCCCTCATGCTCCAGTCACTCCCCACGGAGCGAGCAGAAGGCCAAGGTGAGAGCTTCCATTTTGGAGATACAGAAGCCACAGCCCAGAGAGGCTGACAACAAGCTGAATGCACAGCGGCCACGCAGGCGCCAACCACGGGTGCATGCTGGGGCACCGGTGACGTCTTACGGGCTCGCGACTCTGGACACGGTTCGGGATCTCACAAGGCCCAGTTTCATTGGTAACACGAGGGCAGTAATAAGCACTTCACAAGGCTGGTGAGACAGGTGAGTCGATTAGGGCATAAAGAGCAGAGCACTGTGCCTGGCACGTTCACCACTTAGCATAAACGATACCTGCTTTGACCATTAGTCATGGGGCCTTATAACAAGTCAGCTCCTCAGAAGAACTAGAGCCCGTGTCCAGAGAGCCCTAACCCTAACCCAAGGCTGTGGCCTGGCCCGTGCTGAGAAGCCCCAGGACGGAACCTGACACAAAGGCTTGGACTCACCCGCTCTGGCCGAGTGCCGTTCTGCTCCAGACTGAAGGTGATGGCGGTGTCCAGCAGCCGTCGACCTGTCTCCACGAAGTAGAGGTTAATGGTGTAGGTCTGGTTGAAGCAGGTCAGCGAGTCCTACGGGGACAGACGGCAGGGGTCAACACAGAGATCCCCCAGAGCCAAGTCCCACAGAAGAAATCCAAGAATTGGGGTTAACTGCCCTAGAGAAGGTCCAGGCCAAGAAAGGAAATATACGCAAAGGAAAATAAAAGGAAAAAAGAGGCGCCCGGGTGGCTCAGTTCGTCAGCAACTGCCTTCGGCTCAGGTCATGATCCTGGAGTCCAGGACCAAGTCCCATATCGGGCTCCCTGCTCAGCAGGGAGTCTGCTTCTCCCTCTGACCCTCCCCCTTCTCATTCTCTCTCTCTCTCTCTCTCTCAAATAAATAAATTGAAAAGTCTAAAAAAAAATTTTTAAAGGAAAAAAGAAAGCTAAGTTGCAAGGCAGAAATGAGGTATTCGAGTAAATACACAAAGTAACAACCACAATACTTGTTGCAGAAGGAAGTCAGTACGATGCAGCAGACTTCCCCAAGAGAGGGAAGACACAAAGCTCTTCAGGAGAGCTCGGGAGATGGAAGACACAGCAGAAGCCCCGCCCCAGGGCCCGTGCTCTGCTCCAGTGCAACTGCACAGATCGCCATTTAGCAATACCAGCTGGAGCCCAGAAGACACGGGGAATGGAGCCGGAGGAGAAAGTGGTTAAGAACAGATTCTAAGGATTCTACTTCCGAGTTCCCAACTACAAAGGATGCAGACAAGCATGATTTACAGTATGCGGCAAACCCCGCCAGGGTTGAGCGCTCCAGGAGACCTGCTCCCAGCCTCCCTGGACGCCTAGGCCTGGCACACTGCCCAATGCCACACCGTACCTGAGCCCTGGGCTTCTCCGGAAAGCTCCCCAGGGACCCATCTTCAGAACTGCTCAGTTTCTGCTGGGGAAAAGAGAAGGACAGATGAGAACACTTAACCCACGGGGTTATTCCCCAGTCACCGAACTGAAGGTCTCCCTGCTGTGTCATCTTAGCACCCAGGAGAAACAAAAGTCCCTCCTCACTCCTGCTCACAGAGCCTACGGAGCTCTTAACAGCCACAGAAGAAAGGGGGGCCGTACTATTAGGCCCCCACTCCCGGCAACAGGGTCACTGAAAGCACTACAGGGCAAGTGAGAACTTAACTTCTCAACAGCTTCCTGCCCCCGGGTTCAAACCGCCCCGACGTTTGGTTCTCGGGGCTCCTGGGAGACAGAAGGAAGGAGAACCCCCAAGTGCCGGCTGGTATCCTTGGTACGCACCGTTTCACTGCGGCAGGTCACGGCTGCAGCCACCGTCTTCTCTCCGGTGGTGGCAAAGCTCACTAGGGCGGCCTGGGAAGAGAGCAAAGTGTCAATTCCTAGATGGGGCCTACACCAGTCAGCCGCCTTACAGAAGAGCATCTCTCCGGGGACGTCCCTTGGCCTTGGAGCTGAAAGTGCTCCTGACTTTGAAGCACGGCAGCCAGGGCACCTGAGAACAGAGGGAGGCCTCAGAGGCATCCAGAGCTGAAAACAGGCCTTTCCCCTACCTCCAACACAGGCACACGCCGGCCCTAAATTTCACAACGTTCTTAGTATCTATAGGGAAGCTGGAATGAATGTTCCCACTCTCCTGTGGACTCAGAACAAGGTGCCAGTTTGACGCTAAAGCTCCTCTGGAACTCTCAGAAAAAAAAAAAAAAAAAAAAAAAAAGGATTGCATTTCTGCTCTAAAGCGAACCCATCTTGGGGTGCTTGGATGGCTCAGTGGGTTAAGCCTCTGCCTTCGGCTCAGGTCATGATCTTGGGGTCCTGGGATCGAGCCCCACGTCGGGCTCTCTGCTCAGCGGGGAGTCTGCTTCCCCTCCTCTCTCTCTGCCTGCCTCTCTGCCTACTCACGATCTCTATCAGTTAAATAAATAAAATATTTTTTAAATAAATAAATAAATAAAGTGAACGCATCTCAAACCACACACAGAAGAGAAGCCTGGATCCAGAGCAAACATCAACAGATCCTCCTGACCCCTAGCACCGTGCTGCCTGCGGTCACCTGTGGGAAGTCTTTGAGCAGACTCAGGGCTCCGTGATGGTAGTGCAGCAGAGCATAGTGGCTTGGGGACAACTGCAGGAAGAACTGGGCCCGAGAAGGATCCACTGGGTTAGGCTGCGTGGGCAGGACCCGGGGCTGGAAACCACTTGCAAATTCTAAGTCAAGAGACTGAAAGGCAAGAAAAAAAAAAAAAGGATTAGGGCTGCAAGCGGGCAAGTCACTGGTCCACTGATCCATCCCAGGCCTCCTTCCTCTGCCCCACTTTGCCAGGGAAAGTAACCAGGCCACGGCACGTAGCTCCAGAAGCTCCCATTCAGGCTCTCTAAAGAGTGGCCCATTTCTCCTTACACCAGTCCAGCCAGAAGCCTAACCTCCCAACAACTACCGAGGCTCAGGAAGGAAGCCGTGTCACTGGGAGAAAAACTTAGTTCTAAGCAGCAAAGGCAAGGCCTCGGGCCAGGGAGCAGCAGCACCACCTCTCACCTGAAGCGGGATCTGTCTTAACTCCCACTCCGTCTCCAGGGCCAGGGTCTGGAGGGACCGTGAGCTTGGGTCAGGGCACACCAGGACAGCCTCATCCACCACACCACAGGCTCCAGTGAGACTCTGAAGCCAGGGGGTTGACACCCTGACCTACAGGACAGACATCGTAGTGGGACATTGGTGAGAATGTTTACATTTTCCTCTCCACTCATCAGCAAGGTCACGGGGGACTAAGCTCGAAGATTCTTCATGGCTGGTTCCAAAGGACTTCATCCAGGGACCTGGGAGGCTCAGTTGGGTAAGCAGCTGCCTTTGGCTCAGGTCATGATCCCAGGGTCCTGGGATCAAGCCCCTCATCGGGCTCCCTGCTCAGTGGAGAGCCTGCTTCTCCTTCCCCTTCTGCCTGCTGCTCTGCCTACTTATACTCTCTATCTCTCTGTCAAATAAATAAATAAAATCTTAAAAAAAAAAAAAAAAAAAAGGGACTTCTTCCCACCCCTCCCAACTTCCCGAGAGCTCCCAAACTGGAGAAAATCAGGATCTGGAAAAACATACCAGGTCATCTTTAAGACCCGGTTTTTCAGATAAGCATTTCTCTCCCGTATTTGTCATACGTGGTTTCCTATAATCACTCCACAGAATTATCTCCTAAGAAAGTTGCAGGCAATGAGAAAAAACCTACATAACTTCCCATCCACCCCAGGAGAGCACCATGCATGAATGTGAGGGCTTTAAACAAACACTTGATGAGGAGAAAGCAGCCTCCAAGTGACCAGACTCAGGGACCGCGAATGGCTTCTGCATCTGCCCAGCCAAGCTCCCTGGTCCCCAAGGCAAAGGCGAGCTCCGTCTACTCCCCTTCACAATCCACAAGGTGCCTCATGCCAGACGCCCAGCCATACCTGCTGAACAATCTCTCCATCTTCCACGTTAAACTTGACGATGTTCACGTGGCTGAAGGGAACAATTCCGAGGGCCCATACCACCCCAGACCCGTAGGAATACGTCATCTGGTAATGGATGCTGTCACTAAGAGAGGGAAGACAAAGCAAGGAGCAACAGCTTCAGCCACAGGTCAGGCCCACCCTCAGGGGTCCTCTTGTCACAACCTAGCAGTCCCCAAATAGGATTTGTTTGGCTCCCAGTTTTGTTTTTGTTTTTGTTTTTAATAGTCACCAACATTTAGAACTGAGACTTAACATGTAAAAATCAGATTTCGAGCTCTTCTTAAAAAGGAGGAGTGGCAACGCTAGGCAGGCCTACAGCGCGCCAATCGGCTAAGTAAGGCTGCCCCCTGGAGGTAAGCCAGGCACACTGCAGCTGCCAGAAATCCCCACAGGGCCTGTTTTGCTCAGGGGTGCCATGCACTTGGCCACATCTGAATTTGAGTTTTTACGCCCTGAAAATGGCCACAAGTCGGAGCAAATCTTTCCTTTTCTTTCCTCTGTCCTGATCCTTCCTAGCTTCAATGCTTTCCATGACTAAGACCTCTGAAAACCATCTCAAACCTCACTCAGTCCCTACCCTGGGCTCTTCTTGAATTGTTCTGGTTCATAACATGAACGAAAGGCTCAGTCTGACTTGAAGTGAAGTCAAAAAGCCCAGAGTGCTACAACCGTGAGCGAGGAGCCGCTCCCCTTGCTGGGCTGTGTCTAATGCCCAGTTTAAGAATTTCCTCCTCACTACAAACGAAATGCCAGAAGGAGCACAGCCTGTGAGTATAGGCCTACATCCAGGGAGCCCAACACACGATGCCAACATTAAGGGAAGGCTGGGTCAGAACACTTCCAACCCTCGGAGAAAGAGGAGCTTGTAGAGAGCAGAAGGAGGCCGTCACCCCGTGGGCAGGTGGCCTTACCTTTCAGGGAGGTGTTCCACCCACTTTAGGTGCCCGCTGGAGAGATGATGCAGGGCAAGAGTGGTCTTCTTCAGGACCGCAATGTACCGCACTGAGTCCTGCAGGCCTACCAGCCCGAGTGCCTGGAAACTGAGCACGGGTACAGGGGTGAGAACAGACTCCCAAGGTCTCAGACTAGAGCAGAGAATCTGGAACGCCGCCACTATAGCTCGATAGGTAAGAAAACAGGCCTTGGGGTCAAACGCATCAGGATCCCAATACCGGCTCTGCTTCTGGTGAGCTGGCTTGGGAGTGTGTGCTCTCAACCCCTGGGCTCTGCTGCTTCCCTGAAGCCCCGTGAACCTCCTCAGGGTTGTTCCCTCCCTCCGCTAGGACTTCCCAGCAAGCAGGCCATCCCTCCTCCATGGCATCCTTCACCCCGGACTGTCATCACAGGCTACATGCCTGCCTCCCCCAGCTGACCATGAGTTTCTGGACAACAGAAACTTTCTCAGGGTCACATATGTGTTCCCACGGCCTGGGGGAAGCACCAGGTGTTAACCATGTAACCATCAGAAGCGGAGTCCACTACTGCAACCGGCCCTGTGATCGCAGCAACCCAGCAAAGATACAGCAGCAGTCTGAGCTGTTCTCTCAACACAAAACTGAAATGCTGAAAAGTTCATATCACATTCCTATACCTAGGACATTACAGAGTTCTCACGTCACGGTAAGATTAGGAGCGGCAATCAAGTGCAAGGATACGTACTGCACCTAACACGTGCTCGATAAACACTGGCAGAATCACCACCTGTTCTGTGACCTCAACTCATCAAAATGTGTGGCATCTGACGTTTGGGCTCTTCGGTGGCCCGTGAGGAAAAACGTCAAAAGACCCTGCACTGCTGTCCATGCAGACCTGTGTTTGGGCAAAGCCTTGAGGCAAGCCCAGATGACATACAGCTTCTTGCCCTCTACCTGCCACTGTCCAAGGTAATCTCCCAGTTCAGGCCCCCAATGTTAGTCTCCCAGGAACGCATGATCCGGCCTCCACTGGACACAGTGATTGCATCTGGAAGAGAAATACCATGGTGAAGTCATCTCCCCAGCTGGCGCTCTGTGGCCTCCTCTGATGGTCAAGGAGCAATGGCCGCACCTCTGAGGTACGGATGCAAATAGAAGTTATTTGCAATACCTGTCCTTTCCTTTTGGGGACACCCCTCTCCCCTCCCTTCCCTAACAGACCCCGTATGGGGAGATGGAGCCAACACCACGATAAAGGCCAAGTAGGACTCGCTTACCCTGTCCGTAGAGCAGCATGGCGTCCACAGCCCCTTCTGCCGTGCCCTTGTCAACATGGCGCCACACTGAGAGACAGGAGAGTGAGACGTTACTATAAACTGGACAGAGGTATCCAAGAAGACAGGTAGGAGAGACTGGAAGAGGTCTTTGTTTGCACATTTTGCACACTTGAAATTTTATTTCAAGGGAGAGAAGGATTACAGCTAACCAGCAATGACCCACTCACTCAGTGGGTAATGAGGGGAGGAAGGTTTGAGAGGAGCCACTCCTGTCCCAGTCTGAACTCCTCACTTCCCATACCTCCTACCACCCCAAACATATAAATGAAGGACAAAATTAACAGAATCTCCATGAGTCACAAGAAGAACGGTGATCGTAAATCTTATTTCCATAATTTTGTTCCCAAAAAACATCCACAAAAGCAGCATAAGTAACTTAAACGGGGCATCCAAATCTTTACTACAGAATAGAAAACAGAAATAGAAAAATATTTTGAAATAATATCTTAACTTAAGAACTGTCAGGACTCAGCCTGAGGGTCTAAACTAAAAAGACCAGTTCTAAGAAAACAGTTACTGTTCAAGGACAGTAACTCAAAAAAAAAACCAACCAGAAAACAAGTATCAGAATTCAGTAAGAGACATCTTTCAGCCAACCTGCCCCAACATGGTAAGCAGCCAAGAAGACTACACAAGCCACAGTCCATTCTGGATTCACTATGGGCAGTCATTCGTTCCCAAGATAAGCGCCCTACACAGGTCACTCACAGATCTCCCCGGTCCGAGAATTTAATGCTGCAATCACGTTCTTCTCTGTGGCCACAACCAATTTCTTGGATCCAGGGGAAAATTCCAAGGAGGCAAACTTGAGCTTCCCGACATACTGCTGTCTCCTGAGGAAGAGAGGACAGGGAAATGTGAGGGGCCAAAATCATCACTGCACAAAACATTGTGGGAAAAGACCACTGCACCAACACATAATGTTATCACCAAACTACCTATCTTAGGACATGTGAGGAATGTCTTTAAATGAGGAGATTTGACCAAAAGCAAGATTTCTATGCAACATAGTCAGAAGGCAAGGGAACAAGAAGAGAGAATACACCCTAAGGGATAAGAAGCACAAGTCTTACTTTTTTTTTTTTTTTAAAGATTTTATGTATTTATTTATTTGAGAGAGAAAGAAAAAGTGAGCAGGGGGAGGGATAGAGAGAGATGAACAAGCAGACTCTGTGCTGAGTGCAGAGCTCAACACGGGGCTTCATTCCAGGATCCAGAGATCATGACCTGAGCTGAAGGCAGACGCTTAACTGACTGAGCCACCCAGGTGCCCCTCCATAATTAGCTTTGCATGGCACACTATGAAGTACACAGGAGGTGCTTGCACATTGCTGTTAAGGAAAAAGTACTCTCATCCCAGCAAACTAAACACACGTGGCATTTACATGAAATTTCTCTTGTGATGTTGTTTGGTCTGATTAAAAAAAGGGCGGGGGGGGGGCGCCTGAGTGGCTCAGTGGGTTAAAGCCTCTGCCTTCAGCTCAGGTCATGGTCCCAGGGTCCTGGGATCGAGCCCCACATCGGGCTCTCTGCTTGGCAGGGAGCCTGCTTCTCCCTCTCTTTCTGCCTGCCTCTCTCCCTACTTGTGATCTTTGTCTGTCAAATAAATAAATAAAATCTTTAAATTAAAAAAAAAGGGAAAAAACTAAGCAGAGAGTAGAGAATAGGCTTATATGACATTCAACAGTTTCTATCTGTATTTTCGCATACTTAATTCATGCTATATCCACCGAACATTAAGAAATGCATAAGATGAATATTATTACTTTATTTTACAAGGAAAAATTATTACTCTCATGTTACAGGTAAGTAAACTAAGGTCTGGTGGAGTCAAGTAATTATGGTCAGAAATAGAAAACAAGACTAAGACATTCTGACTCTAATTCTCATGCTCTCTTTTAAAATATTGTTATCTTTCATCTCGACTGTAAAAGTAATGCCTGTTTGGGGTGCTTGGGTGGCTCAGTCAATTAAGCAGCAGACTCCTGATTTGGGCTCAGGTCATGATCTCAGGGTTGTGAGATCAAGCCCTGTGTCACTTAGCATGGAACCTGCTTAGGATTCTCTCTCTGTCCCTCTCCCTTTGTCCCTTCCCTGCTTGCGTTCTCAAAAAAAAAAAAAAAAAAAAAGAAAGAAAGAAAGGAATGGGGCGCCTGGGTGGCTCAGTGGGTTAAGCCTCTGCCTTTGGCTCGGGTCATGATCTCAGGGTCCTGAGACTGAGTCCCGCGTCAGGCTCTCTTCTTGGTGGGGAGCCTGCTTCCTCTACTCTCTCTCTCTCTCTGCCTGCCTCTCTGCCTACTTGTGATCTCTGTCAAATAAATAAATAAATTCTTTAAAAAAAAAAAAGGGAAGAAAAATTAAAGTAGTCCCTGCTCATTGTAGAAAATATGAAAAATACACAAAAGTATTTTTTAAAATTTAAAATGCCTAAAATACCACCACCATAAATTTTGTAATGATTCAGGATATTTCCTTGTTTGTTTTTCTATTTGTAAATTATATATACCTAGTATTCTGCTAAGTTGGAGTCATACCACATAGGCATATAGGCTGTATATGTGTAATATACATATCACATTGTGAGCATTTGCCCAATTAAAAATATGGCTTATGTTGCATTTATCACACTGTCCTCTATCACATAGATATCCATCTGCCCCCACTAGACTGAGCTCCTTCTTATCTATCCACAACACCTAGAACAACTGTTGGCCTACTACAGGCAAGCAACAAATACGTGAATCAATGTATATGACACAGAAAACACTTCACAGAGGAGGAGGTACCTGAGCTAGGCTCTGAAGAATAAACTGTTCTCTGAAAAATAAAAACAATGGGTAACAGTAACTGTACTCAATGAGCCAGACATAGTGCTAACTTGAAAGAATGATCTCATTCACCCTTACAAGTGCTGTAGGGAATAATGAACCATTAATAAACCCATTTTACAGATAAAGAAACCTTGGCACAGAGTGGTTGGTTAAGTCACTTTCCCAAGTCACACAAACCCTAAGTGCCAAAATTTAGCCTCCAACGAGAGTACACCTTAATTGCAGGGTCTTAAGGAAGGGGGCGATAGAGAGGGAAAACTGAGTACGTGAATTAAATAATTGGCATCTCTATGAATGGCACCTCCCGGCAGATGTGAGACTTCCTGGACTTGTTCTAAGCCCAGGGCCGAGCTGGGCTGAAAGAGGAGAAATGGTACAAGTTTAGGACCCAGGGTAAGACCCAAGCTCCTGATCACATACCCAAGAGATGCCAATTCGAGGAAGAACGAGAGTTCACTGAGGGGCTGCGGACCCCGACACCCAGCAGATCAGAAACCTGTCACAGAAACAGGCCCTGACGGGAAAGAAGGAGCAGTGACCTCTGACCAGAACCCCAAGCATGCTTGAATGCCAGGGCCGGCTTCACGAACCCGCAACCTGTCACATAGAGACTGGCTTAGAAACGCCCCTGACTTTCCATGTAATGCCCTGTTGTGGTATATTAAAACTCTTTAACTTTTGAACCCGGGGTCCCACATTTTCATTTTGCAATGGGCCCCACAAGTTCTGCAGCCCGTCCTGGTGCCTGTAACCCCGTCCTCCCTGTAGCAGGCACAAGGCTGGTACTGAGAAAAAAGCCACACATCTCCCGAACAGGTCCCACACGCACGCACCAATCGAACTTGCCCACTTGGTCTTCGTAGACTGCGGCCGCAAGGACAAGCGGAGCAGCCCAAAGCCAGAGCCGAAGAGCCGCCACCGACGCCGCCATGATGGGAGCCTGGGCCGGCCCACCGCCGGCCCGTCATGCACCCGGCCTCAGGCTCCGCCTCCGCAGACCATAGAGTTGGGATCTCACGAGAAGCCCTCGCCGGGGAGCTCTGGACTCGGAGGCCCCCCAGAGGGCGGGGAGTCGCCCTGGAGACGGCCGGGCGGGGAGAGGCGGGCTGCGGCGCGGATTGGAACAGGCACGCACGGGGGCAGCCCCGGAGGGCCGTCCCAGAAGCCCCCGCGCCGCCGGGGTCCTAGCAGGCAGCACCGCCTTCCGCCGCATGTGCCTGCAACGCGATGCCCAAATCCAAGCGCGACAAGAAAGGTGAGCGAAGGGGCTTCGAGACCCGGTGGGCAGCTCCGTCGGCAGGCTGCCCGCTTCGGTGGGGGCTTGTGGGGTACCGAGTGAGATGCCGGGGTGTCCGCGAGAAGTCTGCGGGCTGAGAACTGCGAGAGGGCTTCGCGGCCGCCGGCGCAGCGGAGGGAGTTGGAGCCTGGTCTGGTCAGGGGAGCAGAGAGTTCCGGGCCTCGGTTGCCCTTCCAAGGCTTACTGGGCCGGAAAACAGCTTCTGAGCACCCGGGCTGTGCCCGATCTCGCCTTGGTCCATCCTTCCCACCTCAGCCCCTCTGTCTCAGCTCTCTGCGCTCCCTCCACCATGGCCGCCTTTCCTTTAGGACAGGCTTAGTCCCGGCTCTGGTCCTTTCGCTTGCTTATGCTTAGATCTTCATGTGGTTGGGTCTGTCTCAGTTGCTAGTTCATAAGGCACTTCGTAAGAGACCATTCCTGAATGTCTTTACTGTGTGGTAGTGTCTCTCTCACCTAGGCTCTCGCTGGCAGTCACTGAACAGATATTTAGGGACCTGGCACCCTAGGCGGTGGGGGTGGGGGGAGGATACAGCAGTTACAGCAAGGAAGGTCTAGAGCTTAACGTTTTAGTCGTAGAAAAGATACCCGCCCCCAAACACCAGAAGTCGAATCAAGTCAGATCGTAATGAGTCTCATGGACTAAAAGTGAGATAAGGAAGTGGTGTTATTCAGTTTAGTGCAACCAGAGAAGGTCTCTGATGAGCTGACAAATAAGCAGAAGCCTAAAGAAAGGAAGTGAGCCATCCATCGAGTTACCCCAGACCATAGTGTTCTGAGGAGAGGGAAGATAAAGTGCAAAGGGGCTGTACTGAGAGCACCTTTGACGTGTACTGGATCAAGAAGCCGGTGTGGCTGGAGCAGAGTATGCAAAGAAGGGGGAGTGGTCTGGGCTTTATAAACCTTCCCAAGGAATTGGCTTTCACACAGCCAGGTGCAGTGGGTAGATACTGAGAGTTTGAGCAGAGAGGTAACATGGTTTAACTTTTTCTTTTCTTTTTTAAGGTTTTATTTACCTGCAGGGCGCTTTGGTGGCTCAGTTATTAAGTGTCTGCCTTCAGCTCAGGTCATGATCCCAGGGTCCTGGGGTTGAGCCCTGAATCAGGCTTCCTGCTTCTCCCTTGCCCACTCCCCCTGCTTGTGTAAGATACTACTTATTTGAGAGAGAGAGCACGAGCAGGGGGAGGAGCCAGGGGTGAGAGAGACAAGCGGACTCCATGCTGAGCAGGGAGCCAGACACAGGGCCCAATCCCAGGACCCTGAGATCATGACCCAAGCCAAAGTCAGACGCTTACCTGACTGACCCCCAACGTGGTTTAACTTTTAGAAGATCACCCTAGGGGCACCTTGACGGCTCAGTCAGTTGAGCGTCAGACTCTTGATTATGGCTCAGGTCATGATCTCAGGATCCTCGGATTGAGCCCCCCTTCAGGATCTGTGCTGGGGGTGGAGCCTGCTTAAGAGTCTCTCTCCCTGGGGCACCTGGGTGGCTCAGTGGGTTAAGCCTTTGGCTTGGGTCATGATCTCAGCGTCCTGGGATCAGCCCCGCATTGAGCTGTCTGCTCAGCAGGGAGCCTGCTGCCCTCCCCTACCCCCCCCCACCTGCCTCTCTGCCTACTTGTGGTCTCTTTCTTTCTCTGTCAAATAAATAAATTAAAAAGAAAAATCTTTTTTTTTTTAATTTAAAAAAATAAAGAGTCTCTCTCCCTTTTATCTGTTCCTTCCCCCGCTTCTCCCACTCTAAAAAATTTTTTTTTAAATCACCTTAGTTGTCTTGTTGATAATAGACTAGGGAAGGTGGGGAGAGAAGGCAAAGTTGAACGGAAGGAGGCCCGCAGTAATCCAAGAGAGGGTGATGCCGGCTCGGTCCACAGTTGTAGCAGTGGAAGTGGTGGGAGATGGACAGGGCATTTTGTTTCCCCTCCTGTGCTGCCCTTGCCCTGACTAGTGAGATACTATTCCGTATCTGTTCCTTGTGAGTGCCAGGCAGGATGAGTTAAGAATGGACCCGTGACTGGGGGGCTACGTGGTTTTGCATCTGATGCTCTGTTAAGTGTTTGTGGAATGATTGAGTTCTGTAGAGGAAGCTCTGGTGAGATCTGGCAAATGGGTAAGAGGAAATTGAATCCCAGCATTGGGTAGAGGTGCTTGCCCTCCCCAGAGGCACTGCTTTATCTGTGAATCCAAACTGCGAAACAGTTTGTGGCAGAGGATGTAGACTCCCCAGATTCATTATTCCACAGCTGAAGCCACCAAAGATTTTCTGTGTGCACTATGACGGAGAGCAGAAAGGGACCCGCCTGAGCCAGCCACTGAAAGCACTCCCAAGAACGGGAACGAGCCCTGCCCCCATACCTCAGTAGGGATTTTAGTTTAGCCTAAGAGGGGCGCAGGAATACCTGGTTTGTCTGAGTAATAGGAAATACATCAGGGGAGCCCCAGGCTCAGGAACACTAGAGAAGGCACTCTGAGGACCCTGGGAAGACACAGCCTTGCCTTGCCTCACACTGGCTTGGTCCTGCTGAGCTACCGAAGAGGAGGTAGAAACGAGCCTGCAGGGCCTCTGGCTTCGTCTCTCATCACCTCTCTTTTTCTTCTTTGTATTAGTTTCCTTAACCAAAACTGCCAAGAAAGGCTTAGAACTGAAGCAGAACTTGATAGAAGAGGTAAGAGCTCATTCTTTTTCTTGTTCCAGACCTTGTATTTGGTTTATAAAGGTGGCTAGAGAGCTGACGGAAACAACTGTTTTTAAAAGAAAGAAGAAAGAAAAAACTGCCACCATGACGTGCTGGTTCTGTCCTTTTTCCTCCAGCAGCAGCACCAATAAAAACTCGCATAGTAACGGTTTCCGGCTTTGACAGAGCTGTGCACCCCACGAAGTACTCCATGTGCTGTCCCGCTCCATCGTTTCAGGGTGCCTGAGAGGAGTTAGCGCTCTTTCGCAGCTAGGGCACGGCCACTTAGAGAGCTTTGGTGGCCTGCCCAGTGTCGAAAAGCTGTGGAGTTATACGGGGCACCTGGCTGGCTCAGTTGGTAGAGCGTGGGGCTCTTGGTTTTGGGGTCCTAAGTTCAAGTCCCACGTAAAGTAGAGCTTACTTTAAAAAAATAATAGTACGGGCTATCAGATGGGAGTGAGTACGCCAGCCCATTGTCTGCACTGCTGTAGGCTGGGTGAGAGGGGAGCCTCCTCCAGCACAATGATGCGTTTTCCTTGAGACCACGTCATCACGTCTGCAGCCAGTAGTGTGGGCAGAGCGGGGCGGATGAGCCCCCTCCCCGTGAGTAAAGAGTGAGGATTTATGTATTTCCATCTGTCAGGAGCGTTCCAAGCGTAGCTCTTCCTGGGTTGTCAGTGAATGGGGAAAGCAAAGAGATCCGTTCCACTACTTCCCCGTCCGAGGTCCAACCTGTGCTGCCCCTTGAACTCCAGAACCCCATTGAATTGTCCCGCAGCTTCGGAAATGTGTGGACACGTACAAGTACCTTTTCCTCTTCTCCGTGGCCAACATGAGGAACAGCAAGCTGAAGGGCATCCGGAGCGCCTGGAAGCACAGCCGGTAAGCAGGCCTCCTGCGCAGAGACGAGCCCGCGTGCTCTCAAGCACAGGGGCGGTTCCTGACCCTTGGTACCTCGGTCCCACAGATACCACCTTAATGAGGACAAAGCATCACACCTTCCAGAGGCATTTTTTAACCATTAAACTGGTCTTGCATTGAGCTCCTTGGGGGCAGGACTGGGTAGTTGCTCAGGGAATGTTTGAGCAATAATCCCTCGGGAGGAGGGGCTCCCTTACCCCTGGAGTCTGGGCCCTTCAGGAACATCCCATCAGTTTCAGAGTGTCGGTGTGTACTTGAAATGCACACAGTGACCCTAGAGCAGGCTGCCTGAGCCGCCTGTCCTTGGGCTGCGCCTGTGATGGTACGAGTAAGGCTGCCTCGGGCCAGTGAATGTGCGTCTTCCATACATCCGGACTGGGGGGACTAGGGGGTCACGTAACGCTCCCAGTGGGCCAGTAGACGAAATACTGTGAATGTTGGAGGTCTGTAGGCATGGAAGATGTAGGAACCTCTGGCCAAGCCTCCTGCTGCAGAAGAGCCTGGGCCCGAGGTCAGGCTCCCAGGGACCAGAGCCGGTCTGCACCTAATGGTGGGGACGGGGGAGCACTTCCTTCACAGACCTCTTTTCTCCGTAGGATGTTCTTTGGCAAAAACAAGGTGATGATGGTGGCCTTGGGTCGAAGCCCAGCTGATGAGTACAAAGACAACCTACATCAGGTACGTTTCTGGCCATCGGACTGGTGGAGGGATCAGGGAGAGCGTAAAGCTTGGTTTAAAGCTTAAAGCTCATTCCTCCTTTAATCCCCAGACCCAGAGTAGTGACACCAACCAAAAATATTTGCAGGTTTTGCCAGATGTGTAATGGGACTGGGCCAACCCTCCTTTTGTTCTGTAGGTCAGCAAGAAGTTGAGGGGTGAGGTCGGTCTCCTTTTCACCAACCGCACCAAGGAGGAAGTGGATGAGTAAGTGTTTTTGAGGACTAGCGGGGAAGGAATAATCTGGGTACGTTGTACGATACGGAGGAATCAAGTAAAAACGGGTTCCTGGAACACTGCTCCTGAGTCCTGGTTGTCTGCAGCACCGAGCTCAAGGCGGACTGCCGGTCAGCAGCCCACACGGGCGGGGAGGCGAGGCCAGGGGAGCCTGACTTTGTGCTCCGCAGGTGGACCAGTCAGGAACCTCCCCTCCTGCCACTTGTATTTTCCTGAGGTGGTTTACAAAATACACGGAAATGGACTTCGCCCGAGCCGGAAACAAAGCAACTTTCACTGTGACCCTGGACCCAGGGCCCCTGGAGCAGTTCCCCCACTCCATGGAGCCACAGCTGAGGCAGCTGGGCCTGCCCACGGCCCTCAAGAGAGGTAGGGGGACGCCCCTGGAGCTGAAGGTTCCCAGCTTAGCTGCCAGGAGCACAAGCTCCCACACCCGACAGACCCACTCTGGCCTCTGTGGCTGAGTGGCTTCCTTCTGCCAGCCTCTGTTTTCTCACGTCCGAGCGAGAGCGGACAGTAACTCGCGGCCAGAGCACAGCAGCTAAGGGACTTGAGGGAGCCTGTCGTGTATGTCTCCCCCCACCCCACCCCCGCTGCCCCCACAACCACAGACCCTCCTGGGCAGCTAAGCACTTGCAGCTTTAGCCTGAGTGTGCTGCGGGGGACGGGGGGCCCCAACCAGCTCCCTCCCAGCTCTGGGCAGCAGGCAGAGAGCTGTGCACGGGCCTCTGTGCAGAAGTCACCGGGTGAGGTCCCTTTCTCTATAGGTGTGGTGACCCTGCTGTCCGACCACGAGGTGTGCAAGGAGGGCGATGTGCTGACCCCAGAGCAGGCCCGCGTGCTGGTGAGTCTGCCCCCCACCCCCTCCGCCCGGCCACAGTCTGTGCGCTGTAGCCCCGGGGACCCCCTCACGTCACCCTTGCTCCTCCTGACCACTGGTTCCCTTTATGTGTCCCTTACAGAAGCTTTTCGGGTATGAGATGGCTGAATTCAAGGTCACCATCAAATACATGTGGGATGCACAGTCCGGAAGTTTCCAGCAGATGGGAGATGACTTGCCCGAGAGTGCATCCGAATCAGCAGAAGAATCAGAGGGGGAGGATGATGGCTGACGGACGCTTGGCTGGACTGTGGGACCGCCATCCCGCTGGGCGAACAGCAGGGAGGGCACGAGGGATGGACTGCTTTTTTGTAAGCAATAAAACTGTCTGCGGGTGGCTCCTGTGGACAGCAAAGAGAACGTTTTCTAGGAAAAAAGGCCTTGGCTTTGAGCTTTTGTTTGGATTCCCTGGGTGCCTTTCGTTAACTTGGAGCTAGCTTCCAGCACCGACTCCCACATGATGGCTGGGGACCTCCTGCGTGATGGCTGGGGACGTGGGGGCCACTACCAGAGCTGGGGCTTCTCTATTCTGGCCCTTGTGCCCCTCCTGGAAACGGGTTTGTCAAGGAATAGAGGAACCCTGGCTACCCTTCCTACCTCTTTCTTTCTCTCCCTCCTACCCCCACCCCATCCCCCACCAAACCAGGGCCAGGGTCTAATGACAAGACAGGACACTTTGACTAAGAGTAAAGCCACTGCTGAAACCCAGAGCAGATACGAAAACTGTTCACAGCATTCTGGGAACTTTTTTTCTTGGGAGTGACTCTTAACAGTAGGTTTTTGCCCAAGTTGTTCTTTGTGAAACGAACTCAGAATGAGAGAAAATCTTCAAGGCACCCAGCTCTCCTCTTACGTGTGACAGAGTGAGGGCCACTGCCAGCTTCCGCGTCCAGAGGTTGGGCTGGATTCCGGAGGGAGGCCAGGAAGCCTGTGTTCCTGCCCCCTCCCTGCAAGCCCTTGGGAAGGACAAGCCCCAGGCCGCAGCCAGAGCGGGTGCACGGTTGGGTCTAGCACCTTCTCTGTCCAGGCAGGACCCCCCTGACGTGGGTCACAGCCCAGCCTTCTCATGTGAAGGAAGCTGGGAGCACTGCAGCAGTGGAGGAAATAAACAGCTCGTGAATGGGGACTGGAGAACAGCACAGGGGCCCCTCCTCGGTTGCCGCCAAGTTCTGTGCCAGCTGCTCTAGGCTGGACATGCCCAGGATGACCGCGTCCCTGTGGGCGCCCTGCAAGGGGAGACAGCCAGCTGTGACTCCAGCCACACGCCTGCCCTCCCCGCCCTGACCCTGCCGGCACCGTGCTCAGATGTCTAATTATACTCTACGTCATTCCAGAATTTACACAGACTTCAAATAGCTTGAAAGCCCAGCCTCTCCAGACTCCCCAGCGAGCAACCGTGAGTGCAGAGCCACTCCCCTGTGCCCTTCCGCAGCTGGGTGAACCTGGGGTAGTCACTTGACGGCTCCAAACTGCAAACATCCTTAATTTTGCAGGAATTAAAATTTTGTGTAGTATTTGCGTCAGGCCTGGCCCTGAACAGCTGTGGAAAGGGGAGCCCTCAGTAGTAGATCATGCTGGGGCCAGAGCAAAGTGTGGGGGAAGCATGGGACAGCAGAGAGTGGAACCCTGCCAGGCACAGAGCCCAACTCAGCAAGTGTGCAGCCTGGGGCATAACAAAGGCTAGTGGTTAAAAAAAATGTAAGTTTTTCAGAGTCCACTTGGTGCTGGTGCCCTGTCACGAGTAGCTGCGGGGCCCTAAGCGCCTCTGAAATCACTTCCTCATCTGGGAAGTTTGGAATAACCACGCTTCATAGGGCCAGGGCAGTTCGTAACGGGGCACTTAATGAAACTTCCCGGGGAATTAGCATGGAGAAATACCAGAAGAAAAGGAGTCCTCTCAGACCATCAAGTAATTGCCTAGCCCTCTCCCTTCTTCCACGTTCTCCCTCACCCCACCATGGGGAAAAGCAGCCCCTCCGGGACGGCCGGCTCACCTGCAGCTGGGAGTGGTGGTACAGCCACCGGAGGGCGGCCGAGGTCATGCTGGGCCTTCTCCACCAGGGCCATGGCCTCAAAGTGCTGCTCCGTCCAGAAGCTGGGCAGGGGGCGCAGGAGGTACAGCAGTCAGTGCTATGAGATCGCTCCAGGGCAGATGTCCCACCCCGGTCCCTGAGGCCCCAAGGTGCCGGCATCCTCAGAATGCAGGTGGATTTCCAGCCCCTCACCCGCATTTTCAGTCTAGTGAGGGGGGCTGAGGGGATGCAGTGGGTGAGATGCTTGCATTTCTCACGCTCACCACATGTGAACATTCAAGCCCCCCAAATCAGGACCCAGGAACAGCCAAAGCACCACACCAGCGTGCCTCCTGTTACTGGACCCGCAACAAATCCTGGCTGAAGCCACCTGCCTCCATCTCTCCTACCCGCTCAGTGAGGACAGTGGACGCCCCAGGCCAGCCCCTTGCAGTGCAAAATGTAAAGGAGATAATGGACCTGATGGTGCAAGCCTTGTAAACTATGAAGAATGGTCAAGGTCAAAACCATCAGACCTCCACTCTCCAGGGTGATGGCAGGCCCCGGTGGTAACAAATTGAGAATACTGCTTGGGGCAATGGTTCCCAAACCTGGACGCCTGGCTAGGAAGATCAGAAATTGGAGGTGGGGGAAGCAATGGGGGTGCTGGATTAGGACCGAAACGACAGCAGCACACGCGAGGTGATCCAAACAGACACCCACAGACACTCCCCTGCTTTAAATGTCCTTGGCCATTTCAACAAGACTAACATTGGAGACTTGCACAAAACTTGCTTCTTGCCCTCCTCCCAGGGCGGGGCGTGGAACAAGGCAAATAAATTACACACAGAAATTAACTGTGGAGACTCGCCCTCTATAAACAGATTAGAAGCTTGCCAGGGAGTCCACGGAGGACATCTAAATCTGAAAAAGGAGGGGCGCTGGCTGGCTCAGCTGGAAGAGCATGTGACTGCTTCTCGGGGTTGTGAGTTCCAGCTCCACACTGGGTGGAGATAAGTAAAACTTTTTAAAAAATAAAGTTGATAAATGAACAGTAATAAATTGTGCACTTTGGAGAGCTCGCAGGAGAGCCCAGAGGGAAAGAGCCAGAAGAGTTTAAATCCTCACCTCTGACTGTTCAACTTGGCAAGAAGTTGCTTTGAGCCATGGGCCCGTATTGTTCTGATAGCATTTCTACATTTTAGAAAGTGGAAAAGGGAAGAATGCTGATTCCAACAGCCGTTCAACTGTAACTGTAGACACTGAGAACAGTGTCACTGCCAAGAGTTTACATAACTTAGATCCTTTGCCTGAGGGGAAGGGTCAGCTTTCCAGGTCCTGATCCAAGGGTACCCCCTCCCACACCCCCAAGTGCCCAGGGGGTGAGCGCTTCCCTTAAAAGACTGGTGGAGCTCTGAGAAGGCCCAGGGATCCTCATTCCCAACCCAGGCCCCTAAACCTTCTCCAGAGACACACAATACTCAGGGTGTGGGGGATGTTGGTAAAGCCCTTGGGAAACGAGGGACCTAAGTCTGAGTACCAAGAGGAGGTGCTGGCCCCAGAAAACAGCCCCAGAAACCCCCTATTTCAGACTAAAAGGACCTATACCACCTCTTGCCCCGAGGCAGCCTATCCCCTGCTCACCTATTCCTATAGATCTCAGCCCAGTTATTCCCAAAGAAGCGGCTCACGGGCTGTTTCCCATCCTTGTCCTCATACTTGTACTTGCCGGTCAGCAGGCCCCCTGCGGGGAGACCACCATCAGAGCCACAGGCCCACCCTGCTCCCAGAGGCTGTTCTGGACTGGTGGGAGTGTTGGGGGAACCCAGGAGGGATGGAGGACACGGCCCAGCCTGTCTTCAAAGCCCTCCCTGCTTTCCAGGCCCCGGGCCGGGCACCTCCCGTGTCAGCAAGAGGCAGAGATGGGCCAGGAATGGCCTCCCACCCCAGGGGGAGCCTGCCCCCCGAGCAGCCCCTACCAGCCAGAGGGTTGTAGGCGTAGAACCTCAGTCCGAAGTGCCTGAGGCAGGGGAAGAGCTCCGTTTCCACCTGCCGGGTGGGAGCGTTGTACATTCCCTGTGGGTTGAAGGGTCAGCTGCAGGGTGTACACATCTCAGAGGAAGGGACCCCAGATCTTCCCTCGCAGAGCCCGCAGTTCAGACCCTAACAATCCCAGGACTTGAACAATCAGCATATCCTTAGTGGAAAAGAAAATTCATTCATTCAACCAACATCTCCGAGCACCAGCCATGGGCTGGACATGAAATTTCCATCCACATATCAACCGGACAAGTCCCCTGCCCTGAGAGCTTTAATAGCAAGGTAGAGCATCAACAGGTCTCATCGAGAAAAGAAGCAATCAGAGTCCACTAGTAAGCTCTGTGAGCACTGTCTGGCACCAAGTAGGGGTATAAACATTTGCTGAATGAATGAGGGGGGTAGAGCCTGAGATCGATCTCAAACTCCTCTGGGGCATCAGGAAAGGCTTCTAGGGGATGAGACCGCTAAGTGAGCCCTGAGCACTCACCCCTACCCGGGAGAAGGGGAAGGCTGGTCCAGGCTCATGCCCATAGCCAGCGAGCAGGAAGGAAGGGCCCAAGCAGCATGTGCGGGCAGGAAGGAGAAGCCAGGCCCAGAGCCAGCAGGTGCCTGCTGGCCAAGCCGAGGAGTTCGCACCTCATCCCCGTGGCCCCTGGGAGCCATCCACAGGCTGCCATGGAGAGGGCACAGGAGGCAGTGGGAGGGGCCAGGAGAACCGCGCATCAGCAGCAGCCCTGCAGACGGGCCCCTGTGGCCCGGGCCCTCACCTGGTACACAGTGGGCAGGATCCAGCCGTTGCTCCTGCAGAGGGTACAGATCTCGGCCACCTCCCAGGAGGCATAGTTGGAGAGGCCAAGCTCCATGAACTTGCCCTGCAGGGGAGAGGCCTCGGTCAGAACCCACCGCGGCCCAGGACACCGCAAAGGGGAGACGGGGGTAGGGACCCTGGGAGTGGGGTCTGTCCCTGGCTCTGCTCTGGGATGACCCTGGTGCCTCCACTCTCTTGGAGGCTCAGGGGCTGGCCTCACCTCCTGGTGCAGCTGGTGGCAGGCACGCAGCGTCTCCTCCACGGGGGTGTCGTGGTCTGGCAGGTGCAGGTAAAAGAGGTCCACTTGAGGGCACTGCAGCCGTTTCAGGGACGTCTCCAGCTGGGCCCGGAGACTGTCAGGCTTCAGTGAATTCTCACCCAATGGGTTGGCCTTGGTGGCAATTTTCACTTTGGTGGGGGGTGTGAAATGAGAGTTCAAGCCAGTTAACTGAAGAAAGTCTAGAGTAATGACTCAGAGAAAGACCTGGGTTCGTATCCTAGCTCTGTCATTACTAGCTCTGTGACCTTGACCAAGTCTAACCACAATCCTCTCAACTATAAATTGGTAGTGCCAAACGAACTATTTTGTGGGCTGGTCCCAAGGATTGATCAGAACTTGAATGGACGTGTTCATTGTCATCATCGCTAATGTCATCACTATGATGGACTATTTACCTGGCCCTAATGACTGGCAGATCCAACAGCCGATCCCTGCCCTCGAGGACTCACTGTCCTTGCTGCATTACAATAAGTGAGGCAGGGATATGCACCAGGTGCTGGCAGAGCCTGGGACATAGAGGCGGGAGGCCTCCTGCAAGCTCAGGGAAGGCTTTCTTTGGAATCTGAATCTTGGTCTCTGGGAGGAAGTCACAGGCTGCCAGTCCGGGAAGGGTGGGAAGTTCATCCCAGAGGGCAAGGACAAGGGCAAAAGACCATTGGAAAAGAACATGGCATGAGAGGAACCATGCCTGCAGTTCCAGGGATCCGGAGCACCAGGTTCAGGGGGTACACAAGGCAAGAGAAGGGCCACAGACCCGATGCGAAGGGCCTTGAGAGCACCCTGTGAAATCGGGCCCTCCCTGCACTCTTGGCCCTTGGCAAGTCACCTGACTCCTTGAGACTTAGGAGCAGGCTGGAAGGCGGCTCACTTGGAATTGTTCCCGTTCCTCCATCTCTTCTTCACGTGAATTAAACTTCGGATCTGAGGTTTAAGGACTTTGACCCCACGAGTTCTGACCAGAAGGAGGGGAGCGAAGGAGGGAAAAAGACATTGAGAAATAAGACCCAGAGTGGTCAGAGAAGCAGCCCAGTGATCTAGAAAGGGCAGGCACTGAGACGCAAGCATATATTGTCTTATTGTTCCAGACCCTGCGTGCTGTGAATCACAGGAGAAGACAAGCAAGACTCTAGCAGAGGAGAGAGAAGAGCCCAGGGAAGACACTGTGCCCGGTGCTAGTGACACTAGGATTACTACTCCGAACTCTAACAGTAACAGCCAACATTGCTAACTCTAGGGACCTGCTAGGTACTGCCGAAGCTTCTCAAATGGCATCAGACTGGTGGTGGACATTCCCCTGCCCTTATACAATCCCTCGACTTAGCTGCATCTGTCTGCTCCAACAGCAGCGCCTTGCCAAATCTCTCTGCCTTGGCATACCCACTGCCCACACTCACAGCGCTAACAGCCTGACCTCCTGGCAAACTAATCAGTTCTTCAATGTCTAACATTCCCTCTTCTGAGGTTTCTTCACTGGCCCCTCTAGAAGTGCACCCTCTTCCCGGCTTCCCCAGCCTTCTGTAGAGTTAGAGCTCCGCGGAGTGGCTTCATGTCCATTTCCCGCGGAGGACCTCAGAGGCCAGCACAGAGGGCAGTTAGATACTCCACCACCCCCACTCCCCAACCCCGCCCACCAAGCTCCTGCGGCTCCCAGGCGCTGCCTCCCTCGTGAAGCGTGAGGCCCTGCCCACCGAGTACGGCACCCGGAGCCCCACAGAGCAAAGTCTAGGGCCCAGAGCTAGGAGGAAGCAGATCCCCACGCGGGTTCCGAAGTCTGATCCGGGGCTGTGCCTGGTAATGCCAAGACAGTATGGGCATGGTTCCAGCACATCAGGTCCGCATGGGACACCTGCGAGGGGCAGGAAAGGAGGTAGGGGCTGCACAGCGATTCCAACGCTTTCAGGGCCCCCTAGAAGACCTAACCAAGTCGTTCCAGACTGGACCTGGGGTGGCACGTTGCAGAGGGAGGGTCCTGGGCTACCTTCTGGGAAGGGAAAAGGAGAGGAAAGGAAGGTCAGGACAAATCACTATCCGGCTGTCTGGAGTGACACGTGCACGGCGCCTGAGGAGCAGGGGGTCCACGGGGCTGCGGGGAGGCCGGCGGCCCGGAGGGGCCGAAGCCGTCAGTCCTGCCCGCGGCCGGGCCACGGCTGGGGTCGAGTGGGCGCCGCACGGTGCAGGGGGAGGTAGGGGTTACCTCTGCAGTCGCCGCCGCCCCGCCCAAGGCCCAGGCCGCCCAGGGTGCTCTAGGACTGGCCGTCGCCGTACACGAAGGCAGTGTCCACCTCCGTGTGGCCGCGCTCCAGGAAGGCGCGCACGGCCGCGGCGCTGGTGGTCGCGTCCATGCGGCGCCCCATCTCCATGGCGCCCAGCACGGTGGCGGGCCGGCCCGGGGCCGCCCGCGGCGGCGACAGCGGCCGGGACATGGTGGTGGTGGCGGGAGAATCGAGTGGCCCAGGTGTCTCACTCTGCGGTGAGCGGGAAGCACTAACCGGTGCGACCCCGGCGCCGCTTTAAGGAGGGGCTTCGGGCCCCGCCCACAGGGGTGGGGGCGGAGCGCAGAGGGGCGGGGTGTGTGCGCACCTCCCCCTTCGCCCTACTCTCCCGGCAACTCGGACCCCGCTGCGCGCACGCCCCTCGCCGGGCTTCGGGAACCCAGCGCTTGCCTGGCAGGTGAGCTGGGGCTCGGCCGCAGGTCGGGAGGGTGCGCCAGTGCGAGGGTTACGAGCGAGCCCCAAAGCTGAGGGCTGGGACTCCAGGGGCCTCGCTGCCACGCCTCCCATCTCCTTCGGCCTCGCCCGGAACCGTCCCGGGGTCGTCCCGGGGTCGTTCCGGGGACAGCTTTCCAACCTGAAATGAAGCCTTGGTTGGGACGGAGGCGGGGGCTGGGGACGGTGGTGCTCGGACTGTCCCGCCGCCCTGTAGTCCAGAGGCGACTCTGTGATTCTCCGATGGAACTTGCCAAAGGCTCCAGCCCGCGTCCGCGTGGAATACCAGGTTCAAGTTTGAAAACAAAGAACCGTCAACTTGGAACACGTATACCCACGCGAAAATACCGTTCAAAACGTGAAGGCAAAATAAAGACCTTACTCAGGGGCGCCTGGGTGGCTCAGTGGGTTAGGCCTCTGCCTTTGGCCCCGGTCATGATCTCAGGGTCCTGGCATCGAGCCCCACATCGTGCTCTCTGCTCAGCAGGGGGCCTGCTTCCTCCTCTCTCTCTGCCTGCCTCTCTGCCTGCTTGTGATCTCTCTCTCTCTGTGTCAAATAAATAAATAAATAAAATCTTAAAAAAAAAAAAAAAGACTTTGCTCAGACAAGCGGAGGTGTAGAATTCAGAGCAGCAAACTTGCGCTCTGCTGGAAGTCTTTTTAGACGGAAGGATATTTGAATTTACAAATTCAAAAAAGTGAAGCGCTGGGGTGGTCAAGGTGGATAAATATAAAACACTTTCATTTTCAACCATTGTTTTTAGTCTATTTATTCAAGTAATTTCTACACCCAAGGTGGTGCTGAATTCACAACTCAGACATCCGGAGTCACACGCTCTTCTGATTGAGCCAGGGAGGTGCCCCCATCTTTGACCTTTTAAAAAGTTCATTGCGTTTTTATAAAGTTAAACGTAAGTTTACGGAGGCGCCTGAGTGGTTCAGTGGGTTAAGCCTCTGCCTTCGGCTCCGGTCACGATCTCAGGGTTCTGGGATCGAGTCCCGCCTCAGGCTCTCTGCTCAGCAGGGAGCCTGCTTCCTCCTCTCTCTCTGCCTGCCTCTCTGCCTACTTGTGATCTCTGTCAAATAAATAAATAAAATCTTAAAAAAAAAAAACATAAGTTTAGGGGCTCCTGGGAGGCTCAGTGGGTTAAAACCTCTGCCTTCGGCTGGGGTCATGATCCCAGGATCCTGGGATCGAGCCCCAAGTCAGGCTCTCTGCTCAGCAGGGAGCCTGCCTCCCTTCCTCTCTCTCTGCCTGCCTCTCTGCCTACTTGTGATCTCTGTCTGTCAAATAAATAAATAAAATCTTAAAAAATAAATAAAAAAATAAATAAAATTTTTTAAAAAACATAAGTTTACCATCGATGTTAGCAAAAACCTATGTTCACAGGAAAACGTATACACCCCTGTTCTTTAAAAGCTTTATTTGTAATAGACAAAAACTGAAAACACCCGAAATGTCCCTCAATGGCAGGATGGATATCGTGCTATACCCATACAGTGGAATGAACAGATCAGCGGAGTCACAAGGATGAATCTCATCTGCCGAGTTGCATACTATAGGATTCTACATTCCTGCAGTGTAGACATTGCAGGACATTCCTGCAAAGAAAGTGCTAGAGAGACGGAGGAGGACAGAAGGATCACTTAGAGTTTGGGAGAGTGAGGGAGCTGTCCTACATCTTAATTGTGGTGGTGCTTACATAACTGTATGTCTTTGTCAAAACTTTCAGAATTGTATCCTTGGGCCACCTGGCTGCCTCAGTCTGGAGAGCATGTGACTGTTGATCAGGGTCCTGAGTTCGAATCTCACATTGGGGCTAGAGATTACTTAAATAAATAAAACTTTAAAAAGAAGAAAGAACTGTACCCTTAAAAGGGTGAACTAGCATATAAATTATATATTAGTATGAACATCAAAAAAGATACTATTCATAGAAAAAATAACAATGTATTATTTATAATGCAAAGGAAAAAGTTTACTACAAAGTTAGAAGTAAAATACAGGAAAACAATAGCACACTGGGCACCTGGGTGGCTTAGTAGGAGCGTCTCCCTTTGGCTCAGGTCAGGATCCCAGGGTCCTGGAATCAAGCCCTACATCCGGCTCCTTGCTCAGCTCTGCCCTCTGCTCCACCTGATTGTGCACTCACACTCTCTCTCTTTCTCTGTGACAAATAAATAAAATCTTAAAAAAAAAAAAAAAAAAGGAAACAATAGCACACAGGAAATGGAATGAAAGGCAGTATACTGTTTTAAGTACAAGTGAGCTGGTGTACTAGGATTAGAAGACAGATTGTGGGGTGCCTGGGTGGCTCAGTGGGTTAAAGCCTCTGCCTCCAGCTCAGGTCATGATCTCAGGGTCCTGGGATCGAGGCCCGCATCGGGCTCTCTGCTCAGCAGGGAGCCTGCTTCCCCCTCTCTCTCTGCCTGCCTCTCTGCCTGCTTGTGATCTCTCTGTCAAATAAATAAATAAAATCTTAAAAAAAAGACAGATTGTGATAAGTTAAAAATGTAAATCATAAACCTTAGAACACCACTGAAACAATAAAATGAAGAGGAGTGGCTAAGAAGGCAACAGTAGAGGTAAACCCAAATCATAAAAACATACTGAATTAAGCCAAAAGAAGGCCAATAAATCTGAAGAAAAGGAAAAAGAACGGATGAAACAAACAGAAAACAAATAGCAAGGTAGGTTTAAGCCCAATCATATCAGTAATTACATTAAATACAAATGATACAAATGTTGCCATGAAATAAGCCAGAGATTGTCAGATTGGCTCAAAAAGCAAAACCCAACTATATAAAGTAATGAAAAACTGACTGAAATATACAAACAGAAATAGGTTAAAAGTAAAATGATGGAAAAAGACATACCTTGGGGCACCTGGGTGGCTCAGTGGGTTAAAGCCTCTGCCTTCAGCTCAGGTCATGATCCCAGGGTCCTTGCTCAGTGGGGAGCCTGCTTCTCCCTCCCCTTACTTGTGCTCTCTCTCAATCTCTCTCTTTCTGACAAATTAAACAAATAATAATCTTTTTTAAAAAATAAAATAAATAAAATAAAATAAATAAGGGCAAAGAAGTCAGTTAATCAAAGGGACATAACGATCCTAAGTGTGTATGCATTTAATATTAGAACATCAAAATACATGAAACGAATTGTTATAATTAAAGAAGAAATAGATAAATATGCAATTACAGTTGGAGATTTCCATATTTCTCTCAGTAACTGTGAACAGTAACTAATCATAATTGACAGAAATTCAGTAAAGAGGGGCACCTAGGTGGGTCAGTGGGTTAAGTCTCTGCTTTCAGCTCAGGTCATGATCTCAGGGTCCTGGGATCAAGCCCACATTGGGCTCTCTGCTCGACAGGGAGCCTGCCTCCCCCCTACTCTCTGCCTGCCTCTCTGCCTACTTCTGATCTCTGTCTGTCAAATAAGTAAATACAATCTTTAAAAGATAAAAAAGAAATTCAGTAAAGACATAAAAGACTTGAACAATACTATTAACTGACTTAAAATAATTAATAGCGAACCCAACAAGAGAATATTTATTCTCTTCAAGTCCCCATTCACCAAGATATGCCATTTTGGGGTTCAAAAAACAAGTCTTAATAAAAGGATTCAAGCCATAAAAGTATCTCTCTGACTATAATGAAAGTAAACTAGAAGTCAATAACAGAATGATTTGTTTCTGGGGGAAAAAAATCTCTAAGTCTTTAGCACTTAAATACCACTTCTAAACAATCCATGGACCAACGAAGTAATCACCAGGGCAATTAGAATATATTTTGAACCAAACGAAAGTGGAAATATGACGTATCAAATTTTCTGAGATATAAAGTAAAACTAAGAGGGAAATTTATAATAACACAAGGACATATTATAAAAGAAGAAATTTCTCAAATCAATGATCTAAGCTTCCACTTTAAGGGTGCACCTGGGTGGCTCAGATGGTTAAGCATCTGCCTTCAGCTCAGGTCATGATCTTGGGGCCCTGGAATTGAGCCCCACATTGAGAATCCTTGCTCAGTGGGGAGTCTAATTCTCCCTCTCCCTCTCCTGCTGTCTCTGTTTGTGCTCTCTGGCTGTCTCTGTCAAATAAGTAAAATCTTAAAAAAAAAAAAAAAGAAAGAAACAAGAGAAACAAGAACCAATTAAACCTACAGTTAGGACAGAAATAATATAGCTAAAAGCCAAAATAAATGGCATGTGAAACAAAATAAAAAAACAAAAACAAAACCTGAAGAAAGTTCTTTGACAAGATGAATAAAATTAGTAAACTTCTAGCTAGACTGATCAGGAATAAAAGATACATATTACCTATATCAGAAACAGAAGAAGAGACGTCGAGGCACCTGGGTGGCTCAGTGGGTTAAGCCTCTGCCTTAGGCTCAGGTCATGATCCTGGGATCCTGGGATCGAGCCCCGCGTTGGGCTCTCGGCTCAGTGGGAAGCCTGCTTCTCCCTCTCTGCTGTTGCCCCTGCTTGTGCTCTCTCTCTCTCTCTCTCTCAAATAAATAAAATCTTAAAAAAAAATTCAGTAGTCTCAGCCTTCTGTACACCCTCCCCTCCTCAACCCTCCTGTCCTGTATTTGTTGTTGAAGAGACCCACAGATCCGGCTCAGTACGTCCCACGTTCAGTTTGCATAATCATAGTTTCATTGAACTTGTTCCTCCATCCCCTCAAATTCTTCTCCAGTGGAAGTTCATGCTGATGGCTAGATCACATTCTAGTTTGGTTTCTTTTTCTTTTCTTTTTTAAGAATACTTCATCAGTGACATACTGTACATTGGCTAATTGAATTTAAATTAAAAAAAAGAAAAGAATACTTCTTTAGAGTGCTGTGTACTTCCTGACACATCACACCAGGGAGGCATGAAGAGCATGGTTGACTCACTCCTAGTGATGCTGAGATCAAGCAGTGGGTTCATGGGATATCAGCCCCCTCCCTCCATGTGAAGTTCTCCATCAGTCTTTCTTCTTACAGTTTCATCTACTAATGATCTTTGCCTAAATCAAAGAAGACAGACTTTTTAAGTGTGTGATTATGTTTCACTCTGAATACAGGTCTTAGGACTATAAGATCAACCTGTATAACATGTCTGAGTACTTTTAAATTAGAAGAAATTTTTCATTAAATTTTTAGTCTTGGGGCGCCTGGGTGGCTCAGTGGGTTAAGCCTCTGCCTTCAGCTCAGGTCACGATCTCAGGGTCCTGAGATCAAGCCCCGCATTGGGCTCTCTGCTCAGCAGGGAGTTGGCTTCCCCTTCTATCTCTGCCTGCCTCTCTCCCTACTTGTGATCTCTCTCTGTCCAGGAAATAAATCTTTAAAAAAATTTTTGTTTAGTCTTGTAGGTAATTTGAGATTCATATACAGCTGTAAGAATCAATACAGAAAGATTCCTTGTACCGTTTCTATGGTTTCTTCTGGTTTTCCCCAAGTAGTATCCTGCAAAGCCATAGTACAATACCATAACCCAGACACTGGCATTGATACAGTCAAGATATTGTAGTTGTTGGGAGGAATATCCCATAAATGTTGATTAGGCCCTGCTGGTTGGTAGCTGACTTCGTCTATATCCTTGCTGATTCTCTGGGTAGGAGTTGTCAATTGTTCAGAGAAATGTTGAAGTCTCTAATTGTAATGGCAGATTTATCTATTTCTACTTTCTGGTCTACGAGGGTTTATTTATTTAAAGATTGTATTTATTTATTTGACAGAGAGAGATCACAAGCAGGCAGAGAGGCAGAGAGAGAGGAGGAAGCAGGCTCCCTGCTGAGCATAGAGCCCGATGCGGGGCTCGATCCCAGGACTCTGAGATCATGACCTGAGCCGAAGGCAGCGGCTTAACCCACTGAGCCACCCAGGTGCCCCGGGTTGTTGTTTTTTTTAACTTTATCTATTTATTTGTCAGAGAGAGAGAGAGCAAGAGCAAGCAGAAGCAGGAGAAGTGCAGACAGAGGAAGAAGCAGGCTCCCTACTGAGCAAGGAGTCTGATGCGGGGCTGGATCCCAGAACTCTGGGATCATGACCTGAGCTGAAAGCAGACTCTTAACCAACTGAACTACCCAGGGGTCCCTATCAGCTTTTTTTTTTTTTTTCAAAAGACGTTTTTTATTTAATTAGAAGGGGGAGAGGGGCAGAGGGAGAGAATCTTCAAGCAGACTCCCCACTGAGAGATCTGCCCTAATTACGAAGAATCACTGGCAAGTGGGAGAAAACTTCTCAAGAGTCAAGGGCATCCCCAAGTATGTTATCCAATCGAATCATAAAGAAAGTGGGGTCACCCGTGATCTCTGTAAGTTCACCCTATGGAGTTGGGTACACTCTGGCTTTTAGGGAACAATGTTGTCATCCCAGCCACACAGAACTGGTCAAGGTGCTGGTTGAGTTATTGATTGTTGGAGAATTAATCCTAAAGAATCATATGCCCAGGGCATATGATCCCCACAGAATAACAAGCAGGAAGAATGTTTATACATGAGCTATTGTGGCAATTTCTCCGAAGTTTACCTCAAATAGTCTGGCTTAGGCAAACAATATTCACTTAAAGACCATCAGAGCTAGAATTTAATATCTGCAAAGATGTGTTATTGAAACATAATTTCTCCCTATAATAACCTTCATTTTTAATCAGAGGTAGTAAAATCAGGACTAATTTATTTGAAAAATAAGTCTACTTTTAACAAATTGGCCTAATTATTTACATAAGCTCAGCAAGAATAGTGAGTGGTCATCTAGATCTTTTAGAATCTACTTTGCTGGAACTTTTATAAGGAATCTCTGGTTTGAACTCTTAGTAGCCTCTCCAGGCCAGAAGCCAAGCCCAGTACTTGCCATCAGACATGCCTGGAACATCTGGGTGAATTCATCTTCCTGAGGTCCCCAGAGGACCCTGAGCTTTCTGCACCTGCCAGGAAGTGACATTCTTGACTCACCTGCTGAGGCTGCTGGGAACTTCAGTAGGCGAGGTATCAGGCCAACATTTCCAACGGCTCTATGGCTCCAGGTTTCATAAAGTCAACCTCAGTTCCTAAAAGCTGTTTGGTCATATATGATTCTATTCATGTCTTTCTCAAATATAACATTCCAGTCAAAGCCTTGGTAAAATAACCAATGTTTCCAATGGTGTCCTGTTACCAGGAGAACAGATTCTTATTGAACTTATGCAAATGACTAGGATTGCCATGGAAGAAAGAATACTGAGACCTTTTGAATTTCAGAGGGTCCAGGTAGAGAGAAAAGTTAAATGCTTCAATTTGTTTATGAATGAATATATTTTTTAAAGTTTTCATTTGTTTATTTTTGTGAGGGGGTAGGGGCAGAGGGAGAGGAACAAGCAGGCCCCCACTGAGAAGGAAGCCCAATGTGGCCTCCATCCAGGACCCTGGGATCATGACCTGAGCCTAAGGCAGACGCCCAACTGACCGAGCCACCCTGGCATCCCACAAATGAATATTTTATCACATTTCTGTAAGTCATAGATATATTTTTTCTTTAAAGATTTTATTTATTTATTTGACAGAGATCACAAGTAGGCAGAGAGGCAGGCAGGAAGAGAGGGGGAAGCAGGCTCCCTGCTGAACAGAGAGCCCAACATGGGGCTCGATTCCAGGACCCCGAGACCATGACCTCTCTCTCTCTGAC
Organism: Lontra canadensis; assembly: GCF_010015895.1. Lineage (NCBI taxonomy): Eukaryota > Metazoa > Chordata > Mammalia > Carnivora > Mustelidae > Lontra > Lontra canadensis. The sequence continues at coordinate 13,488,319 of NW_022631019.1, forward strand.
TGCCTCTTTGCCTACTTGTGATCTCTCACTGTCAAATAAAGAAATAAAATCTTAAAAAAAAAAAAAGAGCAGACCAGGGGGGCCCCCTGGGTGGCTTGGTCATTTAGGCATCTGCCTTCAGCTCAGGTCCTGATCCCAGAGTTCTGGGATCAAGTCCTGCATCTGGCTCTTTGTTCAATGGGGAACCCACTTCTCCCTCTGCCTGATGCTCCCCCCTGCTTATTCTCCCTCTCTCTGACAAGTAAATGAGTAAAACCTTAAAAGAAAAAAAAGAGCAGATGAATGATTCAAGAACACTTTGTCCTTTGAATGGAGAGAGAATTTCAATCTTATACCACCATACTTTTTTTTTTTTTTGACAGACAGAGATCACAAGTAGGCAGAGAGGCAGGCAGAGGGAGAGGAGGAAGCAGGCTCCCTGCTGAGCAGAGAGCCCGATGCAGGGCTCAATCCCAGGACTCTGAGATCATGACCTGAGCCAAAGGAAGAGGCTTTAACCCGCTGAGCCACTCAGGTGCCCCTACCACCATACTTTTAAAATCCCTTTATTTTAATCTTAGTCCATTCTGAACACACCTAAAATTTCTTTCCAAAGTTTTCCCTTCACAAACCTTCTACAAATTTCTTTAGCATTCAGATTTTTGTCCCAAGCCATTTCTCTCCAAACAACCATCTTATTTAGGACAAAATTATCTCCTTTTACCTTCAACAAAAATGCATTTCCATTCCTTACGACTTTCTTACGTATCTCCTACTTTTCGACATACGGAGTTGTCTCACTTACCTACATCATTCTTCATTACACTTAGCAGAATTTTGCATTCCTAGAAACTGTAGTCTCCAGTGAAAACTAAGTAGTAAACAGCTGTGAACTGTTACACCAAAACTTTTTAGGTGGCTGATCTGTGAACCAGTTAAGCACAAAGCATAAGAGAGGCAACAGAGGCAAATATCCCTTAGTTTTTTTTTTTTTTTGAAAAAAGTAGTTAAAAGCATAAGCCTGCATCCACTACTCAATGCTTTAGCACATTATATCCTATTTGGTGAAGAGCTTGATGTCTAAGGAATTTAATCCCACTTACCATCTAAGCAAAACTTTAATGCTTCAGGTTACCAAAGACTTTGAAAGGTATCTTAACAATTACCCGGGAGAACTTTGAGAGAGACAAGATGAACCATCACTTCCAACAGAGATAGCATGAGCTTATTTGACCTTCAGTAAATCTTGGTGTAATAAAATTTCATATTTTATGCTGATAACCTTAAAGACATGTCTATCTTTTTTTTTTAATTTTTTTATTTTTTTTTTTAAGATTTTTATTTATTTATTTGACAGAGAGAGATCACAAGTAGACGGAGAGGCAGGCAGAGAGAGAGAGAGGGAAGCAGGCTCCCCGCTGAGCAGAGAGCCCAATGTGGGACTCGATCCCAGGACCCTGAGATCGTGACCTGAGCCGAAGGCAGCGGCTTAACCCACTGAGCCACCCAGGCGCCCAAGACATGTCTATCTTAAACCAGCAAACTTAAATCAGTTTAAATACTGAATTATGTCCCACTTGAATCTTCCTCACTGCCGATTTTTACCCAAGACAACAGGTGGAGAAATCTGGAGTGGGCGGTGTTAGGTCTGGGGGGCGCTCTTCTTGCTCCTTGACAGTGAGGGGAGAAGGAGCCATGGTGCAGGAGGCACGGTGGATGGTACAGAAGCCAATTATGCCGGCTGTACCCCAGGTGGTGCAGAAACACGAGGTAGGGGAGGGGGAAGCAGAAGATTCGGAAGTGCTGCCAGAAGGCAGAGAAGGTTCGAGGTCCTAGAGCTAATCAGCTCCAACAGAGGAACAGATGCCATGTTTTCCTGCCAACATGGAATTACGCAGTCCTTGTCGGGCCGGAGAAGACAGGGAATTTCCCCAAAACAAAGGGAATTTCGGCAGCTCCTTGGGAATATTCCTTAAGGCCCCCATCCTGAGATGGACTAACCATCATTGGCCCCAATGATAGTGTTGAGTCCCCAATGTTGGGTCCATGGTCAAAGGAGCGAGACTGATACAAAGTGAAGGTCAAGCAAAGCTTTATTTTGTGCCAAGCATCAAGAATCAAACCGACCATCAAACAGACTGGTCGGGGCCGCTCCTTACAGAGAGGGTGACCTCTCCCTGCCTCACAGACTAACTTTTATAGAGCAAAGGCCATGTGATTGGGCCTGGCCACACACAGGTGGCCAATGAGATTGTAACACAGAGAAAGCTGCACAGTCATGTTAGGTCACACATAAGTGACCAATTGAATTACAATTTACCCTATAGTAGACATTTGAACTAGCCTATCACCTTGGTCAGAATTGGCGCCCAAAAGGCGGGCCCACACTCCTTGGTACCTAGGGAGACAGTCTGCGCGCTCTACTGATTGGATGTCTCCACCTGACCCGACTCATCCCTATATTTGGGCTGTTATTTCCACCTGACCTGACCCACCCTTGTATTTGGGCTTTGTTACCCGGGACTGGTTTCCCGGACTTACTTTTAAGTAAGTTCCCGGCGGGGGTGGGGTGGGGGGGAGGGTCAATTTAAGTTTTACTGCATAAACAACAAAATGGCTGTTCCACCAAGGTGGGGCCACTCTGGATAAATTGGCCCTTACAATAGCCATTAACCTGAGCAATGAGTGAGGGTTTCTCCTGCATCTACTAGGAAGAACAGTGAGAGAGAGTCAAGAGTCCCCTTTGTCTGGGAGGGCCTGTGTTTCCTCCAGCAACCTGGGTTTCCTCATAGGAGGCCTAAATAGATAACTATCATCCATATGTCAGGAGGGAATTTTACGAGCCAAACATGTTGTGCAAGAGGCCCTTAGGTCTGGGTCCTGATTTAGAGCCCTGAAAACCTGGATGGACCTAGGGTACTTCTCTTTGCCCTTATCTCTGCAGAAGAGATCTGACAGATCCCACTGAGGCCATGCAGTGTTACAGGAGATCATCCTTTCCTATGTTTTGCACCGAATTGTTTCCACTGGTTTAAAAAGCATCCCAAGTCCCTGGGGAGTGAAGAAGCCTAGGGAGGCCAAGTTCCCAGAAAAGTAAAGAAGGTCCATTATTAAAATCCCCAGACTCCGGGATGGGGTCCCATGAAGACTTTGTCAGTGTTTCTGTGTGTCAAAAGCAACCAGGGGTGTCCCTCAAACAAAAAATCACTATTGATCACCATCCTGCCTCACCACGAAAGCATTCCTGCTGTAAAAGTCCCCATAGGAGGGATGCTGGTGGCCCTCCCTTTCCCCATCGCATCCTAGGCTACACATGGGTGCCTGATGGATGGACTGAAACACCGTGCCATGCTGTCTTGTGCCCTGGAAACCAGGTTACCCCCTACTATTTTTAACCCATGGAGAACACTAGGAGAGTTTTACAAGGGAAATTACCCAATTTTGTAATTCAACTAGTTACTAGAGAACAGTGATGGAAAGCAGTAAAGATAGAAATCCACCATGGTTCTAAGCAACATTCCAACACATGGTCCTTACAGCCAACTTCCCTAGAAAATGGTTCCCAGCTGGGCTTTAGTTCAATTTGGTCCTGGTTTTGGCCAGCTCCCAGTGGAGGTCCTGCGGCCAGAAGTGGCTAGACCAGGGATGTAAAGGGTTGACATTAGATCAATCAGGAGGAAACCTCATATGTTGTCTTAAGATTGGAACCATCCTGGTGACTTAGGTGGCTGTCCTGTGCCCAAGGCTGATGACTCTGTATAAGGACAGGAGTAAAGAGAGGGCATCGAGTTTCTGGGTCTTATTACATCCCGGCCAGGGTACTAACTTGCAGCCCAAAGGCAGGCTTTCTCCTCCCCGCAGAGTAGCCACAGGCTAGAGGGTTGTGGCCTGAGCAGTCGGCATGAAAGTGTCTCAGTAAGACCATATTCCTTGAAGAGCTCCTGAAATGAGAGTAAAGGACAAGGAAAGAAAGTACTCACCAAGTTTGCACTGAAGCCCAGAGTCCAGATGAAAAGACTCAAAGCCCCATGTTTGGGCGCCATGTGGTGTGATTTTGGAATATAGGTGAGGTTCGGTGCGGTGAGGTCCAGAGCTGACGACCAAGAAAGAATTCTTGAGACATCTTTGGTGCAAAATGGTGGTTTTATTAAAGCACGGGGACAGGACCTGGGGGGCAGAAAGAGCTGTTGTCCCAGAGTTGTGAGGGGTGGCTGACTATATATACTATGGGGTTGGGGAAGGTAAGGAAAAAGAGAAGTTTTCAAAAGAATTCTCATAGGCTAGGGAGGACCTACAAGATACTGGAGGCCTTGCCATTGTCAAGTCAAGATTGGTTTCCCTTCTAGGAAAGCCATAATGTTAAGGGAGTTGGGAACTTTGGGGTACCTGGGTGGTTTAGTCAGTTAAGTGTCTGCCTTCAGCTCGGGTCATGAATCCAGGGTCCTGGGATCGAGCCCTATGTTGGGCTCCCTACTCAGTGGAGAGTCTGTTTCTCCCTCTTTCCTTCCCCCTGCTTGTGCTCTCTTGCTTTCCCTTTCTCTCAAGTAAATAAATAAATAAATAAATAAGTAAAAGACAGTTGGGAGATTCCTGGAAGAATGTCACACACATCCCACCTGCGGGGTTGGGGGAAAGTGGTGGTTCCAAGTGTCAGCCTGTGCATTGTCCTCAGCTAGCCTTCTGTTCCCTCATCAAAGCGACGAGGGTCGAGCCCCCTGATATGAACTAATGTCCTAATAAGAAGAGCGGGAGACTAGCGCTTTCTCTCCACCGCGTGAGGGCAGACAGCAAATAGGCAGCTGCCTCTACAACAGGAAGAGAGTGCTCACCGACACTGAATACACCGCTGGCTCTTGATCTCGGATACTTCAGCCTCCAAAAACCGTGAGAAACAAATATTTGTTGTTTTAAGCCCCCCAGTCTATGGTGTTTTGTTACAGCAGCCAGGACAGACTAAGACAGCTGGCATGAGCATCCTGAAATGATCGCTATTGTCTGGAGATTATGACTTACCTTGGGCAAAGTAGAAGGTCCAGTTGATTTTTTTTTTAAAGATTTATTTATTTATGAGAGAGAGAGAGAACACGAATGACAGGAGGGGCAGAAGCAGAGAATCTTCAAGAAGATTCCCCACCAAACATGGGTCCAATCTCAGGACTCATGAGATCATGACCCAAGCTGAAACCAAGAGTTGGACACTTACCTGACTGAGCCACCCGGTTGACCCCAGAAGGTCCATTTTCTTATCACTATGACACATAACTTTAAAAAAAAAATTTTAAAGATTATATTTATTTATTTGACAGAGAGAGAGAGGTCACAAGTAGGCAGAGAGGCAGGCAGGGGGTGGGGGAAGCAGGCTCACCGCCGAGCAGAGACCTCGATGCGGGGCTCGATCCCAGGACCCTGAGATCATGACCTGAGCCGAAGGCAGCGGCTTAACCCACTGAGCCACCTAAGTGCCCCTTAAATTGGGTTTTCTATCTTTCACCATTGAGTTCTAAGAGTTCTTTATATATTGTAGATAGAAGTTTCTTAAGAGATATGTGATTTGCAAAATATTTTCCCCATTCTGTAGGTCACTTTTTAAAAAAGATTTTATTTATTTATTTGTGTATGTGTGTGAGAGAGAGAGAGAGAGCTCAAGCAGTGGGAGCAGCAGGCAGAGGGAGAAGCAGGCTCCCCACCAAGCAAGGAGCCCAATGTGGGACTCGATCCTAGGACCCTGGGATCAGGACCTGAGCTGAAGGTAGATGCTTAACTGACTGAACCACCCAGGCACCCCCCACCTCTTCATTTTCTTGATGGTATCCGTTAAAGCACACATATTTTAAATTTTGATAATGTCTAATTCTTTTTTGTCTTCTGTTGCTGGTGCTTTTGCCATCATCAAAGAAACCATTGTCCAACCCAAGGTCATGAAGATTTACTCCTACATTTTCAGAGCTTTACAGTTTTAGCTTTTACATTAGGTCTACAATCCTCAAGTTCATTTTGTGTGAGTGTGGATGGTGTGAGGAAGGGGATCAATTTCATTCTTTTGCATGGGGATATCCAGTTGTCCCAGTTTCGCTTGTTGAAAACTGTTCTTTTCCTATTGAATTGTCTTGACACATTTCTCTAAAATCAACTGAAAGTACTATATGTACTTATTTCTGGACTCTGGGTTCTATTTCATTGATCTTTATGTCTACCCTTATGCCACTACCACACTGCCCTTATTTCTGTAGCTTTTGGTAAGTTTTGAAATAAAAAATCAGAGAACTTAAGTCTTCTTCTTCAAGATTATATCTATTCTGTGTCCCTTGAATTTCCATATGAATTTTAGGATTTGTTTATGAATTTCTGTTTAAAAAAAAAGATAAAACAAAAAACCAGTTGGACTTTTGATAGGCATTGCACTGAATCTTTAATCTAAATTTGGGGATTCTGTCATTTTAAGCAATTTGATTTTAGGAGAGCTAATTGTACAATGGTACTGATATGCCCCCCTGCTGAGGGCATTTTATTGTGGATGAGGACAAGAGAGGGTGACTGTTTTGTAGAGAATACAATTTTGTCTGCAAGGTGTCTCCCTCTAGACGGCAAATGGGACATTTGTTAGAAGAAAAGAGTGTTTCTGATTGGTGCTTTGGTCTGGCATTTCCAAGCTGAGCCCCCTTCTTCACTTCCAGATAAGCAAGCCCCAAGTACTGACTTCAGCTGCTTGGCCCACACCCCAGCCTCCCATCCAGGGCTAGATGGATTTTTCTGCACTGGGAAGCAACCATCAGACCTGGGATTTTTTCTTCCCCAGTGTCGGGTGCCCCTGCTTGGAGTAGGGGTTTGCCAAAGGAAATGGGGACCCTGGCTGCCCATGCCACACTCCACCTCCAACAGCAGGTGACCCAGGGAAAGGCTGAGAGTCCGACGGAGGAGAGGGAGACAGGAGTCTTTCACCAGGACAAGAGTAAAACCACTGCTGAAATTGAGAGTCTGTTAAAAATGTCACGCTGCATCTCAGGAGGTGCCAGGAGCATCTTAGGAGGTTTTGGCCCCAGGGATTCTAGTTCTAAGTGCCTCTATTTCCTGAGGTGATTCTGAATAAGAGAAAGTACACTTCAGGGTGCACGGCCTGCTTGTCTGCCCCTGTGCACAGCCGAGCGAGGGCCACCTCAGCCCTGCTGTTGACTCAGGCTGGATTCAGGACAGAAGGCGGGAGAGAGCCTCGTGAGGGCAGCGTGTGCTCTACCCTGGCCCTCTGAGACTCCAGCTCGTGGTTCTGCCCGGATAGCAGGAAGCCCCCAGGTAGGACGAAAACAGGCCGCAGACAGTAAAGGAGACAGGTTTGTGGGTTTTCCTCGGGGCCTGGGCCACAGCCCGGGCAAACGCCTGCTTTATTCAGACAGGAACTGCCCAAGCGGACCACAGTCCCAGCCTTTAGACTGGGAAGGGAAGGCAACTGGGAGCCAGGAGAGGGATCTAGAAAAATATTGCATCAAGTCAGACAATCAAAAAAGACCATGTTAAATCAACTTAAGGCAGACTGGTCAGGATGAGAGGATAGAAGAGGTGATGGAAAAGAGAGAAACCTTTGGCAGCTTGAGCCAGGACTGGCCCTAGCGGAAGTAGTTGGGACATTCGTGGGCGACCAGGTGCCAGGCTTGGTCGAAGGCCTGAACCACAGCCGGCTCCAGGGGCCCCTCCTCGGTCGCCGCCAAGTTCTGTGCCAGCTGCTCCACGCTGGACATGCCCAGGATGACCGCGTCCCCGGGGGTGCCCTGCAAGGGGAGACAGCCAGCTGTGACTCCAGCCACACGCCCGCCCTCCCCGCCCTGCCCCTGTCAGGGACCCGGGCGCGGATGTTTATTTACACTGAATAGAGTTCTACAAGGAGCCCGACGCCCTCAGTGATTTTAACGATGTGACTCCAAACCCCACTGTCTCTCCGCTCATCCTCAGACAGGCCTGGGCTCAGAGCCCAGCTTGGCCACTCAGCTGGGTAACCCGGGCTCAGTCATTCCGCCTCCCGGTGACTCAGTCTTCTCTATCCTCAGCCTGGTTATGGGGAAGAGGAACACCAGGCACTTCGCCCCTGTTTTGTGGGAAACTACTCTAGGCACGTCAAACGCTGTACGTCAGGCTGATTCAGGAGAAGGGTTTTAGCCAAACAGAGACAGGGAACCCCAACTCCCACCAAAGAGTGCGTGAGGCTAATGAGGTTTGAGATATTTTCTACGCCCTGCACAGCTGTGTGAACCCATTTCCTCACCTGTAAAACTGAGGGAATGGCACTTCGTAGGGCCAGAAGAGTAACTAAGTACACCTATGTGAAGCCCTCATCCGGGGCCTGGTGCTCAGACAGCTGCTCAGGACAGCGGAACAGCTGCTCACCAGCTCTCTCACCGGGAAAAACTGCTTAGGTGGGGCTCCTGGCTGGCTCAGTCGGTGCAGCACATGACTCTCAGTCTCAGGGTTGTGAGTTTGAGCCCCACACTGGGGGTGGAGATTACTTAAAAATAAAATCTTAAAACAAAACAAAACAAAACAAAAAAATGGGCTCCATGCCCAACATGGGGCTTGACCTCACAACCCTGAGATCAAGAATCACATGCTGAGACACCTGGGTGGCTCAGTCAACTAAGTGTCTGCCTTTAGCTCAGGACATGATCCTGAGATCTAGTCCCGCATCGTAGGGTGGATGGTGGGGGGGTCCCTGCTCAGCCTGCTTCTCCCTCTTCCCCCTCCCTCCTGCTCGTGCTCAAGCTCTCTCTCTGACAAATAACTAAATAAAGTCTTTTTACATGCTTCACTAACTGAACCAGCCAGGTGCCCCCAAATCAAACCTTGGGGGGGGCAAAAAAAAAAAAGAACACATGACTTAGAAATTACCTACAGGTAATTCTGGCTCTGCCACAGGGGCAGCCGGCTCACCTGCAGCTGGGAGTGGTGGTACAGCCACCGGAGGGCGGCTGAGGTCATGCTGGGGGCGCTGCTGCCGTATGCGGCCTGCAGGGCCTTCTCCACCAAGGCGATGGCCTCAAAATGATGCTCCTTCCAGAAGCTGGGCAGGTGAAGGGGGTGGCACAAGGGTTAATAACCTGAGGTCACACTGGGGCTACAGCCACAAAGCCAAGCACAGCAGCCGTGTCCACCCAACACCACGGAGAGGAGGGCCCGGTGCTCTTCCAGCGGCAGGCTGGCTTGATGGGGCAACAGAGCCACTGGGCACAGGAGGCAAGCTAGAGGGGCCTCACCAAACACCTCAAAGACATCTTTAGTCTCTTCATGAGTTCTTCAGAACTGCCTGCCCTTACTTTACCTGGTGAAGCAAAGGTAACTAGTATGGGGGGTGGGGGGTTGGGGGCAGGCCTCAGCCCCAGGCCTCCTAAGCATGGATCCAGGGCTCTCTCTTTCCTTCCTGGCAAGGGGTAAGCAGTCCTCAAGGAAGCGCTTGGCCTTGGAAGACCCAGTATAAGACCTAGGAGTTGCCATTTGCTCACAGAGCTCCCAAGAAAACAAGAAACCCAGCAGAGTTTGGTAATTTCTGCAGGAATCAAGAGACATGGGTCCAGACAATAGGGAAGACTTGGAAGCCCCAGGAAAACCTCCTAGAATTTCTCCAAGTCAGATAAAGGGGACCCTACACCCCACCCATCCTGATGTAGTCCATCCCCGGCTCACCGATTCCTGTAGGTCTCAGCCCAGTTATTCCCAAAGAAGCGGCCCACGGGCTGTTTCCCGTCCTTGTCCTCATACTTGTACTTGCCGGTCAGCAGGCCCCCTGTGGGGAGATCACCATCAGAGCCACAGGCCCACCCTGCTCCCAGAGGCTGTTCTGGACTGGTGGGAGTGTTGGGGGAACCCAGGAAGGATGGAGGACACGGCCCAGCCTGTCTTCAAAGCCCTCCCTGCTTTCCAGGCCCTGGGCCGGGCACCTCCCGTGTCAGCAAGAGGCAGAGATGGGCCAGGAATGGCCTCCCACCCCAGGGGGAGCCTGCCCCCCGAGCAGCCCCTACCAGCCAGAGGGTTGTAGGCGTAGAACCTCAGTCCGAAGTGCCTGAGGCAGGGGAAGAGCTCCGTTTCCACCTGCCGGGTGGTAGCGTTGTACATTCCCTGTGGGTAGGAGGTCGCTAGTGTCAAGGGAAGGAACCCCGCAGCTTTTTTTTTTTTTAATTTAAATTCAATTAACTTATAATGTATTACTCATTTCAGAGGTAGAGGTCGGTGATTTACCAGTCTTATATAACACCCAGTGCTCACGACACCACAAGCCCTCCTTCATGCCCATCCCCTAGTTACCCTGTCCCCCCACCCTACAACCCTATTTATTTCCTGCGATTAAGAGTCTCTCATGGTTTGTCTCCATCTCTGATTTTGTCCTGTTTTATTTTTTCCTCTCTTCCCCTATGATCCTTTTCTTAAATTCCACATGAGTGAGATGATAGGAAATGTCTTTCTCTGATCTATTTCACTTAGCAAAATATCCTCTAGTCCATCCACTTTGTTGCAAATGGCAAGATTCCATTTTTTTCAATGGCTGCATAGTATTCCATTGTATATACACCACATCTTCCTTATCCATTCATCTGTTAATGGACATTTGGGCTCTTCCCATAGTTTGGCTATTGTGGAGATTGTGGCTATAAACATTCAGGTGCACGTGCCCCTTTGGATCACTGTATTTGTATCTTTTTTTTTTTTTTTTAAAGATTTTATTTATTTGACAGACAGAGATCACAAGTAGGCAGAGAGGCAGGCAGAGAGAGAGGGAGGCAGGCTCCCCGCTGAGCAGAGAGCCCGATGTAGGGCTCGATCCCGGGACTCTGGGATCATGACCTGAGCTGAAGGCAGAGGTTTTAACCCACTGAGCCACCCAGGTGCCCCACTACATTTGTATCTGTAGGGTAAATACACAGTAGTGCTATTGCTGGGTCGTAGGGTAGCTCTATTTTCAACTTTTTGAGGAACCTCCATGCTGTTTTCCAGAGTAGCTGCACCAGCTTGCATTCCCACCAACAGTGTAGGAAGGTTCCCCTTTCTCTGCATCCTCGCCAACATCTGTCGTTTCCGGACTTGTTAATTTTGGCCAATCTGACTGGTGGTGTGAGGTGGTATCTCATTGTGGTTTTGATTTGTATTTCCCTGATGCCGAGTGATGTGGAGCACTTTTTCATGTGTCTGTTGGCCATCTGGATGTCTTCTTTGCAGAAATGCCTGTTCATGTCTTCTCCCCATATCTTGATTGGATTATTTGTTCTTTGGGTGTTGAGTTTGATAAGCTCTTTATAGATTTTGGATACTAGCCCTTTATCTGCTAAGACATTTGCGAATATCTTCTCCCATTCTGTCAGTTGCCTTTTGGTTTTGCTGTTTCCTTTGCTGTGCAAAAGCTTTTTATCTTGACAAAGTCCCAATGGCTCATTTCTGCCTTTGTTTCCCTTGCCTTTGGAGACTTGTCTACAAAGAAGTTGCTGTGGCCAAGGTCACAGAGATTGCTGCCTGTGTTCTCCTCTAGAATTTGGATAGATTCCTGTCTCACATTTGCGTCTTTCATCCATTTGGAGTCTATTTTTGTGTGTGGTGTAAAGAAACAGTCCAGTTTCATTCTTCTGCATATGGCTATCCTTTTATTTATTTTTTTAAAGATTTATTTATTGGGGCACCTGGGTGTCTCAGTTGGTTAAGCAGTTGCCTTTGGCTCAGGTCATGATCGCAGGGTCCTGGTATCAAGTCCTGCATCGGGTTCCTTGCTCAGTGGGGAGCCTGCTTCTCCCAGTTTGTGCTCTCTCTCTCTCTCTCTCTGACAAATAAATAAATAAAATCTTTTTAAAAAAAGATTTATCTATTTTTTAGAGAGAAAGAGAGCACATATGTGGGTGGGAGGGGGCAGGGCAGAGGGAGAGGGAGAAACTCAAGCAGACTTCATGCTGAGTGCGGACCTTAATGTCACAACCCCAAAATCAGACCTGAGTCAAAACCAAGAGTTAGGGGTGCCTGGGTGGCTCAGGGGGTTAAGCCTCTGCCTTCGGCTCAGTTCATGATCTCAGGGTCCTGGAATCGAGCCCCACATCGGGCTCCATGCTCAGTAGGGAGCCTGCTTCCCCCTCTCTCTCTGCCTGCCTCTCTGCCTATTTATGATCTCTCTCACTCTGTCAAATAAATAAAATCTTAAATTAAAAAAAAAAAAGGAGGGGGCACCTGGGTGGCTCAGTGGGTTAAAGCCTCTGCCTTTGGCTCAGGTCATGATCCCAGGGTCCTGGGATCGAGCCCCACATCAGGCTCTCTGCTTGGCGGGGAGCCTGCTTCCCCCTCTCTCTCTGCCTGCCTCTCTGCCTACTTGTGATCTCGGTCTGTCAAATAAATAAATAAAATCTTTAAAAAAAAAAAAAAAAGGAGGAGATCTTGCCTTTTGTCATGATAGGGAAGGACCTAGAGTATGGTAAGTGAAATAAGCCAAAGCAAGAAAAATACCATATGGTTTCACTTACATGTGGAATCTAAAAACAAAACAAATGAAAAAACAAAAAAGCAGAAACAGACCCATATACACAGAGAACAAACTGTCAGTTGTTGGGAGGAAGGAGTTGGGGGTTGGACCAAAAGGGAGGACGGGCAGTGGGAGGTACAGGTTTCCAGTTATAGATCGAGTCAGGCGCAGGGATGAAAGGTAGAGCAGAGGGACCAGAGGAGACAGCATCGTAACAGCCTGCATGTTGACCTACGGTGGCCATGCTTATGGGGAGCAGAGCATCGCACAGACTAATATGTCACACACCTGAAACTAATAAAACACTGTCACTATACTTCAGTCAAAGAGATACACCCACACAGAAAGAAGACAGCCGATCACGAGAGAGGCGGGTTCTGTGATCACAGCAGGTGCTCAAAAGTCCTCGCTGGATGCATGACGTTTGGGTACTGGAGGCTCCTCTTGGCATTGGGAAAGGCCTTCCAGGGGATGAGCCCACCAAGTGAGCCCTGAGCACTCACCCCTACCCGGGAGAAGGGGAAGGCTGGTCCAGGCTCACGCCCACAGCCAGGGAGCAGGAAGGAAGGGCCCAAGCAGCATGTGCGGGCAGGAAGGGGAGCCAGGCCCAGAGCCAGCAGGTGCCTGCTGGCCAAGCCGAGGAGATCACAAATCATCCCCATGGCCTCTGGGAGCCATCCATAGGCTGCCATGGAGAGGGCACAGGAGGCAGTGGGAGGGGCCAGGAGAACCGCGCATCAGCAGCAGCCCTGCAGACAGGCCCCTGTGGCCCGGGCCCTCACCTGGTACACAGTGGGCAGGATCCAGCCGTTGCTCCTGCAGAGGGTGCAGATCTCGGCCACCTCCCAGGAGGCATAGTTGGAGAGGCCAAGCTCCATGAACTTGCCCTGCAGGGGAGAGGCCTCGGTCAGAACCCTCCGCAGCCCAGGACACTGCAAAGGGAAGACGGGGGTGGGGACCCTGGGAGTGGGCTCTGCTCTGGGATGATCCTGGTGCCTCCACTCTCCTGGAAGCTCGGGGGCTGGCCTCACCTCCTGGTGCAGCTGGTGGCAGGCACGCAGCGTCTCCTCCACAGGGGTGTCGTGGTCTGGGGCGTGTAGGTAGAAGAGGTCTACCCGGGGGCACTGCAGCCGTTTCAGGGACGTCTCCAGCTGGGCCCGGACACTGTCAGGCTTCAGCGACTTCCCTTCCCAGGGATTGGCCTTGGTAGCGATTTTCACTTTGAGGGGAGCGTGCAATGGTTAGGAGGCTTATTAGGTGACCCTCTCTAAATTATTTCAGTTCTCTGAGCCTCAGTTCTCTCATCTATAAAATGGGGGTACAGCAACACAACTGTCCTCACAGGGAGATCATGAGCATTAAATATGTAAGTTCTCAATGTCCGCCGCTGTTACAATCACTAGTAGTAGTCACTCAGCCGGGGCTTGCCGGGAGACACACTTGCTCCCTCCACTCAAGGAGCTCACAGCCTAAAGGTGAAGTTGTAAGGTAAGCACAACAGAGGAAGGCCCCCAGTGTTAAAGGAGCCCAGAACAGAGTGTGTGGCCATCCTGGGAATACCAGGGAGGGCATCCTTATGGGGATGACCCGGGAGCTGAGTATCTAAGAATGAGACCCCACCAACAGGGAAATGTAGGAAGCATATTCCCGAGCCTGGGAAGATGGGCAGAGTCAGAAAGGCACACACACAGTACGTGAGGCCCATCCCTGCAATTTGGAGTTTTAAGAGCGTCGACTCCGGGCCCAGGCCGGGAGCAGGTGGACAGGGGACAAGAGAAGGGTGGCAGACCTAACTGCTAACACTTTTTTCAAATCCCATCAACCAAAGTCAGCTATGTTTACTGTGTTTGTGTTCAGGAGGGAACTTGAGGGGGCAGGCCTGGGAACAGGGAGGCAAGAGGCTGCGGCGAGAATTCTGCTAAGATGCAGCAGCTCCAACGCGCGCCTCGGGCACAGATCAACCTGAGAGACAGGTACAATGTCAAAGGAGCAGAAGCTGGGCTCGCTCCCCTGCCCCTTCTGACTCCGAGAAGCGTGCACAGGCACACACCCCATCCACAGCCGAGACACAATCCGCATGAGAAGGAAACAGTGTTCTGCCAAGCAAGTAGCTCACTGTGTCTGGATTGTGCACTTTTCACGTGCGGCAAAGGCAACTCAGCAGGTCAGAGGGGAGGCACATGACCCCTGGGGATGTGGGAGAGAACCAGTCCCACAGCTTCTTGTGCACATTTTCTCCATGTCCCCACAGTTCTCAAATCCTCTGCACTCTGGGTGTGAACTTTGCCTCCAGTCCAACCTGCAGACTTTGGCTCAGTCCGCAGAGAGGGCTGGAGGAGAAAAACCAATTCAGAAACAAAACCCCCATTATTAAGGACGGGGCAGCTGCGTTCACTAGAAAGCATGGGTCTGACAGACAGCTTCCTCCACATCCACCAAGCTCCAATCTGAGGAGGACCCAGAGCAGGGTTCTGCACAAGAGCCGGGAGGGGCGGAAAGGAAGAAGCAGAGGATGGAAGTAAGAGTAACAGTGAACTTTTACTGGGCCCACAGATGTGGGAGACAAAAGGCAAAAGAAAAAATTAAATTTCCTGACATGCCCTTGAAACAGGCAGAGGGACATGCCTCTAGGAACTCAGCTGCCTCGATGTTAATACTTTG
This sequence comes from Lontra canadensis, assembly GCF_010015895.1. Lineage (NCBI taxonomy): Eukaryota > Metazoa > Chordata > Mammalia > Carnivora > Mustelidae > Lontra > Lontra canadensis. The sequence goes on from NW_022631019.1 coordinate 13,503,428, forward strand.
CTAAAGGCAAGAAGTAATCTTAGTCTGACCACTTCCCTCCTTTCTCCAGGATCCTGTAAGCCTACTTTAACATATAAAAATTCCTTCAGAAACTTCCTTTATCTCTACCTCCGCAAGACATGTTGGTAATGATCCTCCGGGCATATGACTGACCGATACACATCTGAAGGGCCTCGTGACTGAGTTTTTACTAAACAGTAATAAATGAACTTTTCCTTTTTTTTTTTTTTTTTAAGATTTATTTTATTTATTTTAGGGGGAAAAGGCTGAGGGAGGAGGGAATCTTAAACAGAATCTGCACTGAGCACAGAGCCCAACATGCGAGCTCAAGAAACCAACTGACTTAACCAACTGTGCCACCCAGGTGCCCCATGACCTTTTCCCAGCAATAGCTAGCCCCCTCAAGGTCCTGAAAACCTTGTTTCCAAAATACCCTGGGGGCTTGTGCTGTCCCAAACACCTTCCCACCTTGAAAGAATATAATCAGTCACCCATCACAGCCCCAGTGGTATTCTTTCTGAGCACCAGGCCTGTCCCCAGGCTTTGATAAAAGCATCTTTTGGCACAGAAGAAGTTTCAAGAATCTCAAGAATTCTTTCCTTGCCGTTGGCTCCAAATCCCATTTTCCTATATTGCTACCAAGTGCCAGGCATTTCCAAGGGCATCAGGCTAATGAGGGACAGTCCCTGTCATGCACTGATATCCTCCACTCAAGCCGCACCGGTGTACTGGCTGTCCCTGCACGTACCAGAGGCTGCATTTCCAAACCTGGTCTGCACAGCCCTGCCCTCAGCTTTGATGCAGCTGTCTCCCATTCTCTTTCCAGCGAACTACTGTTGGTCCTTTAAGGCCCAGCTCCAGTGTTCTCTGAACCTTCTCTCACGCCTCTCCCTGACCCCTTAATCCTTCCAAAGTGTTTTCTCTTCCTCGCTTCAAGCTTCCTCATTAGGCTCTAAGCTCCCTGCGGGTGGGGTGGACCCACTCACCCTCTTATAGTCCCATAACAAACCTCCCCACTCCGCATTCCACCCCGATCCCCCAGCTTCCTTCGTGACCTAGTTGCAGGTCCCTCTGGGAGCCAGGTACTGCCAGCTGAACAGAGCAAAGTCTACGGACTGATGAAAGGCCAGGATGAGAAGAGGGTACTCAGGGAGCCATGGGCGGTGAGAGCAATGGGGAGAGGGGCGATTTGGGGGCACCTGACAGGGTTGGAGGGGGTACTGCATAGCTCTGGGGACCGCTGACGCAGAGAGGTGCCCCAAGAAGCAAGGCGGGGAGGAAACGAAGGACTAGACCAGCCTCGGGGTAAGACTGGGGGGCGGGGGGCGCTTCCTGACTGCAACTCCCAGAGGAAAGAGAAGGGGAGGGAAAGGAGGTCAGGACAAAGATCTGTCTGGCTGTCCGGGGCGACACGTGCACGGGGCCTGAGGTGCAGGCGGGAGGGGTCCGCGGGGCAGTCAGCGCCCCGGAGGGGCCGAAACCGTTGGTCGTGACGGCGGCCGGGGTCGGGTGGGCGCCGCACGGTGCAGGGGGAGGTAGGGGTTACCTCTGCAGTCGCCGCCGCCCAGCCCGAGGCCCAGGCCGCCCAGGATGCTCTCGGACTGGCCGTCGCCGTACATGAAGGCCGTGTCTACCTCCGTGTGGCCGCGCTCCAGGAAGGCGCGCACTGCCGCGGCGCTGGTGGGCACGTCCATGCGGCGCCCCATCTCCATGGTGCCCAGCACGGTGGCGGGCCGCACTGGGGCCCCGGAAGCGGCCCGCGGCGGCGACAGCGGCCGGGACATGGTGGCGGCGTTGGTAGCGACAGCCGCGCGAAGCTTGGGCGCCGGGGAACCGCGGGCGCAGCGCACCGCTCCCCGGACCACTGCGCGAGACAGGGCGCTTAGCATGAGGTCTGCGCCTGCGCCCTGGGGCGCCTCGAGTCCCGCCCACCTCGCCGTGGGGGTGGAGCCGGGAGGCGAGATGAGAGCAGGGACTGGCCGCGCACCGCCCCACCGCGCACGCTCGGTCCGCTCTCGCCGTATTCACCGCCCCCAGGGACTGTCCGCATTGCGCGCGGCGGAGGAGGCGGAGCCACGTCTCACAGGGACGGGGGCGGGACGGGGGCGGGACGGGAGCGGGACGGGGGGGGACGGGGGGGGGGCGGGGGGGGGGGGGCGGGGCGGGGCGGGGCTTCGGGTCAGCTGACCCAGGCAGTGCAGGCAGAGCCCAGAAGCCGGGACCCGCGGCGGAACTTGACACGGTGAGCCGGAATTGAGGCTGGGGGCAAGCCTGAAGGCTGCGGGTCAGGACTCCGGGGCGTCGCTGCCACATCTTTCCAACTACTTCTTACAGTCCCTGGACCGTTTTGGGGCTTCTTTCCCCTCCTTGCGGCGCGAGATCCGCAGACGAGGCTCTGGGCCGGGATTAGCTGGACTCTCGGGGGCATACATCCCTCTCCTGAGCACGGTCTCGGACCAGCCTGGCCAGGGTTTGGGGTCTGGGTCCTCTTTTCACCTCCTGGTTCCGGCGGACGGGCTCCATCGTTTCCGACGGCTTTGTTTTCCCCAGGGCAGGCAGGGGAGGGGGCCTCGCGGCGTTTGAGCGCTGACCCCAGCAGCTGCCCTGTCATTATCCCTGCCAAACAGGTGGCCCGCGCTGGCCTTAGTCACCAGGTGGCCAAGGACTCGGAGGCCTGGAGGGGGTGGGCCGCCAGTGGGGACTCCCCTCCTCTCCACCTACGCCGTGGTTTTACAGGGATCCCAGATTGCTCTCCCCTCCTCAGGCCTGGGACAAGTTGGGAAGTTGTACGTGGGGAGGCTGGGTTTGGAAGTGTCAGGACTGGCGCGCAGTCTTGTCCCTGCAGCCCTTAACCAAAGGCTGCTTTGCCCCAGGGTCTCAGGAAAGGTGGTGGTGGGGGGACATGCTACAACCAAAGCGAGTAATACCCATCCCTGGCTATTCCTACTGAGTGTTTAATCTCTGCCAGGCACCATTCTAATCCCTTGGCCCGGATCTTGTCATTTAATTCTGCGGTTGGCCTAGGAGGTGGGTACATAGGTTATCCCCCCATTGTATAGACTGGAATTCTGAGGCTGTCACTTGCCCTGGAATTCTATGCTGTGGGCATTAAGCAGGTCAGTTCCCTAGTGCTGTCTCCTCAAACTTAGGTCATCTGAGCTCACAGCTAGTTTGTTTCCTTCCTTCTTTCCTTCCTTCCCTGTCTGTCTCTCTTTCTCTGTCCCCCTCCCTCCCTTTCTTGTCTGTCTCCCTCTTTCTCTGTCTCCTCTCTCTTCCTCAGCACTGTCTGAACCTTTACGGTGCAGCTGGTGTTGCTGGCCGCGAGAGTCAGTCATAGCTAGGGTGAAGGGAGGGGTGTGGACTTGAGGAGCCGGAGTAGCTGAGCACTGTGATAAGCATTCTTCAGCTATGTGAAGGGGGAGGAAGAGGTGACCAGGTGTCATCCAGCCAGCCTTTGCAAGGCATCTTTGAGGTGGCATGTTAGAACTGTGTCTCCTTACCAGGCCTTCCAGGGGGAGAAGGACACTCCTAAGGGAAAAGACCACATGTGCAGAAGCCTGGAGGCCTGCTGCTTCCCTGGGAAGCTTTCATGGGAAGCATATTCCTGACTCATCTTGGGATCCGGTAGGAGAGCTTGGGTGTGGCCCGAGATGCCTTCTCCAGTGTAGGTTTTCCCAAAGCATGGCCAAGTGCATCAGAATCAGCTGGGGTTGCCTTTTTTTTTTTAAGGGTTTACTTTTAAGTAATCTCTATACCCAACATGGGGCTTGAACTCACAACCCTGAGATCAAGAGTTGCATGGTCTACGAGATAAGCCAGTCAGGTGCCCCTGGAGTTGCTTCTTAAACCCAAAGGCTGTGATCTGAAGTCCAGAGGCACTGAGCCTGAATTCTGGGCATGTGCCCTCCGTGGTTCCAAGGCACCCGCCCCTGCTGTGGTCCTTGTCAAATCTCTGGATGCAGTCAAACTTTGTTGCAACCCTGGACATCCATCCTCCCAGTGCTGTCTGACTAGGAGGTGGGCCCATTCCCAGAACCCATGCCTGGGGCCAGGCTGACTCCCTAGCTGGGTCGGGACCTCCAGATGATGGGCCCTGTGTGCAGCGGCCCCCAGAGGGCAGGCCCCAGAGGACAGCACCTTCTGGTCGGGATTCAGGCGTGTCTCAGTGTCCCCAGCTGTGCTTATGCCCTGTGCGAGATCAGGGAGCACCTGCCCTGTGCTCTGGGCCCTGTGAGCCAAGCTACAATCATCCAGACACCCCCTTCCCTCACTGAGCATGCGTTCCCTTCATTTCCTCCCTCACCTGGTGGAAAGGGAGCAAGAGAGTGGCCACAGGGTGTTCGAGCTCCCGGCCTGTCATCCTCACGACACCCCCCCTGCAGGGCTTGGTCAGGCCTGGGGCCGAGAGCCTTCCTTGCCTGCATTTCATCTCTACCACCAACCCCAAGGAGCCAGTGTCATCACTCCCACTTCACAGACAGGCTCAGACAGGTTCCTCACTTGGGCAGGGTGACCCAACCGTACCTGGGAAATGGGGGCAGTCTCCCCCAGCTCGCGGTAAAAATACGAGGGTGACAGTGTATTACAGTGGGGAGAGGGAGAGGCATATTCAGAATCTGTAAAAGGGCATTGGGGGGTGACCGGGGGACAAAAGGACTTGGTTTTCTTTTTTTTTTTTTTTTAAGATTTTAATTATTTATTGACAGAGAGCATGAGCACACAAGCAGGGGGAGCAGCAGGCAGAGGGACAAACGGAAGGTAGCTGGAGAGGATCCCAGGCCGGCCAGGAAAGCCTCTGAGCACGGGGGGACACACACAGGGGAAGCCTGCCTTCTGGCTGCTGGGGCGCTTGGATGGTCAGCCAGACCACAGTTTGGGGGGGTGGGGGTCTGCCACATCCAGGGCCAGAAGTGCCTGAGGCAGCATGGCAGGGTGGCTAGGAGTCGGGGTTTGGGGCCCATCCTGGGTTTGGCTCCTGCCTCTGCCGCTTCCCTGTCTGGGTGCAAGTCACTTCCCTGGTTCCTTGGATATATTTGGAGCTCCCCCGCCCCCTTCATGAAGTTGAACAGGGCAAAATGAGCAAAATGCCTGCAAGGTATTTAGCCCAGGGCTGGTGAAGAGCTTCGTAATCAGGGGCTGTGGTGAGTCTCGCCTGGTGGAGATGGCGCCGTCTGGCTCCGCTTTCTGTCCCTTCTCTGGGACTGTCGCACAGACAGTGAGTGTTGTAGTCACTGTGCAGGCTGCCCGAGCATCGGGAGGGGACTTTTCTGCCTGCCCTGCAACCAGCCACTTTGGGCTTTGAACGGGGAAGTGGCCCTGGTCGCCTTGGCATCAGGTACCCTATCCGGCCCACGCTGCTCCTGGAGAATTCTGCTTGAGTGCCACGCTTGAGTGCCAGCCACCTGTGCAAGCCCTGGACCCACCTGGCTCTTATTCTCCATCTGCCTTCTCTGACCCTCTGTAGATGACAGTCCTACTTTCTTTTCTTTCTTTTTAAAATATTTTTTAAAGATTTTATTTATTTATTTGACAGAGAGACACAGTGAGAGAGGGAACACAAGTTAGGGAAAGTGGGAAAGGAAGAAGCAGGCTTCCCACTGTGCAGGGAGCCCGATGTAGGATCATGACCTGAGCCGAAGGCAGACACTTAATGACTGAGCCACCCAGGCACCCCAGTCCTACTTTCAGTGAGAAAATACTTAGTGGGGGCCGGTCTCTATAGATGTAATTTACAGAACAAGAGATCGGAAACAATGTAAACTGGAGAGTTGTAACAAAGTCATGCTGCGGGTTCATTTCATGAACTCCTGTAAGGGGCAGGACATGAAGGAGACACTGTGATGACCCCTTTTACAGATGAGGGAACTGAGGCACAGCGAGGCTGAAGCATTTGCCCAGAGTTGCAGCACTGACCAGTGCTAAAACTGGCATTTGAACACACTTGTCCCTGACTGCCGATCTAGCACTGTCCCCGCACAGGTGGTGTGTGTACTTGAAGCTGATTGTGCCCTCGGGTTCAGAGGCTCAGTCTGTGCCGGGCAATGAAACTGGGGGGTGGGCGTTGCTGGAGGTGGCGCTGACAGGATCCAGACCTGCTGAGGCTAAAGGCCCCCGCTCTTTCTCCCTGTGCAGTCATCCCCCCATCCTGCAGCAGCCATGGTCTGGAAGAAACTGGGCTCCGGCAACTTCTCCGACTGCCCCAATGGCTCCCGCCGGTGGATATGGGATGTGTTCGGCGAATGCGCCCAGGACGGCTGGGATGAGGCCAGTGTGGGCCTGGGTTTGATCTCCATTGTCTGTTTTGCAGCATCCACCTTCCCGTGAGTGGTGGCAGGGGGGCGGGACCAGGACAGGGGAGTGGGTTGGGGCCAGGGCTTCAGGCACTGCCTGGAGGAGGGGTCTGCCTGACCTGCCTTGGGCCTCTCCAGACTCAAGGCCAAATGTACTCTTTCCTCCACTCCCACTCACTGATTTCCAGCACACCTTGGAGGACCCTACCCTGAAGCCCTGCCTAGGCCCCACCTTGTGCTGGCCAAGGCCAACACACAGGTGACAGTAACAGTATTAACCCTCGCTGTTTGTTCAGTGCACGCTACATACCTCAGTTCTGAGCACTTGTCATGTTTTTACCTCATTTAAGCCTCATAACCGTGTAACTGTCCCTACTTAGGAGGGAACGGAAAGCCAGAGAGGCTAAGTCACTTGCTCTAGGTTGTACAGCTAAGAAGAGAGAAAGCAGGGGGTGGGAGGGCTGAGATGCCTTGTCCTGTGACAGTCTGGTGATGGGTGGGCGAGCGGTGATTACAAGAGAGTGTGACCACTGTTGTGATTGAGGAACAGGGACACGCTGTGACCTGGGGGAGTCACTTTGCTGCTCTGTACCTCACCTTGCTCATCTGCAAAATGGGCACGGTGTGGCTGACCTCCCAGGCTTGCCGTGAGGACGGCACGAAGGACCTGGGGCCTTTGCACCATGTGGGCACAATCCTGTGGCTGGTTGGAGGGGGTGGGCATTAGGGGCCCCGGGGAGAAGGGAGGTCGGAGAGGTCACCGAGGACACTGTGCTGTGAGGCTTCTCCACTGTTAGGAAATGGGTGCTTTATCCTGAGGGAGAAAGATAAGGCTTTAATCAGGAGCTCAGCATTTTCTAAAAATGGCTTTATGGAGAGATAGTCCACATACCATAGAATTAGCCCATTTACATGTATAATTCAGTGTTTTTAGTGTATCCGCAGAGTTGTGTAACCAATGCCAAAATCCATTTTAGAATACTTCCATCACTCTAAAAAGAAACCCCCAAAGAAATGAGTCATCCCTGATTTCGCCCGGAGCTCCTAGCCCCCGCCAACTACCCCTCTTCCTCCTTTCGCTGTAGATTTGCCGACTCTGGACATTTCCTGTAAATGGAATCAGAGAGCATATGAAAGTCCAGCTTCTTCCCTTTAACAGAACCTCTTTAAGACTCCCCGGTGCCGTCGCTGTAATGTTCCCCATGCGACAGGCCACCATTTACTCAGCCGGTCGCTGATGGATGTGGCTTTGTCTCTACTGTGAACATTCTGTGGGCAATGTTTCTGTGGGCACATATGTTTTGACTTCTCTTGGGTATATGCTTACGTTGTGAAATTGCTGGGTCATGGGGTAATGCTATGTTTAATCTTTCAAGGATGTTGAAAAAAACATTGTTAAGCCCGGTTTCATGACTTGGCCTAGCCCTAGTGATGTCATTTGGGGCCTCTGGTTTTCTTTTTTCCTTTTTCTTTTTTAATGCGTTCAAGGAGCAAGTTTATTTATTTATTTTTTATTATGATCTTTTTAGATTTTATTTATTTATTTATTTGAGAGAGACAGGAGAGAGAGAGAGCATAAGCAGGGGGAGCTGCAGAGGGATGGAGAAGCAGACTCTCGCCTGAGCAGGGAGCCCGGTGCGGGGCTTGATTCCAGGACCCTGGGATCATGACCTGAGGTGAAGGCAGATGCTTCACTGACTGAACCCCCCAGGTACCCCTGGCTTTCTGTATGTGTGTGTGTGTGTGCGCATACATATATATTTTTTTTTTAAGTTGTTTGTTTTTTTTTTTTTTAAGTAATCTCTACATCCAACATAGGGCTTGAACTCACAACTCCGAGATCTAGAGTCTCGTGCTCCACAGACTCTGCCAGCCAGCCGGGCGCATTCTGTGGTTTTCTTTCTTTCTTTTTTTTTTTTTAAAGTTTTTTTTTTTAAGATTTTATTTATTTATTTGACACAGAGAGAGAGATCACAAGTAGACAGAGAGGCAGGCAGAGAGAGAGGAGGAAGCAGGCTCCCTGCTGAGCAGAGAACCCGATGCGGGGCTCGATCCCAGGACCCGGAGATCATGACCCGAGCTGAAGGCAGAGGCTTTAACCCACTGAGTCACCCAGGCGCCCCTGTGGTTTTCTTTCTAACATGGAACTGTCAGACCGGTCTTCAAAGAGGCTTTACCATTTCCATTCCCTCGCGTGTGAGGTTCCAGTGCGTCCATATCCTCATCAGTGCGTACTTTCTGTCTGTTTTTTTTTTTAATATTTTATTTATTTATCTGACAGAGATCACAAGTAGGCAAAGAGGCAGGTGCGGAGGGCGGGGGAAGCAGGCTCCCCGCTGAGCAGAGAGCCCGATGCAGGGCTTGATCCCAGGACCCTGAGACCATGACCTGAGCTGAAGGCAGAGGCTTAACCCACTGAGCCACCCAGGCGCCCCTCTATCTGTTTTATTATAGCCTTCTTACTGGGTTGGAAGTGTTACCTCCTTGTAGTTTATGATTTCTATTTGCCTGTTGGCTAGTGATGATGTTAAGTAGCTTTTCATATGATTTTTGGCCATTTGTATATCTTCTTTGGAAAAAGGTCTGTTTGGATCCTTTGGCTATTTTTTTTAAAAAGATTTTATTTATTTATTTGACAGAGAGAAAGTCTGATCACGAGTAGGTAGAGAGGCAGGCAGAGGGGGGTGGGTAGCAGGCTCCCCGTTGAGCCAGGAGCCCCATGTGGGGCTCGATCCCAGGACCCCAGGATCAGGACCTGAGCTGAAGGCAGAGGCTTAACCATCTGAGTCACCCAGGTGCCCCCATTTGTCTATTTTTCAATTGGATTATTTGTCCTTTTGTTGTTAAATTGTAAGAGTTCTTTTTTTTTTTAAGATTTTATTTATTTATTTATGAGAGAGAGAAAGAGAGTACGAATGGTGGGGAGGGGCAGAGGGAGAGGGAGAAGCAGGCCCCCAGCTGAGCAAGGAGCCTGATGTGGGGCTCCATCCCAGGACCTTGAGATCATGACCTGAACTGAAGGCAGACCCTGAACCGACTGCGCCACCCAGGCATCCTCAGTTGCAAGTGTTCCTTATATATTCTGGATACAACAGCGTCATGATTTGCAAATATTTTCTCCCATTCTCTGGTTCTCTTTTCGCTTTCTTGATTGCATCCTCGGAAGCACAGAAGTTCTGCATTTGGATGATGTACGGTTTATCTCTTTTTTTCTTTTTTGCTTGTGCTTTTGGTGTCATATCTAAAAAAAACATCGTCGCCTTATCCAAGTGACAGAGATTTACCCTGATTGTATCCAGGGCACAGGGGCACAAGAGCATCTGGCTCTGGCGGGGAGGGGGCAGCCAGATCAAGTTCAGCCACTGGCCACCGACCACGTCCAACGGTAGAGACGTGAGTGGTGGTGAAACGAGAAAGGGATTTATCTCTGTGAGGCCAACACCAGGAAACCCACGAGCTGGTGTAGACTGTCTCCCAAGTGCTGACAGTCCTTCCAGAATTATATAAGGAAAGTGTGGGACGATGGCTGGTGGGTACATGCAGGGGGGCAGTGAAGTCTGCTCAGTCATGGTCATGGGCTCAGTCACTCTGGGTCTCCCGGACACAGGGCGGTCCTTGTTGCTTCAGCGGGTAGTTCCAGTTCCCTTCCCGGGATCCTTTGCCCACGGGGTCTTCTGCCTGAGTTAAGGAATAAACTAGAAAGAAGAACTTAATCAGTTAGAAAGTTTGAGGTCAAGGAGCAGCTGGGTGGCTCAGTCAGGTAAGCCTCTGACTCTAGAATTTGACTCCGGTCTTGATGTCAGGGTGGTGAGTTCAAGCCCTGTGCTGGGTGTGGAGTCTACTTAAAAATAAAGGGTAGAAAGTTTGAGGTCAGAGTGGGGCTAGTCAGACCCTCTTGTATTATCTTCTCCTTGAAAGGTTTTATAGATTTACCTGATTTTGATGCCAGCGTCCATGTGTATTTTTTCCCACGCTGCCACACATTTAACGCCATTCAGACACTGTATACCGTGGGACAGCATCAGATCCCACAGGCGAAGGGCTCAGTCCCACAGGACTGCTCCTCCCCCTTCAGAGGTCAGTCACAAGTTCAGGTTGTCACCTCTGCTTCTGACAGGTGTGGACAGACTGGAGGTCCCAACAAAGCCCCTGCTTGGGTTTGATTAATTTGCTAGAGCAGCTCACGGAAGTTAGAGAAACATTTGACTCAGTAGATCACTGGTGATTTACAAAAGGATACAGGGAACAGCCAGATGGGAGAGATGCACAGGGCAGAGGATGTGGACGGGGCCTCAAGGAGCTTCTGGTTCCTCTCCCGGGGTGCCACTCTCCCTGAGCACGTTCACTGACCCAGAAGCTCTCTGAACCTGTCCATTCGAGTTCTTCTGGAGGCTTCACTGCACAGGAATGATTGATGACATCATTGGCCAGTGACGATTGAACTCTGTCTCCAGCCCCTCTCTGCTCCCCGGAGGTCAGGGGAATGGGATTGAAAGTTCCAAGGGTTTTATCACCTGATGGCAGCCAGCCCGCATCTTTAGGGCACACTGAGGCTTTCCAAAAGTCACCTCATTAACTAACAAATGCACCTTTATTGCTCAAATCACTTAGGAAATTCCAAGAGTTTTAGGAACTCTCTGCCAGGGATGGGGTGAAAACTAAATATGTTCTTTTCTTTTCTTTCTTCTCTTTTCTCTTTTTTTTTCTTTTCTTTTCCCTTTTCTTTTCTTTCCTTTTCCTTTCTTTCAGCAGAGTGAGAGGGAGAGAGAGAATCGTAAGCAGCTCCAAGCCCAGCATGGAGCCTGAAGTGGGGCTCGATCTCAGAACCCTGAGATCATGACTTGAGCCAAATCAAGTCTCTGATACTTAACCGACAAAATTCTGCTGACTAAATTTGAAGACACAGTCGGTGTTATCAAGCTATTAAGGAATTGGGCAGCATCCCGTCTAGCAAACAGAGAGATGTTCCCAAGAGTTTTATAAAATGGAAGGTTTTATAGGAAAGAGGCTGGGGCAAGAAATTACTGAGGGAGGAAGGATTATATCAGGCAAGTTTACTTTCCTGCAGGGGGTCTTAGTAGATGATCTCATCTTCCTTTGTGGGGGATGGAGAGGGCCCGTGTGATAGATTACCTCATGGCTACCGGCCAGAAAATTCCTGACCCATTAAGACTACATTTCTGTGCGATTAGGTTAGTTATTAAGCCTCTGTTTGTTGATTTGGCCTAAGTGACTCCATCTTGGGCCTGTGGTTTTCTTTTTAATGGGTTTTTGCTACACTTTGAGTTATATTTTGTATATGGTATGGGGTAGGGGTCCAGTTTCATTCTTTTGCATGGAGATGTCTGGTTGTCCCAGTACCCTGTGTTTCAAAGACGGTATTTTTCCCACGGAATTATCCTACTACCTCATTGTGGACTTGACATTTTCATTGAATTAGCTTGTTCCCGGTGCCATAGTAGGTATGTTGCAAGTAAACAAAACAGATGCCTTCCTTGCCTTTGCAGAGCTTCCATTCCAGCCATCTTTAAAAGGCGGTCTGGGAAGGACTGGAGCGACAGGGAGCAAGACTTGAGGCAGGAAGGCCAAATCGCATGTCCTAGAAGGGGCTTTAAGGGCCATAGGCTACACCTTAATGAGGGGCCTCCCTGGTGCCAGGCTTGAGCTGGACGCTCTTCCTGACCTCAGGAGGCTTGAGTCCAGGAGGGACAAGGATGTCCCGTGGTACCAAGGAGGAAGTAGGGGACACTGGCGAGCTTGTGTCAAGGAAGGCCGTGGGGAGGAAGTGAGATTTCCTGAGCCATGAAAGACAAAGGGGAAGAGGAGGGAGTAGGCTGGCTGCTGATGAGTCTGGAGAAAAGGAAATAAGTCCCCCTTGGGGGCGGCGGCAGGGGGACAGCTGGCCCTGGGGGCTCCCCTGAAGAGCAGCGGGAGGCTCGAAATGATTGAAGCCAGCCGGGGGCTTTAGAAAGATCCTTGAGAGGGATGACAGATTCAGGGGGAACCAAGCTTGGGGAGGACATAGAGGCACTCAGACTGGGTGGGGGGAGGGGGGAGTCGGGGCAGGAGGGTGTCTACAGGAGGAGGAGGAGGAAGAAGCTTGGCCATGGGAAGAACCAGGGCCATACCTGGCATTCTCAGTTTCTGACTTGGGTCTTGGGGAAGATGAAGTGCCATTTAGTCCCCCTTTAATTAAATACACACAGACGAGGGATGCGCGGGTGGCTTTGTCCGGTAAACGGCTGACTCTTGGTTTCGGCTCAGGTCATGTCGGGCCTGGAGCTCAGCACGGACCCTGCTTGGGATTCTCTCCCTCTGTCTCTCTCCCTCTCCTGCCACCCCCCACTTGTGCTCTAGCTCGCTCTCTCTCAAATAAATAAATAGATCTTTTTTTCTTTTTTAAGATTTTATTTATTTATTTGACAGACAGAGATCACAAGCAGGCAGAGAGGCAGGCAGAGAGAGAGGAGGAAGCAGGCTCCCCACTGAGCAGAGAGCCCAATGCGGGGCTCGATCCCAGGACCCTAAAATCATGACCTGAGCCGAAGGCAGAGGCTTAACCCACTGAGCCACCAGGTGCCCCAATAAATACATCTTTATAAAAAAAATTTAAAAAGATTTCTTTTTCTCCCTCTGCCTTTCCCTGCTCTCTCTTAAAAAAAAAATTATAATAAATAAAATAAATACACACAGAGGGTTAAACAGAAAAAGAGTAAATGGCAGTTGCATAGAGGTGCAGAGTGACTGGAGAGGGAGGGCTCAGGGTCTGGCTGTAATCCTGGCTTCCAGCCTACGTGTGCCCTGAGTCTCCCTGCCCCAGGAGGAGCATCAGGGACTAGATCTGCCCTGGGCGGGGGGGTGGGGGGGAGTAGTCTACAGGACTGAAAGAGTTCATAGTCAGACCTCTGCCTGAAACCCTTTAACACCTGTTGTCAGCCTGGAGCTCGTGCTGACACTTGGCCTTTGAGAAAAACCACCAGGGGTGCCTGGGTGGCTCAGTGGGTTAAAGCCTCTGCCTTCAGCTCGGGTCATGATCCCAGGGTCCTGGGATTGAGCCCTGCATTGAGCTCTCTGCTTAGCAGGGAGCCTGCTTCCCCCTTTCTCTCTGCCTGCCTCTCTGCCTACTTGTGATCTCTGGCTGTCAAATAAATAAATACAATCTTAAAAAAACAAAAAAAAACAACCAAAAATACAAACCACCAGGTTATCCAAAGCCCTGAGGTCAAACTCAGGCCATAGCCCAGCCCTGCCACATTGCCCTTTGAAGGTCACAGGCTGTGGTTTGGCCCATCTTATCATCAACCGCTCCTGTAGATAGGGCAGTGCCAGGCCACGAGTCCCTGCCACAGCCACCCCCCTTCCCCTCCATGGAAGAAAGAATGCAGGGTCCCTGTGACAGGTCTCAGGGCCTGACACAAAACGCCAGGTCCCCGCTGGGAGGCTCTGGAGGGGAGTCTGAAGAATGCTATGGATGCTTCTGGAAAGATGCAGCTGCCACTGAGTTCCCTGGTTGGAAGAGAATCTGCGGGTGAGAATCCCCAAGGGGCACCGAGAGGCTCCCGCAGCTCCCCCTGCCAGCAGGATGGGCTTACAGGTGACGTCCCTGCCTCCCTGGCCCGGGCCCCCTGCTGCCCTGAGCCTGCGTCTCCTTCCTTGGCCGCAGCCAGTACATCAAGGCCTGCAGGACGGGCAACATGGACCAGGCGCTGTCTCTGTGGTTCCTTTTGGGCTGGATTGGAGGGGATTCCTGCAACCTCATCGGCTCCTTCCTTGCTGACCAGCTGCCCCTGCAGGTGGGTCCGATGTGGGGGGGGGGGTGCTGCCTGGGACAACCGTGGCAGAGGGAGGACCCCATCCAGGAGAAGGCGCCCTCTGGGCCAAACCAGAGCCCTCCCTTGACCTCCGAGTCCCACTCTGCCCTGATGAGGAGCGCCGGCCACCTCTCCTCCCTCCGTCCAGGCCGGGCCCTCTGCTGGCCTGATCTCTGCTTCTGCAGGGTAGACAGATGAGGAGACAAAAGGTCCGAGAGGTGAAATAGGCCTGTCGGCCCCACAGCCGCTGACCAGCTCCCACTTCTCTTGCAGACCTACACGGCGGTGTACTACGTGCTGGCGGACCTGGTGATGCTGTCCCTCTACTTTCACTACAAGTTTAAGAAGCGCCCCTCTCTGCGTGCGTGTGGGGCATGGTGCAGCGGGAGGGGCCGGGAGCGCGGGAGGAAGTAGACTTCCCCATTGCACAGTGATCAACGCAGCAACAGGCCTTATCTGCAAGCGGGCGTCCCAGACCGCAGAGAGGGAGGCTGGAGGATGGCTCGCATCCGGGTGCGACCACAGGGACCTCCCTCCTCTTGAGGCTCATTCCACAAATGGGGCTTCAGCTGCTCCTCCGTACCTGGCCCTGGGCTTGGAGCTAAGGAGACGAGGACAAGGACACCGGTCTCCGCTGCCCTTGAGGATTGAGAGGGGGCGGGAGTGGAGGGCAGATGGAGGCACTTGGGGGTGGGGCTGTCTCACGAGCATTTCTGCTCTGGGTGATCCCCTCCTGCCCTTGTCTCTCCTTTACGACTCGAGGAGAGGGATGCTACTACACCCATCCTACAGAGGAGGCATTAAAGCTCAGAGAGGTTGGGTTACTTGCCTGGAGTCACACAGCCACTGAAGGGCAAGGCCAGGACTCAAGTCGTGCTGTTTGCTGCCTCTGCTACCTGACCTTGGCTCCCCCCGCCCACCGTCTCCTGTCCAGTGTCTACCCCCATCAATTCAGTGCTGCTGTTCATCTTGGGGCTGGCATGTGCCGCCCCGCTGCTGAGGACCACGGGCCCTGTGGCCGCCCGGAGGGAGGTCTTCCGGGGCCGGACGCTCCTGTCAGTGGAGCCGGGCAGTAAGGTGAGGTGTGGGTCAGTGATGGTGGAGTGCAGGCTGTGGGGACCGGCGGGCTTGGGGGGACTGGCTCGTCCCCAGGGCACTGCCCTCCCCGAGGGAGCGGGGGTCTCACGCTGCACCTCTGACCCTGCCCGGGGACCTGAGCAGCGCCTGCCCTCTCAGCCCTTCACTCAGCAGGAGATCATCGGCTTCGTCATCGGCTCGGTCTCCAGCGTGCTCTACCTGCTTTCCCGGCTGCCTCAGATCCGCACCAATGTGAGCCTGGGGCCTGGGGCAGGGGGTCCTCCGGGTCGAGGGGTGGGGTCTTGGTGCAGAAGGTCTGGGTTCAAACTCACCGTTGGCTTGGGCAAGTGAATCCAGTTCTCCAGCCCTCAGTTTCGGCCTCTGCGAAGTGGGCACAGGGGAGGCCTGTCTCGAGGGGCACAGGTGCCCTGTGTGTGTCTCAGAGAATCAGGAGGTCCGGTGAGGAGGCAGGGGCTCAGCCGACAGTCCCGAGAGGAGGGGAGAAAGGGGCCTGCTGGGGCCGGGGAGGCTGCCGGGGCAGTGAGGGGTGCTGGGGCAGGAGAGGCGGCCGTCGGCAGGGCCCCGGGCGGGGGGCAGCCGGGTCTCCGCGGACCCGGGACAGGTCGTGGGCGTGCTTGCCAGGCGCACGGTGAGAAATGTGTCCAGAGCCTGCTCAGTGGGATGGGGCAGCGTGACAGGAGCCCCGTCCCAGGCCTCTCGTCCTTGTCCCCCACCCCAGTTCCTGAGGAAGTCCACGCAGGGCGTCTCCTACTCGCTGTTCGCCTTGGTGATGCTGGGGAACACACTGTACGGGCTGAGCGTGCTGCTCAAAAACCCGGAGGTGGGCGAGAGCGAGGGCAGCTACCTGCTGCACCACCTGCCCTGGCTCGTGGGCAGCCTGGGCGTGCTGCTGCTCGACACTGTTGTATCCTTTGGGGGTAGTGGGGGACGGAGGTTGGGGGGGCGGGGGGTGGGGGGCAGGGGAGGAGGCGGGCATAGCAGCCTCCACCTGCAGGCGGCTTCAGCACCCATCCATCCGCCTGCCCATCCATCCAGAGTGAACCTCCATGGGCCCAGCACCCCGCTAGGCGCCAGATCCGGCAGCGAGCAAGAACCGAGTGGCCCAGGAAGCTCCCGGCTCGGGGCGGAGGTGGTCCACACACACTTCACCACGGTGGTGCAGGGAAACTGCAGGGAAACCTGCCTGGTGTCACCCCAGGGGCTGTCTTAGTTTAGAAGCTCAGCCAGGGACCCTGCAGTGCCGTTTAAACTGCCTGGAGGAGAAGAGTGGAGTCAGGCAAAGGCAAGGGAGGGGTGGTTCCGACTCAGCCTATGCAAAGGCCCTGAAGAATCTGGGGAAATCAGTCCCGCCAGGCCAGAGGAGTGCAAGCTGGACCCTGGAGGCAGCTTTCCCGAGAGCCTCAAGGGAGGGGGCTGTAGCTTGAGATCTTGGCCTCTCAGGGAGGGCTGGGGTGAGAGGGAGGGAAGAGCATGGCCATCTTAGCCTCTGCTCGGTTTGGCCTTGACGTTGGCCCCTCCAGATCTCCATACAGTTCCTGATATACAGGGACACGGCCACCTCCTCGGAGCGCCAGCCCCTCCTCCCCAGTTGACCCGGACCCAGGCCAAGCCCAGGACAACAGGGATCTCCAGACGCTGCTCCCAGGAAGGGACAAGTGCGGGCAGACATGGTGCTGCTGACCCTGGAGTGGGCCGTGGAGGCAGCCGGGGGTGCCTTAAGGGCCCGGCCCAGGCACCTCCCCCACCTCCGGAACCTGCTGGGTGACTCTTCCAGGAACCCTGACTGATTGACTCTTCAGGGGGCAGGGAGTGGGGAATAAGAGGGGGCGCCGGGGCCAGTCCTCCCCGAGACACACCCCTAGAATCTGAGACTGCTGTCCCTGGGAGCCCCCACAGGGGCTGCAGCTGAGACCTCGGCTCCTCCGAAGGCAGTGGGCGCCACTCGACTCCCCTCCCTCCGTCTGCCTGCACACACACACACACACACACACACACACACACACACACACCCCTGGAGCGGGTGCGGCAGCCGCCAGTGTCCCCGGGTCTGTCGTGTTGACTACAGACAGCGCAGTAAACGGCCCCTCCCAGCGAGGCATCTTTCTGGTCCTCCTTCCCCGAGGTGCTGCGGTCTGGGCTGCGCTGGGCAGCCACGGTGCACGGGGATCTGGGCCCCAGCTTCCAGGTCCCAGGTGGGGGTCTAAAGGCTGAGATGTGGCAGAGCCAAACGGGAGCAGACTGTCCCGCCTCCAGAGGACCTCGGGTTCCGGGACCTGGTTCTCTTTAACAGAATCCACACCCGCGGCTGAGGATCCAGCAGCAAGAATGATGGGGTCCCGGCCCCTCAGTGCTCAGGAAGAAGCAGGAAAAAAAAAAAAAAGTTAAGGTTCAGATCTTGGTTCTGCCTCTTAGCCTCTCTGTGCCTCAGTTACCTCATCTGTGAAATAGGTATAATTAGCAGAGGTTAGTCCCAAAGTCTGGCATGTACTAAGCATACCATAAAGGTTAGCTTTGGTAATTTTCAGTTGGAGGAGAGGCACTTGCAGATCTCCCTGCAGATCAGGGAAACATTCCTGGAGGAGGGTGACATGCAGGAGATAACGGGTTTGTGTGTGTGTGTGTGCACGCGCACATGCACGTGTGGTAGGCAGAAGGATGGAGGTGCAGGAGCAGCAGGAAGGGAGGAGAGGAGGACAGAGCTCAGTCCTGAGCTCTGGTCCTGGACCACAACCTCACTCTGTCTCCCAGACCCTGTTCTGAGTCCCCTTACTGGCCATGCCCCTTCGGGTGCCTGAGGGCTGGTCGGGGAGAGAAGCTGTGGCTCTTCTTGCCTTAGGGACAGGAAGGAGCTCGAGGCGGGGGAAGGGGGGCGCAGGCCAGTTTGGTGCCACGTAGATCAGCAGAGAGTATCCTCCACCAGCCCCGGCTGTGCTGGGCGTCTGCGAGGGGGGTGAGCGGGCTCTGGTCCTTGTCAGGGAGCGAAGATGGCCACCTGAGCCTGGGTGTGAGGGCTTTGACCAGAAGATACAAAGTGTCTTCAGAATGAGGAGACTCCACAGGGAAGGCTTCTCGGAGGAGGGGCCCTGGGGTCAATCCTGAAGACGGAGGGAAGTCGGGAAGGGGGAAGGGCGTACCCAGGTGTGGAGCTGGGGCTGCTGGAAAGCCAGGCTGGGTCATGGAGCAGGGGCTGGGGCAGTGGTGTACAGCAGGTCGGGGAAGGCAGGAATTGGGTTCTGGGGAGACCAGGGAGAGCTGCCTCTGAGGTTCAGGTGGGCAGTGAGGCCAAGTCGGGCCAGTCTGCCCTGTGCCTCTCCTTGGTTATGCCTGCGGAGCCCCGTGTGTACCCCGGCACTGGGCCGGTCTTTGTTGAGCGCTTGTTGTATGCTGGGTGGGGCGATATGGGGTCAGTGCAATTAGGATGGCCAGTTTCCAAATGGAAAACAGGTTTCGAGGGATCAAGCAGCTTGCTCAAGGCGGAGCAGCTTTTCGAACCCCATTCTGTCCCTCATCCCACACCTGCCCGGGACTAGGGCTCTTGGAGTCCCCTCCCTGGCTAGGGGTCCAGAGGGCAGGGCTTTGGGCTGCACAGCCTCTCCTCGCTCTCAGGGCAGCCCAACGTTGGGGGCTTAGGCTCCCTTCCCCCTTCCTGGAGCCCCCAGGCCCTCCCAGGCGAAGCTGCCCCCAGGCCCCAGCTGGGCCTGCTTGGGGCGCCCTCGCCAGCCAGCATCTGGCTCCCCCCCGGGGCCGGGACCTTGCTTGATGTGTTACTGGGGGCTCCCTCAGCATGGCGGTGAGCGCCCCAAGTGCAGGCCTCAGTCAGAGCTGCCTGAGAGAGAGGACGGGTCACAGCCCTGCCCGGAGGACCTTACCTCGTGAAGGTGGCCTCCTCCCTTCCTCCCGGGAAGCACCCGTCTGTGGGGTGATAGCTCTTGCTTTCCAGCCGTGCCCAGTCTGCGCTGAGCCACGGTTCTTCCAGAGGAGCCCCGGGTCTGATGGCTGTGGCCCAGGCAGTACCCTGTCCGACGGAGGAGGGAGTGCTGGCTGTGGAGTGTTTAAGCCCCAGCGCCCACCGCCACCACCACCACCACCACCACCGGGCAAGGGGTGGGTACAGGATGGAGACATGAGTATCTGAGTGTCGCTGGTGCCCGGGCCCCCCAGCTTCCTCCGGTAGCTCCCCGACACGGACGGGGCCAGGTGGGCAGGCCGGGTGGGGGAGCCCCGGGAGACTTCCCTTCTCCCCCTGGGGTGCACACCTCTTAACCTCGCTGCAGGCAGTGGGTGGCCCGAAGGGTTGAGCACTCCCGCCGTAGACCCGTCCTCCCACCTGACGCGCAGGCTCAGCGGCGTTCTGCTTCCAGGTTTGAGGCCCAGACTCAGCCAAGAGGGGCACCACCCTTGTCACTTGTCGGTTGTCCTTGTTCGGGAGGGAGTCTCTCTCTGGACATTCAGGGGGAGCAGGAGGCTGGACCAGTCACCCCAAAAGAGCCCTCGCTTGGCTCTTGACTCTCCCTTGAATGAGATGCTGTGTGTGCAAAGGCCTCTCACAGCGTCTGGTCCCCGTGTCCCCCCGAATCCTGGGGGTGGGGACGGGAAGAGCTGGCAGGCAGGTAGCAGTCTCCCAGGAAGCAGAAGGGCCCAGCGTGCCATGCTCGGCATGTGGCCCCAGGCCCTTCCAGCCCAGGGTTCTTCAGTGAACTTAATGGGCTTCTTTAAGCCACAGTTTGGACGTGGCCTTGAGTCCCCAAAGCTGAGAAAGGGGAGCAACCTGCAGCTCACTGCCCTCTTCACCTCTTCTGCTGTTGGACTTGGCTTTCACTGTTGCTGAATGGAGGGGCCGCAGAGGCCGCTGGGTAGACAGCCAGGTGCTGACTTCTGTGACCACCTGGCCCACCGCCTCCCTCGAGCGCGCTGGCCCGATCCAGAGGGGGGTTAGCCCCGCCGTGGGGTGGGAATTGCCCTCTGCTGCGGGTTAACTCCACTCACCTGAGTACTACTGCTCAGTCCCCCAGCCCCGTGACAGCCCGAGGACACAGCCACCCACGGGGATCTCTGCGCAGCACACGGAAGTGCTCTGGGAAGACCAGTTTTTCATCAGCACTTGCCCACGCCCAACAGTGTGGGCAGACGTCGGTCCCGCTCAGCAGCCCACAGTAGGTGCTCAGTAAACGTCTGACTGAGTGAATGCCTGAAACAACGTCCCTCAGGGAGCCTCCATCTGGTGAAGGTACCGGGCATGGACCCACGATCGCGGAACTCCTGAGTGTGTGCCCTCGCCGCGGGGCGAGATCGTGCCGTAGGAGGCTCTGCCTCAAGACAGCTGTTTGAGAAAGGATCAAGTCAGCGATGACCAAATTTGCACGGGAAGTTATGGGTATAGATATGTTACATCTTGCAACATTTCTGCTCACTTGTAGTCATTGCAGATGACCCAGATGCCCAGTAGGCGTCAGGATACGTTGGGAGTAGGGATTATGTAAATAAAAACCTTAGGGACGGGGCGGGGGGCCTGGGTGGCTCAGTCAGTGAAGCGTCTGCCTTTGGCTCAGGTCATGATCCCAGGGTCGTGGGATGGAGCCTTGAAACCCGTATGTTGGGCTCCCTGCTCAACGGGGAGCCTGCTTCTCCTCTGCCTCCCCACTCTATCTCTGTTGTGCTCTAATAAATGAAATCTTAAAAAAAATTGCATAAAAAAGGTAGAGAACAGTGGTAGGAGAGTCTATGAAGTAATTAAAAAAAAGTACTTATCTATTTATTTGACAGAGAGAGCACAAGTAGGGGGAGCAGGAGAGGGAGAAGCAGGCTCCCCACTGGGCAGGGAGCCCGATGCGGGGCTCCATCCCAAAACCCTGGGATCATGACCTGAGCCAAAGGCAGACACTTAACGGAGCCAGTCAGGTGCCCCAGAAATCTTTTTTTAAAAAGATTCATTTATTTGAAAGGGGGAGAGGGCGTGCGCACACACTAGTGTGTGTGGCAGGGGGGCAGAGGGAGAGGGACAAGCAGAAGGACAAGCAGACTCGTTGCTGAGCTCAGAGCCTGATGCAAGGCGCAGTCTCATGACCTCAGGTCATGGTCAGGATCCTTCAGGATCAGGATCCGAGCCGAAATCCAGTCAGATGCTTCACCGACTGAGCCACCCAGGTGCCCCTGAAGTAATATATATATATATATTTAAAGATTTTATTTATTTATTTGACAGACAGAGATCACAAGCAGGCAGAGAGGCAGGCAGAGAGGCAGAAGCAGGCTCCCTGCTGAGCAGAGAGCCTGATGTGGGGCTCGATCCCAGGACCCTGGGATCATGACCTGAGCCGAAGGCAGAGGCTTTAACCCACTGAGCCACCCAGGTGAAGTAATATTTTGAAAGACACAAAGGAAGGATAGGAAATTAAAAATAAAACATTAAAAAATATTTGTGCCACATTTCAGTGTATTTTAGCAACTTAATTTCTTTAAATTATGACTTTATATAATGTTTATATTCTGAACTTCATCTTTTTAAACAGTGAATTGGAGTGTTGGTCATGCGAATTATAACCAATGTTTTTATGAAACAAAAATAGCACCAACTTGTTTGAAAGAAATTACTTTTTTTTTTAAGATTTTATTTGACAGACAGAGATCACAAGTAGGCAGAGAGGCAGGCAGAGAGAAAGAGGGAAGCAGGCTCCCTGCTGAGCAGAGAGCCCTATGCGGGGCTCGATCCCAGGACCCTGAGATCATGACCTGAGCCAAAGGCAGAGGCTTTAATCCACTGAGCCACCCAGGCGCCCCTGTGATAGGTAATTTTTAACATTTATTTATCTTACTGTTTGGAATGAGACATACTTTATTTTTAAAAAACTGGAAGCCTTGGGTGCCTGAGGGGGCTCAGTTGGTGAAGCAGCCAGCTCTGGGTTTCAGCTCCGGTCATGATCTTGGGGTCACGCAATCGAGCCCCCTGCGCTGGGCTCCTGGCTCAGCGTGGAGTCTGCTTGTCCCGCTTGCCCTCTGCTCCTCCCTCTCCCCGGCTCATGTTCTCTCTCTCAAATGAAACCAAATCTTTAAAAAATTTTGAAGCTTTTGCTGTAGACACTTCATCACCAAGAGAACGGGAGGAAAAGATGGTCTTCTCTTGGAATTCTAAAACAGGCGGGAGGGGCCAGCCAGGGGTAGTGGGGCCAGAGGCGGGTGGTGCACATCCCGCCCCCCCAACCCCGCTTCCTGTGAAGTGGGGGTAGACGTGTCAGCCCCTTGGGCTTGTGGTTGGGGGGTCAGTGCCCATGCCGGCCCCCAGGAGCCCTCTCTCCTTAGGGTTCGCTGGTTGCCAGGAGCAGAAGCCCACCTGCTGAGCGAGAACACCCGCCGCAGAGGATGCATGGGGCTCCCCGTGGAGGGGGAAAGGGAGCCCGTGGCATCTGGAAAGACAGAGGCCAAGTCTGCGCCAGGGATCCTGTGAGCAGGAAACCCTCCCTGTGGGAATGAAACTCAAGAGCCTGTCCAGTGAGAGCTCCCTGGTATGGGCAGGGGTCGCGTCCGCAGCAGGTAGCACCAGAGGCCCAGCCCACGGTGCCCGCTCCCCCGAGTGGTGGAGGTGCCACACAGTGTCTCCTTAGTCCATGATGCGAATGAATGACAGTTTGGACACAGCGAATCTTGGAATAGGGCCCCAGAAGGCCCTCTGCAAGGGCTCCAAGGGACTGACTTGTGGACACCGCGGGGAGGGGTGGAAGGGCCTTGGACAGCCCAGCTTGTCCCCTGAGGCCTCATGCTCTTGAGGCCACCACCTGTGCCAGGGGTGCCAACTGGGTGCCAGCTTCACCCCAGAGCCAGGATGTCAGCCCTCCGGACCGGCTGCACAGCCGTCTGGTGTCAGCTGGGAGAGCAGGGACAGTCCCTACCGGCTGTGAGGACGGGTTGGGGCACACAGGCATCCCACACGCCCTGGTGTTTGCAGAAATGAGGGGACTGGGGAGGCCACACCCAGAGTGACAGAATGACGTGGGGGTGCCCAGCTCTTCCGGGGCATATGGCACTGGAGCATGACTTGGGGAGCTGAGCAGCAGCTCCAGGCTCCGGAAGGGCCCCTCTTGTCCCCGCTCACAGCGCAGGTCCCACCACTGTGGTGTGGGTCCCACCTGTGTCTGCCCGACTCCCGCCTGGGGCCATGGATGCTTGTGAAGGGAGGCGGGTGAGAAAGAACACGAGGCCAGTGCTAACTGCGTCCCAGTTTCTGTTTATTTATTTTTTGTTTTTTTTTTGTTTTTTTTTTTTTTAAGTATGGAAGCTCAAGTATAAGATGTAGATTTTTTTTTTTAAGCTTTACAAAAAAACAAAATAAAACAAAAAACTCCTTTTGCATTCCGTAAAAATTGAAAGAAAGCACCTGGCCAGAAGAGCGGACAGTCAGCAGGCCCCACCCCCGCACCCCCACCACGTGGTCTCCGTGGGACAGGGTTCAAGTCCGTGCAGGACAGGTGGAGGGCCACCCCCTTTCTCCCGGAGCTGTCCCCTGTCCCCCAGCCCCAACCCCAAGCTACTCCCAAACACACGTGGAATCAGATTTCCAGTTTTTCTTCTCTCTTTCACACACCACAGTTAGTTCATAAAATTTTTTTGTTTTACATTTTTTACACCAATGTAACAAAAAGGTGGGAAGGAAGGAGAGGTGGACAGTATTTTATGCCTATAAATGGGTGGGGGGCAGGTGGGGGGGCTGGGGCAAACGAAAACACACGGTCTCTGCGGAAACACGGAGAGTTCTGACAGCAAAACGTGGTGGGAAGGAGGCCTCAGAGACGGAGGGTGTTGACTGGGCTTTATTCTCAGGGGAAGACGGCGCCGTGCTGTCGGTGAAGCCGGTGTTACATGACCTGGTGGGGAAGCGCGGGGCGAGGAAGGGAGCAGAAGACGAGTTCTCTAAGAAAGGAAACTAACGAGCGTGTGGCGCGTCCTGGTAGCACGGAGCCGAGCTCTAACACTGCTGCTTTCTCTTCAAGGCCTCCACCAGGTCGTTCTTAAGAGCTTCTTGCTTTGATTTGTCTGCGAAAGTCTGCACAGACCTGCCAGGGAGGAAAGGAGTCCATCAGGCCGTGTACTGGGCAGGGGCAGCAGCAACGGCCAGGGCGCTGCAGTGCTGGTGCCGGGCTGGGCCCCACGGTGGGCGGTGCCGGAGAGGGGCTGAGGGCCACAGTGCCCCAGGCCCGCACCACCCCCCACTGGCCCCTCACCAGGCCCCGCAGGGGAGGCGCACAGCCCACCCGGACGGGTGCTCACCTCTGCAACAGGCTGGGGCGGGGGGGCGCCCACTGGAGCCACCAGCACCCTAATCACTTCTCTGGGTGCAGGTCCCAAAGTCAGCCTGAAGCAGAAGGTGGCTCCTGGGCTTCCCCCTCATCACATCCCTGCCTGGCAGAGGCAGCCCGCCGCTTACCCCCCACGTGCAGGGGGGCAGAGGTTCACCCACTGAACATTTGAGACCTTCTGGACAGCTGAGCAGACTGGGTTCATGTCCAGGGCACCATCGGCTTGAACTTGGCCAAGAAACTCCCCCGGCCTGGATTTCCAGAGGCAGTATGGGACTGAGCTAAGGGGCCCCGGGTCACCGCCACCAAATCCGGGATTCGTGGGGACAGGCTGACGTGCGTGCACTCAAGTGGCTGTTTACGCTCTTCCCCAAAGTGAGCGGCCACCCAGCTCCATGGGGCTGGACAGTTTACACAGCGCTTCCCACACAGCCTCCTTTTCCTCTCATAGCATCCTGGGGGGGGGGTGTCTTCCTGGTGTCCCCAGTTCACAGATGAGGACACGAAGGCTTCGGGACTCTGTCCAAATGACCCTTCATGTCGACAAACCAAGCACTTACTCGACTACTCATAAACTTTCCAACTGTTCTGCAGCAGCAGACACGAGGGGTTTGGCGGGAAAAGTGCAGACACCAGGCCCCTCAGGAGTCCCAGGCTCCGTGTGCGCTGGCCATGAGGAGCGATGGGAAGGAGGGGCCAAAAAATAATCCTCAACTTCCCCAAATGGGTCAAGTAACACGAAGCAGTACGGAGGAGAAGAGGATCATCCCCAGCTCAGTTCTGGCTACACACTCCCGGACACGCACAGGAAGTGGCCTCCCCACACTCCGAGGGGGCACAGGCAAGACCATCCCACGCCGCTAGAAACTCTACGAGTGCTGTCATTTTCTAACATTTCTGAACACCTGTCCTGGTGGCCCCTGGCTCTACGGCGGCAAAGGAAGGGTCGGCACCAGCCCTGGCAGTCCACCTCGTGCTTCAGGAAAAGCCCCCCCGCGGGAGGCAACTCGCTCCGCTCCCTGGCCGGCGCGGGTGCGGCCTCTTCTGGAGGGAGAAGCCAAGCAGAGCTGTGCCCAGCCCTCAAGCCCCACCAGGGAGAAAGTTCCAGAGTTAGAACCAGAGTGAGAATCAGGTAAGAGACGGGAGACTGGGCTTAGAATGGCTTGGAGGTGTAAGGACCGAGAACTCATTTAGGGGACAGAGCTTGGAAAGGTCACTGCTAAGCCACATCAAACCAGTGTGGGAAGGACACGTCCTGGACCCCTGGAGTGCCAGCTGCCCACTGCTGCAGGGGCAGGTTTATGCCAGAAAGCCTGCAGTGGTGGCCACAGGACTGACCAAGGGCAGGGATCTAGAAGACTTTAAAAGCACCTCCCCCACAACGCGGCAGGGCTGGGAAGAAAAGTGCACTACAGTGGCATGCCTCAAAAGGGAGATTTTCTCTGCTGTGACAGGAATGTCATGGTCCCAGTGTGAGGCCAGACGGACATGCGGAAGTCCCACAAATGCAGAGTAGCCTTGCCCGGTTCCGTAAATGGTGCTCCCCCACCCCCCCACCGCCCCGCTCCTCCGGACCCACTGGAAATCCTGCTGAGCCTCTTCTGGCTCAGGCCCCCAGGGGCCAGTCCCTGGGCAGAAATCCCCTAGCCCTGGGCTCTGCAGCCCTGCCCTACAGGCTTTCCAAGCCCCTCCTGGGACTCCGACGGCTTTCATACACCTGTATCTGTCCAAGCTCAAGTTGTGGTTCTCGACGGTTCTCAACAACCAAGACTATCTCCCTTTCGTCAGTGTGAGGCGTTTACGAGGACGGCCGCAGCGTGTTAGGCACAGGTTACACGGGTCCAAGCTCCAGCAGCAGACGCTCTGGGGGTGGGGTGGGGGGCGGAGGGGTGCAGCAAGCCCGGCCGGGGGGTTTCAACCTCTGCTCTGTGCTCTCTCCTCAGGCTCAGGGCCATACGCCCTTTCAAAAGTCGTGGCCGCCCTCATTCCACTTCCCACCAAGAAGGCTTCTATGGCTTCTGGGACGCTGGGTGGGGAAGCCCGAGACCCTGGGTGCACAGACCGCGGGCTCGGGGAGACTGTCCTGGGGCAGTGGCCTCGCAGAAGGCCAGGCACACAGCCCTGCTCTGTGGCCAACCCAAGTGGTACAGACAAGCGGCTTCTGCTGGAGAGGCAGGGTTAATCCCCAGACCGGGCTTCTTCCAGAGCCAGAGCCAAACCCCGTCTCTGCCCCACACCCAGCCCTGCCTGGAGTGCAAGACACACACAGCACACACGTGACGCGGGTCTGTGTTACACGGGGCCGCATCGGCACGTTAACGTGGCTGCCCATGGCCGGGAGCCAACACACAGGGGGTTAGTGGTGGTTTAAGGGACCGCGTGGCCACAGCCGGTCCGGGGGTGGTGGCGGGCTAGTGAGTCCTGTTTAGTGGGGTGGGCGCTCGCGCCTCTCAGGCAGGGTACCTGTGCCGGCTTAGTTATCAGGCTGGATGTGGGTCTGGCGCTGGGTCAGCACTTGGGAAAGCTCCCTCTGCAGCTGCTGAAACTTGGGGTGCTCTGGGATTACGTCAACAGATCTACAGAGAGTGGTCAGAGGTGAGTGCGGCGGGGTGGGGGGCACACCGAGGAGCAGGTGGCTGCTGGAGACGCGGGGCCAGAGCGGCATCGTCACAGACCCCCCCCGCGCAAGGAGGGGAGCCACAGAGCTCGAAGCCGAAGGTACTCACGCCCACCACCCCCTGCAGGGAGGGGGCTCCTGGAGGACGGAGCGCCGCCCCCCCCCCCCCCCGTGACCACAGGACAGCGATGCCACAGGAGCGGGGGAGGGAAACCTACCAGGGGCCAGACCGCGTGTCCCCGTGGGCAAGTGGAAAGATGCAGATGCAGAGGGGGCTCCTCGATATTTTAAACTCTAATGAGGAGGAGACTAGAAATTTGTCTCCTGGGGGAATTTGCAAATCAAGGCAGGCCCCCTGAACAGCTCCCTACCTTTGCTTTTGGCCCAAGAGGAGAGACTGACACAGGGAAAGGGGCTCTGGGTGGGGGCGGGGTGCTGGATGCTGAGGGCAGCGCACGAGACCTGGGCCTCACACCGTGGTGGGGCAGATGCTATCCCATCTGACCCCTGTGGCAGGCCTGCCTCCCTGACTACGTGAGGGTCCTGGAGAGGAGACCCGTGTGAGCTCTTCGTTTTCCGACTCTGACGAACGGTGCTCATCCCACAGCCACCTCTCCTGCCCCCCACCCCCCGCACCGGAAGGGGCTCTGGCCTTCTGCTCTGTCTGCCCCCCATGGACTCTGAAGATCCAGAAAGCCCTTCTCAGCCTTCACTTGGGCCAACACTACAGAACCGAGGGCACAGGATGGGTGGGGAGGGGCAGCTGGGGGCCAGGCCGCTCAAAGGGTTGCAATCCCTCATGCGTGGGGAGGTCCAGGCAGATGCTACAGATGGGACTGGCCCGGCGGGGGACTGAGGGGTGACTCCAGGCATGAGGGCACCGGTGGCTGTCCAAGTGAGAGTCCCCAGAAAACAGAAACAGCAGGGTAGGAACCAGCGTCTACGTACGAGGTGTCTGACCCTTCCGAATCTGCATTAACGATCCCACGGGGTGGGGCACCAACGAGGTGCCAGGGGCACCAACAAGGAACCTGAGGCCCAGTGCCACGTGACTACCACGTCGAACACCTAGAACTCTAATCCACATCTCTTGGTTCCGAAGCTTATGCTTTGGGGTACGTTACCTCAGCCCATTGACGATGTCCTTTGTTTTTCCAAAGTAAATCTCATTCAGCGTACTTCTGATTTTATTTTCCATATCCTGGGAAGGGATGCCAGTCAGACAGGATGGCAAACAGGAGGCTGAGACCCATTACCCTCCCCCCGACCCCCACCGCCCACCAGCCCACCCTTGCAGTCCCCACTGCGACCACAGGGGGGAGGCGCAGGACCGCGCCAAAGCCAGGTGAGCCAGCCCCCCAGAGGCCGAGGACCGCCCCCACCAATTTGCCTGCTGAGCGCTTCCTAGGCTTCAGGCACCAGGAAGCCAATACTCAGGGGCTGGAGGCCAATGCTGACCGCGATGGGAGCCGGTCTGAACCACGTCACCACGCCGCAAGTCCCCCCACCAATTTCGGGCACATTTCTGTGCAGCCCAAGCACACCACCCCTTCTTCTACAGAGCGTGGCCAAGGTAAGGCAAAGGCCACTGCAATCTGAGCCCATGGCCTTGGAGTGCAGACTTCCGGGAGCAGGAGGGGGTCCTTGCGGGGGCAGGAGAGGTGGTGGCTTACGAGCAGAGCCCTGTTTGCATGCCCGTTAGAAGGCTCAGAGCATGAGCCCAGGGCAAGAGAGCAAAACCCGAGAAGCACGACAAAGGTGACAGGTGCCGCGGGCTGCCACAGGGCTGGAAGCGGTCAGGCACAAGGCCAGCAGGCCGCACCCAGGCCTCAGCGGCAGCATGGCCCGCGCTGCAGCAGTGACCCGAGCCCTGAGGCCCACTCACCTCTACCAGGCGTCCGATATTGGCTATGTGCGGGGAGCAGTCGCTCACGGTCTCATCTTTCTCCATCTGCGAAAGAGAAGAGCATTCCTCCACGTCAGGGGGCCGGGCACTGCCTGCGAAGGGCAGCCTCTGCCTCCAGCACCATGCGCTCTTGGGGTGTACCAAGAGCCTGTTGCTCCTGCTGCCAGCCGCAGAGCCAGCTGTGGGTGGTACAAGGCCACCTTTCCAGCTGGGGGACCCAAGCACGCGGGACTGCAGCTTTAGGGCCTAAACAGCTCAGCGGGCAGAGACCCAGAGGTCCCACTCCTGGCAGAGGGTCCTCTGCTGCTGCCCTGCTGGGAGCATGACCCTCCCAGTCCTAGGGCCGCTGCAGGGAGGGCACAAGGGACACGCTGGCAGGGGACTGGCTAGGGATGCAGGGGAGCTTCCACCATGCCTCCACTGCCCTGCGATGGCGGCTTCAGAGGGAGGGTCCAGCAGCCCAGAAAGAGCAGGGGGGGGGCGGGTTGGGGGGACTGAGGCTCAGCTAGGAGGTGCCGCAGGCAGTGAGGGCAGAACCGAGGCCAGAGTCTTCTTACTGCACAGTCTGCTGGGCTGGCTGTGGCCGGAAGAGAAGAATCTGAACCCAGATGCCTAGACTGGGACCGAGTGGGACCCAGCAAGCCGAGTCTCGGGCAGGGTTTGGTCTGACCCAATAATCATAACTATTAAAGTTCCGATAAAGTTTTACTGAAAGTACTAATACGAGGCAGCAGGTGGGGTGGGGGAGAGGGACAGGATCCCTGACCTGTGCCCTTCTGCAGGAGGTGCGGGACCCCCCCCCCCCCCCCGCATCAGTCTTATTTCCCTCACAGGACAGGTCGCTCCCTTAGGAAGAGGTTCCCCTGTCCACACCTCGAGGGGCGCCCAGGAGAGCGGTGAGCACAAGAATGCTCAGTTACGGACGGAATTGTCGTCGAAACAAAACACTGACGCTGAGACAGGTCATCACGAGACAGGACAAAGAGCTAGGAACGGCGGTGTCGGGACGGCCAGAGCTCGGAAGGCTTTGGACACGCAGAGCGCGAGGCATGGCCGAGGCTCAGAGCCTCAAGGCTTTGCTGCTGCTTCTCACCTGTCTTGACTTCTCTTCTCCATCAGGGAGAATGACCGTCAGGCCATAAACGGTAGAAAAGACCCAGTTAAGAGTGAGATGAGGCCCCAAATGGGCGAGCAGATGGCAGGAGAGACCCAAGTCACTCTCACTCATCAGGTTCCCAGGGCTGGACACGTCCGATTCCATGGAGCCATCAGCCATCCCTGAAAAAGGACCGCGGGCCCAGGAGGGGCCGAACGCTTGAGGAGGGCGGAGGCTGACCCCACTTTCACAAAACGAGGAAGATGAGAGCCAGAACTTAAACGTGGGTCTGACAGTTGGACTCCCCAAGTTCTGATGGGACCGTTTAAACTCATCTGTCAGCACATCTAAAATCAGCTATCGCTAATCTAGGAATCCACATGGGCTCGTCGTGGGCAAATCCCACAAGAAGCCCTAATTTCCTATTCTGATGGGGACGCTGCGAGCAGAGAACTCCTCTAGGGGTCACACCACTGGCAGGTTCCCACCTAGTCCCCCGCAGCCATGGCTGGGATGCTGGGTCCCCGGGGCGGCCTCTTTGCTGTCCCTTTGCTGTCCTGCAGGCTTCCTTCCTGGCCCTGAGCCGGCGTGCCTACGTGGGACTTGGAGGAGGCACAGCCGTGAGCCTTCTCAGCATCCTGGTGACAGCAGCGAGGGTCCAAGTCAGAGCCCAGGAACGTGGGCTACCATGGAGCATGGCCAAGCACAGAGTCGCCTGTTCTACTCAGTCTCTAGAAGAACTCTGTTCTCAACCCAAGGACATGGAAGCTCAAAGGGGTCATCTGCCCGGGGCACAGCACGTTTGCTCTTCCTGCCTCGGCGGGCTGAGGGGAGTGCGAATCGCTCTCTTGGGCTCAGACGTGACTCCCACCGAGTAAAAAATGGGAACTGAGTCCTGCGAAGACCCTCATGGTTCTGAGGGGCTCGCAAGCGTGAAAACCACGTGCTGTGCGGCCACAATGTTGGGGACAGGACTGGTCCAGGGCCGGTTGGGGGTGGCGTCCCACGACGGTGCTGCAGCGGGGGGCTCTGGCCCTCAGGAAGTACCGGCCTGGCACAGCCACACCTGCAGGGCCAGACTCGGTTTAGAGGCCAGGCTGGAAGAGACCCAGGGCAAAGCGGCAAAGGTCGGAACACCCTGACCTCAAGAAATGGGCAAGAATGGGCCATGTGCCCTGCCTCCGCGCCCCTGGACCAGCGATCCTGGGAAGTCTTGACCCTCAGAGACTACCTGGGTCCCTACCAAACAGCAGTGAGAGCTCCCGAACTCAGAAGCGACAGCTACTCCCCATCACTTCAGGTCTCCTAAACCCCCCATCCAGAGCTGCTGGAACACGTGCCCTTAGCCAAACCCTGCAGCCGAGACAGGCGGAGTACGCGCGCTCTGGACAAAAGCTGGCGCACGCTCGGGAGGAAGGACGGGGCTCCACCTATCCGCTTTTATTATTTATTTATTTATTTATTTATTTATTAAAAAAAAGATTCTACTTATTTATTTGACAGACAGAGATCACAAGTAGGCAGAGAGGCAGGCAGAGGGGGAGGGGGAAGCAGGTTCCCCGCCGAGCAGAGAGCCCGACATGGGGCTCGATCCCAGGACCCTGAGACCATGACCTGAGCCGAAGGCAGAGGCTCAACCCACTGAACCACCCAGGTGCCCCTTCATCTACCCACTTTCAAAAGGGATTTCTGGCCACCAACACACTTGGTGCTCCCCCACACCCCGCCTTGGAAATAGTTCCTGTGCCCAGATTGAGGGCAGCTCAGAGAGCTGCTCCTCTGGGCAGGGAGAAGCCTCGGGGGTGGGACCCAGACAAATCACGTCCTCCCACGATGAGACGTCCCTCACCTTCCCCAGCTCAGTGTGGGGGGGCCAGGCTCCTCGCAATCTCAGGGAAGCGATGAGCCTCTGAGCTCACAGGGGCCCACTTTGTATTTCATTCGTTTTTTAAACATTTATTTGAAAGAGAGAAAGCGTGCACACACGTGAGTGGAAGGGGCAGAGGCAGAGGGAGCGAGAATCCTAAGCAGACCCTGCACTGAGTGCAGAGCCCGACATGGGGCTCAATCCCATGACCCTGAGATCACTGCCTGAACCAAAACCAAGAGTCGGACACCTAACTGACTACGCCAACCAGGTCCCCACCGAGGGCCCCATTTTAAGTGAGGACTCCACAGCCCAAAGTGGGGCCCAGGCTGCTGGCAAAGGGGTCCGGGCCATCAGGGTAGGTCAAGTCACACAGCAATTCAACCTCTTGGGTATCGTCTTTGTGCTCCAGAATCAACTTTCTAATGAATCGACGTGGTGAAACCACCTGTCGCCCGAAGGTAGAAGAGGTCTGGGGTGGGTGTGGGGATGGATGGGGGAAAGGTAAGGACACCTGGTCTCCTCTGGGAGCAGATGGACTCCCTGGGAGGGAAGCAGGGGTCCCTAAGCTCGAGGCAGGGGGTCTGAACCCAAGGCAAGACCTGGCAGGGACCAGGGAAGGGAAGGAAGACGTGGGCTGGGGTGCGGGCTGAGGCCTTGGCACACACTGACGTTTCCGTGGCCCCCTCCCAGGCACCCCTGCTGACTCCCTCCACACCTGGTCAGGACCAGCCTGCTGGAAATGCTGACCCACCAAAAATAGGCCTATTTTTGCAATGCATATATTATTACATCCTTATAAAAGTGGCTGCCAGAGAAAAACATTTTTATGTGCTGTGGCTGCACAGATGTTCCACAAGGTGGTTCCAACCACGTCTGAAGTCAGAGCCCAGCCCGTCTGTCCCCATCAAGCACCTCCCTCTCCTTCTCTCTGTGGCCTGGAGACAGGAAGGACACGGCAAGTGTTTGGAAAGCAGGCCCTCTTCCTCAGAAGGGGGGCACGGTCCCTCCCCTGGCTCTGCAGCGCTTCCCGGCAGGCACGGCCCAGAGGGTGGGGGAAGCCAGCCCCGGCGCCACGGCTCCCGCTCTGGAGCCCAAGGGCTGAGGGCCTCGGCCTGCCTAGGCCTCTGCTTTCTGCTGAAGGAGGTACTACTCGCACAACGCCAAGGACAGAGCCTGGTGGGACGGCAGCTCCATTCCTGGGCTCCTCCCGTCCTGTCCTCTTTGTTACTGACCTGAGCTCTAGGAAGAGTTGGCCTGGGGGCCAGGACTTAGCCTGCTGTCAAGTCCGAAGACAGTGGTCAGACAGCCTCTCAAGGAAGGTTCGGTTTGCCTAATCCAGGGATATTTTAACTGAGCCTAAAACTACATATATTCTAGAAGATGGGAAAGTCTCTGCTTGCGAAGCAGATGGGAAAGCAGCACAAGCAGCTCTGATTGACTGAGCGCGGACCAGGAATCCAGGTGGACCTTCTCTTCGACTGTCTCTGAATAGGCATAATTAGCCTGATGGTGAAAATGCAGAGTTTTGGAGAAGGGAAGTGGACGGTCCAGGTCACACAGCTGGGAAGGGAGCAGGCTAGCACTGAACCAGATCTCGACAATTCTGAAACTTGTTTTCTTGCATGAGACCTCTCTGCTCACACCCATGTACATCCTTTACCGGAAAAATCAAAGGGAAACCACAATCCAGGGCTCGGAAATTCCGAACAGTAACCAGCCCTGCCTCAGACCCCTCCCTCCCCCGCAGGGCGCCCACCCCCTGCATCTCCAGTGCCTTCCTCTCCGGCCTGACTGTTCCTAGAAGGCTCTCGCCTTCATCCCTACACAGGCCACCTCCCGGCACACAAGGAGCCGGCTGCAGCTGTGCCTCCCCCAGCAGGAAAGCACTCCCTGGGCCCTAGGCCCTGCTCCCCCACATCTGGAAGAGGGCCGTGGGCCTCCTCCCCATACCAGAACGTGCCGCCCGGGCTAGCCAAACCGAGCGCCAAGCTCGAGTCAAAGAGCATTTCCCTGCCATGACACATGGGCAGGTGGCCCCGCGGGAGTCTCTCTGTCACGGGGAGTGTACACTGGAGCAGGCAGAGAGCTCAGCCGGCCAAGGACTGGCCTGATCCAACTCGACAGAACATTCCACCTTCGTTTCTAAATATTTAGAATCTGAAAAAAAATATCAAACGAACATCTGCAGGGCCCATCCCCAGATCGGAAGTCTCGGATCTCCTTCCAGAGATTTACGGCCTTTGCCTCCTTCCCGAGTCTCCAGCTGTCACACAGGAGAAGTGACCTCTCCGCGCAACTTCCTTTTCAACATGTTGGTACTTGGCTCGCAACATATGTTCTTGCTCCACAGCCTTCCCACTGGGGCCGGGGTGGCACGGCGCCAATGGGCACCTTCTGCCCTCCTCCCCTGGAAGGACTGCAGGATTTGGCTGTGAGGAGCTCCCACAAAGACCACTGCACCCCCTTCCTCCCCAGCCGCCCTGATCTGCCCAAACACCTGTCACCTGCCTTCCAGCCAACATCCCTAAGGGAGACGTCGCTAGGTAGGGGTGGAGGGAAGAAAGGGCCAAAGGGGTGGTGATGGGTGAGTGTGCTGAGGGCGCACAGGCCGGGGTGCACCCGGTCTGAGCCCCCGGGGACGCTGCTGCAGCCTGCGGATCACGACCAGAGGGGACATGTGGCTCAATTCATGGGTCACTGTTAAATTTACTAAAACTTATTTACTTAAAAGATTTATTTGACAGAACACAAACAGGGGGCGCAGCAGGCAGAGGGAGAGGGAGAAGCAGGCTCACTGCTGAGCAAGGAGCCTGAAGCGGGGCTCAATCCCCAGACCCTGGGATCATGACGTGAGCCGAAGGCAGATGCTTAACTGAGCCACCCAGGTGCCCTAAATTTACCAACAATTAACAGAAAGCTCTCCACATCCCGCCCTTATACTCACAGCCACCTCATGAGATGGGAGAGGGCCAGGGACAAAGCCTCCGAAGTGGAAGCAGGGGAGGGACAGCTGGGGAGGCTGGGGTGTGGGGAAGAGGAAAGTGGAGGGAACCACCCAGGAGGGCCTCTGCGGAGGAGTCTCCTGACCACTGGCCAGGCCGGCTTGCAGGGTTGGTGCCTGCTGGCGTGGGTCCTTCCTTCCAGACACACACGAGGCAGCGGTGTGTGGCTATGCTGAGGCCTACCTGCCAGAGGGAGAGCCCGGGTCTGGTCGCTGCGAGCACCGCTCGATGGGACGAGCTCAAATGAGGAAGCCGCGTCCGATCCCACCGCTCACATGGTGGAGGGCCACCCACGCCACGCCCGCCCTACCTCAAAATGTCTCCTGCCCTGCCCCTCCCCTCCTGCCTTACCCTTCTCCTCCTTGAGGCCGACACCAGCTCACGTACTGACCTCCTGGCTGCAGGCTTATCCCCTCCAACCCTCCCAGGCCGCCTCCATCTGGCCCGAGTCACCTCGCTCCCGGAGGACTCGAACAGTTCCCTCCCCCTTTCAACTTTCCCCCATGCCACCCCACAGAGCCATTTTCTGAAAACAGAAATCTAATCAGATTGTTCAACTGACTAAACATCTTTCTTTTTTAAAGATTTATTTATTTATTTGACACAGAGAGAGAGAGCGAGAGAGGAACACAAGTAGAGGGAGAGGGAGAAGCAGGCTCCCCACTGAGCAGGGAGCCTGATGCAGGCCTCGAGCCCAGGATCCCGGGATCATGACCCGAGCTGAAGGCAGAGGCTTAATGAATGAGCCACCCAGGCGTCCCCTGACTAAACATCTTAAGAAGCCCCAGCGCCTCTGGTGGTGAGCGCTGTCTCATGTGGCCGACTTACCTCGGAGAGAAAAACCGACTTTACTGAAAGTCCAGTGGAGGAGGCACCATGAGGCTGGGTTGCTGTCCCCCCAGCGAGGCCTGTCCCTCCACAAGACCCCCCAACTCAGGGTGTCTGTTCCCAGGGCCCAGCTGGCGGCTGGAGGCGGAGGGGTGCCCGTGGGGGTGGGGGTGTCCCGGCCACACTGAGCGGACTGCTCCGCGCACTTCTGTGCAAACCTTCAGTCACCTACCAAATGCCAGGCATGGGACAAAAAGCAGAACAATGGGGCAGGAAGAAGCCCAATTTTTTTTTTCCTAGACAGACAAATCTGGGTTTAAATCGTGGCTGTGCCTCCAAGTGAATAAATCACCATGAGGAAATCACTTCAGGGCTCAAATGCTGGTCTCCTCACTATCACAGGGGAAAGGCGACACTGCCTTGCTTACATCAAAGCACAGAGACCTCCCCCTGCCCCATGTTCAGTCACTGTCACCGGTCTGCTCAACTTGCCTGGAAGCCCTTCGTCTCCCATCCAAAGTAACCAGACGTTTCCCCAAGGTGCACCTGGGACACATGGTTAATCCCACAACTCACACTGCCTGTCTGCCCCGAAGCCCTACATCATTAACCGAGACCGGTCTCCCCGCCGCTGCCCTGCCTCTCCTCTCACAGCTACATACCTTGGAAAGCAGCCCAGCACTAATGCACCTCAGATGAGTTACGGGACTGGCCGTTAGGATGATGACAGGAGCATGAATTTCCTCATCAAAGCCCAAGAGCACCAGGTGGTCCAAACAGGCCCACGGGGCTCGGCAGGAGGTGCTGCTCCGGGCGAGCCGGACCTGACCCTGGCCGTGGGCTGGTGGCTCTGACTGAAACTACCAGGAAGGCTGAGGATTAAGTATTTGTCCGGGTCTCTGTCAACTGATGGAATTGTAAATAGTTGGGAACGCTAAGTCGGGCAGGAAGCCATCTCTGGATGTGGATTTAGGATTTCCCACTGGGGCCTGGGTAGCAGGGTGTGGGGGAGGCGGGCGGTGGTAGAGCTCGTGGCCTGGGGGCTCGGCTGCCCTCCCCGGCCAGTGGTCCCTGGAGGCCAAGGACCTGTGTCCACACAGAATGATGGGCTCTGCCCCAGTGAGCACCAGCCTTGGATCCGGGAGGAGTGGGGACAGCCCTGTATGGGGGGCCAGCGACGGGGACCCCCAAGGTCCCTGGTGGCTCCGGGCCACTCTGACTCGGCAGAGGCAGCGGAGGCTTCGCACAAAGAGTCCAAGGCTCCGACGGGCACCCCAGGCTCGCGGACAAAACACCTGCTCTGCGCTCGTTGAATGCATGCCACGCTCCCATGACTAGGCTACAGACCCACCCGAGTCACCAAATTCTTCCTTTTCCCCATCTAATCTATCAAATACAGGTATTAAAAGTACTGAGTTTTTATCTCATTTAAACAGCTCATGGGGCACTGGGTGGCTCAGTGGGTTAAAGCCTCTGCCTTTGGCTCAGGTCATGATCTCAGGGTCCTGGGATCAAGCCCCATATTGGGCTGTCTGCTCAGCAGGGAGCCTGCTTCTTCTCTCTCTGTGCTTGCCTCTCTGCCTACTCGTGATCTCTCTGTCAAATAAATAACTCAAATCTTAAAAAAAGAAAAAGAGAAAAAAGAAGATACCTGCTCAGGGTGCCTGAGTGGCTCAGTCGGTTAGGTGTCTGCCTTCAGCTCGGGTCATGATCCCGGGGTTCTGGGATGGAGCCCCATGTTGGGCTTCCTGCTCAGCAGGGAGTCTGCTTCTCTCTCTGCCTCTGCCCCTCCCCCTGCTTGTGCTCTCTCTCTGTCAAATAAATAAGTACACTCTTAAAAATAAAAGGGTATCTGCTGTCCAAAGGCACCACAGGGAGGTCATACATGACTGGCCTGGGGAGCCTCCCCTGGAGGGTGCTCTCCAGGGCACGGTGCTGCGGCCACGGCTGACTTCGGGGACACCAGATGTTCCTGGGTCTGTGCCTTCTCCTCCCTTCCCATGGAGACACCGCAACGTGCGGCATGGGCACCAGGCAAAGGCTACCCCTTGGGATGGGGCTGTCAGGGCTCCTACATGCAGACATACATGTAGGAGCATCTGAAGGGCACCTGAACCGGAAAGTAAGAGGAGTCTGCTCTGGGGGAACCAGCTCGCAGCTCACCTGAGACCTATGTGGAGGGGACACCCTGGACACGGGGCAGTAAGGACACCGAAGCAGAAGACCGGTGAGAGGCACGTGGAAGTGGGGACATCCTGGCCCGTAAGAAATATACACATTCATTCAGATGAGCAAAACACACGCCTCACGTTTACTGATCTCGGTCCACGGTTCCTGGCTCATGGCTCCCCAAGCCTCTGGAATCTCCTGAGCTACCTTGGGACCATCTTCTGCCGGCCTCCTGGCCTCCGTTCCTGAAGTCACTTCAGAGCCACCCAGGCGCCCAGAGGATCTTGTTACTCATAATGAGCCCCTTTCCCATGGGGCGCCTGGGTGGCTCAGTGGGTTAAGCCTCTGCCTTCAGCTCAGGTCACGATCCCAGGACCCTGAGATCGAGCCCCGCATTGGGCTCTCTGCTAAGCGGGGAGCCTGCTTCCCCCTCTGCCTCTCTTCCTGCTCGTACTGTCTGTCAAATAAAAAAAAAAAAAAAAAAAAAAGAGCCCCTTTCCCACAACGACTGGGCTTGTGTTAACGAGGTGATTTTGGAAAGCGCCTCAAAATGGGGGC
Organism: Lontra canadensis; assembly: GCF_010015895.1. Taxonomy (NCBI): domain Eukaryota; kingdom Metazoa; phylum Chordata; class Mammalia; order Carnivora; family Mustelidae; genus Lontra; species Lontra canadensis. The sequence goes on from NW_022631019.1 coordinate 13,541,960, forward strand.
TGGTGGCCCAAGGAACTCTCAGTCCCCCCGATTTCCAGGCAGGGGAGAAGAGGGCTTCAAAGAACGTTTCCCAGTGCCACCATGCTGGGCCCCAAGCTCCACTCCGAGAGGACAGAAACTCCTTTAAGACCTCACGTGACACATCCCCTCACGGGCGGCTGATTTGTCTCCTCTGCTCCCTCTGTCAGGCTGCGCCCATCTAACGAGTCCATGGGGTTCCCGAGTCACTGTGGGCCACTCCAGCAAAGTACTCGAACCCCAGGAGGATTCGCAGCTGGTTGGTCAGGAGCACAGGGGACACCCTGGACTTGACGCTGGCATCTGTCGGGGGGCAGTCTTGTGGGCTAAGCCCTTCCCCTGTGGGCTCTGACGCCCACTTCAGGTGGACAGTGTCGGAGGAAGCCGAACTGTAGGCCGCCCCGCCAGTGCGCAGAGAACTGTGTGTGTGTTTGGGGGGGGGGGAGGGGTGCGGAGCCTGAAAGAGGTGTGTCGGTTGTCAATGTGCACAGAGATTACCTAGAAAATGTTACATTTAGATCCCAGGGTGGGGGGTCAGGGTAGGGCCAAAGATGCCTGCGTGTCCGACGAGCTATCTGGTGCTGCTGACGCCGGTCTGGGACCAGGCTGCAGGCGGACAGGCAGGCGTCCTCAGGCTGCCAGGGAAGAAGGCTGGCAGACTCGGCTTGCCTGCCGGCGACCGGCACACGGGGCGGGGGAGGGGGGTGGCCTGCGACTAAGGTAGCATCTTCTTGCGGGGAAGGAGCGTGAGGGGCCTGACAGCGTCTTGTTCTCACCGACACACAAGGGCTCTGGGCAGTGTCGTCGGCCAGGCCGGGAGCACAGCAGGTGGGGGCCGGTGCTCCACTCCGCCGGGCGGGAGGCCAGGTGCCGCCCAGGGCTCGCTGCGTCCCAGCCGCGACAGGGCAGCTGCGGGAAGGCCCGCAGACCCGCTTACGTGGGTCCTCAGCTCGACTTCAGCCCTTTGGCTCCTTTCCAGAGACGCTGGCTACGATGCCCCAGCAGCCTGCCGCCCGCCCCCACTGGCGAGAGAACGCCCGTTGGTTCTCTGCACAAAGCACCCCCATGGGTGCCAGGCGCCCGCTGCCGGCCCACAGCCTCCCCCCGCTGTCGAGAAGCAGCCGGATTTGACTACAGGAAACCACCCCCTTTTCAATCGATACCAAGCCTGGCAGCCACACAACCTGCACACTGGCTGGACGGCTTCGTGCCCCTCAGCCTCGGGAAGATTCTGTGGGGATGCCTGGGTCGCTCAGTCATGACCCCAGGGTCCTGGGTTGGAGCCCTGCATCGGGCTCCCTGCTCAGTTGGGAGCCTGCTTCTCCCTCTCCCGGCCACTCCCCCTGCTTGTGCGCACGCACTCTCTCTCACAAATACATAAAATCTTTAAAAAAAAAGGGGGGGTGATTCTTTGGTGGATACAAGTAACTGAAGCCAGGGAGACATTTCTGGGCTTAGGGCAGACCGAATTTTGAAAGAGAAGCTCTTTCCTCCGGGACAGCCCGGGGCTCACCACAGCGCTCCTGGCGTCCTGACGTCCTAGGCCCAGTCACACCACAGAAACCCTGAATTCCTCAGTTGGCTGAACTGCCTTGTTTCCATTTTTGCTTAATGGCAGGGTTTTACATCTGCCACTTGCAACTAAGGGTCCGCACCGGAGGGATCGAAGTCACAGCAGTGACATTTATTCATTCTACCTTATCAGGAGTCCATCCTAACTGTCCCAGGAACGTTTTAATGTAAATACCTTGACCCAAAAGTAAAAGCCCTCAGGACCGGATCTCTGACTCCGTGGAGATCCTGTCGGACACAGAGGCTGCCCCTGCTGCCCCTACCTGTCTGGTCAGGCTGCCTCCGAGGTTCATGGTGCCGGAGCCGGATTTGTTGGTCTGCAGCCAGAGCATCACGGTGGAGGTCAGCTTGTAATGGGCGGTGCGACCACTGGATTTCTCCTGTGGGAGGAGACAGAGGTCAGAACCCCAGGGTTGAGCCTGAGCTGGGGTCATTCTCACATGTCCCTTCCTTGGATGTGGAGCCACAGCATGACCTTATAAAACCCTGGCTGGTCTCTAAAGGGACCGACTCTGCAACCACAGGGTCTTTATCGTTAGTGACCACTGCAATCCCGATTCATCTTAATCGAACTGGCTCTGCGGCATTCTAGGAGTGACCGGGGTTTACGGATCACAGCATCCTCCCACCGCTTCGAGAGACAGGTCTGCCGGGGAGTGTACCTGCACTTCTACCACGTGGATGGAATCCCAGCAGCCCTTGATCTTCTTGGATCCGTCTCCAGCCTTCTTTATGAGAATCACTCCAGCAAAGCCATGATCCAAATCCCAGAGGTAGACAGATGAGACGCCGCCTTCAAAGTACCTGCCGGAAACAGGCCACGTGCCCATGAGACGCCAAGCCGATCGGATTACAGATCAGCCCAGGGTTTCATTCGGCAAAGCTTCTCCTGAATGTCTGGAAGGAAGGACCCTCCCTCCCTCCCTGTGATGGTTCCGGGCCTGACTCTTGCGCATGTCCTGGTTGGGGGCAGGGGTCCTGGAAAGACCAGGGGCTCAGGATGAACTGGAGTTCGAGCTCTGCCACTAACTTGGGCTTTGCGGTCTTGGGCAAGCTTACAAAACTTCTCTGGCTGCACGTTCCTTCCAGAGGAAGGACCCAGCAAAGTGTGTGACATGGGATGGACATTCGATGGGGGTCACTGCTACCTTCCGGGATGGCTATTTCACAGGGGGGATAAAGGGGAAAAAACCCATAGTAGCACACTCCTCCCCACCCTGAGCCCCCCCAACTCTCCCCGCCTCCCTCCAAGCCCCAGCTGCCTGGGTTTCTGTTGGTCTTTTGGAGCCGGAAATGTAGGGCTGAGCTTAGGGCAGAGCTCCATACTCAGGTCTGAGTCGACACGGAAAAACTCCTAAGAACAAACACAAGAAAAGGCCAGAGGAGAAAAGGAAATCAGGCCAGGGTCCCAAATCCAAGAGACTCAAGGCGACAGCATGGCAGAGCCGGGCTGCCGGGGGCGGAGGTGGGTCACCAGCTGCTGTGTGGGGCCTCAAACTCCGCCGCCGACCAACCGGAACACTGGAAAACACGCGTCTCTGTGGCCTGGCATGTTCTTCACCAGTGCGTCTATGGCCTCTCTGACCCCAATTAACCTCGGCATCCACAGTGTGGCAGGCACGCTGGGCCCCGCCAGGAGGGCGCTATTGTGTGTGAGCACAGGCTCACACGTGGAGGAACCGGGCCAGCAGCACACGTGTGGCAGCAAGCAGGGGCTGTGTGTGGTGGGGGGTGTGGCACAGGCCCCCCCACGACCAGCCGCGGCCGCACCTTCCCCAGCCGCCAACTCTTTATTAAGTGCTCCCAGGGACCAACCATCTGAACTGGGCCTTCATTTCATTATGAAATAAGAACGGTAATACCTACTTTATAGGACTCTTGAGATACAAAAAAAATAGGAAAGTAAATAATCTGACTAAAGACTATTATTGATTTTAGTAACAAAAATACGTACTAAAAATAAACAGGTCCGTGAATTCTCAATAAAGCTGTTACATAATAAAAATACACATGATTAATGCTAACATTTCGAGAATGTGGGTGAAGGGTACACAAGAATTCTTTGTAACAATCAGAGCAAAGGAAGCGTCTTTCCCTGTGAGAACCACAGCCTCCTGCTGAGCCATAAGGTGCCACGGGGCCAACCCACCGCAGGGCCCGTGGGGGCCCAAAGGCTGCACACGAGGTCTGCTCCCCTGCCCGCTGGGGTTCCAGCCCGCCGCGGCCGCCACATCCTGTCTCTGCCTCTCCGTCCCCACAGGTTCCAGGGTGATTAAGCTGTCCAATGAGATTCACCCCACTGCCCACCCTCACAGCCCTGGTCACCCTGGGAGGCGGGGCTGGTGCAGTGGACGCCCGGTGAGTGGGCCTGCTGGACAGACACACGGAGGGGACCGGCTCCAGGCCAGTGCAACGCAGAGCACACACACGATGGGCGGGTGGGCATGGAACAGAATCCAGAGATCCAAGTTCCCTAGGAGTCACACCAGCACCACCGAGGGAAGAGCAGCCCAGCTAACGTGATCCCAGTCCTGCCGGACACGGAGGGCTGCTCCAGCACTCGGCTTCCCCCTTGGCTGGCTTGTAGGGAGAGCAGCCCCACATCAAAAGGGAAGCTCTAAATCTGCAGCTTCTCTCGTGCTGGTCTGAAGGAAGGGCCAATAATCCCTTCTTGCCGCTGGCCAGCCAGGAGTAAAGGCGGACACCCAGTGGTCATTCTCCCCTTCCGCCCCCCACAGCGTGTGGCTCGATACCCATGACCAGAGAGCGGCACTGGTCTTGTCTAAGGCCCCACGCCCTCTGTGTGCCAGGATACCAGGGAAAGCGGGCCAGGCTGCCCCAGAAGGGAGCCCAGGGAGACTCTGGGGGCCCGAGAGCCCCTGATGATGTCGCCTGGAGACCTGCTCCAAAGCGCCAGGCAGCTGCAGTCCATCCCCTCTGTCCCATCCCTTAGATTTATTTTCTTCCGGAAAATGAACAACCGCATTATGTTTTATAAGGTGGAACTGGCCGTTTCCACTCCAGCGCCCCACCCAGTGGCCCGGCTCCCACTCCGGGCAGCTTCTCCCTGGCATCCTCAGTTTCCTCTGTGGGCCACAGTGACCGGACCCAAGGTGCCAAGATGCTGGAGACCAGGAAGGCAAAATGCAAACTTAACTCTGACCTCTACTGCTCTTCTTTTCTCCAAAACTAAGCAATTCATTGCAAGGACATTCTAAAACAGGGAGACTGAAAAATTAGCCCAAAATACCATGTATCAACTTATCCCATAAATCTCATTTTTCCAAATCCCCTTCCAGTCTTTGTCCAGATGCCTAACTTCTACGAAACGACAAGCAGAGCCACGGTGCCGTGTTGAGTTCGGTCTCTGTGCTTGGCAGGGACTCATTAGCGCTTCTCCCGGGAGCCACACGATCTCGGTAATTGTTTTTTGCAGCTGAGGTCGTATTCCACCAGCTAGTACCCTAATTTACAGTCGGTCGGATCTGCCACAAAGGAATGGCAGCCACGTCGGAGGCGATGCCGTCGTCCTGGCTAGGAATCTACTCCCTCTCCCGTCGTCAGGGTGTTCCTCAGCGGGGTGAGACGGGCGAGCTGAGACCCGGGCTCCGCAGGCAGGGCCCCAACACCACAACAATTCAACGACGGACCCGCATTCCATTCACCAAAGGGCATCTCCAGAGACCGGGGCGGCAGCAAGTCTCAACCTGACGCTCCAAGACAAAGGGAGCACGGGGCTGTGCCATGAGGAGGGGCCGGATCAGGATCTCCCAGAAACGCCAGCCTCTCTGGCAAGCGCCGCCAGGGCCGTGGTGAGCAGGCCGATGGCAGGGTGGCTGCGGGGCATACAGACAGCCCCCCATTACATGGTTTACGGCTCTGCTCTGCGAGTGAAGCATTAATTAAAGAGGGACCTCAACAAGTTTTTGAAAATTTATTCTTACCTACTGTACTTTGATCATAATGACATGAAACAGGAAAAAAATAATTTTTATGTGGCTCACATTTATGAGTTTTTACATAAAGGCTTTTGTGGGTATTTTAAGAATGTGCTAAAATGTTGTCTGAAACCACATGAAGCCATCTGAGGAGTCGCCCGCCAGAACTAACAGCTCACACATGGAAGCACTTTAACTGGCCTTTGTATACTTAATGAGTCAAATAGTATTAATATTGTTTAAACGCTAACATGCCATTCCAATAAGGGGGCTCCACCACCGCCACCGCCCCACGCCTGGGCCCTTGCACATACATCGACGTGAACCAATGACCAAATGGGGCCCGGGACCGAGAGCGGGCTACAGAGGAAGCCACCTGGCCCTACCCGGGGCTCTGCCAGCTCTGGATCGCTTCATCGGCCCCAGCCATCCAGGGAGGGTGGGGGGACAGGCCCAGCACCCACGGCCACGGCACTGCTGTGTGAGGCAAGGCCCGGAGTTCCTGCGGTGAACGCGCTGGTCAAGAGAGCAGCTCAGAGAACGTTAAGGCACAGAGGCCCAAAGACAAAAGCACGGGCTCTTCTTAGGCCTGAAACCCACAGCCAGTGAGGAGGTGAACGATACGGGAGGTGGACAACGCAGGGACAGAACGCAGGGACACTGGAGGAGCACCCCAGCCCCCGGGGGGCCTTGACCCATGGGGCAGTGGGGCCTCGGGAAGCTCCAGGAACACAGCTGGGGGAGAAGGACAGAGCGGAGTCAGCCTCCGTGCTGGTCTCACGGAAGAGCAAACCCATTCAATCACACACAGTCTCGGCAGCTTCCAACACTTTCCCGGTAACCGAAAACACTAACTCTCTGGTTTTTCTTTTTCACCTGCCCCCCCAATATTTTATTTGTTTAAATGATTTTTCTCAAAGAAAACACTGCTCCCAACATGGGGCCCGAACTCACGACCGAGAGCTCAAGGGTCGCGGGCTCCACTGCCGGGAGTCAGCCGGGCGCCCCGAGGGTGAAGGTGCCCTAAGGCAAAGGAAGGGCAGGGAATTCAGACAGCGGCACCAAGGAGCCGGGGCAGCTACGCATTGGCTCCCCAAGTCTGGAAACTGTACTCGATTTCAACATGCAGATACGGGTTCTGTAAGCTCAAGATCAGGGCCCCACTGACCCAAGCTGGTCAGTGCCCTGGACCAGCCGGGAGCACGTGGCGTGACCGGCAGGGCTAGCTCTGCAGCAGCACGATTACCATGAAGCACCCGGTCACGTTCACACTCTATCATCAGTTGATGCCTGAACGTGGACCAACTAAAAGGCCAACGTGCCAGTTAACTGTCCTGTCCTCGGAGTTCAGCATCATTTCGCCCAGAAAATGACTCCTGCTCCTGAATCATGTCACAATCACGGACACGGATTCTGTGTCCATAACTTTTCAACCATAGGACGCCCCCAGAGGGAAAACATAACACCTCCCACGCAAAAAGACCTACTTCACGGGACGCCTGGGTGGCTCAGTTGGTTAAGCAGCTGCCTTCGGCTCAGGTCATGATCCCAGCGTCCTGGGATCGAGTCCCACATCGGGCTCCTTGCTCGGCAGGGAGCCTGCTTCTCCCTCTGCCTCTGCCTGCCATTCTGTCTGTCTGCCTGTGCTCGCTCTCTCTCCCTCTCTCTCTCTGGCAAATAAATAAATAAAATCTTAAAAAAAAAAATTAAAAAAAAAAAAAAAAAAAAAAAAAAAGACCTACTTCACAAAAAGAAAGGAGGAAAGAAAATATCCCGGCCCCCGAAGCTTTATGGAGTGAGCAAAGCCAGGCCGTGTGTGGAGACCTAGCACGGACGCTGGTTCTGGGAGTGTGAGCTGTGAGCCTGCATTACCCAAGCCCCAGTCTCAGCCAACACCGGACTGCACACCCAACGGGGAAGATGGGACTGGAAAGGACTGTGACCTCGTCGGCTTTCACTCCTTCCTTTCAAATCCCCTCCAGGGAGAAGAGCCAGATCTGTGCTCCCAAGACGGAGGCCCCCAGCAGGTGATGAGTCACCTGCCACGACCCTCCCAGTTCACCACAGCCAGGACACACCTGCTGGGAGCCGGCCCCGGCTGGCTTCACTCAGATTCACCTTTTTGCCACGTGGGAGCTGGGCCAGGAGGCTGGAGCAGACGCAGAGGCCCACACCATCACTCCCAAGCCCCCAAGACAAGTCAGGGGCATCATAAGGTGAGCACCCCCCTCCCCGATGCTGGAGTGTGACTATGCCAAGAGAAAGGCAAGGAATATTTATCTGGCACCAGTGTGATGCCAAAGACTGTTTTCCCATTTGCAAAACGAAGGAGCTGGATTGCAGGCTCAGTGGGGTCTTTCCGAGCTCAGACTGCCCAGGATGTAGTGGCTGTATCAGGGCCCGTGTGAGGCAGACCCTGAGCACCACAGCACCAATTACCAACATCTTAAGTTGGTCAAAACTCTGCTTACATGCCTCCAGTGACAGAGAACTCACTAGTTTACCAAGGCCACTGTTTTCGTTTTGAAGCGTTCAAACAGTTTGCACTGGACTGGAGTGAAAATGTGCCCATAACCACACAAAAGAAGAATTTAATGCCCTTCTCTCATGTAGTCCTTTGAAATATCTAAAGACAGCTTACATAAACCCCAAGATTTCTCTTCTCTGGCCTTCCCATTGTCACGTTATTGCTCGTAAGACATGATTTTAAGTCCCCGCACCTTGGCTACCCTCTACTGTAGGGGTCCGAGAAATCAATGCCCTGCACTGATGTACCCAGTGCACAGCAAGGGGAGCAGCGCACCGCTCAGGTATGAGGCTACTGCTCCACCCGGGAGCCCAGGGCCGAAGCCGCGCTCTTGGCCCCCATGCCCCACTCACATGGACACAGAAGAGCTTGCGCTCATCTCCGATGCAATGTTTCTTCTTAACGTGTTGTCATAAAATTGTTTCCCACATCCTAGATTTTTAAGTACGTGGTACGCTGGACCCGAGAATGTCATTTTCCACTCAGACCTGTTGTATTTAATTCTCAGAGTCATGGCTTCACCATTTCAATGTACCTTCGGGGATTCTGAGTCTGTTGTTAGTGTCCTATCCAAGCTACCCTTCCTTGGGACATCCTTACGTGTGGGAATATACCCAAAAATAGGGCGCAAGCCAGACGAGTACACAACCGCGTTCTATGCTGCGTTCTATGCTCCCGCTCCCGAGAGTCCCAGAGGCTGGAGCGAGGCTTCTGTGGAGAAAAGAATGGTCAACTCGGAAGGATGCTTACGGCCTGGGCATTTTTTTTTCTTTTTTTTTTTTTTTTTTAAGAAGACTTTATTTATGTATTTGGCAGTGAAAGAAAGAGAGCACAAGCAGGGAGAGAGGCAGTCAGAAGGAGAGGGAGACGCAGACTCCGCACTGAGCAGGGAGCCCGATGTGGGACTCAATCCCAGGACCCCAGGATCATGACTGAAGCTGAGGTAGACGCTTAACTGACTGAGCCACCCAGGTGTCCCTGGACATTTCTTTCAAGCTGGGGGACAGTCTCAAGGCAGGAACTCCCATGGCCTCAGATCTGGCTGGAGATGACAGGGCCCACCAGGGTGGATGAGGGATGGAAGAGGGAACAGATGAGGCGGCGGCAGCAGAAATGCCAGAAAGGAGTTCAGACTACACAATTTTAGTGTCAGTCCACTTAGAACAAGTGGAATCCTTCTGGGATCCCGTCCCAAACTAGGAAAACTGTCCCTTAAAACATCCCAAACTGTCAGATTACATGAAGTTCTTCCTTCCCTACTCTGTGGGTCATGTCCAGTCTGTCGTGCTTCTGGGGTCTCGCCAAGGAGCAGCGGTGAGACTTGAGGGATACTCTTTACTGTGTCTGGCACTTGGTCATGACAGTGACAAGGAGGTCACGTGGGCCCTCGTTCCAACGGAAACCCCCATGCTCGCGGAGTGAGTGTATGGCAAAGACAAGGAGAACAAAACCCCGAGGCAGAGCCACTCCACCGGCGCCTGGGGTCTGGCCTCAGAACAATACCTTCTTGTCTCCTCCCGGCCTAAAACAGAGACTGAGGGAGCCGGTTGCCGACTGCAGTTAGTTTTTCTGGTCAACCTTGGACGTCCTCACAACCTAAAAAGGCACGTGGTTCCCACAGGTGCGAACAATTCAGTTCTAGCCCGGGGGAAAGAACAACCTCCCATTTGCTTGGAGAGGCATGTAACACCCGGCCTCCTTCCTCGCAGCGTAGACCAACATTCCTTCCTCACCGGCTCCAAACCCATCACCACGAGAGGCTAAGCATCCTCCCTGCCTGACAGAGGGACGTGGGTGCTGCCCGACGATGCAGCTTCTGAGAGCCCACAGAGAGCCAGAGGAGACAGGCCGACGGCCATGACTCTGAGGGTCTGGGGACTGCGGGCTCTCCCCGCCACGCCGGTGTCCCAGCTTCTGCTGGGGCGCACCCGTGAGACCCCAGTGGAGGCGGCAGGAAACACGCAGGAAACCGCAAGACATTCACAGCCACTGGCGGCCGTCCAAATCCCCAAGTCTCTCTCTCTGGGCCGAGAAGGGCACAACTCCTCCCTCCTCCTAATCTTAGCCAAGGTCTCGCCTGCCCTGTGAGGATGGTCCTATCCGCACTTCCCTGGGGGCTGCCGTTGGCTCTGCCCAAAATGGAGAAAGGCAGGCACCTGGCTCTGGGCTGGCAGATGCGTGCTGAGACCCCAACTGTCCTCCTGCGTCTTCACCACAGTTTGCAGCACGTGTCTGAGCCCGTCCGTGGACACGGGACAGCGATTCTGCGGAAATGCCCTTCAGGACACACAGGTGTGCCGGTCCCGAGCAAGCACACCGACTGGCTCAGGCACGTGTGGCTTTCATGCCGCTCGCCTGTCGACGCGCCATCTGGATCCCAGCTGCCGCCCTTTATAGCCCGTCACGGGGTTTTTACAGTTTTCTACTTGCAGACACACCACAAAGGCCTCTCTAGAAACAAGGGAGCTGCTGCAGGGGCTCCAGACCTGCCTCTGGGACCCGAGCGAGCCGTCCACGCTTGGCACCACTGCGACCATCTCCTGGCTCTCCGGGCCCCTGATGACAATCCTGCCGGCTCGCTTGGCCCACGACTCGAGAATGTCGACAACCCAGGCCTTCTGGAGGTGCAGGCCCACGGCTCTCATCCAGGAGCTGCCGTTGATGGGAACCCATTCTGTGTCAAGGGCTCTGAACACATTATTAAGAAAACCCCGAGAGTGAAAGAAAGGTGCCCCAGCCACGGGGCCGAGAAGAGGGCCGCTGTGACCAGCCCTGGGGTCTGGCTGGCCCCGTGTGCGAGGGCTACCACAGCAGTGCAGGTGGGCAGCTGGGCTCGGGGCCTTGGCTCAGACTGTGAGGTTGAATTTGGTAAAGATGAACACCCATAACCATGCTGTACGCAGTGCTAGTTCAAGGTCAGGAAGAAAGTCAGAGGAACAAAGGACACTATACTGAGCGGCCGGGAGGCGGGAGCTCACCACTGAGCACCCAGCTCTGGGACGTCTGTGAAGGAGGGTCCCCCACCTCAATGAGGCCACGAGGGCCTGCTGGCTGAACCTTCGTAAGATTACCCACCCTGGATACCTGCACAAAGCAGCCTCCTGACAAAGATGGGTCTACCAGGAGCCTGGGAGGCAGCACAGCCAAGAGCACAGCTTGACCATCGGATGGACCTGGGCCCTCCTTCCACATGGGCATTGGCACCCCAGCACGTGGATCAGCACAATCCAGAGTGTGACCGTGTGCCATATAGTTTGCAAGAACCCAAAAGTTCTAAAGGAATCAGAGTCCCTGATGCTGATGATCTGTGGGACCGTGTTTGTTAACAAAATGGTGTTTTGCACACTCCTGCTTTTCGTTTAACTTTATTTTAGCAGATAAAAGTCAGACGGTGCATGCCACGGCCACCAAACCCAGAGCTGCAGCCTTAGGATGCCAGCCGAAGGGGTCCCATCCCTGGCCTGCAGGCTGGGGGCATCCTGCAGGCTCGTCCAGACCCTCTCTTTAGGGGCTCGAGAAACCACGGCAGACACCTCTGCTTCAGAGCGGTGGCACGGGAGAGCTGAAACTCAATACTGTCAGGGCAGGACACAGACCAGCTCAGCAACCCCATCCCTTGGAAAGCCAACAGGACCCTCTCGACCCGTTTCCCTAGTCAGTTACAACAGCACAACCGAGCGGGGCCCAGGTTTCCCCATTAAGTGCTTCCAGCACTTTCACACAAGCCTGAGAAGTGGCAAGCTGGAGTCCCGCAGCAGGCGGGGCAGTTCTCAGAGGCCTCTGTACTCGTGGCCGAAGATACAATAATACATGCGAAAACCCAAGTACTAATTACGGTGCCGACAAGTGAAAAGCCAGACGCAGACCCCGGCCCCGCCCGGCGGTCCCTGGAGCGCAGCACATTTGGCACGCGGGGCCCGTCGCAGGGCCTACGGGAGACCTTCCTATCTGGGAAGAGGTCCCACACCTCTGGGCAGGAACAAAAAGTGTTCTCCATCACGAGCCATCAGACCTATGGGGAGGCGCAGGGACAGAGGGCAGAGGGGCCAAACCAAATGGCCCAGGCTCCATCCAGCTCCAGAACTTTCCCGCACGATCCGCCACCCCTTCACGCCTTCCTGCTCAGTGCTGTCACCCACTTCCTGGGGGGCTGGAGTTGTGACTCCAGAAACCGAAGCTAATGGCCAGCTGTTTCTGGTTGTGGAGGCACTGGGCGACCTTAAGCTACAGACTTCACCCAGCCAGACTGAGGGACGAGTAGTTAGGACCAAAGCCGTCCTCCCCCTGCTCCTGCCAGGCACCACGGTGGAGCCTGGGCTCTTCATGACCACCCAAGGCTCAGTGATTCACTGAGAGGCTCACAGGGCTCAGCACGGAGTCTTGCCACCAGGAGTCATTCCAGCCGAAGGAGACCAGGCAGGAGCAGCCAAAGGAGAGGCAGGAGGGAAGAGTCCTGAGGAAACCGGACACGAGTCTGTGAGAGCACGTGGCTCTTCTTCCAGGGCTCGCACACAACATGCTTCGTTCCCCCGGCAGGTGTGCGACACTGTCTACAGGGACGCCCACGGACTTGGCGACCAGGGTTTTTACTGCCAGAGTGCTGTCCACCTAGCACACAGCAGAATTCCAGGCTCCGAGAAGGGAAGCAGGAGCTCGGCATAAACCACCATGCTTGCCTGAAGAGTTTAAGCACCACGAGCCATTCTTATCAAGGAACGGTAGGGACCCTCCAGAAAGCCAAGTTCCTGGACACCAGCCGAGGCCAGCGCTACAAGGGCAGGAGTTCCACGCCGGCTACTCGAACTCTCTCCTGCACCAGGGCAAACCCAGTGTCATCCGCGCACAGTTCCATCCCTTCCTCAAGTCAGGCTTCCCTGCCTCCCTGCCTGGGTGTGTCCTTCCCAGGGCCTGCCAAACCGTGCAAGCACTTTGTCTGCTTGCTCCGTTCCTCCTGCGTGCACCTGTACCTCTTCAAGCCCTGCGAAAATCTGAGCCCCGCGACGGCGGGGGCTGTCCCTGAGGCACTCCCCACTGGGCCCTGTGCTCAGAGCACGATGGGTTTTCAGTGTCTGCATAACGAGGTCGTAAATACTCGCCTGTCACCACAGATGGGAACTACTTCACTCCGTTTTCGAGACAGGATTTACTTGAGGTCTCAGGGTGGGCTGGGAGCAGAGGCCCAGCCAGAATGCGCAGCCTTCCACTGGGGCCGGTGACGCATTCCAGGGCCTGCTACCTCACTGCGTCTGTGTCCACAGAACATAAGACAGCCACAGGATAACGACCATAAAATGAGAACAATCCTGTCCTGACAGCTCAAAGGTCACCACGTGGACCCGATGAGTCAGTGCAAGAGAAGCCTTGCGAGCCCCCCTCAGCCCCTAAGACAGCAGAACGACCTTGACCTCCTCAACAGATAAGGAAACAGAGGCTCAGAGAGTTCACTTACTGGCCCAAAGTCAGCGAGTGAGTAGGGCGGAAGGCAGAATGAAGTCCAGGCCCTCTCGGGGCCCGGCTCCTCCCGACTCTGCAGCTGGCTGGACGGCGGTGGGCCTAAGACTTCTCCTGGGCCGTCTCCACCTCCCGTCTGAGCTGCTCCTCCCACCATTGCCTACCTGCTGCCCCTGCTTCTGCTGCTCCCTTCTCTTCAGAAAAGCTCCCACTGCTTTCTGCAATTCCTACCAGGACAGACATGCTGAAATCCCCCAGGCCCGATGCTGACGTCCGATGAAAGTGGGGGGGTGGGGGTGAGGGGTGGGAGGGTGGGACCTGAGGGGCCCAGGGACAAGGTCTGGGAAGGCAGCCGGGAACATGGAAGTTTCCAGGACTCCCAAAACCACAGCAATGAACCTTCTTCACACATGAATAAGGATACCCTGCCCTTCCAGAGTCAGTGTTGCCCAAATGTCAAAATGACAGAGGGCCAGAGAACAGGAGGAAGAGGCAGAAATGACCACAATTCTCGCATGGCCCCCGAGAGAGGAGAAAAGGCAGGGAGCTGGGGTCAAGCCCATCCACCAAGCACCCTAGCCGCTCCCAGAGGCTCGTGGGTTTCTGGACTGCCACAGGGTCGCCAGCCTTGTTTCATTCTGTAAACTTCTTCCAGACAAGAAGGGTTGATTAGAAAAGCTAATTAAGTCTTTTGAAGATTATCTCAGACCCGAAGCAGGGGAAGAACACAGAACGCCTGCCTGCCCTGCTCCGCCACCCCCCCAGACTCTGGCCTTCATTAAGCTTTGATTTCAATCAATTGCACACCCACTAAAATTAACTTATAAGGCCAATAAATTGCAACCGCATGTTTGAAGGTATTATCTGCTGCAAGCCAAGAGCCGAGGATTGCAGAGCACGGGGCAAGATGTCTGGCACAGATGGGAGTAATCATTTCTGGACGAAAGCAGTGCCAGCCCCTTCAGTCAGAACATCTGGTCTCAGCAGAATCCAGGCCGACAGAGGCAACAGTGAGACCCAACGTGAAAGCCAGAGCTGGGAAGCTTTCCCTGGGAACCCAAAAAAGTCAAAGCACTGATCCTGGGGTTCACGGCAGCCAACCGGGGGCTCACACCACAAGTGCGAGGTCTCCGACAGCAGCAAGCGCCCACCCTGCGCTGAAGACCCCGCTGCCGAGTCTCCCAAGGAAGACGCGCAGACCACCTTGTGGGGTTTTGTGACTGCTGAGCTACCCTCGCTTGGGCCTAAAAAGGCAGTCAACTTTGCCGAGAAAGAATGTGAAGTGATCCCATGAGCCAGCCACCCAAGAGCCTGCCCTTTCTGCTACCTTCCCCGCTCCCTAGATGCCAGGATGTTCCGATGACATTCCCTGGACTGAGCTGGGCCCGCGCGCAGAGGCAGAAAACTACACTGGGGCTTGGTAGACAAGAATTGAGCAGGCTGGATGCTGGTGACCAGGACGGGAGGGCTCGGGGAAGGGCAGCGAGGAGTCAGCATGGCCCGAGAGCAGACCCGCCTGACCGGCCCGCAGAACAGGCTTGACGTCCCTAAGCATGTGCGGCAAATGGACTACTTGAGCAGAAAACCAGGACTGCTTGGGTGGTGCAACCTACAGATGTTGGACAGTCACTCCCCAGGGAAAGCTGTCACCACAGGCCCTTTCTGCCACTGACGATGGCAAAAAACAACATCAGTAAACATGGTGGGGACTCAGGGAAGAACACAGTGAGGGAGCTGTGGAGAGTCAGGCAAGCAGAGACTTTACTGGCTTCCAAGGGGCCCCGACTCGCACATTTCTTCCACAATGGGGGAAAGGGGTGTGCAGGCAGGGGAGGGGGCACCACGCCCCCACGGGAGTTAGAAGTGGAGGGCCTCCAGGTCCACCCATCCCTGGCTCCAGCTCCCTCCCTGTGACCATTCTGACCAGCTCCTGGGGAGACAGCGAGCTCTCCCTCTCTCTCTCTCTGGAAAAGCCTGGGCAGCTCTAGGTGCCCAGCCTGGATCACATTTCAGTTCTAGTCTCTGGCAGTCATCCTCGCAAGAACATCAACAGCAGGAACAAGGTTAACGGGTCCACAAGTAGAAGGAGAAAAGTCAGGATGATAAAATCTCCCTACAAGGCCAGTCTTAGGGCATAAACCAGTGGGGTGGCAGAAAGAACACTTTAGGCCTTTTTTCTTGCGCGGGGGGGGGGTTGTTCGTGTATGTCCAATTTCCACACCTTCAGAGGATGAAGCAGACAATCTCTGAGCCAAATTCAGTACCCTTCCCAGCACAGCAAGGGCCCTTCCCAGCAGCAGTCCACACAACCAGAAGCTCTCCGAAGCGTTCACCACAGGAGGATTCGAGCCCGAAGGCTGGAGCCTGGCAGCTTCAGTCACCTGAGAGGGTCAGTGGTCAAGAAGTCGAGCACAGGGTAGGCCCAGTCCTAACTCTGTGACCCACAGGGATTGAAGGAATCTGAAACATGTAGGGTCATGAGGACTCAAAGACCCAGTTAGCACAGGGGATACGTCTGCTCTTCCCATTCCTCAAGCCCCATGGAGTGCAGGCCAAGCTCCAGTTTGGAACGGGGTGCCCTGGAGATGGCGGGCTTGCTCACCCCGTCTTCCTGGACACAATGGTGAGCCTGTTCCACGCTCATGGTGGCAGCACTCCCTCTTCCTCCCAAGCCTCCTGGCATCTCCCGCCAGGCCTGGGACACAGCCACCTTGCCGGCTCCTCCTGCTGCAGCTCAGAATGCCTCCCCTCAGAGCAACCTTTGCCAGTGACAGAAGGACAGGCGGAAGGAGAGCTCCGCGGCTTCATTCCCTGGGGGTGACAACGAATGAGCCTTCCCACAGGAACTGAATGTGTCTTTGTTGCTGTTCTTTTTGAATATTTTATTTTTAAGTAATCCCACACCCAATGTGGGGCTCAAACTCACAACCCGGAGATCCAGAGTCCTGCACTCTACCCACTGAGCCAGCCAGGTGCCCCTGGAATGTGTCCTTCTAATGGGAAGGGGTAGAGAGAAAGGATAAAGGGAAGGTGTGGCCTACTGCCCCTTCATCCTATGGCAGAGACACGGCCTCTTAGCTCCTGGCTGACTTCCCTCTGCTCCAAAACCACAGGAAAAAGAAGAGCTCACATTCTGGGCCCCATACCATGGTCACCAACGTGGCCACCAACAACTCAGGGCACTCTGAGAATGACAACTTCTGGAGGTGAGCAATGCACCAAGACGGTTAAAAAAAAAAAAAAAAAGGAAAAATACAAGATTTGTTTTCATAAGTTTTAGCCTGAAATGGGTCTCGTTTTAACTCATCATGTGTGGTCCAGCTGGGAAAATGTTCTCCACACATGGTCTCAGGGGAGAACGTCCTCATTACTCTGATAACAGTGGGTGGTTTGAAACAGGACTCTGGATCCCCAGTGATGGCTCTAACCACCACCCCTGTGGTGGCCTGTCACTTGGGGAGACGTGGACCACCCCACACCCCAACACCCGGAGGTCCTGAACACTCTACCCCCCGACTAGCAGCAGCACACTGATGCTAGGGACAGTAGGGTGTCCTCTGGGCCATGTTCCACGCCTGCAGAAGACCACAGCACCGCTAGCTCTGGGCCTGTCGGCTTTGATCTCCTACTTGGGTGTCGGCAGTGGTCCCGTCGGCCCCTCCCATGCCCCCAGTAGGTCACCTCCCCCTGGAGGTGAGCACAGGCTCACAACCTCATCCTCATCACCACCTCATCCACCACCTTCCAGGTGGACACCTGCCCAGGAAGGGAAGTCTTTCCAGGAGGTGCCATAAGGAGATACACCTTGAGCGGGGCGGGGGGGGGGGGGGGGGTCCCAAGCCTCAGTAGACCCGAGCAGTGTGACCGCCCTGAGGAGAGGTGAACACCTTGGCCAGTCAACGCCTCACAGAAGAGACAAGCCTAACGATAAGCGCGCATCACTACACATGCAAACCAATAAGGCAAGAAGGAGAAAGAAAGTAAGATGTCAAAGACGAGAGCTGGGCTCTTCCCCAGGGCTGGCCCAAAGGCCAGTATAAAGGCCATGCGCCCGAATCGCTTCATTCAGAAAGTCATAACTCAAACCCTAGTGTGTAAAAGAAACCACTCTTGCTTTGACTCCTGGGGAATCCAAGAGGAGCCTGCAGAAGCAGCCTTGACGGATGGCCAGCCCCCTCCAGGCATCTGACTTCACTCAGCTCCAAGGTCACGATCTGGAGAGGCTGTCCTGGCCGCTCCTCTTATAGCAGTGAGTCACTCCCCATCCTGCCACCCGCTGTGACACCCGTTCACACGTGGTGTCTTCCCCCAGTGGACACCCCAGAAGGCGGGGACATGGTTTGCCACGTTTAAGGATGCACCCCCAGTACCTGGTGGGCACCTTCAGTGCGGGTCGAGTAAATGAAGATTTTGGACTTTGGACCTGATAAGGATGGCTTTCCATCCCAGGTTCACCACTCACCAGCTGTGTGAGCCCGGGCAAGGTATTTTGGCTCTGTGGATCCATCCCCTCCCCTGGGACAGGGACGATCCTGGCACACGGGCTGTCCTGGAGACATGGGATAAGCAGAGCCACGAGGCCATGAACACAGAGCTGACCAAGACACGGGGTTGGGACTGCTTGATCATCACTGTCCTCTTGTTGCCAACTGTACCACTACAATGCGAGCCGGACCCCACCCGGAAGCTCCTGTGTGGGAGCCGGACTGGCTTCCTGCCGAATGGCTGGGGAAAGCGACAGTAAAACCCACCACGAGCCAACGAAAGGACAGCGATGTGTCCACGTCAGCCTCCCGGCATGAGCAACTGTCTCCGACAGCGTGGTTCCGGACATGATGGCACGTTCAACACAACGACTTACTTTAACCACGAAGACTGGTAACCTGCGGGAACTTGAGGCAAACACAGACCCAATCCTAGCTCTTCGCCTCTGTGTCCTACTGTGAGTCCTTTAGTGACCGGAGCCCACGGTCTCCTCATCTGTAAGGAAGGGGCAAACCTCGTCCCCAAGGCTCCTCCAGGGATTAGACATAAGGTCCAGACCTGTTGGCACGTGCCGGATGCCCGAGCCCCAGCGGAGCCACACGGCGGCGCAGCCAGGGCCTGCAGACACGTGGGGGCCCGCCTGACAGTGCCTCCTCCAGGCCGGGCTCTGGTATTCCCTCCGTCTGCTTCGGTGTCATGAGTTTTCGGCCTGTGTGTCAGGCTGAGAAGCATCACTTCTCCTCATGAAGGGTGTTCTCCCAAATCTGCCATGAGAGGGAGGGCCAGCCAACTGCTGCAACACGGAGCCCGGGGTCCCCATGCCACAGGACCAGCTCTGGGACAACGGTCCCAGCAGCTCAGATGCTCTGCTTCTCCCACAGTTCCACTTTCCTGCCCTAAGATCCTAGGTCCGGGCGGGCAAATGACAGCCGCAGGACCAAATCCCACCCACCTCAAGGGTTGAGAGGGGGCTTTTACGTCTGTAGTTTTTGGGGGGGTGTGTGGTTACATTTGTAGAGGGTGACACACATAAAACAAGAAGACAAAAAGAGTAAATGACAGGGACTTCTAAGACCCATGAAGCCCAAACTTTTAGCTCACCGTCTGGCCCTTCACAGGAACGTCTGTGGGCCCCTCCCCGAGATGACCGAGTTTGTGTGGTGGTGGTACCGGGTCTTTTACTGTCGCACTCTACTCTCAAGGCAAAACTTACTTTACCACAAGAGTCTACTGGTTCAGGAAAAAGTACTTCAGGGGCTAACCTTCTCCAGAGCCCTTCCTGGAAGGCGGGTGAATAAGTGGCGCTCTTTTTGGTGGGACGGGGGGCAGCAGGACCAGACGGAAGCAGAGAAGAGAGGTGGGGATCTAAGCAGATCCAGCACAAACGCTTTCCAAGAAAGGGCGAAGGCCCCAAAAACTTCAGGAGTCAGGGACATAGTGGCGGAGAGGGCAAGGGCCCTGATGTGGGCAGGGGTCTCCAAGCCACAGGTACGACTGGCCGGGGCACGCAGGATGGTAACAACACGGGGCCTCTGGAGACAGACAGGCCTGACTGACTCCTGGCTCTGTTTCTCGCGTCAAACCTCTCAATTTTTTTGAGCCTTCATCTGTCCATCTGTGCAACGGGGGCTACCAGCTATGGTGTTTGTGAGGCTCTGGGACGACGCACACAGAGCATGCGGCACTGGGGGGCACCTGCTGGTATCCAAGGCACAAGGCCGGGCCCGCACAGGCAGGTCTGCATACGGCAGCACTGGCACCGCCGAGGCCTCTGCCAGTGACCCGCGCACCAGGCTATGTCCAGCGTTCTGCCCTCACAGCTCAGTTTCAATTCACTGGGTAAGCCAGGTGACGGGTTCGAGGAAGGCTGCTGGGCCTGCACACACTTTCCTTTGTGATGCACTTATCAGAACCACAAGTGCGGGCGTGGGGAGGGAGGAGGCCACTCACAGGTCTCGGTACTGGTCGAAGGCGTTGTTGGCTTCCACCTCCAGCTTCCTCAGCCGAGCGGAAGGCATGGCCCCATCTTCCAAAGGAGGGTCGTACTTGTTACTCCACGGTGACCTGGAGGGGAAGAAGGGGAAGAAGGAGAAGGAAATAACACCGGTCACTGCAGGGGACACGGCCTGTGAGCCGTGAGCCGAGCCCCGGCTGTCCGACACTTCAGAGGCAAAGCCACTACCCACAGCAAAGAGGTTTCCAGGGCCTGCGACAAACAACGGCTTTCTTGAGGTCTGCCCAGCCAGGGCTCAGGGCAGACAGGACTGGGCACGGACCTTGAATGCCGCCGCTCACCAGCTGTGGACTTCCGGCAAGTGTCTTGACTTCTTTGAGCCTGCCTTCCCGAGCATGTTCAATGAGGCTACCATTTGCTACCCACAGGGCTGCGGCCAGGAGCAAAGGAGAAAACGTACCGGGTGCCCAGACCAGAGCCAGGCATGTACCGTCAACGATGGGACAGACAGCTTCTCACCCTTCTTCTAATGCCCCTTTGTTTTCACCACTGGCTCGATCAAGAGATGCCCCTGTCACCTCCCTGACCTGTTGGCAGTGCTGGACGAATGCGGACTCCGAAGACCTCCCTGCGCAGCTAAGGACTGAGAGAGCGGCTGGTCGTAGAGGCAGGCAGGTCCTGCTGACGACACGTGAGAAAGCCTGAGGGGTCCTATTCTCCACGGGAACGGGAGAGCCTGCCCATCTGAAACCATGGACAAACAAACACACAGCCTGCTAAAAACTCAGTCGGTTGGGTGTCCGACTCTTGGTTTTGGCTCAGGTCATGATCTCAGGGTTGGGAGATCAAGCCCGGTCTCGGGTTCTGCACTCGGCAGAGTGTCTGCTCGACACTCTCTCTCCCTCTGCCCCTCCTCCCACTTGTGTGCCTGTGCACACACTCTCTCTCAATAAACAAATGAAATCTTTAAAAAAGAAAAAAAAAGAAAGACTGCTAAGTAATGAGAACCAGCCTTTCGTTTTCCAGCCCCAAAACTTGCTGCGTTAAAAAAATATATTTTGCCACATCAGGAAAGCATTTAATGACAGAGCGTACTGGAAAGGCGGTTCTAGGGGAAGAATCTACTCGTTAATTCCAGCAGGTGGAGTTCAGAGAAAGAACGAGAAGGAAAAGGTGAGAGGAATGGAGGGCGGTGGGAGAGCCATGAGCCATGGACAAAGTCCTTCCCACTCCAAGACGGTATTAAACTCCTCCACATCACGCCTTCCCCATCCCTCCGACAAGCAACCTCTGCCTCATGGAAGGCTCAAACAATACCTTTCAATTTGGAATTGCTGCTATGGAAAAAGGGGATCGCCACCTTCAGAACCCCATTTTAAAGAATTCCACACACAAACATCATTCTTCTCCCAAGTATGGAACCAGAGTAAGCTGGGTGGCCGCTCTCCAGGGCCGCCTCCACACAGAGGTCCCAGCTCTCTCGGCTGCTAGGAAAGAGTCATGTGCCTGCTTCCCAAAAGGGGCTCCAGGCAGGAGCAGCCCCGACTACTGCGAGGCACAAGGAGCCTCTGGAAACCCTTCTTTCCCAGCCACCATTCCATCCCGCCATTCTCCTCACTTGGTACAGAGACTTGACAAGAATGAGGTACGATGCCCTTTCTGCCCCATGACCAGGGCCAGCTCTGATCACCCTGGACTGGGCACATACCATGGGAAAGGGCGGTCGGGTAAGCCAGGACCCATCCAGCTTAGAGGGCAGGTGTGAAGCCGACACTGGGCACCCTCACATCCTCACCGAGGGGCCCCTCGCTTCCAGAGCCTGCCTGACGTGTCTCTTCTTGTTAGAACCCGTCTTCCAGCAACCCCCTAAACTGTGCTGCCTCGGAGAACTTTCCTCCAGGACAGAAATGTTCTACATCAGCACGGTCCAGAATGGCAGCCACGAGCTTCAGGAGGCCACCGAGTATCTGGGATGTGTCTAGCGCAGCCAAGGAGCTGCGTTTTTAACTCTACTGTATCTGAACTGATGCAGACAACCGATCCTGGAGCGGAGGTTCTCAGAGGGCCGGTCTTTCCTGTCCTGATCGCCGCTGCTCGCTCAGCACAACAGAGCCTGGCGTTTCACCACGTGCTCATTAGAGAAAGCGGTTAAAAGCGGGAAGATGCCCTCGCACCCCCCCGAGAAGCCCCCCAGCCCCAACTCTCGAATATGAATGTGGGATCTGACAGCGGCCACAGCCCACTCGCTCCCTAGGCTGCAAGGGCGTCTGGGGAAGGAGCTCGTGCTGTCCTCCCCCTCCGCCCCCCAGTGCCAACCGGAGAGCTCCTGGGCAGTGAGCAGCGGTGATGGGCCAAAGCCTCACGGCACAGGTGGGAATGGGGGGGGGACCCAAGGGGACTCTGCCAGGGGTGGTCCACCCAGCAGGAGCCACCTCCTGATTTTTCTGAGGGACACCGAAGCACTTAACAACAACAGCAAACCCGAGACAAATCAGCGGCAGGGTGCAGTCCCCCCCCAACTATGGATTCGTACACTAGGCTTGGGACCTGCACTTGCCAGAGGCCCCCCTCCCCCACCTGCCCCCCTCAGGACTTCTGGCCACACCCCCAGTTCTGACCCTCATTCCCCTTCGCCTTCCTGGGGGCCTAGAAGACCCTCTCCAACTGGCTTTCATTTAGAGGAGACCTGATTAGACACAAGAGCCCATCTCTCTTCTGCAGACCAGGGGCCTGGAATTTTCAAGAAGCCTGTAACTCACATTTCTCCCAGCTCACAGACGACAGCATTTGAAGCCGTTAGTCCTGGAGCCGGGGTAATTGTAGCTGGGGGAAAAAATCATAACATTACGCAGAATATTCTTAGTGGAAGGGGCACTAGGAACACATTTAAGAGCTTAAATGGAGGCCGTTTGAAAAAAGACAGATGGACAGGAACGGTTAGATTTCAAAAGTCAGGCCTTTCATTTCCCTCAGAGAATGCTTTTTGTTTGAGCTAACAGGTTTCAAACAGTGCTGCTGGCAATGGTCACGCCATACGGATCTTATTTAAGCAAACGATCAAGCACAGTTGGGATGGAAGTGTGTGGAGACAATCAGAAGACCATGAAGTTTTAGACTGAGAAGAGAAAAAGGAAAAGAACAGTCCTGCGCCCTGACACCCGGGACCCCCTCTTTGGCTGAGGTCCCCCCAGGCCCCTTGGTGGGGCCCCAGGAACGTGGGAGTCGGTGGAGCAACCCGCAGGGCTGCAGGCACCGAGTCCCAGGAAGCCTAGGGAGGCATGGACGCTGGCTCTGGAAACGACTGCAGACATCCACGGGCTGCTGGGGACAGCTGCTGTCCACAGCGAGCCGGAGTTTTCACAACAAGCAAGCCAGAAATACAGTGATGACGTTGGGGGAGCAAGACTCAGCTCAAGGATCGCCCCCCAGGAAGCTGCCTCTGAACCCCCGGGGCTGGACGGGCCAGCTGTCCCTCATTGGTATGTCGCCTGGTCTGTCAGACCACTTAGGGCCACCAGACTTCTGTCTAGCGAGGACTGGACATGGCGCTATGCCCACGACCCACAGTGACTGGCCCTTCCAGGGGAACCTGATCTAGCCCAGGGCTGCCTCCGCATCTCTGGGACGGGTGGGGGACCCACGCGTCCACCTCATCCTGTCCCCGCTCCTGGAGCTTGGGGCTCTCCGCAGCCCACTGGACATCTCAGGCTTACAATGTCCCCAGACCAGCTCCTCCCAGCGTCTTCCTCACCTCAACCCACAGCGGGCCCTGCCTTCTAGCTGCTCAGGCCAGAAGCCTTGCAGTCGCCCCCCACTGTCGCCCCCGTCCACGTGCGCCTGCCGCCGGCTCTGCTCTCAGAACAGACCTCAAGTCTGATGACGACTCGCCATCGCCCTTGGTCTCTGGTCTGCACTAGGCCTCAACCTACTCTAGATCTAAGTTCCAGTTGAAGCTGGCCCGGGGATACGATCATAAAACATCTGTCTGGTCTCTCTGAGAAGTCAGCACTACTAAAATCTCTGTAATTCACACCAAACTCTGTGCCCTTCGGCACATGGAGTGTGTCAACTCTCGTAACTGCTGGCGACTCCGTGCTGCGCCCTCTAACCTCACCTTCCGCTCCGGCCTTCCTGCCAAGCTTGAGCCTGACTGGGACTTTACACCTGCAGGCTCTCCTCCCAGACCGCGCATGACCCGACTTCCTCATCTTCCAGTCCCATTTCACGTGTCCCCACTAACAGAGATGCCCTCCCTGACTTTCCATCCCGCCTCTCCTTCCCCTTGTCCTTTTTTATTTTCCTGACTCACTTTCCCCACGCTCTACCACGTCCGCTTTTGCTGGCGACCTGCCCCCCTCACTGGGATTGTAGCTCCACAGAAGAGGGACTGAGAATAGAGCCCATACACACGGTACAGGCTGACAAAGGGTACTGCACGTTCTGCTGGAGAAACAAATGCTCTCGTTTCCAGATTATATGGGAGGAAACCAAAGACCAGAGACAACAAGGAACTTGTCAAAGGCCTGGAGGCCTCAGGGAGGGGGCAGTGCTGGTTTGGAGCTGACATCAGCTGACTTCCCTGCTTCCATCCCTCAGACTCTGCCAGCTCCCCCAGAAGAACATTAAGCTGGACCTTTAAGATCCAACCTGGGCTCTGTGGCCTCTAAATTGGAAACGTAAAGCACACTGCATTCCTCCGCCATTCTCCAAGGCACTGACTTCAACCATCCATCACAGAAATGCTGGAGGGCTTAGGGATTCCTGATCTTTTTTAATGGGAAGAATGCCTAGACACCCTTAAACACCTAGCTTGCACACCACCTCCTTCAGCAAACTCTCCAAGAATTTCCCCAGCCTCTTCCATGCTCTCCTCCAGTTCCGAATAAGCCTGGCCCTGGCGGCCTCAAACAAAACACACGGCCAGCAGCCGCGAGGAGCATGTCCTAGTCTACCACAGGGACCGCCCAGTGTGGGGACGGATGGCAGCCTCGTCATCTACGGCCCTCAGCATGGCGACAGGAAGAGAAAGGAGTCGCGTGTTTGTTGGACAAAGCTTCATTCAGTGTCCCTCGCCCACACAGGCCATCCTCGTGCTCCAGATCCCCACACCGGGGACACCCTGTACCTCGCGACCTCAGCACAACTTCGTGCAACTTCTGTGCCGTGACAAGGGCCTTCTCCTGTCAGTTCAGAGGCTCTGCCAGGGCTGGGGCCCTCTGTTCCTTGCTGAGTCTCCAATGTTGACAGGAGGCCCTCCACAGACAGAGTCTGACTGGATGGAAGGACGGATGGGAGGAAGGGCGGAAAGCCAGAGAGGACAAGGGCTGACGGGCGCTCACCTGTAGGAGTCCCCATCTCTGTTGTAGTCACACAAAAGGTAATCCTTTCCCACCACCTTGTCTCTGGCGATTTTCAGGGGCTGGTCAACAGAAGACAGGAGATCTTCGCACAGACTGGGGACCTGGCAGAAAGAAAGGAAAAGGCAGAACCAGGGTTAGAACAACACATCCAACCCAGGCTGGCTAATGGCGACTGTGACCACATCACGGTCAGCACATGGAACATCTGGCCCCTGGTCCTCTGCCAGAGTCATGGGCCTATTCTGTTCTTTTCCACATGTGTCTGACACCAACTGTGTCCCACCATAAAGAAATCTGTTCTTGAATTACAGCGGAGCATGATTCCCAACACAGCCTGCCTTCCAAACCTGCATGCAGCTCTAATTACCTGATCGCCAGGGTGGTCTGGTACGGTTAAGTGTGTATGTGCCTGGTATTGGTCTCTGGTGGGCAAAGTGCAAGCTCAAGTCCTCAGAAGAAGGTAAACATTTGAAATACCAGGAATCCAAAGAACTCGGAGAATAACCGTCCATGCTTGACAACTCCCACGGGCTCCCATGCTGGGTGGAGTTTCCAGCACTTTCCAGGCCCCTGGCCAAGCACTGCCAGGCCGGCTCACAGAGTCGCCCCTACCTGCCACAGAGGTAGCTGCACACGGGCCTGGCACCGCGCCGAGCTCCAGCTGGCTTGTCTCAGGTGGACCCACGTGGAGCCACGTCATGGAGGAGAAGGAGGGTGGCCCCGGGGCCTGGGCCAGGCGGGGCTGACTCCCAGGGCAAATCTTGCCCAACTGGACCCACGGCTCCACCAGTAACCAGGCTGCCGGCCTCTTCCTCCCAATTCAAACATCCATTTCCACCAAAATATTCCAGGAAGGGACGGCAGCACTTTCAGAAACGGATTCCTTTGGGCTTGAGTCACTTCCACGCTGTATTTTCAATGTGCTGACTTACTCGTTTCACGGCCCCGGGTTTATGGAGGCCCCACCATATCGTTTACCAGGCCAGCGGCTGCCAACTGTACCAACAGCCCTTCCGAATGGAAAAGTTAGATCATATGGCAAAGATACCCAGAAGAGCCTGGCAGCAGGGGGCGGACTACTACGGCAGTTCCTGCGTTCCTCCCGAAGACCCTGACCGCCTCCAGAAAGGCAGGGCAGGGGACAGCCACGTCCTAGACCACCCGGCATCTGTGGGCTTCCCCAGGACCCTCTGCTGAGCCCCAAGGTACTTCAGAGCAGCTCGCCAAGCCCCAACCGGCACGACTGGAGGACGGAGACCTTGGCTCGCATGAGCTCTGGCCTCTGTGAGACAACCGGTTCCCTCTACACGGGCTGGTGCGGGTCCTCCAGCCCCTCAAGGAATGTGCACCCACTAAATCCCGCACACAACCTGCGATGCCCGCCTGCGTCCCCTCCCCTTGAACACACACACAGACACACATGTGTGCACGCGCGCACACACACACACATGTGTGCACGCGTGCACACACACACGGGGCTATTTTTTCCTTTTGAGATTTTATTTTTATTTTTTTATTTTTTTTTAAAGATTTTATTTATTTATTTGACAGATAGAGATAACAAGTAGGCAGAGAGGTAAACAGAGAGAGAGAGAGAGAGAGAGAGAGAGAGAGGGGAGGAGGAAGCAGGCTCCCTGCTGAGCAGAGAGCTGGATGTGGGGCTCGATCCCAGGTCCCTGGGATCATGACCTGAGCCGAAGGCAGAGGCCTCAACCCACTGAGCCACCCAGGCGCCCCTTGAGATTTTATTTTTAAATCATCTCTACAGCAAACATGGGGCTCGAACCTACCCACTGACAAGAGCTGTGTGCACCACTGACGGAGCCAGCCGGGTGCCCCCAAACGGGGCGATTTCAAAGTGAGTTTTGGTGATGAGCACGTCACCCCCCCCCACCATTTCCAAGCGTCTGCTGTGTACCACGCACAACGCTGGGCCCGACAGTTCACTCTCGTGTGAAGCGCGCATGTATTATGCCCATTCTGCAGACCGCAGACAGCAGAGGCCCAGAGTTATTGAGCTGCCCCAGGCCCACACAGGAAGCAAGCAGTAGAGACTCGAACTCTGATTTAACACAGTCACGAAGAGGAAGGACAGTGACTGCCAAAGGCACACTGCAGTGGCAAATACCCTCCCCGCGCAGCAACTGACCGCCACAGAGCCTGGAAGAAAGTCCTGGCCAAGACGAGGACTCGAACAGCTCCCGGCCCAGGGCGGCTGGGATTTGGAAGCAAGCCTGCTTTCCTGCACAGGCCCCAGTGAAATGGCCCCAGCCCCTTGGTGCCAGCCCCCCAGACCAGCCCTCTCCCGAAGCATCATTTGTTCTCTTGGGCCGCTGCCTTAGCTTACCTGCTGGGCCCTGACTCCTGCCTAGAACCCTGCTCTAACCAGCTGGGGCCCGGGCACTATCGGCTTAATTTCTGTATCTGTCAAGCAGGGAGAACAAACCCCAGTCATTGTGATTTGGGGCAATCAAATGAGACAATGCATCCGGCATTCAGTTCGGCACCTAGCCCCGGGTGTGGGGGGGGGTTGGGGGGGGTGGGGGCCGGATATACACACAAGCTAGTAACAGACACCGGCGGGCCCACTCTCCCTCCTCTGTACTCCGTGTCATGTGCCGTCTGTGATTCTCCAGTGGCAACATTAGTCTGCGTCCCACCTGAGTTCACCACACCGCTCCAGGTCTTGGATACAAATGGACCTTTTAGCATCCAGTTCTGAAACGCTCTGCTTGGGCCCAGCTGTCCGTCATGCTGCTCTGCAGCTCCATCACCTGACCCAGGAAAGCTTGTGAGATGATGGGATTTGGTACAAAACAGGCTGGCCCGTACCACTGCCCAAAAAGTTAACCCACGGATCAGAAGTATTTCAATAATTTCTTCCTGGCACTTATATGGACTGAAGGGGGTTTTAAATTTATTTGCTATCTCACATCCCCTTCCCCAGAGCGTAGATTTTGCTGGAGGTGGGGGCAGGGCTTGTGGCATCCCTGGGGCCCACCGCCCGGGGAGCTCACCACACAGAGTGTGATGTAGGGGAGAAGCCCTAAGACAAGAGAGCTGGCCTTGTTACTCAAGCCCTGTGCTTTTATCACTACCCGGGCAGCACAGCAACGGTGGCGAGACTGGGAACCGAGCGACTGGGCTCCAGCCTCCGCGCTGGTGGCTCGCGTGCCCAACACAGTGAGTGAGCGTCACTGGAGACCGGCTGCTGGTCTGTGACACGGACGTCACTGCTTTGTGAAAATACCGCAGGTAAAAAAAGACTGTAAACAAAATGATGTAAAATCCTTCATACAGTTAAATGTATTCATCCTTTATTTGGAGAATGCATTTTTTGGGGCAGGGTATTAAGATGCCTTTAATGTTATGAAATTACAGGTTTTGATTTTTGTTTTAAAAGTTGGCAACCCGATGCCCTACTCTTCTTCTGTTTTCTTTCTCCACCCACCCTCCACCCGCCTTTAAAAAAAAAAAAAAAGAAAAAAGTCTCTGGCCTGTGAAATCAAAAAATGTGGCAGCCACTGGTCTAGAAAATGGGATCCAGCCCTCCCCGCTGTCCAAGCAGATCAGGGTAACTTTCAAGGTCAGTGTAAAGCACAGGAAGAGACTCCACTCCTCCCACACTGTAACTCAAGATCATCAAAGTACAAAGCTAAGGCAGTGGTGGAGCGGGTGGGTCTGTGGTGCCAGGTGTCCCCAAGGGCCGCTCTTGCTCCCTGCTCAGCCTACCTTTCCTGTTCAGTCACGAAACTTCTCAATCCCATGAGGTCTGGGCTAAGCTGACCTCCACTCCACCGCCACCTGGTTTGGGGCAACAGCAGCAGGCACAAGGAGAGCATCTGTGTGAGCTTCTGAGTTCCCCCATCCCACCACCCCTGAAGATCTGTGACTGGCTTTCAAAGTCCACGGCCAGGTATTAACCAACCCCAGAAGAACACGCATCTGCACTGTCACCACAAAATTACAGCAGCGTGCAGACAACCACGGGGAACTCTTGGGGCACGGGGGGAACGGGTCCTTCTGTGAGGAGCATCTGCGACATGCTACGGCCGGCCGGTTTGTCACCCAAGCAAGTACAATTTTTGGCTTTTGGATAAACTTTCAAGTCGGACCATATTTTTGTATGCCACTCCCTTCCAGCAGTCCGTGTCTTTGATCAGAGATCAAGTGCTCTGGAAGAATCATCTTACTGTCGTCACGGGGACCGAAAAGTGGAGATGACACGGCGTGCCCAGATTTGTACCACAGCAGCTGCCCGAGCGTGCGTCAGTCACGATCTGGCACGCCACCCGCCAACCTGTCTTACTCCCACACCATCCCACCCCCCACCTGCCCCCGAAGCCTCCCACCCCCACCCTGCCCGGTTCACAGCTCCCTGCACATGCCAGTAAGCACATGTGTTCTTCTGCCTAAAAATATCCTCCCTTACAGGTTTGTGGGAGAAAATACAGGACTGGGCAGTTCAATTTTAACTTCAGATACACAATGACTCTGAAATACATGGGGTATGTTTTCATTTGCTAAATCTGGCAACCCATCCCCATTCTTCTCTCAAATTGAGGACCCTTCAGAACCCAGCCCAAACTCTGACTTCTTTACCAAGATGCCAAATTCTTTGGAATTCCTGTAGTAACAAAGATGTCAACTGAATCCCAAATGCTTTGGGGACGGCCGTTCTAATCCTGCCATCAGCTATCGCTTTACTCCTTCCTGGCTACTCACTGTTCTTTGAGTCTGAACGCAGACTCTGAGCCTAGAGAGGGAGAGCCCCGTCCCTCGACCCAGCCCAGCGACACGCAGGGGGTGGTGGGGGCTCCGGCGGGTCTGCTGACTGCTTGGAGGTGCTACCGTAAACTCAGAAGAAAGGCCGTTTATCTCTGCCGTCCATTAGTTACCAGCACTCTCCAGACTCAAGCCCCAAGGCTACCCCCACTCAGTCCTGTCAAGTGCTTAGGACAGTGGAAGAAATCCCGTGAAGTCTCGAGGACCAGGAGTTTGCGGAGCAATTTAAATGAAAGGACGGGTCCAAACAAAGCCAAGAGTACACCTCGGGGTGCTCGTGTCATCAGCTCCTCTGCCTCTGAGTGAGAACATGTGGTTGGTGCCGACACACGAGGGCTGGATGGTTTCTGTCCCAACTGCCCATCTCAACTGCTTAACAGCCTTTGTGAGGAACGTTCGGGTCACACCAAAGCTGTCAGCTCAGCCCAGGCTGCTGGGGGAACTTGAACTTAATTCTAAGTGACTCGGAACTGTAAACAACACTTCACTGGCCAGAGCACCGTCCTGGTGGGGTGGGGTTCAGGGCTCCGCGGGTTCATTTCTCCACTGCCCGGAACTCCTCTGAGGCCACACCCCAGGGAGCAGGGAGCGCCATGCCCCCTACACCACTACCTGGCTCCCTGGTGTGCGGTGGGGGTTGGGGGGCACGCGGAAGGGGAACAAAATGAACTAGGACAGGGAGGGAAAAACCCCAGGAGGGATGTCCTGAGCCCCAGCCGCCAGTGATCCTCTAATAATAATGAGCACAAGGATGCCACAGCCCGCCCCTGGGAGTGCACGCCAGGCACCATACCACAACCTCTCCCTGTACCACAGCCTCTCCCTGTACCACCTCCTTTAATCTTCAAAATACCCCGTGATGTTGAACATTAGAGAATCCTTATTTTTTTTATTTTTTGAGGGTTTTACCATTTGAGAGAGAGAGAGAGTGCACGCGCACGAGAGAGAGCACAAGCAGGGCCAGGGGCAGAGGGAGAAGCAGATTTTCCGGGAGCCTGATGCAGGGCTCGATCCTAGCACTCTGGAATCCCGACCTGGGCCAAAGGCAGCCGCTTAACCGTTGAGCCACCCAGGCGCCCCAAGAGCCCTTATTTTAAAGAAGGATAAGCCGGGCCTTGGAGAAAGAACGTGCCCGAAGTCACAGAACTACTTGCCAGAGGGCTGAGACAGGACATGTGAGATACAGAACAGTTCAGTTATGAAAAAATTACATCCACTCTTGCTGCTGCCCCAAACTGAAGGCTTTTTCTACTATCTAACCCAACAGCAGATCACATGAAAAAAGATACAAATCAGAAGCTTCCGGCCGTAAGCGAGGTTCGTGTCTGTGCCGCCATGTGGTTCTACTTTGCCTCTTCCCCTTCTCCATTAGTTATTAATGTTGAAAACAATTGTTCAACCAGAAAAAGAAACTTGAGATGAACCCTCAAAAAAGCACAAAAGCCAGACCAGTTCAACTGCATGGATAATCCAATCCACGGCACCCCTGTCCTTAAGAGGTGTACCCTTGTGCCTCGGTTTCTAAAAAAAAAAAAAAAAAAAAAAAAAGGCCAAATGAACACATTCCGTCTTTTGATCTGCCCGCTGGCTGCGAGCCCGCCACCAGAGAGATAAGAATCAAAAACAGACCCTGCTCGCTGGGTCGCACACTTGGGTGAGTAATGCTGGTGAAATCACAGCTGGGAGAGGCCTTGCTGGCCCCGCACCCTCTCCCAGCATTGGAAGCGTGGGCTCCCTGGCGGCCAAGTGTCAGGACACTGGAGCTCCCGGCGGCCAGCAGAGGTCTCTGCTCACAGTTGGGTTTGTTTTATTTTTTCTAAGGCTATAAACTTTCTTCTTTTTTCCTTAATAAAAATAAACAAACATAAAAGTGAAATGTAAGACCAAAGAGTGCATTTGTAGCGACACACATTCCGGTGTCAGAAACAATCTACAGTGTGGCATTCTGGAAAACACCAACCTTGAAATCAAACACAAGTTCAAATCCCTGGTTTGCCACTTCCTGTCTGAGTGTACCCTTCCTTAACCTCGGAAATGCCGTGACGGTACCCGCCTCCAAGAGATTCATTTTGCTCAGTGCATGCCAGGTACCCACGCCAAGGAGGTGCTAGGGGCCAAGGACAGTGGCGGGCAAGGCAGGCACACACAGCTGAAAGCATGCTCCGGCCACTGGACACCAACAGGGCACGCCTGTGAGGAGTCGGTGGTCTGGGAGGTAGCAGAGCAATGACACAGGAAGGAAGGAAAGGTCGGGGGAACTGTAATGGGGGCAAGAGCCAGCACAAAGGCTCTGTGGCACCTCTCCCAGGGCACAGAACCAGCAATGGAGGGGACTGTGCTGTGGGGCCCTCTGCCCACCCAGAGCCCTCCAGCCATGCCTGGACTTCAGCAGGGACCCTGTGCCCACAGCCCAGCGCCAAGCACGAGGAGAGACAGGCACTGTGTACTTCGGTCCTCCGCTCCCAACCATGCACACACATAGGTGGGGGCGCCGTCCCTCCCGCTCCTTTCAGATCCAGCCCTCTTCCAATTAAGCTAGCCCTTGACTCTAAGAATGCTATTCTTCAAATGAAAGCACAGACTGTATCCTTCGTTAGATATCTGTAAATTGTTAAGATGCGGGATTAATGAGACTAGCATTCGAAGGACACGTGAATGGAAGCAGCAATTTCCCTATTTTGGAAACATGATGAAGCGATGACCCAGGTGCACCTCAGGGCCAGGAGGCTGGTACAGCAGACCAAGCGCCTGCTCACAACGGGCACACAACTGGTCGCTGGCGGCACAGTCCTCCGGGCCTAAATGAAGCTGCCCAGCAGGGCAAACACCAGGAAATCATTTTTGATCAACAAATACTTTATTCTACTTAGAAACAAATTTTTCACATACCACTAACAACAAAGAACTTTCTCAAGAAACAAGTCCCTCCCGGCTTCCTTTTCTTAAGCAGGTGCCCCAAACCACCCCACGGATAAATAATAAAGGCGAACTTCCTGGGCTGGGTTTCAGCCATTCATGCCCCAGCCTCCAAAGCTCTGCCTTCTAGAAGCTCACAGCCTGGAATAAGAGGCCAGAAGTTTTCTAAAGCAAGGGTCAGGAAGGGGCAAAACAAAGAGAAGGCAAATTGAAAGGAAAAATTAAAATCGCTATCTGTGAGTCAACCACAGGCAGGCACACAAGGCTCCTGTTGTCCGCATGTAACCCTACGCTTCCCTGAAGAGGATGAACCAGCACTTGGAGCCTAATTAAATTAACCGTTCCCTGGCCGGGGGCACGACTAATCCCCTGGTGGAGGGAAGTCAAGAAAAGTCAGGGTCCTTCTAACCCGCCTGCTCCTCTTAATTAAGGCCTTGTCCCTGAGGAACAGAGCACAATACACAAACACCTTCACGAAGCCAGAGGCCGCAAAGTCACCAGATAGAAGTCGCTGTAGCCTTGGTGTGGAGAAGTGCCTGCAGCCTGGGACCCCACGTTCTACACGGTCCATCCCGACCCAGGCTGCTGCTTCTCCCACCAGGGACCTAATGACCCCTGCCACCTCCAGGCAGCCCCGAAGCCTCAGAGAGGAGATGGTTCCCCAGGCTATGCTCCTCCAGGCCACAAGGCCTTGGTAGCGGGCCTTGCAAGTTCGGGACAGGGCCCCTCTCCTCTGGACAGGGGTGGGGCCCAGCACTGGTGGGGCTCCCAGCACTGCCGACATAGTCCCTCGGGCAGAGTTCTGATCTTCGGAAGTCCGAGTCAGACTCCGTGGGAAGCAGGCTCCCAAAGTGTTCCGCATCTCTCCTGGAGGTGGGACCGGGGGCTGGCCAGCTGGGGCTGAGGGCGAGCGTGCCCAAGAGGGATGGCGAGGACCAGGGATGGCACTGCAGCTCCCCAGTCAGACGGAGACTCGAGTTCTCAGCCCTGGGGGAGTGGGCCAGGCCACCACCGTGCGGAGACCGTGGGGCTGGTGCCGACCTGCGCCCCACAGGCTAGCACAGACACAGAGCCATGGCCGTCCTGTGGGACCACTTCATTGCTAAGGGATTACTGCATTGGCTGCATTCTTTCAAATCACTTCAGATCTTTCGGGGGAAATGACCAGGTAAAAACTACATGAAAACAGGGGAAAACTACCTGTTCAGAATACAATCTTTTCACGAAGGCCTTGTGATTTCAGGGGCGGGACAGGGGACCTCCAGCCTCATCTCCGGCTGCATCGGCTGGGACCCTGGCAGCGGCAGTCGTTCTCCGAAGGCTGACTGCACACCAGGCACCCCTCTGAGCTCCCTGCACGCGTGCTCACTTGCCCATCGCGGTGGCCCTGCAGGACGCAGTGGCCCTCCTGCGATCCCGGGGAAGACCCTGAGCCCTTGGCCTGGAGAGTGAACGCGGTGCGAAAACATCTCTGCCAGAAGAATCACCAGCTGGACAGCGGCAGAGAGCAAGTGCCTGGCAAAGGGGGGTTTTTGCATGACTGGGTCCCCGTGAACCTCCCTCCTCACGGCCGCCTGAGGGTAAGGCAGCAAGGTGTCCCGGCGGAAGGCAAAGGAAGCATCAGCCCGCTCCCTTGTCCCTGGGAATTCAGGTTGGGGCCGGGCCTCAGGCTTTGGAAAATACACGCCTCAAGCCTCCAGCATCAAGCCTTCCTGAAAGCTAAGAAGGGGCTGGCGCGGAAATCCAGGAAATGAGATTCTGCTGCGGAACCCTGACAAAGGGCATGTGCCCCCTGAACGAGAAGGGAGCTTCGAGATGGGCCGCACTGGTGAGACGCAGAAAGGGGCTCCGATGCCAATCGGGGACAAACAGCCGGAGTCATCTGTGTGTCCTGGCCAAGGGACAGCTCTCCTGAGTGGGTGTGGCAGGTGAACCAAAAATCAAGTCCACCCCGACCTGCCGAGGCCCCCCCGCGAGCCAGGCCCTGTACAACACCCCCGCCCCCGGGAGGAGCGGCCCCCCCGTTCCCCACTCCGGGAGGCCGATGACCCCGTGAAGCAGCAGCAGAGGCTCAGAGCCACTGAGTCACAGACCACGGTTCTGGCTCTTTCCACCACACATTCTCCCCCAAACGCTCAGGACCACAAACTTCTCAACAGCCGTAACAGTCCACCAAAGTTCCAGTGAGGGCACTGGTTCCTTCCGAGTGGAACTGTTCGTGCTGTTTTGTTTGCGTGTGTGTGCCTGAGCAGGGCTGGAGGCCGGCACAGATGGGCCACGTTCTGGGAGGCATATGCACAAGTCAGGGCGTTTTTTCCTCTTCTCTTAGCATAAAACCATCTTGGCTGGCTGGCCACAACGTTTCCCACTGGATTCCTTCCACTGGATGGATGTCTCATCAGGTTTTGTTTTAATTTCACTGAGTCATCCAAAGAAAATGACTACCATGGAATAAAAAATATAAAATCTGTAATTCTTTCTCCTGGGGAGAAGTCAGCTCTGCCTTGGAGCCACCGATGGTGTCTTCACTGGCGGGGGTCTTCAGGACCAAGAGCTCCTCTCCACTTTGGCTCTTAAGAGATAAAACCCACTTAACTGTACGGGGGGTTAGATACAGTTCCCACCCTCCAGGAGCTCCAAGTCCAGGAAGAGAGAGGGTACAAACAATGCATCCACATACTATGTGCCATGGAGACGAAGAGGAGGGCCCAGAGCCCCTCAGGAGAAAAAGAGCTGGGGGTCCAGGCAAGACAGGTGAGGAGCTAACACGGAGCCAGGTTACAGAAGGTGAATGAAGCCCGAGTGTGGTGCCAAATCACAGTGAAGCCTGTGGGACCGAGGTGCAGATGGGGTGCCCCCCAGGTCACGGGAGCACAGCCCGGGGTACAGACAGCTGCACAACTCTGAACGTGCTAAAAAGCACTGAAACGTACTCCTTCAAAGGGTGAGTGTTACTTACGCTATGTGGATTCTATCTCCACAAAGACGTTTTTAAAAAAAAGAAAAAGAAGAAGTGAATCAAGAGAGAATGTCCCAGGTGGAGAGCACAGGTATATCCAAGGAACTCCAAGTTCAGTGTGAATGCAAAAATATCAGTTTGGGTTTTCAGGAGAGAATACAAGTTTGGGTTCGTCAGCAGAGACTCTGGGCATCAGGCTCCCGATGGCAGTGTTGCCTTTCACTTCATGTTCAGTAGCTCCTGGACTAGTGACCCTCGCAACCCAGAGCTTTCCCACGTCAGAATAAATAAATTAACGTAACACACTGTAGGAACGCACCCTCGGCCTGGAAGTCAGAGCTGGGTCTAAAACGAAATGAGGATAGATCACTCGATGGTCCTGTTTCCTCATCTCTAAAATGGGCCAACTGACTCAGATGTGTCTCTCAGCTCTCGGAGGCAGAGAGGAGACGCCTGGTAGGATGCTGGTGGGGGTGTGGGGTGCTCAGGGTGGCAGGGATAAGAGTAGGCCCACCCACCACTCTCTGTTTCGTTGAAGTTTTGTGTAAGACTTAGCTTGAAAGAGGGCTCTACCGATTTAAGAAATGTCTGAAAGCCACTGGACCAAACGACCAGCAAGGTTCATTTCAGCCTTAAGTTCCTGCAAAGTCTCAGAGCTGAAGACAGTCTATGTACTTAGCTCTCCGACTCTCTGGGAAACGGTTCTGTGAGCTCATCAGAAGTTTGAGACGTTCCTTCTGGAACTAAACACAGCATCTACTGAAGGAGGCGCTACAGGCGATCAGAGAGGGACTAAGAGCTAAGCCCGCCCCCTGCGGGGCCGGGCCTCAGGACCCAGACACAGCCCAAGGGAGAAGGAACAGGCTTCCGACCACAAGGTTTCTGCCCCTCAGTTCCAATTCCAGATCCTTCAGAAATTTCTCTCTTTGCACACAGAACCTACATTACCCCTCTGCTCTCTTTCAGGAGTGATCTCCCACCCACCAAGCCTCCCACTAAAAGGAAGTCCAGGCTTTCCCGCTGCCTGTGACACAGATCATCAACTTTGGTGTGCCCTTCCGTCATCGGAGATCTGGTCACTGGCAGTCAGCATGCCACTGGCTTTTAAGGGACTGGCGACAGACACGCGTCAGAACCCCCAGCCCCTGAAGGACACGCAGGCTGCTCCGCGTCCCGGCCCAGACTCCAGACCTACTTAAAACGCCAGGGAAAGCAGGCTGGGCCCTGTTCTCCAGTGCTCTGAATCTGTTCCCCGAACCTGATGTGTGCTCCAGGGGTGACCCAGGCACTCCTCAGCCAGGGCCAGTGCCTGCCAAGCTCTCAGGAAGGAAATGCCTTCTGACTCTCTTTCCAACTCACTTTCCTGTCTTGTATTTCTCACCCACCGGGAGGCAGGACCTAACCTACAGAGATACTCTTCAAACCTCCTCAGTGAAAGCTCTCCAAACGTTACCTAAACACTGCCCCCCGGGGTCCGGTGGGAACAGGATGCCACAGGGATCCCAAAACACAGAAGCCAGACAGACCCTCCCAGCTTTGGGCAAGGTAAGGCCAAGGAAGGGATCTTTGTGTGTTTCTGATGAATTACACCTCCCGACTCCAGCGGACAAGGACCCCATATCTTCTTCACCTTGGGACAGCCCAGCTTCCTGCAGCTGGACCTGATCCTGACCTAAGTTGGATTCTTCTGGAATGACTTCCCTTATCTTGCAGTACTACTGCCCCTTTACCAGAACCACGGGAGGACTAAGCTCTTTTGTTCATTTTGCCCAAAAGGAAACCAAAGCAACACTCTAGTCCCTCAGGCATCCAGGAGTGTGACATCTGGGAGGCCCGGAGCTCCCAGTGCCACCTCCCAGGGCCTACATCAATGCTAACACAGACAACGAAAGCGCACCTGCGTGAGTGACCCCAAAGAGACCTGGACTTTCCGTACACAGGCAGAACAGAAACTGGAGGAAAAGACTTCCCCAAACAAACACGGGGGCTTGCAAGGTGACTTGCTGAGTGGCAAGCTTTTTGGAAAGATGGAATTTTAAACACAAACACAGGAGGGCAGAGATGTGAGGCAGAGGAGCTGTGCACACAGCTGGGCAGCCCTTTAATTAGGGAAAGGTTTGCAAAGCCTGTGGAGCGTTGGCCGATTTTCCCTGGGTCTCCGGAATGGAAAGAATGTGGAAGCCAATGGGGTGACCAACAAGTTCGCAGTCAGCTTGACACTCTCACTGAGAATGAAGGCCCCCCCCCGCGCCCCCACCGTCTGGTCCCCTGCCACCTTTCCAGCAGTTCTGGTGATCCATGCCTTAGAGCAACAGAGGACGACGCCCTGGTCTGGGAGGAGGCAGGCTGGACCTGCCCCTTCCTAAGGGTGCCTCTCACCGCAGACAGGAAAGCTCTTCTTCAAGGTGTTTTAAGGCAGAAACCTAACTCCAGGTTAAACTAGTGAGGCCCTCTGCCCTAGGGACTGCATTTCTCGTTTGCAGGTTAGTATATGGCACCTTCATAAGCATTTCCGTGGACTTGAATATCCTGTCCACGGAGAAAAGATGTGCAATAAAACAGAAAAATGTTATTCCCTACCTCCACCCGGAGGGAACCCTCGCCTTTCTGACTCCCAAGTGGCAGAGGAGGAGCCGGCGTCTTCCGCACACAGCCCGCACCCACGTCGCGGCTCTTCTCTCCGGGACGTCGTGTGTCCGATGCAGCCCTGGGGCCCGTCTTCTTAAACGGGCTTCAGCTCTGCTTTGAAGGACACCCCGTGCCCCCTGGAAGTTATGAGAAGTTCCCAAATCTAAGGATCAGAAACAAAGGCAGAGACCCTGCGGCCCTTTTCTCTGCCCAAACCGAAGAGCTAAGAGCTCAGGAAAATCAGGAAGCTGGGAGCCTACCGTGGGTTCCTCTGGGAGCAGCAGCTGTTACCACCCGGAGCTGTGAGGGAGACGGCAGGTGCCAGAACACCTGACCTGATTTGGAAAGCCCGAGGCGTGAGATCAGACAAGACAAAGGGGGTGGTACCGACGGTTTCATGAAGCCCTCAGTGTCAACAGAGCCCACAAGGCCACTGCTTCCCGGGAAGGAACTGACGGAGGCTCTTCCAGTGGCAGGCAGGCTGGCTCGCGGAGCAGTTTAGGGAAGCCCGTTTCCTAGCTCTAATCTTAAAATCGCAAATAATCAATCGCTGTCTCTTCCATTACGCAACTACAAAGTCTCGGTGGCAACGAACAGGGGATCCTCAGCGCAACCAGAGCGCGCACCCATCACCTGCTTTTTGGCAAGAGCCCCTGACTGTAGCTCTACAGACACAAGCACTACCTTCCTCACTACTGGGACCCAGCGCTTCAGCGCAGGCTCTAGCCCTCACAAGGGGCCGGGCACACCTTCCCTGGGAGTTCATCTGTGCCCACTCTGCGGATACCGAGGTGAACAGAGTGGACAAGATCCCTGCCCTCAGAGAGCTTCGTGAGCAGCAGTGACAGGGTGGGGGAGTGAGGCCCAAGCAGAGATCTGAGATCAGCAGGGCTGGGGTAGAGAGGTGTTCCCAGGAATGGGGCAGCACGTACAAAGATCCAACAATACTGGGCACAGGACCTTAGGGAAGCCCTAGCACATCGGTATGGTTGGAGGGGAAGGGACTTGGAGGAGGGAGGACGGATGGGCAGGGCTCCAGTTCAAGAGTTCTGTTAAACCCGGAATGTTCTCTGGGTTTGATCCTGATGACACAGTGGAGTCAGCAAGTCATGACACTGTGGGTCATGGAGAGAACTGCATTTTGGAAAGGTTACTCTGGCTGCTGAGAGGGAGATGGGATGGGTGGGGGGCCACAGGCAGGGAGATCCAGAGGCTCTTAGAATAATCCAGTAACCCAGGGAAGGGTAGCAACAATCAGTGTGCCCCGAACTGCCCTACATGATAAACATGCCTTTGGCTGACAAGCTAGATGGGGGTGGACGGCACTCCTCAGAAGCAACGGCCTTGGGCACCTGGAACCATGTCCCCACCGGCCTCCCGCAGCAGAGCTGCACCCTTTGCTCCCAGGGCCTCCCTCTGTGCTGAACTCCCAGCCGAGGTTCTTCCACAAGCCACATACCCTGCTTCATGTGTTCGCTGCCAAGACCCGAGAGGTCAAGCACTCGAGGGGAGGGCATTGAAGTGTACCGGTCACTGTGAGTGGACCTGGCGCGCCCCACTGCCTGCTCCGTGCTGGAGGACAGCACCGCCTCCCCGAGCCGGATCATGAAGCACTCGCCTGCTGCCCGCCGCACAAGAAAACGCGGGGCGCTCTGGCGAGGGACACAGCCGTCCTCAGAAGGACAGCTGAACTGCAACGGGCCAGCTGCCCCAGTGCCCGTGTTTCTCCTGCACGCACTACTTGCTCTCACAGAAGCCCACACTCCTCACGTGCCCTTCGAGGCCCCAGAACAGCCCCTGATCCTCTCACCTGCCCTCCGAGAACCAGGTGAATTCACAACTCCCTGCGCTGTACCCATGGGGAAACAGAGGCAATGAGAGTGCGAGCGGCTTCCTCGAAGTCACCTAGGTCTCCAGGGGGTGCGAGACCCAGCAGACTTGGGGTCTACTGACCCCGTGCGCCCCTGTCCCCTGCCCGGGCCACAGGCGCTGACCCCACGGAACTGAGGCCTCCAAAGTCCTTCCAGCTTCTCATGGCATCGCTGCCCCCTTTCTCCTCCCTCCTCAGAGTCCACGGCTCAGAAGGTACAGACGGAGAGTCCTCCCTCTCGGGTCTGGGACGGGCAGGTTTACTGGCTCACTGACCATGACTTATTTCACATCAGCGATGTGGCCGGGCACCGTGTGGACCCCAGGATATGGGGCAGCAGTGCTTCGGCCCCAGAGGGGCCCCCCGGCGCTAGGAGTGCGGGACCATGAGGCAGCGCTTTCACCAGGCCCCGTGGACTGAGGCAGCCTGGACGTGGGGCTCCCCAGCAAGCAGAGTTCAAAGTGGGAAGGTGAACAAACGAGGTGTGAAAATGCCGGGCAAGGAGCAGAAGGCGACGTTCCAGGCCCGATGCACGCCCCTCACTCCCTTCTTACGTCTGGCACGGTGAGAATGAGGGAAAATCCACTTGTAGGAAGAATAATCATTTCCAGCCTGGGGCAAATCTCCGAAAGGGTTTCATTCTGAACCCAGACTGTTATTTTAGCTTCCAGTTAGTAGTAATTAAGTGTTCCTACACATTCCAGAAAGAGGAGAGAGGGAGATCAACGATAATTAAACCTCTTCTG
The DNA here is from genome assembly GCF_010015895.1 of Lontra canadensis. NCBI lineage: Eukaryota > Metazoa > Chordata > Mammalia > Carnivora > Mustelidae > Lontra > Lontra canadensis. The sequence continues at coordinate 13,583,169 of NW_022631019.1, forward strand.
TATTTGGCCTCGAATCTCTCCTCGAGTGGCCTGCTGTCAGACACTTATTCCAAAGCCTCCATCTGACACAGCTCCTACCAGCACCATCTGTAACATCAATTCTGGTCCTGGCGTGAAGGTTTCAATTACACACAAGGTAATAGGCCCCCCAGGACCCGGGAGTCTGGAGTTTTACAAACGCGGTCCCTCCCTGTTCTCCCGCACACCACACATCCAGAATCCGGTCGGTGACCATTTGCGAAGGGGAGGGCGCAGGGACAGCCCTTCACAGGCCTCTCAAAGGCAGGCTCTGTGCCTGTTGTGATTGACAGGGTCTGTAATGAACCTTAATTGTGAGCGCAACAGGCCCAGGAAGGCAGCAACAGATGTGGCAACACAGCAACTGCAAACCGCCTGACTAATGAACAAAAAGTGTCCCGCCTGATGAAGGCCAGTGACCCAAAAAAGGAGGGTGGAATCAGTCTTCACCCCTGCACCTTCCTCTAGAGCGCTGACTCCTTAATGCAAGCAGCGGGAAGCCTGGGGGCGGGTGGGGAGGCTGGAAGGCACCTGCCTCCACCCTCCTAACAGAAAGAGACCGGGCAACGGCGCTACTTGGTGGCGGCAGGCGGACCTGCGGGGCACATGATCCCCACCACAGCCGCCTCCACCAGCGTTTCTCTCTAACAATGGAAGGCTAGGACCAGCCTTCCTCTCAACAAGGGGAGGGGAAGCCCCACTCTGCAAAGACTGAATAACTTCTTGCACTGCTGATAGCTGTGACGGTAGCCGCCGGGGACCTGCAGCGACAAGGCAGAAGCTATTCCTGGAGAAGTGCGGGGACAGACAGCATGGTGGGAGGAAACTGGGCACATGAGTCTGATGGACCTCGGGTTAATCCGACCCTGCTACTCAGTAACGAGCTGTGCGGCTCTGGCCGACTTACTGAGCTTCTCTGTTTCCTCTGTAAGGTGGGTGCGCTTTCAAGAAACCAAGCACGCAAAGGGCCAAGACAAGACTCTGGCAGCTCACAGCCAACAACCAGGCGACCGGCAGAGCTTTCCTTCATCTGTTCAATGGCCACATCAGACTTGCGGCAAGAACCCTCCGCGGACGGCTACCTCCTCTAATCCAGGTACCGTGCCAGGAGCTCTACACACACCAGGTCTAGTTTTCAAGGGCAGTGATGTCAGGCCTGCCCCCAAGGTGAAGAAGCCACGGCTGAGAAGTCACCCAGCTCAGACACAGGGAAGTCGAGGGCTCAGCTCAGCCCGGCCTCCTGGACTCCAGGTGCTCACCCGCACCAGGTCTGGAGCTCCAGACGTGTCAGACTCACAGGGGCCCTAACACTTCCCAGCAGAGAACTTTGCAGGCGTTCCATCTCTAAGCATACTAAAAAGCCTTCTGGAGCCTGACATACAAGGGCTATATGGGGAGGGGGAGATCATTAAATAATCAGTCTGTGTCCAAGGAAATGTGCAGGATAAATGGGCACGCTGCTGCAAGCCCAGCCGGAACACCCACGCCGTGGCTGGTGGCCCCTCGCAGGCCTACGTCTACATCAGGGCAGGAACAGGTAGGAGCAGGCGAGGGGCTGAAGCAGCCTCCGCGCCATGAGACGCAGGCAGATCGGGAGAGGCTGAAGGGGGACAGACATGGGACGGGGAGGCCCTCTGCTGGGTGACCTTGGAGGAGCCGCAGATGTGGACCTGGGAGCTGCTTCTCAAGCTGGGAGGGGGTGCCTGGGGGTCACACTGGCAGTGCGGAGGGGGGGAGATTAAAGAGATGGGGGTTCAGGCTGGGACAAAAGAGCAGCAGTCCTGATGGGATGAAAGGATGTGAAGGCACAGAGAACAGGAAACTGGACCACAGAGGGGGGCTCCCGAGGGTGTCAGGTCCCGGATGGCCCATCCTGGATGACATCCACCTGCCTGTGCGGCACCCGTGGATGGCTAAAGTGAAGGCGATGAGCTCGAGTGAGCGGGGAGGCTGCGGGATCCGCCATCCGCTCCTTGGACAGATAGCACTCCCCACCGGTCCCACACGCAGCCACTGTGTTTGGCTCCCCCACCAGGGCTTCCAAAGAAGGACTCTGAGCGTTGAGAATTCGGGGAGCTTAGCGGGGAGCACTGTGCCCACCAAAGCCCCCAGGGCAAGGAGGAGCAGAGGAGACTCACACAGGCTGGAAGCCTCCACTCTGCCAGGACGGGATGGGAGGCCGGACACTCCATCACCCCACTCTGTGGAATGACAGCTGTCCTTCCTGGCCACGACATGGGTCTCTGACCTCCTCTGCTGGCCCAGGGGTCGAGGGCGATGGCATTGCCATGCTTTCCATCCCGTCAGAGGCATGCCACTGTCAGAGTCCACAGACAGTGGGGGAATGTTTGTCAGGACCACCTCAAACACCTCAGTGGAGGGCCCTCTCACCTCCTCCCTGCCAGGTTAAATACAGCAAGTCCCTGCCATGGCGCACTGGGTTCTAAACGCCAACCCCACGACACAGTCAGGACTGGAACCGTCTGCCTGTGCAAACAGGGAAGACTGCCAGAACCCAGGGGTTAGCAACAGGTCCTGGAAAGCCCGCGAAGGTAATAAAGGAGCCAGCCAGCACTGAGGAAGCACCTGTCTGCCATGCGCGTCGGCGTGTGACATACATGCTCAAACCCTCACAAGGGCTCCAGGAATGGTGTTCTTACCCCCATCTCTTCTGCTGGAGCAAACTCTGGGAGGTAAAGCGACCTGCCTGTGCTCTCAAAGCTGGAAGGTGACAGAACGGGATCCAGGTCCCAGTCAGCCTCACTCCACCCACAGAAGTCTGCTGCGGAGGCCATGGAGCCCAGCCCCGGGGGGGTGCCGTGTGCCACGGGCCCCCATCGGCTCGGCTCTCTCCACATTCTTACCATACACGGCAGGTTATTCGGTCACAGAGCTGACAGCAATCAATGCCTCTTCTGCCGGCAAAAGTAGTGACCGCAACACAACAGGATCCACGGTGACGATCTTTTAGTTCTAGGCAATGGGACTCAGGTTCTGAGACTGTGACCATGTGGCCTTCACTTCAGAGAGGAGATTAAGAGACCCAGACATACCTGCCGATCACAAAGAAGTTAGGAGCAGACCCAATGCTGCAACCCAGGGTCCCTGACTTTCGATAAGATTTGCTCAGCGTACACAGTGCTTCCTTCCCATCTTCCTGTTTCCCCCCCACTGCCGAAGGAGCTGCGAGTTCTCTGCAGCAGTTCTCTATCTGAAGAAGCCACAAGGAAAGCCAAGTTCTTCCTACGCCACTTTACCGGTCACAAAAATTGTAAGCTTGGCTAGCACCACACTTATGGCCATTGCCAAAAAGGGTCTAGAATCCAGGCCATGTGTTTATGCAGGTTATAAACCTTTCTAGGAAACCAATGTTTTCCAAAGTAGATCCCATGAAAGTGAGTCAGAGAAGTGCTGGGATCGAGGCAATGTTGTTTGTAACTGCAGGACTCCTCAGAACCTTTAATAAGACAACATGGATGGCTCCTAGATGGCAGAGCTGGCCATGTTTCCCCCATTGTTCACAGTCTTTGTTCCTCAAGAGGCTCAACCAAGGTGAGCTGCCCAATTTCATGACAGGCAGGCAACATGCAGGTTGCATCCAGGAAGAAACTCAATCCATCCACTGAGCAGAAAGTCAGGTCATCCGTGAAGGTCACTTTTCCAGCCATCCTATCCTGTCTCATTTTGTACTCCTCAGGAGGACACAGAGGATGTGTACGAGACATCTGCACGCTCCTTCTGTGACTCACCTGTCTGGGCACCTGGCTCTCTGCCCTAACAAAGTATTCCCACTTTTCTTTTTAGTGGAGATGTCCGCACACAGCGGCCAGGAATCCTGGAGTCAGACTGCCTGGGTCCAAAGCTTGGCTCCAGCATGGCCACCTGGTGACCTTGGCTAAGAAGCCCGGGCCCCTGCTGCTGCTTCTGCCTGGTGGGAACAACAGTGACAGCCTCAGAAGGTGCTTTCTCGAGATTTAGGGAGGAACGTTCTTTGTCGTAAGTGGCAAATACTTTTCAAAGTTTTTTCTCAGCCCTCTCATTTAATTTTATCCCAAGTTTGAAGTTAAAACTGTCTGTGGTCATAAGCCATCCTTTTGGCGTCAGTCTCAGGAACAAGGCCTCCCCCACCTCAGCACTGGCCACCGTCGAGGCTCTCCCTCTGCTTCTGGCCTATGAGCTTCCTGTTAGTCCCTGAGCAGGATGAGCGCCTGCTGGACAAGAGATACTCCGCTTGTCTGCCTCCAACGTTTCTAGCTGTTTCAGCAATCTGATTTGCTTCTTCCCAGTGAAACATGAACGTCACTTAAAATCCATCCTAAGTGCCTAGGGGATGGGGGCCCGGTGCTGAGTAGGCTGACCCCACTCGCTTCTGCCCTCGGGTCTGAGCTCCGCGGAGGCTGTCACATACGGCCCGCCTGCTGCCTGGGAAGCCCACGCCCAGCTGCTCCTGCTGTCGTCCTGCTGCCACCAACGGGATCTTGTCCTCCCACCCCAGGTGCCTCATATGTTCCAAGTGCCTTCTGCCGGGCTGTGCACTGGTTCTGGTACATTTGATTTCAAGGCGGCCCCCTTCCTGACCCATCCCTTTAGCTCTTGTGGTGCAAGAACTTGCTTTTCCTAAAATGTCTAGATTTGCTTTATTAACTGAAAAAAGAGTGGCCAACGACCTGCGTTTGGACAGAATGCTTTTTTTTTTTTTAAAGAGCACCCCTGCCCAAACACACACACAGGGCACAGTGGGAGTGTGTGTGTGAGTGTGCGGGTATGTGCTGGGGGACAGTTACTGACAGCTTCACCCCCGCACCACTAATCCCACTGAGTCCACTGTTCCCAGCAGCCAGGCCAAGCAGAAATCAGGTTGCTCTGATGGAGCTCTGAACCAGAAGAGGCAGGAAGAGAAGTTGAGGAGGCTTTTCTCCTGATGCACTTACAGGTTCTGTGGCCACTAGCCCACCCTTATCACAGATTCCTCTTACAGTTTCACCTGAAGAGATCATTTTAGCAGGACACACAAGAAATGACATACTATCACGTCTTCACCTTTAACACTGTAATCCAGTGGGCAGCACGCTGAACCCACAGCTGGACCCAACTGGCTCCTAGGTCCCGCGTCCGGTATGGGACATCCTTGTCGTCCTTGGCTATGAAAGGGGACTTGCCCGCTCACCTTACAGAGTGGCTGAGAGGCTTAAACCAGATGCTGATCAAACGTGTAATAACGTGGCCCGAATACATCAGTGCCTCCACACCGGGTGGCTCTCTGTGAAAGCTATTTTACCATGTCATTCACTGAAAGTGACTTTAGGAAGAATGAAAAGAGAAGAGAGTCAAATTATAAATCTGAGGCCAAACACAACATCTCTACTGGAACTTTAGCATTTCCTCTGAAAAACAACAAAGGTGAACCGGGTGGTTGACGTCAACAGTGACAGAAGACTGCTTTCCAATAACCTAGTCCTGGAGCACCTCGAGCCCCTGGCCATAATGAGTCATCTCCGTTACTGCCCCAGCGCTGCTCAGGACCAGCGGACACGTCATTCTGGTCTCCTGGAAACAGTCCTGGCTCCCCAACAGAACACATGCGCACAAAGGAAAGCAAATGGCCTCTGTACTTTTCTCCTTCATTCGCTTGGCTTCAAGTTTTAATTGTCTGGGCTGCTGGCGCAGGAGGAAATCCATCTCATTCTTAATTGGATCAAATGAGGGCCCGTTCTTCTGCATAGAAGAGAGCTCATCAGAATTTCAAATAACTTCCCAGCAGCATCTATGAGGGAGCAGGTCAGGGGAGGGCACTCCAGGGAGCCCCACTTCCCCTTCCGAGCCAATCATGCCATCCTATCCCTGTTTACAAGGGCTGCCTAGCTGTCACCCTGACACAAATCAGAGGCCGCGCCATCAGATGGCAGGGTCCTCGCCTCTGCAACAGGCTGAGGTCATGGGAGGCCATCCCACTCCGGAGAGGCAGCCCTGGGCAGGGAACAGGGGGCCAGTTCAGCACCTCGGTCCAGGGGCTGCTTTGCCCCCTCCCTTGCTTTTGGTCCCCACAGCTGCAGTCTATTCAAAGAGCAAAAACGCTTGCATGAGAAGTCTCACCACAACTTTCCAAGGAATGGAGTTCATTAAAATACTGCTGGGGGCCCTTGGCTAGAACGCTTTCCCCTTGTAAAGTGGGAACCGCAGCTCAGTGTCGCCTGCAGGGAGGCGCAGGATAAGCTCGGAAACATCAGTGCAACAGAGACTGCGCAGGGGCTTTTTGCATAATTACCAGAGACAATATCCGGCCTGGGAGAGAAAACTTCCCAGCAGACCCTGGGTGGACCCGAGGACAAACAGGAGAATGGAAGCCAGAAGCCGAGTCCCCGCCACCCGACATAAACCTGTAGGGAAACTTCCCTCAGCAGCAGCAGATGGGGTCTGGAGAGGGCTCCCGAACAACCACGCACCAGCCCCACACGTTAGTGGGGGACCCCGACCCACAGACCCACAGCTCAGCTGGCCGGTGCCCAGCAGGGGGAAGGCGATGCCGGCTGGGAGGTGCACTCACCAAGCCCCAGGCGGGAAAAAGCCAACTTCCCTGAGCCTCAACTGGACTTAAGGCTTCAGTGTAGAAAGCATTCTTTTTATATTAAAATGTCTTACATGTGGGCATGTTACGGACCAGAATGTTATTATTTAAAGAGAAGAAACATAAAATTCTCTACTCCAGGCAGCCCCTTGGGCATTTGCCCCCCAAACTCCAAAGAAGCATATTTGCTCAGCTGTCAGGAATGCTCTGGGGGAAGAACGTGAGGAAGAGAGGGAGAGGCCAGGTCAGAGGTGGCCAGCAGAGAGTCAGGGGACAGGGCAGACACTCACTGCTGGTTGGGCACAGCCACTGAAGAGCCCCTGGGCCACCTTTAGTCAAAAGTAAAGACAAACAAACATGCCGGCTGGGCATCTGCTTGGGAGACACAGAGTGCCAAGCTGGCCACAGCCAAGTCTCCCTTCTTCCGGAAGTCTTCCCTAAATTCTCCACTAAATGCCAGTTCTGTGGAGCCAGACCTCCTATCCCTCATCGCCGGCACCTGGAAGAGTATTCGACCAACAGTGGGGGTGAAGTCCTTGTAGAATAACCGTTGACAGCCCTCCTCGGAGCTGATGAACCGATGAAGGCCAGTGGGCTGAGAACCCAGCCAAGGTCATTCTCATCAGTTTTAGGATCCCGGCATTTTCTCGGTGGAAGGAGAGCCAAGGAATAAAGCATTTCTTCCCAGTGCTGAGCACAGTGGCTGACTCAAGAGGGGGTGCTCAGGAATTGTGGGCTTGAATCCACTAACTTTTCACCCACTTAAGCTAAGACCCCTTTAGAAAGGAGAAGACCTTTTAAAGGTCGCCTCTGAATAAAGAAAAAAAACTGGTGTGAGACCACTCTTAAATGGTGAAGAGAAGCGGCAAGTTAGGCAGGAAGAAAACACAAGCTGCCTCCTCGGTGCTGGGCACAGATAAACTGGGTCATCTTGGCCTGCAGGACCCTGGTCCCCACACCCGAGACGTCTTCAGCACCTGGGAACAGAGCTGAGCTTGGTGGTCCATTCCACATAGCTACCAGTGGGAGAATAATTTCCAGAACTTGTTGGTTCCACCTTAAAGAATGAAAATTGAGTAACAGCGCTTAGCAGGAATCAGACAGATAACAACATTAACCATTAAATATTCGCCTTCAGCAATCACAAACGGGGGGAGCTTGGCTTCCCCTGCTGCTTCACGGAGCACAGGTTCTTAGAGACTTAAACCTCATCCGCCGGGCCCCGGGGGCCCAAGTACACCCCATGCACCCAAACTTCTGACAGGTCAGGCCTGAAGAATTGCAAAGAGGCGGGCGATTTCTGCATGCCAGTCAAAATACAGGTCCTGCCGAGGCCGCCGGGGCCAAACCCCGCACCCAGCTGGCCCTTTCTATCTCTAGAGGGCGATTCTAGCTGTCACGAAGAAGGATATGCTGCCACGAAAACCACGCTCTTGGCCCCCAGGTCTCTTCCACCTCTAACCCACAGGCTGCCCAGGACGGCTCAGAGGCTTTCCCAGCTGATGCCCTCCCCCGGGCCTGAGTAGGGTCTGGGGACACCCACAAGCTGGACCTCTGAGTGGCTACAGCACAGAAGAGAGAACAAATTAAAAATGAAATGACTAACGCTTGCAGGCAAAGACTCTCCTGCCTGGTTAAACAGATTTAGGGCTGTTTTTGGTCTGCTCTTAAAAAGGGCAAAGGACGGATGGATGGCCTGCTGGATGCAAATTTGCAGAAACAAACTCCTTCCTCAGCTCAGGGCTCAAAATATACCCCAGCCAAGTGTAGGCTATCCCTGCCAGTGTGCAGAGTAAAGCCATAGAAGGTCAAAGTGTAGGAAGCCAAGGGAGCATCTAGACATCATATGATTCTTGGCCCACAGGACGAGTGGGTATTTTTGAAACGGCTTAACAACGGATCTCAGCTGGCTTCACTGTAGTACAATGGGATTAATATGTACTGAAATGATGTTCTGGCCATCTGCAAAGGAAGGTCATTTCCCACCAATCCCAGCATGCACCATAATCCCAAGGCAGCAAAAGCTCTGATGCTGGAAAGAAAAGAGAAGGAGAGCTCATTGGGCATGATAAATTGGGCGGCCTTGGCCTGGCTGCCAAGCACACACCACACTTCTCTTTCATGCGACTCTGTACCCGGACCGCTGGTGGGCCAGATCAATTCCCCTACGGTTCTCTGGCTCCAACATCTAAGCGTGGCCATTCCCCTCATGGAGAACGCTGACAAATCCTAACATTCTTGTCAGTCTTAAAATTGGAGACTTGCCTTGAAAACAACTACCTCCCCTTCATTATTTTAGGCAGGTGGGCATGGGAGGAATGACTGCAATTTGCACCGAGCAGGGCACTCGCTGCTCTGAAAACATTTGACTGATTGCAGATTACGTGAAACAAAGGCCTGGGCCCGCTGCTTCTAGATGGACCCAGAACGGTGTGAGTTTTCTGCAGTCACAGCTCTGGGAAGAACTAAAACTGCAAGTGAACTTCAGAGACACAGCAGTACACTCAGCATGGACCAACTCTTAAAAGAATGACGGAATTCTGCAAACCCAGTTAAAAACAACCCCCCCCCACGCCTGCCCGGGCATCATTCCCAGGGCAAAGAGAAGAAATATAGCAGCAGCGAAAGGAAAACATTCAAAGAAGTAATTTCTAGGACTGGTCATAGGACCTTGTACAAAACCAGGCCAGATGCCCTCACACACTATGGTGCAGAGCAGGGCCCCTGAAGCAAGGCCATTAATCAAAAAGTGGCTTTTGAAGCATGTCAGTATAGTTTTAATGAGGTGTGCTTTACCAGATCCTAATTCGGCGAAAAGCCACGCTCCATTTCCATTCTGACATTCATCATACTTCAAATTAAAAAATTAAGGAGAACACCAATTCCCCAGCCCATTCTGGATGATGGGAAACTACCAGGGCCTCCACACAACCTGGCGAGGGGCAGTGGGGACCTCTCCCACTGCCCCACGGAGCGATGGACAAGGGTGACCTGCTAATCCCACCTGGGCCACTCTATGGAGGGGCCGCCTTCCAGGTCTCCAGCACCACGGTGGTTGTTTTTAATTACAGGAACTCTAAATTATTCTCCATAGAACAGATGTTTTAATATTTTAGGTTACTAGTGAATTATTTAACACTGTGCTCCCTATCAGTTCGGATAGACACATCAGAAGACACCGCACTTCTTCTGTTGTCCCGGGGGTGAGGGATGCACGCAAAGGGGTCCAGCAGAAGGAACCGGGACTCTTGGTACCACCGCTTCACTTCTTGCTCACAGTCTCAATCATGCAAAAGGGGCGGAGTGGTCCAATGTGCATTCAAGGGGGACTGTGCAAACTGGCCGGAGCACTAACACAGACCACTGTGTCCAAGGCGTCCAGCTCAGTCCTGCACACATGGCAGGGGTCGGCACTGCCAGCTGTCGCAACCCGCAACCCAGGTCTGCCTCCATCCCCCCCCACCAGCCACATTCTGCAGAGGACGAAGTTGCCAAGGGAAAGGTGGTGTGTCCTGACGGTAACCCGTGGGAGGCCCCACAGCATATCCCCTCAGGGACAGGAACACAGTGCCACCTCGTCCAGGGTCCAAGGTGCCTCCTGCAACCTGCTTGCCGGGGCCGACCCAGGGAGCACCTGGTGCGTGGCTGAGGCACGAGACAGCTCCTGAGGGTCTCCCTCACGCACCCTCAGGGCCGCAGTTTTCCCGCCAAGCCCAACCCCCCGGGCCAGGCCCAGCAGAGACAGCAGCTGCCTGGGTTCCCGCAGAAGCAGCGCCGCGCCCGCCTCGGAGACAGGGGGCGACCAGGGGGACTGCAGAGAAAACACACTTCCACTGCCACGAGAACAAAACAGCCTGCTCAACACCAAGAAGGGCCTACTGAGAAAAGTTCGCTCATCGTTTATTCTGCTTGGTTGATTTCTAAAATATAGTAACTGCTCAACTGGCACACGAGGGTTAAACTCAGCCAAGGACGCTGTCTTGCTGAGTCTCAAGACAAAGAAGGCTCTGCTGCTGACCTGATTAGGGATCAGATCACACCATCCACCTCTGCCCTCCTCTGCCCACCTCTGCCACACAGGATCCAGCAAACGTCTCCGACCGAGAGAAACAGAAGCAATACAGCACGCCCCAGGCCACTGCCCGGCAGGGTGGGGGGTCCCATCAGGCCCAGCGAGCCAACTGCGCAGCTCGCTGCGGTGCGTACCAGACTCGGGGTCTGGGGGGCGGTGACGATAACTGCTGTCTCAAGTTCAAGCCCTCCCTCTGACCCGCGAGGACCCCTCGCAATTGTCCAACTGTGTCCTTCACCATTTCCCAGCAAAGAATGCTTCCACTAAACACCCGCACCTAACCCGCGCTGGCCCCTACTCACATGCTACACAAAACCAGATCTAGCAATCCCACGTTTGGGCCGATGCGGAAAAACCAGGAGGTCTCACATCCAACTCCAAACATACGGCTTCCCCAGAAAAGTCTGAAGACAAGTCCCACAGGGTCGTCCTCCCACAGGGCCACGGCAAACAGCTGGAGTGGAGGGGCCACTGCCCTTCCGGATGGGGCCTGCCGCCACAGCCCTTGCAGGCTGACCGCCCCTCCCTGGCTCTGGGCTCTGACCCGGGTCCGCGCACGTAGAGCCGTGTTTCCCTTACACTTCTATCCTCTCTTCTTTCACACTCCCCTCACATCTGTCAGCCGGGTCCCATCACGTCCGTAAGGCCACCTTCCTCCCTTCCATCACAGGGCCTGCGGTTGCCTTTCTCATCAGGGCCACTGACCTCGAGAAACCTCCCCTTCCTCACTTGTGGGGTGTCACCGGCACAGGCTAGCGTTCATCCCCCATCCGGCAGCCTCCCGACGGGGACCGCGGGCACCTGCAAGCACGTGCACGGTCGTGACGACAGGCTGCGGGCTGCTGCGACGTCCTCTCTGTGAATGACACGAGTCATTCTTCTCCTAGGCGCCATCGCTCTCAAGTCAGACGGTGGAACAAAGCATCACTACAGCACACGGACACGTTTTAAACCATTCCTGTAAGAGACGCCTCGTCGACGAGCCACGGCCGGTGGCGCATCATCACATCCCAGGAGACGGGTGCAGCGAGCACAACAGAGGACCTGGAGCCCGGGCCAGAGCCTGACTTAGGTTTTGCACCGGCCAAGTGGAGTGGAGCCGCTGAAGTATCTCGTGGGGGAGATTTTGTGCTATCTTGGCTGGAGGAGCTTCCACCACAGCAAAGAAACGAAGGAAGCCGGGCACCAGGCACTTCTGAATGCCCGCTGCGTGCGTGCGGCCTCCCCCCACCCCGTGCTGAAATGCAAGCTTCTAGAACCTGAGAACACGCAGCTGGGGCGCGGGGACAGATAGTGATCAACTTCCGAGCCCCCGTCCGGGGTTTTACTAACCCAGCGGGCTCAGAGGGACACCGCAGGGAGGACTCTCAGAGCTCGGTGGTGGTGGGGTTGGAACTCCGCACGGAAAAAGCAATGGATTAAGAGCCGCAGCCCAGACGAAACCATATGAACACAAAGCTCATACCAGGTCGATCAGGTCGCTGAGGTTCTTCTCGATTTGCTGTGGAGGCAGGCGCCTCATCAAGTCCAAGGCACAGTCCAGCTGCTGGTCACTCTGTGAAAAGAGAAAACAAAAGCGTCTATATCACTTTGCCAAAAGCAGACCTGGAATCTTTTTTTAAAAAGCACCCTTGGGGCACCTGGGTGGCTCAGAGGGTTAAGCGTCTGCCTTGGGCTGAGGTCATGATCTCAGGGTCCTGGGATTGAGCTCCACATCGGGCTCCCTGATCAGTGGTGAACCTGCTTCCCCCCCTCCCTTTGCCCTCCTCATCCCCCAGCTTGTGCTTGCTCTCTCTCAAGTAAGTAAATAAAATCTGGGGGAAAAGAAACATCCTTGTAGTTTCAGCTTGCCCAGAGCATTCTAACAGCAAGCAGACCCGCAGTGGGCTCTCCAACACATCTCCTGGGGCGGGGATGGGGAACACAGGCTCTGTGACAGCTCGATCTATCTCAAGTGGAGATGTCTGGAAGATACTCAAAGTGGGAAGTGGGCTGGAGTTCCCACCTGCATCTCAAAGCCCCGCTTGGTGCTCGTGTTCCAAGTCAATGGACCGCGGGAGATGCAAATGTGTTCTGTTACCTCCCAAACCACCCGGCAAGGGAGCATGCTCGGGTAACAAGTCAGGCTTTCTACTTTGCTGCAACCTGGACCTACGAGGCAGGTCATGTCACCAGGCCAGGGACAAAGCCAGGCAAAGAACAAGTGGCAAGATACATGCAAAGGTTAAAGTACTCCGGTCATTCAGCTGAAGCCTGGGACACATCCCCATGTGCCAGGCCCTTGCCAAGGCGACTGAGACCCGGAGCTCCTCCGGTCAAGAGGCGTCTCCAGCTGCAGAGCAGACCAGCGCAGCAAACTGGGGTCACTGGTGCCACAGGGGCCCAGGACGATAAAGACCACACTGTATGCTCCCAGGATTCGCCTCATGGGACATTCAGGCTGCAAATATGCACTCAGAGGCACCACGTGCCGCAAGTCGTCATCCATGTGATCAATAACGAAGGCGGGGAGGAGGTAGAGTGGAGTGGAGTGGGGGCAGAGTGCGAGTAAATTCGGCCCAGCGGGCTGTGGCTCAGAAGCAGACCTCAGGAGGTGTGACAAGAAAAGTGAGCCAGGTGGCCCAGGCAGAGCAGGGAAGACCACAGCACGTCCCCCAAGAAGAAGAGTTGAGGCCACCGGGGCAGCTGACACTGCCCAGCAGAGGCAGCATCTGTGCCCAGACCAATCTCAGGATTTTTAAAAGACCTAAATCAGCACGCGAAAGAA